>NC_035437.2:49656054-50314737 GCF_002127325.2 Helianthus annuus
AATTTGATTAAAAAATAACAAACTCCCCCTCTCAAAATGGTCATCATGTTTAGCACTAGGAATTTTGAAAATCAGCTCTCAAACGTCAGTTGTCGAAAATCTTTTTGAACTTTTTCAAAATTTATGCTAAAACACACTAAAATCTTTTTGGATTTTTATAAGAAATTCAGTAAAGAAATATTTACAGACAATATTTTTGCGAGTTTGTGTAAGAGGATCATATCAGTTTATGAGACACATCACCAACATCGTTAAGCTTCATTTCATTTTAAGTTCCAAACAATTCACCTAGATTGTCAGTATATTTGTCCACTTAAATTTTCACACAAAGTTCAACTGTTCTGAGATACGATATTAATGTTTTAAGCACTTGAACTTATTTGTGTGTCCCACTACTTGAATATACTCCTGTATCCAGATCCCAATATTCAGTCTTACAGGTGAGTATACCTAGATGATATCTGTAAGGGGTTAGATGCGAAACCGTGAGAGCTCAGGTCAGAACTTTCGTTCAGCAGAGAGATGACGGTTCGACTTTAGGTGTGTCCCCTTTAGAGGATCTTTTCTTCAACAGCACATGATTAGCATTTTTCAATGTTTCATCATTTTTTATGCTGAGGGCGGTGCTATATTTCAAGCAATGCGGAAAGTATTATGCGGGGACTAGGTCAGAATATCCATTCAACAGAAGTCCCAGAGTAATACCCCAGATATCACTGAGCATAAAGACCTAGTATCTCAGAAAGAGGGACCTTTCAATTAAGATTTTGGAGGTTACCCATATATCCAAGAAGTTGTGCCCCATGATATAAGCAAGTTTGAATTTTTAGGTTTAAATCTCGTTACAATCTATTAATGTGCAAAAACCTACTGGCATATCCGCAGTGAGATTGTTTATCACATTTATACTTTCCATTTCTTTAGCATGTTGTGACAGTCCACTGATGTACTATCATTTCCTCTTTTTCACAACAAACTCATTTTTGTTTTATCATGTTTTTGGCTTTTTCAAATTTACTAATGTTTTTGGATTTTTTGAAATTTCTTACTCCCCGTAAAATGCAAACACATTTAATGAAAATTTGAAAACAAACTGTACAGACAGTTGACAACCGATATCGAATCGCCTCAATTCGCCATTCACTTGGCATAAACAATCAGAATTCCCCCTTTAAACAAACTATTTTCTCATTAAGATTTCAAAACACTTACGTTTGTTTTAATCAAAATGATTTTTCCGGAAAATGAGTTTAGTTGAAATTACCACTTGTAGGGACAGGTTCATCATTTTGTTCATTCAATCACATATATGAGGATTACATCAAGTTCAAACTAATGACCTTGACGAATCACTTGTAATATCCAACCTATTACCACTTGTAAGTATATCCAAATCATTTGATCACATGTAGGAATAAAACATCTACACAAACCATTTTACCAATCAAGATGCCGATTCCTGCTTCACACTTACCAACCTGGAAGCTCCGGCATAGTCCCTCACCTGAAAAAATTTAAACAATTTTTAAATTCTTTTATACGAACAATTTTATCAAGAAAGATGCCGATTCCTGATCCACGATTACAAACTTGGGATCTCTGGCAAGTCAGGTTTTTCAAGCAAAGAAAATGTCCACCCAAGCCTGACCAGCCTTGGGTGAAATCAACTCATCTGCAGTTGGGGTGTACGTTGCTTTCTTTTTAGCATAAAAGTCTTTTACCCCTTGAACTTTTTTATCGATCATCTTTCCAAAAATTTTCTTTACATTTCTATTAAAAGCCTTTTCAACATCAAATTCATCCTTTCCAGAATAAAATTGATTTGAGATCTCAACTTTTCCATTTTTTTTGTTTAAAAATTTCAGTCCTCAATGGTGGAAAGTTCTCATCATCCATTGGAAGAACTGAGTTTTCACTCTTTTTAACAACATGTGGCTCCTCTGACTTTGTGGAATCAGATTCATCGCCAGATTTTACTTCAGATTTCTTAGCAACTCACTTTTGGTTGTCAAGCTTCACACTTCTTCTGTAAAACCCTTTTGAACATTCACCAACTTCATATGTAGAATTTTTGAACACTTTAAATTTCTCAATTGGTGGTTCGGTTTTATCAACAACAACTTCTTTCAATTTTCCAGAAACTCCCTGTTTTGTATTAGTTGCTTTAGGACAGTTCCATGCAATGTGACCAATTTCATTGCATCTAAAACAGGTTCTGGTTTCTTTTCTTTGAACTTCATTCTTCTTCTTTGCAGCAATAAATTCTTGATTTGATTGTCTCCAGAATGAGCTCTTCTTTTCTTCTTCAGCAGACGGTCCTGAAACAAATTTTGTATTTTTAGAAATCTTCTCATTTTTGTAGTTTTCTGGTGGAATAAATCCAAGACCTTTCTTTTTGAAATTACCATTATGGTTTGGTTTCTTTTAAAATCCGAACCATAATTGTAACCTTTTTTCTTGTTTAACCGTTGTTGAATTCTTGAAGTGTATTTTTTAGGTTTTTCAGTAAGATTTAAATCTTTTATTTCAGAAATATTAATTTATGTCATTTTGAAAACCGTTTTAATCATTTCAAAACGAACACTTCTTATTGAAAACTCTTTATCAAAATATAATTTGTCAGAATCATTCAAAGTATATGCAACTTCAAATGTTTCGTCATTCAAATTAGATTTTGACAACAAAAATTCTTTACTATAAACCCATTTTCCCGACGATTTTGAACTCTTTTCGGACGAACTCGAACTCCCGACTGACAAACACGAACTTTCGGACTCGGACTTTGACTCTGACTCCTCATCCTTATCCAACACCTGATCGACCACTCTTTTTATTAATTCTGACTCGTGATCTATGTAGGACGCTGTGAACGTGATGTCAATATTGTCTGGTAATACGTCGGTTAACTCGGACTCTAACTTTAAATTGACTGCCTTTTTAACTTGTTCCTCATTCGGTTTTCTAGGCGAGTACCCTTCCCAGATCGGAGGCGGACACTTGTTATAACAGACACTCTGTTTCTTACCAGTATCCTTTTTCTTCTTTTGCTTCATTTCTTCATCTTTAAACACGTCAAAACCTGCAACAGTAGGATAAATTCTGTCAATTAAGTAATCAGAACTTGTATAACTTCTTAGTAATCGTCTGATTCTTTCGTTTTCAACTTTTTCACCATCCAACACTTGTTTCCATTTTGCACATTCTTCGATGTAAAAGTTTATTACTTTCTGTTTCGACATCATTGTTGCATTCATCATATTCAAAGCATTTTCTCTTTCAGTGTTTGTTTTCTGTAAACTATTCACAGTTCTGTTTAATACATCATACGATTCTTTCAAATTCTTCACATCAAACAACAACTTTTCTTTTAACTTCTCTGATTCACTAAACCTCTCGTATTTTTCTTCACATTGTTTGCAAGATACTGAACATGTAAGACATGGTTTTGTGACTTCCACAATCTTTTCGACCTCCACAACCTTCTCTACTTCCACTACCTTTTCAACTTCAACTATCTTCTCAACAATCTTAACTTCTTTCATTTCTTTTGCAGTTTTTCTGTCTTTGAGTTTCTTCAGTTTATCTGCAAAATAAAATTCAAAACTGTCAGAAGGTAAGTGAGTTTTTCCAACATTTATCTGTTCAAGCTCTTCATCATCATCACTGCTTTCTGAAAAAACAGATTCTTCATCTTGACTTTTCTCGTCCTCAGACAACACAGCTATCCATTCCTTCATCAGCTCTGGTTTTTGAACAATCTAAGCAATGAATGCTTTAACATTTGGATCAGCTGAAATGTATTTGTCCCAGCTAAAACCTTCAGCCATTTTCTCATCATCTTGATCAATGATGCCATAATAAGCTTTCTTATTAGCATCTTCAATCATTTTTCGATGTGCAGTTTGTGAATCCTTTTGTTGATGTGGTTGATAAGAGACCTGTTGATATATAGCCTTCCGATAGTAATCATGCCCACCAAAAGGATTCTTTGCTCCACTTGCTTCCTGATTTTTGCACTCTCTCTTAAAATGACCTTTCTCCCTGCATTTAAAACAAGTAACCTTAGATTTATCAAAACCTAAAGCTGAAAGATGAGCATCCAAAAAGTCATTTCTTCCTGTAATCATTTTGAACTTTTCGGCTCTTCTCAGAACACTAGCTAAAGCCCATTTTATATCCATATGCTTCAATTCTTCTGCATCAATCTGGTCGTAATCTTCCTTTGTGAGCATCGGATTACCAATTTTTCCGGCAATCAATCCTTCATAAGATTCCAAAGCAGTAATCAGTAATCCCATATGACGTTTTACAACTTCTTCAGAAAAATTTTGTCCATTTTGAAGATGCAATGCCACATTACACTGAATCATATGCCCACTACCAACAGTTGCACTTTGAAAACTTGGAGGATTAACATTTGAAAATCCACTAGTGTTGACTAAACTTTGACTGCCTGTTCCAGATGAGTTTCCTGCACTAAACGCGGTTTGAATCTTTGGACTTGCTTCAACTGTTTGAACATTTCCTTTGTAGTACAGTTTGATATCCTGTTGATGACTCGAGCTGTTCATTCTGGCAATTTTCTGCTGTTCAAGATCCTGTGCCTCCAGCTTTTCAATAAACTGTCCAATCGATAATCTGCTAAACTATCCAGAATTCTTCAGAATCATGAGGTATGTACCCCATTCCTTTTGTGGTAACGCGTCAGCAAGCTTTTCAACCCATTCTGCTGGAGTTTTAGTAATCTTCAACTGAGACATGGTGTGCACAAGATGGCAGTATCTCTCAATGAGAGTCTTTGTAGTCTCACCAGGCATTCTAGTAAACAACTCAAACTCCTTTTTCAGCAACGCTGCTTTAATCTGAAGCATTTCTGTTCTTCCTTCAAATTTCTTCTCAAGTGCTTTTGTTGGTGCAGTTGTATGTCGACTTCATCTTCGTTCGAGTCTTAGATTAGACAGAGTCAATGAATTCCGCCTCTGATTCTGTCTGAGCACTCGTCTGTTCGACTCGTTAGGTCGTTTCACGATCCTACAAGTGGTATCAGAGCAGGTGGTGGTGATGGTGGTTTACTCGGTTCTTGGGACGGTTTCTTCTTTAGAATAATCTTTGTAGGCTTCTTGATCTTGGGAGTAACCTTTTTTATTTTAGGAGAAACAATCCTCTTTCTCGCACCCGCTTTCTTCCTTTGCTTAGCTTTCGAATTACGGTTCCCAGTGTTAGTAGGCTGTGGTTTATGTGCATCCCTCTTTTAACCGTGTACCCGCGGTTAGTGACTGGGATGCGCGTTCACTTCCAACAAGATCAACTAAGTTCACAGTTGAAACAAGCGTACTTGCGCTGTCCCTGCCTAGATAGTTGTTGGGTGAACTTTCGATTGTCAGTCTAATGATTTGATGTGATCTGGAGCTTGTTTCATTTAGTGATGTTTCTCCGATTTGTCTCTGAGCTTCACAGACGGAAAGCAGCTCCATTACATGGTCCCATTCCCTAACACTTTTCTCGGTGAGATTTTCAACAATCGTTCCTCTCTCTGGATCATCTAAAAGTCTGAGCGGATAACCATCGGTGCTAAGAAGATCTCAGACAGATTCATTATATATCTCCATGGCTGAGAATTTCAAATGGAAGTCCCGATCAGGGTGCTTTTGTACATAATCATATATATCTGCTAAAGTGTACTCAGTGATTCCAGTGATTGTAAATGTCATCCCACTGCTCGTTTGCCCATACACAAAAATACTCGCATTGATACCACCGACAACCGATAGCACGACATCTTTCGCGCCATCCTGGTACACCTGTCTTGTAGAGCAATCACAACCAAAAACCCTATCAAATGTATAGCAGATGGATACATGGATCTCTCAAGCACACTAAGGTTCCCATTCTTGTAAACAATAGTATTATTATCAAAACACTCAAAATCAGACACATCATTTGTAACAATCTCCCTCCCATTCAACGGCCGAAGCTGAACCGACACGAAAATCTTCTCACCGCCACCGTCCGTCCTGATTCCGCTCAAGTTAGTTTGTTATGATTCCGCTCAAAGTAAATGTTGAGATTCCGCTTGAGACATGTTCAAGCGGAATTAGAAGGTCTATAAATCGGACAGTCCGAGCGGAATCAAGTTGTAGTTCAGTTGTGATTTCCGACGGCGAAGCTCCGTCGAAGTGTCTCTGCGTCTGTAACGGCTTTCTGATCAATACAAGAGACAATTAATAGTGAAATCAAGCTAAACAAAGAGAGAATCAATGAATTCCGCCTCTGATTCTGTCTGAGCACTCTTCTGATTGACTCATTAGGTCGTTTCACGATCCTACAAGTGGTATCAGAGCTCAGGAGGAAGAGTTCTTACCGTTTAGCTCGTTTTCGCTGGAAAATTCAGATTTCTACACCTTCTTTTCACAATTAATCAAGTTTTCACAGTGAAAATGGTCTGAGTTTTTGATATATTGTGTAAAATAGTATTTTAACAAACCCTTGAAAGTTTGAGATAAAAATTCGGCCTAAAACAGACAAAAATCAACCAAAAACCTTATTCCGCTTGAACGAGTCATTTGTGATTCCGCTTGAAATTTCAAGCGAAATTAGGTATTCTGCTTGAAAAATTCTGATTCCGTTTGAAAACTGAAGTCATTTCAAGCGAAATAGGTGATTCCGCTTGAGTGTAATCTGATTCCGCTTGAGCTGGTGATTCCGCTTGAATCATCATTTTGATTCCGCCTGAAATTCACTGTTTTCGCTTGAAAACATATTTCAGCTGATTTCGCTTGAAATCTAATATATGTGATTCCGCTTCAAAACGATTATCTCGCTTGAAAACTAATCTTGCTTGAAACATTTCAAGCGAAATTAGTTTATTCAGTTTCAAGTTGTTATTTCGGTTGAAGTGTGTTTGTGATCTTTTGTGTAAAAATTTGTTGAGATTGGTATGAAAAATAGCAATCATGTTTGATGAAAAGGAAAATGATTTTATTGAAAGTTTAAATCATGGTTATGGTTGGCATAGAGGGAGTTATATATGAACAAGATGATAAACATATTTGGACGTTGAGACTTAAAAGTTTTACGTGTCATAAGAATGAAACAATTGAAGAAATGAAAAAAAGATTTGATTACTTAATAGACAAATTAAAAACGTATGAGATAAAGTTGACAGATGCTGAAAAGGTAGCAAAGCTTGCAAATGCATTACCTGCTGAATGGGATGATGTATTGAGAAATATAAAACAAAAGTCCAAATTTTCAAAATTACATCCATCTGATTTTATCAATAAACTTCAAAAGCATTGTTATGAAAATTTTGATAAGAAGAAAAAGTTGATAGATAAAATCAAAGGGAATCTAAATGAATTGAATTTGGGGAATCTAGATAAAGTAAATTTGGATGTAATTACTGAAATAGATAGAAGAATTTTTGATATGCTTTGCTGCACAAAGGATCATGAGATATGACTATAAGAGGGGATGTTACATTAATAACAATTTGAATCCTCTTGACTTTGTTAAAACTCTTTGTGCAGGCATATTTTTGACAAGGACAGAGACAAAGCAAGTTCAAAAGAATGAAGAATCTGTGAAGATTGGATCTTCAAGTTCTGAATCAGTGTGCTCTAAATATGATAAACTTGAAGCTGACCATGACAAACTCTTGAAGGATGCGGAAAGTTTGACATTGGAAATCAATAGGTTGAAAGATGAGAAGCAATCTGATGATAAACAGATTCTTGTTTTGCAGGAAATGTGTGAAAAGCTTAAATCTGGAAATGTTAAACTGTTAAGTGATTTGAACAGTTTGACATTAGAAAACAAGGTGTTGAAAGAGAAAGAAAAAGTTTTTGAAAGCAAAAAGAAATCTTCAGAAAATGAAGATTTCTGGATAAAGCTTGAATACAAAAATTTGAAAGCAAATGAAACAAAATTTCAAGAACAGATAAAAGTTTTGGAAAATGAAAAATCTGTTCTTGAAAACATTAAAATAGAAAATGAAAAGACATTCAAGTCTCATCTTGAAAGAGTTATCTCAGCTTGAAAATGAAGCTGAGAATTCAAGAGCTAAAATTGATGAGCTTGAAAAGAAATTGAAAGGTTTTGTGACTTCATCAGAGTTTTTGAATCATCCTTGTCCAAAACCGATCAATTCTGTTCCAATAAGTGACAATGTCACAAACTATGATAAAGTCATAGTTGAAGATTACGATGAAAAATCTGATGATTAAAATGAAAAAATTGAAAAAAAGAAATTATTTTTGAAATTAAAAGAAAAATTTCAGAAAACTGTTTTACAATCGACTGAAAAGGGAGAATGCTCTAAGCAAAAACCTTTGAAGAAGAAAGTGGAACAAAAACAAAAAGAGAAAAATTTGAAAAATGTTCAAAAAGAAAATAAAATTTCATCAGATCAATCATCCAATCGCAATCAAAAACCACAAAAAATGAAAAATCAAAACTCAAAAATAGTTGGTGATGAGTGGTGCAGGTTTGACCACAGTGCTTCAAAGCCAAATCCAGTTTTCAGGAGGAGTGATGACTACCACAAAGCCAGACAATGCTATGATCTGAGCGTTTGGTGTGAAAGTTGTGAACGGTACGATAACAGAGTGTGTTACACTTGTGGTGTAAAAGGACACATTGCTGTTAACTGCCAGAGTTGGAGTTATGAGATGAAAAGATGCTTTGAATGCCATATCAAAGGTCACATTGCCAGAGATTACCCAATGAGATCAAAGAGAATATCGAGGGTTGAATCTCAGAAAATGGCAAAGAAACCCGTCAGTGTTAAGCCCAAAGAACAGAAAGTTCAAGAACCAAAAGTTCAAGAACAGAAAGTTCAAGAACAGAAAGTTCAAGAACAGAAAGTTTAAGAAAAGAAAGTTAAGCTTTCACAAGGGCAGAAAGACAGACTGGGGAAGAAGAGGAAGAAGGCAAGAGAATATCTGGAAAGGATTTTGTCCTCGGGTTTAAAACCGGAAATGATTAATCTTTCATGTGTTTGAGGAAAGCAAAGTGATGAAGTGACCCCGAACCTACTAAGTGGTTGGTAAACAAACTAATTTTCTGGAAAAACTATTTTGATTAAAACAAACTTAAGTGTTTTGAAATCACAATGGGAGAATAGTTTGTTATAAGGGGGAGTTCTGATTGTTTATGCCATATGGATGGAGAATTGAAGTGATTCTCATCAAGTTGTCAAGTTTGTACAGGTTATTTCAAATTTTCCCAGAAAATCAAAATTGAAATATATTTTGATTTTAGGGGGAGTAAAAATTTAAAAAATTTGAAAATTTGAAAAAGTTAAAAACATTGAAAAATTAAAAAATGAGTTTTGTTGATACAAGAGGAAATGATAGAAAATCAGTGGACTATCACAGCATGCTAAATAAATGTAATGCCAAAAGCGATAAATGATCTCACTAAAGATGTGACGATAGGCTCAGCTAGATTAGTAGATTTGCGATAACGATACAAACATAAATGAAAAAGCCTGGTTCTAGTGGAAAACATGATTGAAAGCATAGTACTTAGTTTTGTCCTTCTTGATTGTGTGCCTGCTCAGTAATCGTTGAATGCCAAAAAGCATAAAAACTGGTTAAGTTTGAGAGCTTTCACAACTTTGCTGAAAATGACACTGTGATTGTGTATTTCTTTTGCAAAGACTTAAACTTGTTTTTTTTTCTTTATTTTGTTTAAGCATTGGACATCCTTTGCGTATACGTGAGTATCGACCTGGATGTTAGTGCCTAAACGTTCTGCTTTATTTTCTTTGGTGTTTCGTTTAAGCTTTGGATCACCTCTACATATACGGGGGTATCGAACTGGTGGTTAAAGCCTAAACAACTTCAACTGTTTTGTTTTTCTTGTTTTGTTTAAACATTGGACTTTCTCTGCGTATACGAAAGTATCAACCTGATTGTTAATGTTTAAACATTCTGAGTTGTTTTTGCACAAATCACAGTTGATTAAAGTTTAAAGGCATTACTTGAGTTAGTGTATTACATGATGAGGGGATATGCTAAGATTGTGGGGTCCATAAGAACTTAGTGCATAATTAATATACCTTAATGTATCGGTAAGCATTTCGAAAGTTTTAGATTGAGTTTAGGTGGACAACAATATCGTCAATCTATGTGAATTGTTTAGAATTGAAAATGTTTAAAGCTTAACGGTGCTAGTGATATGTCTCAAAACTGATATGATCCTTTTTCGCAAACTCACAAAAAATAATGTTTGTACATATATCATTTTTGCATTTAAATTTCTGTTCAGTTTACATATTTTGAAAAATCCAAAATGATTTTCGACAGCTGATGATGAAGAGCTGATTTTTAAAATTCAAAGGCTAAACATGATGAACTAATGGTTTAGATAAGAGTGTTTGAATTGAAAATTTTGAAATGTTTAGATGATTCATTAAATTGAATCAGAATTTAGAATGTTTCAAATTTTTAATAAACTTTCAAATGAGAAAATTTGTTTATAAGTGTTTGAGATGTGTGTAGGTGATAGAAAGGTTTCTGATCCTGTTGCTACGGAAAGCCAGAATGTAATTCAGAACCTGTGGAGAGCTTAATCAAGAGATAAAGCCAGGAATTGATCTCGAGGTGATAGCTAATTCCAGACAGCGATCCCAGCATGGTGAAAGGGGGAGTCTGACGAGAGTTAGAGCCAGAGAAAGATCCGGGTACATGATTCCAAGAAAAATTCCTGAAGAAGACCGATCAAGATTGAGATGTCGTAATGTTGAAGACTCTCACTGAAGATTCCGTCAACATTCAAGGGGGAGTCTGTTGGTGCAGTTGTCTGTCGACTTCATCTTCGTTCGAGTCTTAGATTAGATCTGATAAATCAATGAACGAAAATCGAGATAGTGGAAATTAGGAGTGATTTCGCTCGAAATGACATAGTGTCATTTCAAGCGAAATCTCGATTGTCCTGATTCCGCTCGAGTTAGTTTGTTATGATTCCGCTCAAAGTAAATGTTGAGATTCCGCTTGAGACATGTTCAAGCGGAATCAGAAGGTCTATAAATAGGACAGTCCGAGCGGAATCAAGTTGTAGTTCAGTTGTGATTTCCGACGGCGAAGCTCCGTCGAAGTGTCTCCGCGTCTGTAACAGCTTTCTGATCAATACAAGAGACAATTAATAGTGAAATCAAGCTAGACAAAGATAGAATCAATGAATTCCGCCTCTGATTCTGTCTGAGCACTCTTCTGATCGACTCGTTAGGTCGTTTCACGATCCTACAGCTTTCCAAATCGAAAACGCATTTCCATCATGCTGAAGCAAAACAAATATATCCTCTTTGATAGCTTGCTGCAACAGACTTATCATCATTTTCTCTCCTTTATAACTCTCTCTCTCAGTATCTGAAAACTCCGAGATAATTTTATCAACTTTCATAGCAGTCTGTGGTCTGGTGTATTCTGCTTCAATGCTTTCCCAAGCTCTTAGATGGTTTGCCTGAACCCAATTCTCAAAACGATTCTTCCATCCATGATACTCTTCCATTCCCATAAGTTTCGGGGTTTTTGCAAAGTTCCCGTTTCGTTTTCCATGTTCATATTCTTAGCAATGTCCGCAGGAGTAGTCGGGGTTGTAGCAAACGCATTATAGAATTCAGAATCCATGTTTCGGCAACACGTTTTCCAAACACAACACTGTTCAAGCGAAATAAGATTTTTAAAGGGTACACACTTTGGAGCGGAATCATACGCTGCTTTCAAGCGGAATACCAATTGAACAATTTCAAGCGAAATCCCAAACGACTTTTTCAAACGGAATACTCAGCAATCAATTTGGAGCGGAAGCACGATGATTTGGAGCGGAATCGGCACTTACTTTGAAGCGGAACCACTATTTCAAGCGGAATCACAGATTTGGAGCGGAATCACAACACCTTTGAAGCGAAATCACAGGTTTCGCTTGAAAATCTTCAAGCGAAATAAGCTATATTCGAGTGAAATCACCAATGTCCGTCCAAGCGGAATAAGAACGAAGGTCTATTTTAGTACTTTTAAGCTGAATTTTGTTGTGAAACTTTCAAGGGTTTGATAATATGCACTTTTACACAAACTGTGAAAACTTGAACTGATTTTAACCGTGAAATTTAGGTGTAGAAGAGAGAAAACACAAAGATATCCAGCTGAATCGGCAGAACTCCTCCTCTTGAGCTCTGATACCACTTGTAGGATCGTGTACGGACCCGAACGAGTTGTTAAGAGGAGTTTTGATCAGTTTCAGAGGCGGAAACTAAGAAACTGACCTAGAAACAACTAGCAATTCACTTTAAACACACTTCTGATTGATATATAACAGATTACACGCAAAAGGAAAACCAGCAGCACCTCGGTATCCAAATTCCAAATCGATCTAACTGATTTCGCTCGAACTACCTATGTCCTATATATAGTGTTCTGATTCCGCTTGAACATGCTCAAGCGGAATCAGCATTCAAGCGAAATCTCTACATTTGCTCACTCAAGCGGAATTAACATCTTCTGATTTCGCTTGAACACTCTCAAGCGAAATCACATACAATTGCACTTTCAAGCGAAATCATCTATAAATCCTCCTATTTTCTCGATCTACGTGCCCTGATGTAATCACTCTAGAATAAGACTCGATACAAGACGGAGTCGACAGATGCATGCACTAACAAACCTTTTGTAAAAACCCATCAAGCCTTGATCAATCAGTAGCAAAACAACCTACCCATTCAATTAGGGGCCTATAAAAGGTATGTCGATCTTGAACAATCAATGAAGATAAGCCAGAACCACCCGATAAGGTAGGTCTAGCCAAGGACCCTTATAAACGTGGCGCACCACAGAGGCATTCTGCGAAACTATCCGTAGTTTTTAGTTCAGTGTAACTTTTATATATTTTCTAGTTTAGCTTTACTTTTCAGGAATAAAACACACTCGAAAAGGTGCAGGTTACCAAGGGAACGTTAAAACCACACCCCATGCACGAAAACAGAGCTTCCTGACAACTTTTCCAGCCTTATAGCAAGTTCAGCACGGTGCCGTGCTCAGCCCAACACGCCCCGTGCCCAGGCTTTGCAGAAATTTGCCCAGTTCAGGTAACTGGCCACAGGGCCGTGCTCGTTGAACACGCCCCGTGGCCAGCCTTCTGTTAAAATCTGTTACTTGCAATCTGACTAGTTGGCCGTGCCCGGACCAACACGGGGTTATGACCAAACGCCCAGTAACATGAAAATTTGTTTTTCAACACCCTTTTACACATTCAATCAACCTAAAAACTTATTTTTGGGACACATTGAGGACAAAGTGTAATTTAAGTGTGTGTGTGTGGGGGGGGATGCTAAAACCTTGAATTTTGCAAGTCCTAATAATAAGCCTTACACAAAACTCTATTGGAAAGGCTAATCACCCCAAATTTTTTCAAACATTTTCATTTTTTACTTGTCTTGGTTTAATTTAGGAATAACAAATTCTAAAAAGGTTATATTTTTTACAAATTTACAACCGATAGCGTCGTGATAAAAGGAACCAAATAAGAAAATTATGAAAAGGCATGACAAATCTAATTAAAATTTGATTATATATACTTGATCACATTATAAACGCAATCCCACAAAAAGTGAGTTTTGAGCCTTTATTGAGCATACAATCATATATCTTTAAACTAAATGCTCATTTTTTGTTTCTTGTCTGAATAGCCGCTTGGTTCTTACGACTCTAGAACTTGCCACGACGATATATTCCCGGTCCTTACCAACTTAAACCCAAGTAAGTAAATGATGGAGGCATTAGGACTAACCCATTTTCCTTTCAACACCATTATTTTTCATTTTTTTATCACCTACCCAAAATCCCCCTAGTTAACCCCTTTGAGCCTAAACCTTTTCATTTCAAAACCCACAAAACAAACACCCATTACCCACCAAAACCCTTTTTCTTTTCAATCCCTTGTTTTAGTAAAAAGCTCAGTTATTGTCACACCCCGACCGCGTAAAACAACAAATAGTGGTGGAATCGTCGGGGAGTGTTGTAACAGAATCATTGTTTCACAAGCATGGATTCAAAAAGTTTCGTTTTTATTAAATATTAAACATTTACATTGTCTTGAAATTTAAATAAACAAGCTAAACATAGTCTATCATTGTTATTAAGTCGCTAAGGCCTCGTCCAGTCCTATATGAGCATGCATCCTAGCAATCAACATCATGCAACAACACCTGAAACATATGTAAAAACAAAGTCAGCAAAGAAATGCTAGCGGGCACATAGGTTTATGAGAGTGTCGGATTCATGGCTAGTTTACATGTTGTAATACCTAATTAAAAACCTTGTTTTGAAAAGTATAGTATTGAGACATAATTAACCAACTCAAATCAAGTTGGTTATAATTTATAAAATCTCGTAGCCATGATTCTTAACCCAAAACATTTATTTTGTTAAATCAAATTGTAAAACATCTCGTAAAAACTCGTTAATAAAACTCGTATGGTTTGTATTATTCAGAAAACATCATTGTGTGACTTAGTTTCAAAATCGTTTACCCAAGTGAACTAAATAACACCACGGTATGTAATATGATGAAAACACTTATATATAAGAAGTACCAGCGGTGTATCTACCATGTTTTCATCACATTACACCCGTCCCGTTATCTAAACACTAACCAAAAACCAATTGTTTACCCAAATCGTTTAACTCGTTAAAATCGCTTCAGTCGTTTAAATCATTCTCATTTTAATTGTGAAAACTACTTTTGGTCGTCTTGCTGATAACATTCAAACCTTCGCAACTCGTCCCTCGGTCAACTCGAATTAACAAACCACCAATGGGTAAGTTAACAATCACAGATTTAGTCATTACCCACACAACCCCACACATAACCATGGGTGCAGTCTGATAACGGGATTTGTCAGATCCTATGGTACCATAACCTAATACTGGTCGGTTCGGCCAAAACTAATTAATGTTATTCGTTATGTAATTATAACCAACAAGTTTATCCACATTATCGAAATCGTTATTAATTTAATATAAACCATTTTAATCATTTTCGAAACCATCGTTAAAAACATCGAAATCATTTAACACATATGAATCACCCCAAAACAATCGAAAACAGTAAAATAGGGGAACTATGTACTCACATGAGAATGCTTAGAAGTCTTGAACAACAACCAAGCAAAGCTAGAGGGATCATGTAAATCAATCGGCACCATATATAAGTAACTATGTAAATAAACCGGACCTAAATCGGAAGATCGGATAGGATGAGATTTCGTAAAACAAATGAGTATTGGAACTCATATAACATGGTTTAACAAAGCATACATACTAAATCGAAACCTAACCTAAGTGCTTACGACCCATTACGACTCATTTAGGTAGCTTACGCTACTTTAACGCGTCGTTCGTGCAAACGCGCATTCGAGACGTCTAACTAGTCCTATGACAAGTATTATATGCCTATGCATGTTTAAATATGTTGCATAATCAGTTAAGTGACAAAAGTTTTATGTTACATATGCTTAAAATCCAATTATGCATAAAAAGGCATTTTGGTCATTTTTCCTAAGGCATATAAACTACCTATCATACAACTACTTAAACGAAGTGACCATAAGGTATAACCTCGGAAGGTTACTCCCTATACAACTATGGTCACAAAATATGTTTGGTCGGATCCTAATGATCGACCAAATGGGTCTAGTTCGAAAGTCTAAGTGGTTGTTTAGACCGCTTATCTTACGACCTTATATAAGCACTAATCTAAAAGTGACGAGCTAAACATGTTAAAACATGTTTAGTTCAGTTAGAAAACAGGTTTTGATATCAAAACAAAGGGTTTTGATACCCAAGAATAGTTTGGTTGCAAAATACGCATGAACGCGCATTTTGAGCGAAACTATGACTCGTCACTACACCTAATCAACGTGGTAATTAGTAGGTATAGTCACTAAGGACTATAACCATCGTGATTACGCTCAAGTTGCAAAGTTCAAACGAACTTTGTGTTGACCAAAGACTGGTTAAAGCAGAAAGTCAAACACTATTTGACTTTCGTGCTAAAACGCATAAAAGCACGAAAGAATACTTACAAGGGGTCCAAGCAAGGAAATCTTGATTCAAATTGCTCAGGTATGAAGTGCTAGACCCCAACTTAGAGCTATTTGAATCAGATTGTGAGGAAAAATTGAAAATGAGTTGGGTATTTATAGAAAACCCACAACCGTTAGGATTGTTCCTTGCAAAACGTGCTGCGATCTTGACCCTCCATGTGGGCACATGGTATTGTAATACAAGGGGCACACTAAAAACCATCAAAACTAGCCCAAAGTATCCTAAATCAGCTGCTAAAACCATCAAAAACAGGCTGGAAAGCCAGATTCAATGTTTTTGTCTGATGGGCTCTCGCGTTCCGCGTAAGAAATAAGCTTGGCTTACGCGGGCTGCCTAAGCAAGTTTGGCAGATTTACACTTTTAGTCCCTGCAGCCCAGAAACTTGTATTTTGATGCATATTTGATACTTTTAAGCCCCGTTAACCTCATTTCAAAGCTCTAAAATGAAGTTAAAGTATAGGGAACTTAAAATATGCTCAAAAACATCTCAGATGTCGGTTCGTTTGGTCATACGGTTGCGTTGTTCGGGTAATTACGACGGAAGTCTTAACGAACGCAAAAACGATCCAAATTGAGCGACGAATGGAATTTTATCATGACAATCACTAAAATATAATATTTTAATGATTACATAAATTTTTGGATTTACGGATATATTCAGAACGTAAGACATGCGCCAAAATGCAAACTTATGCACTTTTTGACGCTTTTAGTCCCTGTTGATCAAATAAGTTTATTTTTGCCTACCAAGCACCTCAAAATCTATTTATAAGCTATGTGAAGGATATTTAGGGCATGTTTAACTTATAATCATATTCCGGAATGTTCGTTACAGTACAAATCGACATACTTTCGCAGTTTTTCAAAATTAGTCCCTATAAGCGAAAAAACTTGATTTTGACACACCAAACCCTCCAAAAACTTATTTCTAAGTTATGTAAAGGTTATTTATGGTATGTTAAGTCTATGTCACTGTCCCGGAGTGTTTTTTGCATTAAACTGATTACGTTTGCGCATCAGTTTGCTTATAACTTTCCAGAAAGCGATTTAGAGCTCGAAATCGAACAAGAGTTGATATGTGCAAATGATACAGATATTTATACAAATCCCAAGTATGAAATACAATATTTCATTGATTTGGTATTTGTTTGATGGCCGTGGAGGCACAGATGTCACAGTTATCTTGTGACGTCTCCTATCAAAAAAAAATGAAAGTCTTGCAATAAACAAACAAGTTCCTCAAAGAAACATTGTTTGAATATGCTTAGTTTGAGTAAAAGTCACAAAAACAAAAAGTTTTACGACAACCGACGCTTTTTACGCTTTTCGCCATTTTTTTCTAGCCACTAACCAAAGCCACCTACCCTTAGCCCAAGACTAACCCTTTCCCAAAGTCCTCTTGATATTTACGAAGGTTTATAGTTAAACAGGAGGAGGTTTGATTTCTTGGCAAGCATATGGTGGAAGTAAATTCCATGCCGGTCTAGAGTGTTTCACAAAAATACATCTTCAGTCGAGTATTGAGTGATCTTCCGTATGGTATGTGACTTGTATATAAATGGAATTTTAAAAAGACATGTTATGCCCAATTAAGTAATTTTTCTTATAAATTGTTCTAAATAAATCATGACGAATAGGATTGTAAATAAAATGAAAATAAAACCCAATAAAGATCCTGGATTCTCGACACTCAAGACAAGCCCAAAACTTCTCTTCTACCTCTTCCATTTGGGTGTGAAGCCACATATTAAGGAGTTTTACTTGAGGACAAGCAAAGATTCAAGTGTAGGGGTATTTGATGTGTGCAAAATGTAGCATATAAATTACATCGAATGAGGCATAAAACTAACCGTTTTTTAGTACTAATGTTGGAAAAAGTGTGTTTTTGTCTTCCTTTTGAATTTATAGGACCAAATGAGCTTAAACGAATAAAAGGAACAAATATACAGCCAAAACCAACATAAATACAGAAAAAAGGAATAAACGTGACATGCCCGACCCCTCGGCAGCATCCCCAAAGCAAAAACAAGACAACAGAAGACTGACCATGGGGTTGTGCCCAGTCGGACACGGAGGCGTGGTCAGGTGCCTGCAGAAAAGACAAACCTGTAGAAGCTTCTACGCCTACCACGGGGGCGTGCCCATCTCAAAACGGGGCGTGGTCAACGCAAAGATATGCAGAGTCTTGCAAAATTTTGATAGTACAGATACGATGCTGACCATGGGGCCGTGTGGGACCCTTTGCTGACACTTGTAATTAATGATGGAAGAGAAAAGGCTGGCCACGGGGGCGTGCCCACTGGACACGGGGCCGTGGCCAGAGCTCTGTGCAGACTATAAATAGGAGTGTTTGGTTCACTTCGAAGGCATCCCTTGGCAAACCACTACTCTCCCACTTTGCCACCAATCCACCACCACTACAACACCAACACCCACCACCATCATCCATCATCCATCTTTAGAGTGTGTAGTAGTCTCGAGATCCAAGATTGATAGTAATAGTTCTTACCAATCAAAGGTCATGTTTGGTTAAGCCTCTTGCATCACTTGGTGAAGACAAGTCTTTTATGTATTACTTTTGATTTTTAATATTTCGGCACTTTTTATTTGGTTTTGTATTAATAACTTTAATAACTAGTTTCTTATGACAAAGGTGAATTTTCTTTATCATTTGTCCGTGGTGTCTTGGCGTTACTTTACTGTCTATATAAAGTAAAAGATTGCATCATTCATGTCTCTACAGTCTATATAGAGGCATGTTGGCTTCCTGGTCGGGGGTTAAGGGAATGGTTTAGTAAGGTTCTTGCCTTGTTCAGTGTATAGATCCTGCAAGGACCTGGTTCAAGCTTACTAGAACCTCCTTCAATACCCACTGGTATTGGATGGCGGGGGTGCGAATAGCTTGAACCCCCCATATGTAAACTACTATTAATATATTAAACCGGCTACTTGGGATTGTATCCCTGCTGACTCAAACCACTTAGCCGAGGGTAACGTCACCTTTAAAAGAGGGGCCTACCACTTTTCGCAATAATAACTTAATTAATCATCTTTCAATATTCCCACCCTTTGGGATTGTATCCTTGCTGACTCATAACGTCACCTTCAAAAGAGGGGCCTACTACTTTAACTAAGATAATCTCTTAAAAAGTCCGAAAGTGCGAAAATCATCAAAGGATACATTAAAGGCGAGTCGGATCCAAGTGATTCATCTTGCCAATGTGTTTTTATTTTATTTTATTTCTGCATTTTTAGTTTTTATTTTCATATTTCAAATCTTTTCTCAAAAATTTAGATTGATTAGACGTTGAGGATAAACCGGTACTAAAAGCTCTTGTGTCCTTGGACGACCTCGATATCTTACCAACGCTATACTATGCTCACGATCGGTTCACTTGCCTATGTGTGTGTTTAAGTGTTAGTAGAATACAGTGTTTTATAAATTTAAAACTTGATTAATGCGTAAAATCGGCTCAAAATATTAATAAAATCATATCACACCTAACGCACACCAACGGCGGTGGGACTTCTCACTCCGGTAAGCACACGAGTTCTTTTTTTTCTTTTCTTTCCTCAGGATCATTAAAGATCTATGTTTCTTTTTTGGCCGATACTGCTCGTTTCAGGCAGAGGGGGTGTGGTTTCCGATAACGATGATGTTTTCAGATGATGACTGATGAGATAATGAAGATGGTGATGGCACGGCAGTGGTGGTGTCGTTTTGGTTCGAGTTTTAGTTTGGTTCACGACGAGTCATGGTTCCAGTTCGAGTAGTTCGGTTCGGGTCAAGATTCAAGTTTAGTCAACGAAAGTCAACTCAGTGTTCGGGTCAACCCGGGTTAGACCCGGTCAACTCAGTTAGTCAAATGAGTCAAACTCGGTCCACGAAAGTCGACTTGGTCAACAAAAGACCCGGTAACAAATTTAACGTAGTGAGTATTTCACGTTATTTTTTTAGAATATTAGACTTACGTGAACCGAGCTCGAACCATTGAATCGTATTTTATAACTAGTGATTAGTTTATGCTTTGACATTTTGACGAAAACTATATATTGTTGATTATATTGATTGACTTGTAGGATCGATATTCGACCTAAATGAGTCGGTCTGAGTCAAATCTAAGTCACTAGAGAGGCGGAAACAATCTAGTAACTGACAATCGGTGTTAGAATGTGAGCAGAAGCAGAGAAATACACTTTAAACTGGTTTTCCATTGATTTTAGACGTTAATACACGCAGAGAATTTGACAGCACTCCGTGACAATTTTCACCGAACCGTATCAAATGGAAAACCCAACACCCCTATTTATAGGGTTTCCATTTCGCACGAGATGGCATGTTCCATTTCGCATGAAATGGCAAAGTCCATTTCGTGCGATATGGCCATTACACATCCATTTCGTACGAAATGGTACAAACACAAATAAAATTAAACTTTTACATTTTTAACCCCTATTACAAGCTACTGACAAGACCTAGACTGATGACGTAGGCGATAGACATTGTGTACCAACAAACTCCCCCTTGGATATTGCCGTAGTCTTCAGTCAGCCTGTCTTCAAAACTTCCTTTCACAGAGACTTGAACTTTTCCTCTCTCTACTTCGGCTTTCTCTTCAACAAACTCTTCAGTCTTTCATTTTCTTTAGCAGCTTTCAGTTTTTCTTCAACTTGCATCTTCATCCATTTACCTCTAAGCTCTTCACGTTCCTTTCTCTCTTTTTCAGCTTTTAGAGCTTCCTCTTTTTCAATCTTTCTCCACTTAGACGACCATGCATTTTCAGAATTGATTCCTTTCTGAAAACATATTGTTGCCACTTTCTGAAACTGTAAAGCCTGATCTTTGTCTTCAGCTTTATAACCAATCTTGTTTACGAACAAACACTCAATATCTTTTGCTGAGTAGTCGACTATCCACATAGGATCATACAAGTGAATGTATATGAATTCATTCTCCACTTTGTATGTGATCACAGCTTCAGTAGACATACAGCTGTATACCCAACATAAGAATCCTTTGTAAAAACCCTGTTCCATTTTCGGCAACGGAATATTCTTTATCACCCTGGGCTTCTTTATCTGCAAAATTGTCTCTTCAACACCTGTTACTGGATCTATCCTCTTCACTTTCTGAAGGATCATTTTCAGACCTGAACGAGTTGATCAGAAAAGTTTTTCGCAAATACAAGTGGTGGAAACAAGTGTATTGATGTTATTTCAGCTGTATTCACTTTAACTTGTCGATTTGATTGATATAAAAGCCTTTTACAATCACGACGACACTTTGGCAACACTTTGTTGCAAACCGGAAGACAACGCTACTAATTTCACTCCAAGCTGACCTATTTATAGCCAATGTGATTTCGCTTGAACATGTTTCAAGCGAAATCAACATGTTACATCTCGAGCAGAATCAGCCTATTATCATTCGAGCAAAATCAGAAATAATATGGTATTTCGCTTGAAATGACAAGAGGTCATTTCAAGCGGAATCACTTACAATTACCAATTTCTTGATTCCCGAGCCCTAATCTACCTATATCTATACAAGACTCGATACAAGACGAAGTCGACAGACGGATGCACCAACAAACTCCGCCTCGGATGTTGATGGAGTCTTCAGTGTCGAGTCTTCGGTTGTCAAACTTTCAGTCTTTATCAGTCTTTGTGCTATTCTTCGAAGTATTCTTCAATTTAAGCATCCTTAAACAATCTCTATCTTTTTCTTCTAGAAACTCAAACTGAATTTCTGCATCTTCAAAATTCTCTCTTGATGCCTTCAGACTCCCCCTCTCAATGTACTGGGATCGTAGTCTGGAAATCACCATCTGCTCAGATATCGGAATCTGGCTTTGGTCAATCTTCATACCTGCATATTCTCTACCACACACATAAGTTTCTTAAAGATTAAAGATTTAAAATTTAGAAACCATTTGCAAAAAAACATTCAAAATGATTTATTCTCTGAAAATCACTTGTAAAATACAATCATTTTCACACACTCTTTATCCAAACCTGTTCTTCATGTTTAGCACTTGGGATTTTGAAAATAACCTTTTCATCATCAGTTGTCAAATTTTTTTTTATTTTTCAAAAGTTTATGCTAAAATACACTAAAATCTTTTTGAATTTTTTAATGAATATAAATGCAGTAAAGAAATATTTCCATACAATATTTTTGTGAGTTTGTGCATGAGGATCATATCTGTTTTTGAGACAAATCACTAACACCGTTAAGCTTGATTTCATTTTAAGTTCTAAACAATTTACCTAGATTGTCAGTATACTGATCCACTTAAATTTTTACACAGATTTCAATTGTTCCGAGATACGAGATTAATGTCTTAAGAACTTAAACTTATTCGCGTGTCCCACCACTTGAATATACTCCCGTATCCATATCCCAATATTCAGTCTTACAGGTGAGTATACCACAGATGATATCTGTAAAGGGGTTAGATGCGAAACCGTGAGAGCTCAGGTCAGAACTTCCGTTCAGCAGAGAGATGACGACTCGACTTTAGGTGTGTCCCCTTTAGAGGATCTTTTCTTCAACAGCTCATGATTAGCATTTTCCATGTTTCATCATTTTTTAAGCTGGGGGCTATGCTATGTTTCAAGCATTTGTAGAAAGTATTATACAAGGACTAGGTTAGAATTTCCATTCAGCAGAAGTCCCGGGATAATACCCCAGATATCACTGAGTATAAAGACCTAGTATCTCAGAAAAAGGGACCTTTCAAACAAAATTTCGGGGGTTACCCATATATCCAAGAAATGTTACCCACCGATATAAGCAAGTTTTAAATTTAAGTTTATATCTCGTCACAATCTACTAAATGTGCAACAACTTACTGGCACATCCATAGTGAGATTGTTTATCACATTTTTTACTATACATTTCTTTAGCATGTTGTGATAGTCCACTGATGTACTATCATTTCCTCTTTTATGCAACAAAACTCATTTTTCATTTTATCATGTTTTTGGCTTTTCCAAATTTTCTAATGTTTTTGGATTTTCTGAAAATTTTTGCTCCCCCTAAAATTCAAACACATTTAAAGAGATTTGAAAAACAAACTATACAGAAATATGACAACATGATGTCGAATTGCCTCAATTCTCCATCCACTTGGCACAAACAATCAGAACTCCCCCTCACAACAAACTATTTTCCCATTATGATTTCAAAACACTTAAGTTTGTTTTAACCAAAATGGTTTTTCCGAAAAATAAGTTTTGTTGATTTTACCATTTGTAGGAAATGGGGTAATATCATCACATTGTTTGCCAATATTTTGAAGGATAGTTAACTCAAGTTCAAATTAATGACCTTGATTAACCTCTTGTAAGATCAAAAATCAAATACTTGTAACAAAGCTTTTCAACCAATTACCACTTGTTGGTTGAAATCCCAAGATACCGATTCCTACTCCACGCTTACCAACCTGGGAGTTCCGGCAATTCACATTTCTCAATTAAAATTTTCAAAAATATTTTCAAGAATGATGCCGATTCATGCTCCGCGATTACCAACTTGGGAGCTCCGGTAAGTCAGGTTTCTATTCAACAAAGAATATATCCACCCAAGCCTGACCAGCCTTGGGTGTAACTTGTTTAGTCTCACTTGGGGTTCCATCTTTTCTTTTTGATTGATAGAAATCCTTTACCCCTTTAGCCTTCCCCTCAATCATTTTTCCAAAAATATTTTTTACTGCAGGGTTAAAAGCTCTTTCAACATCCAAATCTTTCTTTTTAGAAAAGAATTGATTTGAAATTTCAATTTTCCCAATTTTAGATTTCAAATTTTTAGCTGTCAGTGGTGGAAAATTCACATCATCCACTGGCGGAACTTTCTTCTCTTCTTTGACAACAACATGCGGCTCCTCTGATTTTATGGAATCAGATTCATCACCAGAACTGTCTCTTGATTTCTTAACAACCCATTGTTGGTTGTTAAGTTTTTCCTTCTTTTTGAAAACATTTTTCGAACATTCACCAACCTCAAAAGTTGAATTTTCAAAAACTTTAAGTTTGTTCGTTGGTGGTTCATTTTTCTCAACAATCTATTCCTTTAGTTTCTCAGAAACTTCCTGTTTTGGTTGGAATGTTTTCGAACAATTCCTAGCAATGTGTCCAGCAGTTTTGCACTGAACAACATTCTTCTTCAATTCTTCTTGCTTCTTGGCAAGGAATTCTTGATTTGTCTGCTTCCTGAATGCTTGCTCTTTCTCAGCTTCTGAAGATTTTCCTGAAACAAACATAGTTTTTGGTTTATAAACTTTTTCATTTTTATGATTTTTCGGTTGATTAAATCCAAGACCTTTCTTTTTGAAATTACCATTATGGTTTGGTTTCTTTTGGAAACTATAACCACAATTGTAACCCATTTTCTTGTTAATTCTTTGTCGATCTCTTGAAGTGTATTGTTTAGGTTTTCCAGTGAGATTTAAATCTTTTATTTCAGAAATATTAATTTCTGTGATTTTGAAAACCTTTTGAATCATTTCAATTTTAACACTCCTTATTGGAAAAATCTCATCAGAATATAATTTGTCAGAATCTTTCAAAGTATATGCTACTTTGACCGGTTCGTCATTCAAATTGGATTTTGATAACAAAAATTCTTTATCATAAACATGTTTGTCCTGTTTGATTGTTGATTTTGATATGTCGGACTCAGAATTTGATTTGGATTTGGACTCCGTTTTTGACTCCTTAATGTCATCTTTATCCAACACCTGATCGACTACACTTTTTATCAACTTGGACTCATGATCAATGACGGACGATGTGAACGTAACATCAATATTTTCTGGCAAATTATCCGACGACCCTGACTCCCACTGTAAGTTTGTTGCCTTTTTGACTATTTCGGAATTTGGATTTCGAGGAGAATATCCATTTTCGACCGGGGGCGGACATCTATTGTAGACAACACTTGGTCTCTTACCAGAAATTTCCACTTCATCATCTTCTTTTGTCTCGGACTTCTTTTCTTCCGAAGTCTTCTCTTCTTCAAAAGTCTTCATTCTTTCCACAATAGGATAAATCCTGTCAACAACAAAAGTAGAACATGAGTAACTTTTCAATAAATTGTTAACTCTTTCAGTTTCGATTCTTTGTGTTGCCAGCTTTAATTCAAGCTCAGCACACTTCTCTGTGTAGTAGTTGACATTGTCAAGCTGTCACATGTATGCTCCTTTGAGTGTATTCATTGCTACAGCTTGTTCACTACTTGACTCGTTATACTTGTTCATTTCTCTGTTCAGTGTATCATATGATTCTTTCAGCCTTTTTATGTTGTAGATGTTAGGATCTGAGTTTGGATTGATTGTGATTTGTGTTTGAATTAAGATGAACAATGAAAGAGTAGTGCAGCGGAAATTAAATGGAAGCAAACTTTTCACAATCAAACAGAAGAAATGCTTTCAATCATACATTTTCAACAAAAAACCAAATGCTTAAATTTATTTCAAACTTTGATTACAATTGCATGTATGATTCGCAAACTCCCCCTCAGCCCGAGCTCAGTAATTTGTTCGTGCAGGAAGAAGATGGTGAAGAGCTCAACAGAACAGTACAGAGCACTGTTCTATTTATAGGCACTAGCAAACCACTGAGCATCTAAGCTGATGTCACCATGAAAGTGACATCTAACCTCCTAACAAACTCTTAACAACTGACCTATACAAACACTGCTATGCTAACTACTGATGTTATAATTCATTACATAAAGTAAACATAAACAGCTGCTGCATCCTTCCACTGCTGTGAACCCAGCAGTACTTGTCATGATCAGTAGTGCTTGAAACAAGGCAGTTGATTGAGCAGCAGAGCTTTAGTTCTTCAACAGTCTTTGACTTGATCAGCAGTTGTAAGTCAACAGTTTGCATGATCAGCAGATAGGAGGTCAGCAGATGTTGAAACCATTTTCAAGGGGAGAGATTTGCATGCATAACATCTGCTTATTCTGGATCCACTGCTCTGATCCAGTTTTGGCTTTTATTATCTGTTCCTTTGGCAGGGTTCAATCCCAACAATCTCCCCCTGGAACAGATAATGCCAAAACTCTCCATTATTGTAGATCTTTATTGCCTCATCAGCAGTTCCCTTATTTGCCCTTTGAGTTGTAATTCAAAGGTTAAGGCATCTGTGTCATCATCATCCCTGCTAAGTGGAAGATCAAGGAGATCCTGCAAATCTTCAAGACTCTGGCCAAGAGCTTGTTCCCTTGTTAATTTCTTCACTTCTCAACTAAACTTGAACACTGTTAGTACGTGGGTCTGTTTATCAGTTTTCCACTTTAGTACTTTTGAGCCTGGTGGGTTTCTTGGGAGATTTTTATTGGTAGAGGTATTTGGTGAAGCAGGCCTATTTATGACTGGCTGAGCAGTACTTGCAGATTGTTCCAATTCAGGATCTTCTTTCATCATAATTTAATGCCCTCTTTTACAAGGTCATTTCCAGCAATTAGATCTTGAACTGTTTCAGCACCCAACTGGTTTTGACTCCTTTTGTAGATGGCCGCACCAGCGGGAGCAGTGGTTCTTTTGGCTTGCAGCTTTGGTGGTCTTTTTGAGACCTCTTCTTTGGAGTAGTCAGGCTTTTGTGGAGCTGTTGGATCTTTCTTCCTAAGTTCCTCCAACCTTTTATAGGTGGCCCTGACCCTAGCTTCTCCCCACTTTGACACAGAATTCTTTGACCCATAATCAGCTGATATCAGTTCCTCTTTCATTCTCTTCAACTCTAAGGCCTTGTCAGCTTCAAATTGTTTGAATTTTTCAGGAGGAGTCTGCTTGACCTTATTTTTGATCATTTCATGAATCCTGGCTACTTCTTTTTCAAGCTCAGGAATGGTCCAGCTTTGTACATGTGTTTCTCCCCCTTATATTTCTTGTAGGTCATGATGTTTTCAATGTAGTCTTTTCTCAAGGACTCATCTGCCCTTTTAGAGATTTGCTGACATACATTTTTAGCAAATTGCTCCATAGATCTGACCTGTGTGAGTAGAAACTGATAGTTTTGCTGAAATTCTCTATCAGATTTCCCTTGTTTATTTTGATTGAGATATCCTCTGCTTGCTTGGCCTTGATTTTCAAATATTCTTCAATATTATTTGGCCTGGGATATCCTTCAATCGATGGCAAACTCCTTTTGGCAGGGTCATCCTCATAATAGAAAGATTTTATTTCTTCCCTAACTGCTATGAGTTCCAAAAGAAATACAACACCTGCAGGAGGTAATGGCTTTTGGATTTGAGCTGAAGAGAGAGGAATGGGTTTTGGAATTGTGACAAGTGCTTGGGATTTTGAAGCTGTTGGTGGTGGTGATGGAGAATCATCATCTGATATGATAATCCTTCTCCTTTTTATTTTAGGAGAGGCAGATGATGTTTTGGGTGGAACAGTGGAGGTAGTTTGAGTGGCAGTGGTTTGAGACTGACTAACAGTTGTTGAAACAACTGCTGTCTTCTGCTTTTTGGCAGGAGGTGATGGTGGAGATGTTGTTTTTGGTGGTGATAAGGCAATGATAGTGGTGTGTGTTGAAGTGGTGTGTGTTGAAGTGGGAGCAGATGTTGTAACAACTGAAGTACCAGCAGATGTTGATACAGCAGGAGTTTCAGCAGCTGTTTGGGTGGAGGTTTGACGTTGGTGGCTTTTGGATGGTGGTTTTGAAGTATGCTTAGGAAGACTGGATGGTGTGGACATGGGCTTCCTTACTTTTCTAGTAAGATTTCTTTTTGGTACAGGATTTTGAACATCCTTTACACCAGAACAACCCTGCGCATTCAGTTCCATGAAAGCTCTTTTCTCCTCATTCCACCTTGATAAATCCTTTGCCGCTCTATCCCTTTTTACACTGATTACACCTTTATCAAGTGCATTTTGGGTAACATCAACCTTTTTGTTTCCATCTGGCAAGGGAATGTTTCTGAGCATAGCATGCTTTTCAGGCTCAAGATACAGACCATTATCAAACCCTTTCTTCTTCGACTCCTGAATTTTCTCCCCCTTTTTGGCATTATCTGGGGGTAGTTTATCAATAAAAAGAACTGTTGGAGGAGCAGTGCCAGTGGTTGTCAACAGATGGACCTTGATAGCCTTGATGTCATCTTGTGTGTTCTTGAACCTAGACTCCATTGTGTTTCTCAGCTCTTGGACATGTTTGTCATGTTGCTGATCAGCCACTTGTTGTTGTTGTTGGAGAAAAGGTTGAAAAAGGTTCCAGAGCTCATTTGTAACATCTGCTGGTGGTGGAGCAGGTGCTTGAGGTGGAACAGCAGTGGATTGTACCATTTGAACTGTCAACAACTGATGCAACATTTCTTTGATTTCTGCAACAGAGGTATCCAGTTTTTCAACTATGTCCGTCAATTCCTGGTACTTTAATGTCACACCCCGACCACGTAAAACAACAAAACGTGGCGGAAACGTCGGGGAGTGTTGTAACAGAATCATTGTTTCATAACACATGGAAATTGAAATGTTGTTTTATTGATTAAAAGAAATTACAATGTCTTAACAATAAAGAAACATAACAAAATTAACTAGTCTTGCATCTTTTAATGTCACTAAGGCCTCGTCCATTCCTATATGAGCATACACCAACGTCATCATCATATAACACCAACTACTGTACCTGAAACACATGTGAAAATACGTCAGCATAAAAATGCCGGCGAGTACATAGGTTTTATGAAAAACAGGATTCATGACTTAGGTTTAAGAAAATGTTTAACCAAAAACTTGTCATAAATCCAGTTTAAGTGTTTGCTTTTATAAAACGTTTGAAAATCGATGATAGATAGGTATAGTTAAAAAAATGATGTAAGGTTAAATGAATAACCAAGTGAAAAATGAGTTTGTATAAAACAAACTGTTTTGTAAAACAATGTCTTGTGAAAAATATGTTATTTGTGTAACAATGTATAAATCCAAATGAATGATTTAAATAACGCTACGCCATGTAATATAATACAAGCACTTATATATAGGAAGTACCAGCGGCGTATCCACCATGCTTGTATCACATTACACACGTCTCGTTACTCAAATCACTTACCCACATAAACCATCAATGTAAATTGCCCACGTCTAAACCGTTGTCAAATGTCAATCAAGTAATGTGTAAACAAAATGTCATGTATGGCAAGTGAAATATGTAACAACCAAACCATAGGTAAGAATGCACAAACAATGTACTAAGTATGCGACGGGTTGACATACATAGCATGATACAAAGTATAAAATGTCTTGTAAAATGATGTACTAAATATGCACACAATGGGCATACATAGCATGTGATGTAAAATGTACTAAGTATGATAAACATACATAGCATAAAATGTCATGTAAAACGATGTACTAAATATGCACACAATGGGCATACATAGCAAAAACGTAATAAAATCATGTACTAATAGTGTACTAGTGAACATAGCAAGTATATGATATAAAAGCATGAAATCATGAAAGTAACAAGTAGGCACATGTGTTCCACCCCAAAACATTTGGAAAACAGTAAAAGAGGGGACTATGTACTCACTTGAGATTGTTTAGAAGTCCTAGGATAACCACCAAGCAAGCTAGAAGATCATGGATTCAAACGGCACCTAATATAGGTATCTACATTAATAAACGGACCCATCGGAGGATCGGGTAGTACAAGGGTTCGTAAACCAAATAAGTATGGGAACTTATGTAATATAGTTAAACAAAGCCTACGTACTAAAACGAAACCTATCCTAAGTGCTTTTGATCCATTACGACCCGTTTAGGTAGCTTATGCCACTTTAACGCGTCGTTTGCGTAAAACGCATTCGGACCGCCTAACTAGCCCTATGACAAGTATTATATGCCTTAACATGTCTAATAATGTTGCCAAATCAGCTTAGATGTCAAAAATTATGTTACATATGCTTAAAATGAATTTATGCGCAAAAAGGGCATTTTGGTAATTTACCTAAGGCATAAGAACTACTTATCATACAACTACTTAAACGACGTGACCATAAGGTATAACCTCGGAAGGTTATTCCCTATACAACTATGGTCACCTAAAGTGTTTGGTCGGATCCTAATGATCGACCAAATGGGTCGGGTTCAAAAGTATAAGCGATTGATTAGATCGCTTACCTTTACGACCCTAAACAAGCACAATTCTAAAAGCGACGAGCTAAACATGCTAGAACATGTTTAGTAAAGTTAGAAAACAGGTTTGGTATTAAAACAAACGGTTTTGATATCCTAGAGTAGTTTGGTTACAAAATACGCGAGGAAACGCATTTTGGCCGAAACTACGACTCGTCACTGAGCCTAGATAACGTGGTAATCAGTGGGTATAGTCACTAGGGACTATAACCATCGTGATTACGCTCACGTTATGAAGTTCAAACGAACTTCGCGTTGACCACAAACTGGTCAATGCAGAAAGTCAAACGCAGTTCTTGATCCGATTTACTCTCAGGTATGAAGCATAAACTTCAACTTAGAGAGCCAAAATCAGATCAAGTGTGAGTTGGAGGAATGAATGAGGGTGGGTATTTATAGGAATTCAAGAGCCGTTAAGATCGTTTCTCGAAGATTGAGCTCCGATCTAAGCCGTACAAGTGGGCACATGGTATTTGGATACCATGGGCACTTAAAAACCATCAAAAATAGCCCATAGATTGATGAAAAACCATTAGCAAAGGTGTGGAACAGCTGGAACAAGCTGGAAACCAATTCTGCTGATCTGGGACATGCTTACGGACCGTAAGAAAAGGTCCATACGGACCGTAAGGACCTTGCAGGTCAGCAACTTTCAAAATTGGCAGTTTTGGTCCCTGCAGCCCCAAAACTTGGTATTTGATGCATTTTTGACACGTTTAAGCCCCGTTAACCCCATTTCAAAGCTCTAAAATGAAGTTAAAGTATAGGGAACTTAAAATGTGCTAAAAAATATCTTGGATGTCGGTTCGTTTGGTCGTACGGTTGCGTTGTTCGGTTAATTACGACGGAATGCGCATAAACGCGAAAAACGATCCAAATTGCGCGACGAATGGATTTTTATCATGCCAAACACTAAAATAAAATATTTTAATGATTACATAAAATTTTGGATGTCCGGAAGTATTCAGAACGTAAAATATGCGCGAAAATGCAAACTTATGCACTTTTTGACGCTTTTAGTCCCTGAATGAGCATAAAATTTATTTTTGCGCACCAAACACCTCAAAGCCTATTTCTAAGCTATGTAAAGGATATTTAGGGCATATTTAACTTATGATCAAGTTCCGGAAGGTCTGTTACAGTACAAATTGACATACTTTCGCAGTTTGTCGAATTTAGTCCCTGTAAGCGAATAAATTTGATTTCGGCATACCAAACCATCCAAAACTTATTTCTAAGTTATGTAAGGGTTATTTAAGGTATGTTACCTTGATCACATTGAGAAGTGGGCTCAGCAGCAGATGCCTGAGGAGTAGTGTTTGCTGCTAGAGTCTGCTTAGGCACCTCTGCTTGTGTTTTGCAAGGTGTTGACATTCTTGTAAAAGTTTCAGCAGTTAAGTTGTGCATTTGAATAAAGTCACCTTTGTTTATTACAGAAAGATCATCGTTACTGAATTTCTTTTCAAAATAATAGCTTAGAAATCTTGGAAATAGTAAGAATGATTTTGTTTCAACATTTTTAACCAAATCATTGAAGATTACCTTGGAATAGTTAAAATTTTCTTCTTGTAAAATGGCATATCCCAAGTTTTGAATCTTCGTTGGTATTTCATTAAAAGAAGTGGTTTTATTTGAAACACACATAAGGAGGGTTTGGAATAAAAACCGTGTTGAAGGAGGGAAGAAACCTTTTTGTAAGGTGTCCCTCTTCATCATTGTGTCTGCATACCCTCTCTCAATGAAGTCAATTTTTAACTCATTTTTACGGAAAGAATCTTTACCTTCCTGATCTTATTATTGCTTCAATCTTTTTAACCATTTCTGGTCCAACAATCCTACAACACTCCTTTGTGAAGAATGTCCCATACCCCTTGTCACTCATTTGTGAGACACTCGGGAGATTGAATTTCAGATTGTCTATCAGATTGACATTTTCAAATTTTATATTTCCAGACTGAACTGTACCAGACCCCAGAACTTTCCCTTTACTATTATTCCCAAAGGATATATCACCCCCTCCATGGATTTTGAAATCTTTGAGTAGGGCTTTACATCCTGTCATGTGCCTGGAGCCTCCACTATCTACATACCAAAGACTATCTAAGCATGCAGAAGTTCCCTGCACATGAAGTAAAAGGATTAGTTCATTAAGGTCTCCAAAGCCAATAAGGCTTTGGATGGGGTCTCAACAGTGTCTGGGATGATGACAGATGCATGGACAGTGGTTAGCTCAGGGGTTTGAACATTTTTGGGAATGTTTTTCTCTAACGACTGTTGAGGGTCTTGGCCAATCACCTGTTGATAACCAAAAGGATGCCTGTTCACTCTTGGTTTAGAGGGCTTTTTGTAAGCCTCATAAACATGTGGAATTCTTTGGTATGATGGTTGTCCTTTGCCTCTCCTGAATTGATTGGCAGGGGGTGCATCAGTCACTTGAACATCCCTTTGAACAGATGTTTGGTTCAGCTGTTTTGTGACAGCTGTTTTGACTGGGATAAACAGTGGTTGTTTCTTGGTGAATTTGACAGATGATGCTGATGAACTTAAGAATGTTTTTGCTGTGTACTCCTTCTTTTTCTCATCAAAGTTTTTGAGATACACACATTCCTTAGTTTTATGGTTATCTTTACCATAGATGGTGCAGCTATCAGCAGGTATAATGATACTTGTTTTGTTTAGATCATGTGCTTTTAGATGAAAACAGTCTTTTGTTAGATGATTCCTTTTTTCACAAAAATCACAAAACAAGTTTTTAATCTTTTCTCTTTTCTTCCTTTTCTCAGATTCCTTTGCAACAGAGTTTTGAACCACTGTTGGGATATCTTTGATTGGAATGATCTTTGCTTTTGGAGCTTTTACACCATCAGTGGTTGTGAAATTCATTGGTTTGAAGTTTTCCAGGATATCACACTCATCAGACCATGTGGGTTTAAATTGATATTTCTCAATCTCCTCAAAAGTTGAGGATCCCACAGATCTTTCCAGAGTAATTTTGTTACCACGTTTGTCGGTAACCTCTTGGCAATTTTTGTTGGTTGGAATTATCTCAGTTGAACTAGCTTGTTTTTCAGCAGTGTTTACAAGTTCATCATATTTTCTATGTCCTATTCCAAACTTGACAATGCTTTCAAGCTGTTTTGCAAGCATAACCTCATACCCTTTACAAGACTCCACCCATCTTTCACAGGTGATCTGGGTAGACTCGAACTCCTTTTTGCAAACTTGGTATTTTTCTACCATAGTTTGGAGTTGAGTTTTGGTTATGCTCTGCTCTTCTTTTAAACTGCTGATCTCTTTATCTTTTTCAGCCAATTTGTTTCTAAGTTCTTTTAATGACTTTTCAAATTTGACTTCATCAGACAAGACTTTATCCCTAAGGTTTTCATTTACCTCTTTGATGTTAGCAAATGCAATGATACATTTTTCTGAACACAGTTTTTCAAGAACTTGAGGAGTTACCTTGGCAGTAGCCATCATGGTACAATTACATTGATGATCATCTTCTTCATCAGCTCTCCCTTCTCCCTCACCAGCTTTCTTCAACTCTTCTTTCTCTTTGTCATCTTTGGACCAAGGGTCGGATAGTGGTTCAATCAGGGTTTCTGAATTTTCTCCCAGCAGTAGTTCACCAGCAACTGCAGTAACCACTGCTTCAGCAACTTCATCCATTGTTTCAGCACTTAGCTATTCACCTTCAGTTTCTACCCCTTCTGGTATTGACTCTAATGCCATCAAACAAAATTCATTATCAAAAGTATCATTAGAAGCATAGAGAGCAAAATTTTCATCACCAAGTTCTTCAGGCATGCTACTCCAATCAACAAAGCCTTGTGTGAAGAAGCTTTGCTGATCTGGTTGAGCCACTGTTGGAGCAGCTTGTTGAGGTGCAACAGGTTGCACTTGTGCCTGAGGAACAGGGGCTTGAACATACTGAATTTGTGGAACAGTGGTTTGAACATAATGCACAGGCACATGGGTTGCAGCATAATGAGCAGTGTTAACATGTGCTGCAGGGGCATATTGGGTATAGTGCACAGTGTTTTGCTGTTGTGGTCTAGGGTTTGAACTAGGATGAGTAATTATTGGACCAGTGGTTTGATTCCTACATTCCCTAGCAAAATGACCTAGCCTATTACACTTGTAACACTTGATTTTCGACTTATCCAACCCCACCCTAAAATTCCCATGAAGCCCTGGGAATTTTCTCCCTGTTCTTTTGTAGAATTTGCTTGTTCTAACACTAAGCAAAGCCAATTGATGCAATATGTCCATCTCTTCTAAGTCAGTGGGATCAAAGTGTTGCAAATCATTGAGTTCAAAGCACAAGTTATCTGATATCTGGTTTTCATTATTTGCAGTGAAAACATAATTTGCAGAGTGAGAATCAGAGTTGTTGAAATTAGCACCAGCAGTTATGTCAATAAAATGATCATAACTCTAATCCTTACTGCTGCTACCAGATTCTTCCTGACCAAACAGAGCTGTGCTGCTAAATGAATAGTCATCAGCAACTTTACCAGACTCTTGCAACTTCCTTTACTGGTTTAACTCCCTTTCATAGGTCAGGAGTCGACCATGGAGTTGGGTCAGGGTCAGATCTTTGAACTCAGCTGAATTCCTGGTGACAAAAGCAATTGGGTCCCATTTTTCAGGCAATGATCTAAGGAATCTGCTATTTTTAGTTGCATTTGGAAATGTAACTTTAACAAGCCTTAGTTCACGAGCTGAAACGCTCAAATTGTTGGGTTAGTGATTCCCCTTTGATGTGACAAAATGTTTCATACTGCTGATTCAGAATTTCCCTGTTGTTTTCAATAACCTCTTCCATCCCCCCAAATTGTTCCTTCAATGCATCCCACAACTCTTTGGCACTGTTACAGTGTAACAGCCCAGCATAGATTTCATTGGGTAATGCAGAAGCTATGATGCTAAATGCTTTGGCATCGAGTTCGAACTTTTGAAAATTAGTTTCAGTATAGTTTTCAGTTGGTTTTGGAACGAACTTCTTTGCATCCTCAGCACTTGGCACCATAGGAACATGAGGACCAAAAACAACAGACCTCCAACATCCAGTGTTCTGTTGAGCAAGGATGTGACCCATCCTTCTCTCCCAGATGTTGTACTCATTACATTTAAGCATAGGTGGTTTAAAAAGAGAACCGATGTTATTCTTATCATCTTGTGATTGTGACGTCAACCTGGTTGTTTTATAGGCACTGATTAATCAACTTTAATGGTGATTAAACCTTGCTCTGTTTTTCAACGAAATGAACAAACTATCAGTATCAACGATTGTGAGCTGAACTATTTATGTCAAAATGATTGTTAAATCAAATTTGAATGTCCAGGCTCTGATACCAATTGTTAGGATCTGAGTTTGGATTGATTGTGATTTGTGTTTGAATTAAGATGAACAATGAAAGAGTAGTGCAGCGGAAATTAAATGGAAGCAAACTTTTCACAATCAAACAGAAGAAATGCTTTCAATCATACATTTTCAACAAAGAACCAAATGCTTAAATTTATTTCAAACTTTGATTACAATTGCATGTATGATTCGCAAACTCCCCCTCAGCCCGAGCTCAGTAATTTGTTCGTGCAGGAAGAAGATGGTGAAGAGCTCAACAGAACAGTACAGAGCACTGTTCTATTTATAGGCACTAGCAAACCACTGAGCATATAAGCTGACGTCACCATGAAAGTGACATCTAACCTCCTAACAAACTCTTAACAACTGACCTATACAAACACTACTATGCTAACTACTGATGTTATTACATAAAGTAAACATAAACAACTGCTGCATCCTTCCACTGCTGTGAACCCAGCAGTACTTGTCATGATCAGTAGTGCTTAAAACAAGGCAGTAGATTGAGCAGCAGAGCTTTAGTTCTTCAACAGTCTTTGACTTGATCAGCAGTTGTAGGTCAGCAGTTTGCATGATCAGCAGATAGGAGGTCAGCAGATGTTGAAACCATTTTCAAGGGGAGAGATTTGCATGCATAACATCTGCTTTTTCTGGATCCACTGCTCTAATCTAGTTTTGGCTTTTATTATCTGTTCCTTTGGCAGGGTTCAATCCCAACAGTGGAGGAACTCGTTGTTTTGCTTGATCAAAGAATCACAATTCATGCACTTCTCAGGAACTTTGACTGTCTTAGCATCTATTTTGATTTCAAATTCTGGAACTTCTTTGACTATTCTCACTAGAACTTCTTCTTTTGTCTTTTTCTTTTTCTCAGCTTCAGCTTGTTTCCTTTCTTCTTCTTCTTCTTCTTCTTCTTCTTCTTCTTCAATTCTTCTCCATTTCTCCTCTTCAGCTTCCCTAATTTTCCTGTATTTTTCTGCCCAATATACATCAGAAGCATTAGCAATAAAAGCTTTTGCATTTAACATCTCTTGGGCTATGAATTCTTTGTCTGGGCAATAATTGTCCCAACTAAAACCTTCTGGCAATTTTTCATCTTCTTGATCTGCCAAGCATACTTTACTATCCTTTGGAATGTATTTATCCCAACTGAAATCACTATCCTTGCCCTGATTAACCAGACATGCTCTCTTTGAATCTTCAATTTCTTTTCTACCATGTGCAGTTTGTGCCTGTTGTTGTTGATGCGGCTGATGTGTAACTTGATGATAAATCGCCTTTTTATAGTAGTCGTTGTTTCCGAAAGGATTTTGAGCTCCACTTCTTCACGATTTGTGCACTCCCTTTTGAAATGCCCCTTTTCCCTGCAACGAAAACAAATAACTTTAGACTTATCAAAACCTAAAGTTGAAATATGTGCCTTGCGAAAATCATCTCTGCCTGTAATTTGTTTAAACTTTTCAGCCCGTCTCAACACACTAGCCATGCACCATTTTATATCCATCATTTCCATCTCCTCAGCATCAATTTGATCATAATCCTCCTTCGTGAGCATTGGATTCCTGATCCTCCCTGCAACGAAGCCTCCATAAGATTCAAGCACTGTCACCAACTAAGACATGTGACTTTTAGCAACTTCCTCAGTAGGATTCTGATCATTTTCAAGTTTTAAAGCAATGTTGCATTGAAGAACTTTGCCACTCTTTGTTGTAGAAAACAGTGGATCATATGTTGGAAATGAAGAAAATCCTGTTGTGCTGCTTGATCCCTGAGATGAGCTTTCAGAAGAACCTTTTGCATTAAAAGCAGTTTCAACCTTTGGAGAAAAATTTGTCTTCTCACTAACACCACTTTTGAAATACAAACCAATATCTTGTTCTCCATCATAGTTCTTCATCCTAGCAATCTTTCTCTGCTCCATCTCTTGAGCTTCAAGATGTTTGATGAACTCACCCAATGTTAACTTTTTATATTCCTTTGTATTGTTTCTCAACATCATCAGATAAGTTCCCCAAATATCATGTGGTAACGCATCAGCTAGTTTCTCGATCATCTCATCTGTATCCTTTTTGATACCTAATTTCGTCATAATTCTCACCAAGTTACAATATCTTTCAATAATTTGCTTGGTGTTTTCTGATTTCAAACCACAAAATAGATCAAATTCTTTCTTCATGAGTGACATCTTGTTCTTGAGCATATCATCACTTCCCAGAAATGTTGCTTCCAATTCATTCCAGATCGAATAAGCACTCCCATCATGTTGAAGCAGAATCAATATGTCTTCTTTAATCGCTTGCTGTAACAGACTCACCATCAATTTCTCATCTCTATACTTCTTTTTTTCATCAGCACTCATTTCTCTTATTGGCATTATCTGATTACCGTTCTTTGTTGGCCTTTCATATGGAATTTCAGTATGTTCCCATGCATCCAAGTGATAAGCTTCAACCCAGTTGCCAAAACGTTCAGACCAACCATTATAATCATCAATATCCAAAAGCTTAGGCGGTTTTTGTGAAGTCCGCGTTTCATTTTCAAGCAATGTAGTCTGAGTAATGTTCATTGGACCAGCAAAGGCATTATAAAACTCCTTATCCATGATTCGGTTTTCAAAAGTTCACAATTTTCAAATTTCAAGCAAAACCCTCCTTTCAAGCGAAATCAACAATTACTCACTTTCAAGCGAGACCTACTTTTGAAGCGGAATCAACAACAACCTTTTTCAAGCGGAATAGGCACTTGAAGCGGAATCACAAAGTAAGTTCAAGCGGAATCAACCTTTGAAGCGAAATCAAGTTGATTCAAGCGGAATCAGTCACAATCTCAAGTGGAACCTCTTTTCCAAGCGAAATCACTCAAGCAGAATGATATTTTCGAGCGGAACCAAAACAAAATTCCAAGCGGAATCACAGTGACGTCATCATTTCGAAAAGAATTTCAAGCGGAATAGCTAAAATATCAACTTTTAGATTGATTTTACTTCTGAAACTTTCCAGGATTTGTTAATATATGATTACGAGTGATGTGTGAAAATTTGAGTCAAATGTACCATCAAAAAATTTCACATTTTAAAGAAGAAGGTGTAGAAAACAGAAAACACAGCTGAAATGGCAAGAACTCTTCCTCTTGAGCTCTGATACCACTTGTAGGATCGTTTTCAGACCCGAACGAGTCGATCAGAAGAGTTTTTCACCAATACAGGCGGCAGAAACAAGTGTATTGATGTTATTTCAGCTGTATTCACTTTAACTTGTCGATTTTATTGATATAAAAGCCTTTTACAATCACGACGACACTTCGGCAGCACTTCGTTGCAAACCGGAAGACAACGCTACTGATTTCACTCCAAGTTGACCTATTTATAGCCGATCTGATTTCGCTTGAACATGTTTCAAGAGAAATCAACATGTTACATATCGAGCGGAATCAGCCTATTATCATTCGAGCAGAATCAAAAATAATATGGTATTTCGCTTGAAATGACAAGAGGTCATTTCAAGCGGAATCACTTACAATTACCAACTTCTTGATTCCCGAGCCCTAATCTACCTATATCTATACAAGACTCGATACAAGACGAAGTCGACAGACGGATGCACCAAAACTTTCTTTGGATAGTGCCGCTTCCAGTGTTTGAAATCTTTGATCGCTTCGAACTTCATTAATCCCCAAGTAGGCATATCACGTTCTCTGATAGGAAACATTAATGTTCTGACCTTGGGTAATTCTTCTACGTCCCACCTTGGCAGAGACATTATGTCTTGAATATACGTGAAATATTGAACCCCAAACTCTCTTCGGACCGCATATGCATTCACCTGAGGTAAATACCCCCAACTGATTATATCTCCCAAAGACACTTCTCTGTCTCTCTTGTTAAACTTCAACAGTCTTTTGAATTTTCTCTCAGTATCTTTGTTGAACCATTTCTTGCGTTCTTCGCGCTGCTCTTCTTTCGACATTTCATTAAAACTTTTATTCTTCACACTTTCCGTAACCTTCCTTCTCAACTCATCTTCATTCGCCTGACTGAAAAACTCTGCAAGCGTCAGAAGGTTAGAAGTATCAACATTTATATTCTCAGACTGTTCTTCATCACTACAGTCTTCTACTTCAACTCTGTCATAGATATCAGCATCTTCAACATATTTGTACTGATACTCAGGCTGCTGATTAATATCAAACTGATTCAGCTCCTCTTCAAAATCAAAGTTGAAATTAATTTCATCAACATGCGTCATCTTTACGATATCAGCTAGGTTATAAGTATGCAAGTATTCTCCTTCCTCTACACCATGTTCAAGACGTAGAATCAGTCTTGTAACATGATCTTCACTTTCATCAACATTCTTTGTATCATCAGGCTCCCCCTCACCTTCAGCATTCTCAGGTTCTTCATTAGCATCATCATGAAGATATTCGTCAATCTTTTCTTCATTAGACGCTTCAGTGATTTTAATGCCTGTAGAACCTTGATCATCATCATGATCACTACTTGCAGAATAAACATCGTCTGCATGATCTTTCATTATGTCATCATCATTTTCTTCTTCATCATCCTCTTCATCATCTTCATCATCGTCATCTACATCATCATCTTCTACTTCAACATCAAACACACCAGAGACTGAAGATATAGGACAAGGATCAAGAATATTAGTTTCTGGAGTTTTTGTTGGCTCAGATACAACTATTGCCCTTTCAGTTACTTCAGCATCACCTTCAATTTGAACACATTTGCCTTTGTTTTTAATTTCAACTTCGATCTCAACTTTACGTCTAGCTTGGACTTCTTCAAGCTCGATCTCTTAAAATCTTTGTTCAACAGACTTTCCGATCAAATTCTCTGTTGGTGCATACGTCTGTCGACTTCGTCTTGTATCGAGTCTTGTATGTACATAGATAGATCAGGGCTCGTAAATCAAGAAAACATATAATTTCGCATGAATAGGTAATTTCGCATGAAATCATGAACTTGTAATTCCACACGAAATCACCTTGTAATTTCGCACGAAATTATAATTTCGTCTGAAATGTGATTCCGTTTGAAAGTTCATGCGAAATTAGGAAGCCTATAAATAGCAGCCCTGTAATTTCGTTTGATTCATTCATGTATGTGTGTTTCCGGAGCCGAAGTGTTGCCGAAGTGTCGTTACGCTGTAAAACTTTGTTAGATTAATTAGAAAGACATTTAAAGTGAATATCTAGCTGAACCGAACTTGATATGTCTGTTTCCGCCTTTCATATTGAGTAGAACGCCTCTGAACGACTCATTTTGGTTGGTAAAACGATCCTACAAGTGGTATCAGAGTTTTTCCGGGTGGTCAAAGTTTTTCCTGTAACATTTCGTATTTTCAAACTTTCCATTTTTGGAAAGTCTACTTGTACTTTCTATTTTTGTAAGTTGTACCTTTGTCGTACTTGATTCTAATTCCAAACTTGTACTCGAGACTTGAAGTCATAATGAAATTGCATGATTTTATCCATATTTTGTGTTTGAATACTATGAATCATTGAAACTATGAAACTATGTTAAACACGTTGAAACTATGTTAAACACGTTGAAACTATGTTAAACACGTTGAAACTATGTTAAACACGTAAAAACAGAGGAACTCCATCTTAATTTCGACTCTTTAATTCATCATTGCCAAGAGATTACCCTAAAACGTACAAAAATTGGGAATTTATACGCTAATTCCGTAAAAATATTGAAGTTTGGGTTAAATTTGATTATTCTATTATTTTATTATTATTTTAAATGAATAAAATAACAATTTAAATTAAATAAATAATTATTTTCTAAATTTTTATTGATTTTTAAGCATTTCCGTTAGCGAATCTAACCCCGTTGGTGAAAACCGGTTAAATAAGACTAACCAGGTTAAGTTTACTAAAGGGCAGCACTAACTGAGTCAGAAAACTCAGTTAGTGGCTAACCCAGTTAGTCAGGCTAATTAATAACAAAAAGGTGGTTTAAATGCATCAAACAGGATTCGAACCCGCGACCCTTCACTCAACAAACGCGCACACAACCAGCTGGGCTGGGTCTTGGACTGGTGATAAGTTTGAGATCCAATTACATTTAACATGTAATTAAATGCTGAATTTGAATCAAAATAACCGCTCAAAACCGTATGTCTTCTCCGGCCTTTGGTTGTTTAACCGGAACCGGTGACCATTCATGCTCTGTTTTCCCGTAACCGATCACCTCCACTCACCTATATATATCCGGCTATCTTTTCTTCATTCGATCCCTTTCACTCGTTCATTAAAACCGAAATAAAACAGAACCGAAACACCGACTCGAAACCACTCGACTCGCCAGAACCCGTACACGCCTCACCGGAGCTCACCACCACCGGACCACCGTCATCACCGCCTCCGGCCACCACCTACCCGTCTCCGACCGGTAACCTTCCGATTCAATTATTCTTTTATTTTCGTTTATCTTTTGATTATTCAGTTATATTTTTATTAATATTATTATTATTATTATTATTATTATTATTATTATATAAATCAGAATTATAGTATATAAATACATATAATCAGATATATTTTTTTCTGATTATTAATTAAATCAGAAGTATTTATAAAATCAGAATTTTATAAACCTATATATTATTTTCTGATTTATTAATTAATTTAATAAATCAGTTTTATAATTTCAGAATCTATAATTATTATTCCAGAATTATTATTGTTAAAACAGAATTATTATTTAAAATAATCAGAATTTTTATTTAAATATCAGAATTTGTTTATAATCAGAATTTATATTACTTGTTTCAGAATTTTACTTCTTATTTATTTAAATCAGATTTATAACTATTATTTATTTAAAAACAGTTTTTATTATTTCAGAATTTATATTTAAATCTGAATTATTTTCAGATTTATTACTTCAGAATTTATGTTTATTATTTCAGAATTTCTATTTATTATTTTCAGAATTATATATATATATATATATATTTCAGAATTATTAATAAATAAGTCAGAATTATTATTTGTGTTATTTATTTAATCAGAAATTATTTATAACTAGAATTGTTGTTATTATATACTTATTAAATTAGAATGTTAATTTATTTTTTTCAGATTTATTATCTTATTTCAATATAACTAGAATTTTATAAATAAGTTTATTATTTATAGAATTGTTAACTAAAGTTAGGTATTTATTTTAAATTGTTAATTTAAAATAATTGTATACATATTTAAATTTTTATTTATTTAATCCAACATTTTGGAAATTCTATTTGTGATGTTTTGGTAAGATTAGTATTTATTTTACCTATTTAATTGTCATATTATAATTCCCAAAATTCCCAATATTTAACAAAATCCTTCCAACCTAATAGGGTAATTCTCTTGTGCACGATCTTCTTGGAAAATCCCTGATTCTATTATCTTTTTCCAATATACACAACGCAACCTAAGGTGAGTATACTTGACCCATTTTCTTTTTACACGTTTGGGTGTAGTATGCATTTCCTTATCAAAAACACAATGATAAACACTTTCATTGCACAATCTATCCATACTATTGTGAAACTACTTGATCATTGATTATCTATGTTGTGCTGATGTTAACATCTATGGCTACATGTTCATTAACTTTGCAAGCCTCCCCTATCAATGGCAGCGCTGTAGGTTGTAACGCCCCTCCCGTATATACGGGTATTGTTAGGTTTAATCTATTAACTCTATTACCACCCTTTCGAGGGTTAGGCTATGTTAATTGCGTAACTATGGTTTGGACATGTGGATTTCATCGTTACGAGTATGACAGTTAATTGAATATCAGTTGTTCACATGGATTAGATTTGATAAACTATTAACTCTATTATGCTATATTCAAACCTGTATACTCGCCAGCAATTATTTGTTGATTGTATTTTAAATGCATACTGCAGGCTGAGGATTCAAGAAAACAAGAAAAGGCTAGGATGGCTTAGAAACCCATCAACTATTTAAATTTACAATCTATGTTATGTACTTTTTCATTTCCATGTATTGTATGAAACTTATGAATATCAATGAAATAAACTTTAATTATTGTCACAACTAGTGTTATGATGTCTTTGAACAGTTTGTACGTCTCATCTCGATGTTTCCGCCATCGGTTGGGGTGTGACATATTGGTATCAGAGCCATAACTATAGGGAATTAGGATTGCCTTGCTTTACCTAGTCTATAGTTTAAGAGCTTTCTCATTTACTTGCTGTTAAAGACATTATCCTTTGCTTTCTTCTTTGCTTCTCTCTATTCTTTTGGACTTCTAATATACAAGCCTTTCCTAAGGCTAACACAATACACACTTGGAAGCTTTGAAGACACTCTTATAACACAATCGAAATGATTCATCAAGATAGGGGTGATTCCCACACTTGGTGATGATTTTTACTCAGCTATACTTTGATTTTGCACGAAATCTACCCTCAAGTTAGGAGTGATATCCAAATCTTGATGGGAGTTTTCCATTTCCTAATCTAGTGGACCCTCATCTTTGGATGGGTACTAACCACGTTAGGGTACGATGTTATCAAGTTAGAGGTGAAACTCGCATCTTGTTAACTAGTCCCATTCCTTGATTTTCGATCTCGCCAAAGTTTCGATTTACCCAATCGATTAAGGACGTGTAGTAACTGGAAGGACAAACATCGTTAGTCGCTCCTCGATGAGAATGTTTGTCTATTAGGCCAAAGCACGTTTCCTTAATTCGAAAAGGACTTCGATTCACTTTGGAATAGTCTATGTTACGTTCCGTGACACTCCATATTTATTGATAAAATCTCTTTTTATGCTATCTCAATTATCATGTGATTTATATTTGAGCGTTATCTTCAATTCAAATTTGGGAACACGAAGCACGTTATTATCGCAATCCAAAACAATTAATAACTACTCTCTTTCGTGAACAACCTAAATTTATATTGCTTTCATTATTCTATGTGAAACATCATTCTATGTGTAATACTATGTTAAACTATGTGAAACTATTTGCTGAATCATGTGAAACACTATGTGCTATGTGATGCATTCACGAAATCAAATTTTCTAAATACAAACATTATGATTAAAGTCTCATCCATTTCTTGTTTTGAATTTCTAGATGTCATCATCTCGTCAGTACTCTCACTCTCCCAGAAAATCCAAGTTCCTTTTTATCAGATGTACACTTTATTATCTTCGATCTTTTATGATGAAACTCTTCCTTGTCAATTTTGAACCATTTTTAGGATTTCACTTTTGCGCATACATCATACGATTATACATCATTAGCATGCATAATTTCACTTAATTTTAATTACACTTTCGTAACAACGAGTGAAGACATATCATCGAGATAGGAGTGATTTCCTTACCTTGACGATTAACTTCGCTTCTTTTCTCATCTTGCAACGACCTCACCAACGGATTTGGGGTGATTCCCTTACCTAGGTGATCGTTACCAATACTTTCTTTAATAGATTATATTGCGTAAACACGATCATGTTTATACCTAAACCATTTATCATGTATTTCAAAATGCTTCATTTATTTAGACGTATCTCCTATTCTATAATCTATTTTCACATCGCTCGCATACACAAAAATTTTCAATGTTACCAAAAACGCGTATTCCTCGATTTCAAAAATTTCACAAAATACTACTGTCACCCTAATCAGTTTAATAAATCTATTGCCCACAAAATTTCGTATTCCACGTAATTACTAAAACGCACTCATCTCGCATCACTATACTAAAGAATTCTAAATTTCCAATTGAGAATCAAACCAACTTTTCATACAGAATATTACAAATATTATCCGATCAGTTATCAAAACTCTTTTCAAGATCAACAAAAACATTTATTTAAGGACACCTTTCACGATCACCAGGTTCATATACCAAAATTCCTTTTCCTAAGGTTAAACCTTTTCACTAGAATCTGTAAACTTCGAAGTTAGTAATACAAAAAAAAAAACTTCTTAAAACGATGCAAACTTTTTAATTCGAAGAACTTTTCAAAACCTCGCTTGATACGTTAATTAAATTCAAAACGCGTGGGCAAGGAAACTTTATAAGGACGACAAATTTTCAGCTATGAAAATTTTTTTTTTTTAAAACCATAATAGCACTTCCATTCTTTTACAAAGTATCCTTTCGCATAATCAAAAGATGTTTTCCTTTATATTCTCTTTACAATTCACAAACTAGATTCTACATTCCTGACAACTCAATCTAATTTAACTTCACGTTTTGCACAGACAACTATATATGTATATCATTTTACACGTTTTAGTCAATATCTCACAACAATCTCACGCGTGTCACTCGTTCTCTTTTTCCTTTCATATTCAAAACTTTAAACCTTTTATGCGCATAAACTCATGTATTTTAATTTTATATTATAAACAAAATCATTAATCCCTACGTCCATACTTATACATTTTATGCTTTCACTTATGTTCACACTTACGCATTTATGTTATACTCACGATTCAAAACTCATACGTTTTACGTTTATACACACACTCACAATTATACATTTACGTGATACTTAAACTCATATTCATACACCTTCGTTTTACTTATAATCATATACACATTCATACGTATGCAATTTGCGTATACGCTTATACCGCTATGTTTATACTTGTATTTATATTCAGACACATTCTCACGTCTGTTATGATCCTCGTATTTATATACTCATAACTACCACGATACGTTTCGTGTCTATACTTTGACTCATATTTACACACGTACTCCCCACAATACGTTCGTATGCTTACGCTTGTACTCATATTTATACTCATAGTCGCAACAACATACTTGTACTTGTACTTATACGATCACGTTTACACTCATATATATATATATATATATATATATATATATATATATACACTCATACATCCCATTCGTACTTAAACATTCATGTTTTACACTTAATTTTCACATTTACAACCATACTCATGCATCTTATGTTTATACTCATATTTATACTCGTATTCACACTCGTACTTGTGTTCATACTCTCATTTATACGATTTATGTTATACTCGTACTTTTGTTGTACTCTCATTTATACGAATTTTGTCCATACTCACGTCATTCGTTTGTGCTCAAATTGTGCTCACATTTATGCTCATTTTAATACACGTTATGCTTATACTTTTGCTCACACTCCTGGCATGCGTTTTATGTTTATGCTCACGTGCGTGTTCAAATTTAAACTTATACTATGCTCATGCTTTTTACTCAAAATTTATACATTCGCACATGTACACGGGCGAAACCCGAAGGATTCGTTTACGTTAGTCTTATACTATTTGGAACGCGAACATGCTTACATGTTACATTTTTATACGCACACAATCTTATTTTCAAAATTTATGTATACCTTGATTCATACGCAAATTAGTACAAGCTATGCGGATCATGCGACGATTGGTATAATCGCGGGTGCACACGGGATTATAGTAATAAGCGCATGAGAACCATAGAGTGTACTACTGTGTATGGTAAGACATGGAACGTAACATGACACGAATAACGAAACGGACGTAACATGGTCAAAACATGGTGGATACACCGCTGGTACATCCTATATATAAGTGTTTTCACCACGTTACCAAACTTTCGTGAAACGTGCCATGAGAAATTCAGTGTTTTGCACACCTTTTTGACCTAATGCAAACTTTAAACAACTTACAAACGCATTATGTCCGATTATCCAAGACGAAACTCCATTCTTACTACGCAACTTTTGTATATCCAATACTTATGCCATTCTTATACTTGCATCCACTTAGAGTCAATCGTTCACTTCCATACTCCCACTATTCTCTATTATTCCATGTCTTTGATATGACTCCCATTCACAACCAAGTTTCATCTATTCCCTCTGTGGAATCCTTGGATGCCATCTTTTCAACAGTCTTCCTCTTAGATTTCGAGGACGAAATCTCCTAAAGTAGGGGAGACTGTAACATTTCGTATTTTCAAACTTTCCATTTTTGGAAAGTCTACTTGTACTTTCTATTTTTGTAAGTTGTACCTTTGTCGTACTTGATTCTAATTCCAAACTTGTACTCGAGACTTGAAGTCATAATGAAATTGCATGATTTTATCCATATTTTGTGTTTGAATACTATGAATCATTGAAACTATGAAACTATGTTAAACACGTTGAAACTATGTTAAACACGTTGAAACTATGTTAAACACGTTGAAACTATGTTAAACACGTAAAAACAGAGGAACTCCATCTTAATTTCGACTCTTTAATTCATCGTTGCCAAGAGATTACCCTAAAACGTACAAAAATTGGGAATTTATACGCTAATTCCGTAAAAATATTGAAGTTTGGGTTAAATTTGATTATTCTATTATTTTATTATTATTTTAAATGAATAAAATAACAATTTAAATTAAATAAATAATTATTTTCTAAATTTTTATTGATTTTTAAGCATTTCCGTTAGCGAATCTAACCCCGTTGGTGAAAACCGGTTAAATAAGACTAACCAGGTTAAGTTTACTAAAGGGCAGCACTAACTGAGTCAGAAAACTCAGTTAGTGGCTAACCCAGTTAGTCAGGCTAATTAATAACAAAAAGGTGGTTTAAATGCATCAAACAGGATTCGAACCCGCGACCCTTCACTCAACAAACGCGCACACAACCAGCTGGGCTGGGTCTTGGACTGGTGATAAGTTTGAGATCCAATTACATTTAACATGTAATTAAATGCTGAATTTGAATCAAAATAACCGCTCAAAACCGTATGTCTTCTCCGGCCTTTGGTTGTTTAACCGGAACCGGTGACCATTCATGCTCTGTTTTCCCGTAACCGATCACCTCCACTCACCTATATATATCCGGCTATCTTTTCTTCATTCGATCCCTTTCACTCGTTCATTAAAACCGAAATAAAACAGAACCGAAACACCGACTCGAAACCACTCGACTCGCCAGAACCCGTACACGCCTCACCGGAGCTCACCACCACCGGACCACCGTCATCACCGCCTCCGGCCACCACCTACCCGTCTCCGACCGGTAACCTTCCGATTCAATTATTCTTTTATTTTCGTTTATCTTTTGATTATTCAGTTATATTTTTATTAATATTATTATTATTATTATTATTATTATTATTATTATTATTATATAAATCAGAATTATAGTATATAAATACATATAATCAGATATATTTTTTTCTGATTATTAATTAAATCAGAAGTATTTATAAAATCAGAATTTTATAAACCTATATATTATTTTCTGATTTATTAATTAATTTAATAAATCAGTTTTATAATTTCAGAATCTATAATTATTATTCCAGAATTATTATTGTTAAAACAGAATTATTATTTAAAATAATCAGAATTTTTATTTAAATATCAGAATTTGTTTATAATCAGAATTTATATTACTTGTTTCAGAATTTTACTTCTTATTTATTTAAATCAGATTTATAACTATTATTTATTTAAAAACAGTTTTTATTATTTCAGAATTTATATTTAAATCTGAATTATTTTCAGATTTATTACTTCAGAATTTATGTTTATTATTTCAGAATTTCTATTTATTATTTTCAGAATTATATATATATATATATATATTTCAGAATTATTAATAAATAAGTCAGAATTATTATTTGTGTTATTTATTTAATCAGAAATTATTTATAACTAGAATTGTTGTTATTATATACTTATTAAATTAGAATGTTAATTTATTTTTTTCAGATTTATTATCTTATTTCAATATAACTAGAATTTTATAAATAAGTTTATTATTTATAGAATTGTTAACTAAAGTTAGGTATTTATTTTAAATTGTTAATTTAAAATAATTGTATACATATTTAAATTTTTATTTATTTAATCCAACATTTTGGAAATTCTATTTGTGATGTTTTGGTAAGATTAGTATTTATTTTACCTATTTAATTGTCATATTATAATTCCCAAAATTCCCAATATTTAACAAAATCCTTCCAACCTAATAGGGTAATTCTCTTGTGCACGATCTTCTTGGAAAATCCCTGATTCTATTATCTTTTTCCAATATACGCAACGCAACCTAAGGTGAGTATACTTGACCCATTTTCTTTTTACACGTTTGGGTGTAGTATGCATTTCCTTATCAAAAACACAATGATAAACACTTTCATTGCACAATCTATCCATACTATTGTGAAACTACTTGATCATTGATTATCTATGTTGTGCTGATGTTAACATCTATGGCTACATGTTCATTAACTTTGCAAGCCTCCCCTATCAATGGCAGCGCTGTAGGTTGTAACGCCCCTCCCGTATATACGGGTATTGTTAGGTTTAATCTATTAACTCTATTACCACCCTTTCGAGGGTTAGGCTATGTTAATTGCGTAACTATGGTTTGGACATGTGGATTTCATCGTTACGAGTATGACAGTTAATTGAATATCAGTTGTTCACATGGATTAGATTTGATAAACTATTAACTCTATTATGCTATATTCAAACCTGTATACTCGCCAGCAATTATTTGTTGATTGTATTTTAAATGCATACTGCAGGCTGAGGATTCAAGAAAACAAGAAAAGGCTAGGATGGCTTAGAAACCCATCAACTATTTAAATTTACAATCTATGTTATGTACTTTTTCATTTCCATGTATTGTATGAAACTTATGAATATCAATGAAATAAACTTTAATTATTGTCACAACTAGTGTTATGATGTCTTTGAACAGTTTGTACGTCTCATCTCGATGTTTCCGCCATCGGTTGGGGTGTGACATTTCCGAAGAAGTTGCTAAAGATCACATGAAGCTACTTGCTACTGTGCTGGAATCTTATGAGGGATTGGTTGCAGGAAGAATCAGAAATCCTATGCTGACGAAAGAGGATTACGATCAGATTGATGCTGAAGAGATGCAGCTCATGGATATAAAGTGGTGCTTAGCAAGTGTTTTGAGCAGAGCTGAAAAATTTAAAATGATTACAGGATGAAATGATTTTCTGGATGCAAATGTTTCTACTTTGGGTTTTGATAAATCTAAAGTTACTTGTTTTCGATGCACGAAGAAAGGACATTTTAAGAGAGAATGCAAAAATCAAGAAGCAAGTGGAGCAAAGAATCCGTTTGGAAAAGATGATTACTATCGGAAAGCCATATATCAACAGGTTGCTCATCAACCGCATCAACAAAAGGAACCACAAACTGCTCATGCCAAAATGATCGAAGATGCAAATAAGAAAGCTTATTATGGTATCATTGATCAAGATGATGAAAAAGTGGCAGAAGGGTTCAGCTGGGACAAATATATTCCACCTGATTCAAAAGTTGTAGCTCTCATTGCACAAGTCATTCAAGAGTCTGATTTGCTGACAGAATGGATGAAAGTGTTTGATAGTAATGATACAAGTCAAGAAGAAGAATTTGTTTCATCAGATGAAAGTTCAGAAAGAACAACAGTTTTTGATCAATCACCATCTGATTCTGGTTTTTCAGATGATAGTTCAGAAAAGACAATAATTTTTGATCAATCTCCAACTGATGACAGTAGTGATGATGAGGAAGAAATGCATATTAATATTGCAAAAACTCATTTATCTCCTGAAAGTTTTCAATTTTATTTTGCAGAGCGCTTGGAGAAGCTAAAGGACAGACGAGCAGAAAAAGAAGAAATGTGAGAGTGTTACTCAAAAAGAAAAGACTGAACAAAATGAAGAAATTAGAGTTGCTGAAAAGACGGTTGAAGCTGAGAAGGTGATTGAAGTTGAGAAAGTTGTTGAAGTCTTGTAGGATCGTTTTACCGACCAAAACGAGTCGTTCAGAGGCATTCTACTCAATATGAAAGGCGGAAACAGACATATCAAGTTAGGTTTAGCTAGATATTCACTTTAAATGTCTTTCTGATTAATCTGACAAAGTTTTACAGCGTAACGACACTTCGGCAGCACTTCGTCTCCGGAAACACACATACATGAATGAATCAAACGAAATTACAGGGCTACTGTTTATAGGCTTCCTAATTTCGCATGAACTTTCAAACGGAATCACATTTTAAACGAAATTATAATTTCATGCGAAATTACAAGGTGATTTCGTGTGGAATTACAAGTTCATGATTTCATGCGAAATTACCTATTCATGCGAAATTATATGTTTTCTTGATTTACGAGCCCTGATCTATCTATGTACATACAAGACTCGATACAAGACGAAGTCGACAGACGTATGCACCAACAGACTCCCCCTCGGATGTTGACGAGTCTGAAGTGTCGAGTCTTCAACGTCTTCAGTCTTTATCAGTCTGTTTGTACTCTCTGAAGTATCTGACAGTGTAAAACTTCTTCAATCTTCTCTTTTCTCTTTTCTTCAGCACCAACAAATAATCTCTCCTCGGATGACTTCAGACTCCCCCTTTAGATATGCTGGGATCGCAGTCTGGCTTTTTGAAAACACAGAGTCCTCAGGTATCGGAACCTGGCTCTCTATCACTCAGAATCAGGATTTGAAACCTGGCTATCCTGCACATTCTCTACCTCACAATAAATTTCACAAATCTAAAATTTGACAAATTTATATCAAATGCAGATATTTATCCAGAATGATTTAACATTTTAAAAAAATTCTGATGACCACTTGAGACTGAAAGCTTGAAGCTGAAACATTTGGATTAACATTCAGGTATGAAGAGAATCCACTACTACTGTTTGGACTTTGATTGTTTGATCCGGATGTGTTTTCTGCACTGAAAGCAGTTTGAATTTTGGAACTTGCTTCAACATTCTGAACACTCCCTTTGAAGTACATCTTAACATCTTGTTGTGCACTTGGATTGTTCATTCTTGCAATCTTTTGCTATTCCAGATCTTGTCCTTCAATCTTTTCAATAAACTGAGAAATTGTCAAACCATCATATTCTCCAGTATTCTTTAAAATCATCAAAAATGTACCCCATTCTTTCTGAGGTAAAGCATCAGCCAATTTATCGACCCATTCCTCTCGTTCTTTATTGATACTTAACAAAGACATTGAACGCACTAAGTGGCAATATCTTTCAATCAACTTCTTTGTAGCTTCTCCTGGCAGACTTGTGAAAAGATCAAATTCTTTCTTAAGCAGTGCCTTTTTACTCTTAATCAACTTCTCACTTCCCTCAAACTTTATTCTAAGTGCTTCCCAAATAGATCGTGAAGTTTTATCATGCTAAAGCAATATGAAGATGTCTTCTTTAATAGCTTGCTGAAGTAAACTGATCATCATCTTCTCTGCTTTGTACATATCTCATGTAAACTCAAAAATCTTTTTATCTACTCCCAACTCAGTACGTGGTAGCACATACTTTTTCTCAACACACTCCCAAGATCTCAAATTGTTAGCTTGAACCCAGTTTTCAAACCGATCTTTCCAACCATAATACTCCTTAATGCTCATTAGTTTAGGGGGTTTTTGCATTGTTCCGGTTTCATTTTCCATGTTCATGCTTTGAGCAATGGCAGCCGGAGTAGTCGGGGATGTGGCAAATGCGTTTTAGAATTCTTCTTCCATGACTCGGTAACAAGTTTATCAAGACATACACTTTCAAACGAAATTAAGTCTTTCAAACGGAATTACTTCAAGCGAAATTATCTTCACAAGCGAAATACCTTGTTCAAGCGAAATTACCTGCACAACAACTTCAAACGAAATTACAACACAAACGAAATTAGTATTTCAAACGAATTAGTAATTTTGTGTGTACCGAACAAACGAAACTTAATTTCGTACGAAATTATACACCAGTTCAAACGAAATTAATCTTTTGAAGCGAGATTATAATTTCGTATGGAATCACTCAAACGAAATTACGATTCCACGCGAAATTAGGTGTAATTTCAAACGAAATTAACCCCAAAAAGTAATTTCGTGCGAAATTAGAATGTAATTCCACACGAAATTATGCTGATGTCATCATTTCGGTAAAACTTTTGTCAAATTGATCAGGTTTTAGCTTGATTTTAGGTCCAATTCTTTCAAGGGTTTGTTAAAACACAATTTCGCTTATAAAGTGTGAAATTCAAACCATTTTAACTGTTAAAACTTGTTCAATTCAGAAAAGAAGGTGTAGAAGTTAGAAAATAAGATGAAATCAGGCTGAATTTGCTAAAACTCCTCCTCCTGAGCTCTGATACCACATGTAGGATTGTTTTGACGACCAAACGAGTCGTTCAGAAGAGTTCTTAGACAGAATCAGAGGCGGAATTCATTGATTCGGTCTTTGTTTAGCTTGTATTCACTTATAACTGTCTTGTTTATTGATTTGATAACAATTTACAGCACGAAGACACTTCGGCAGAGCTTCGCTGCCGGAATACACCTTGGTAATTTCGTACCAAATGAAAAGTCAAGACACCTATTTATAGCCTAGGTAATTTTGCATGAACTGTTCGTGCGAAATTACAGTTCAAACGGAATTACACATCCAAGCGAAATTACCAGTAATTTCGTGCGAAATTACCTGTTGGTAATTTCGTGCGAAATTACCTGTTGGTAATTTCGTGCGAAATTACCTGTTGGTAATTTCGTGCAGAATTAGCCACTAGCCTATTTTTGATACTTTTCTCGTATAACGTGCCTTGATCTTTCAAAACTAATCTACGACTCAAACGAAGATGAAGTCGACAGACGTATGCACCAACAAATGGTATCAGAGCACAGGAGGAAGAGTTCTTACCGTTTAGCTCGTTTTCGCTGAAAATTCTGATTTCTACACCTTCTTTTCAAAATTAATCAAGTTCTTACGGTTAAAATGGATTGAATTTCAAACATGTCATGCGAAACAGTGTTTTAACGAATCCTTGAAAGATTTGGACCTTAATTTAATCTAAAATTGATAAAATCAGTAATTTCGCTTGAAACACAGATCGAAAATGATGACATCAGCATAAGTTCGCACGAAATAAGGGTCTAATTTCGCACGAAATTACACTATTTCGTTACAGGTTGTAATTCCGTTTGAAAAAGTTACTTAATTTCATACGAAATTACATATTTCGTTTGAAACCTCGTAATTTCGCTTAAAAGTTCATACGAAATTAGCTGATTTCGCTTGAAACAGTATTTCGTTTGGTTATTTCACACGAAATTACCTATTTCGTATGAAAAACCTAATTTCGTTTGAAACTAATTTCGTGTGAAGCTGTCTTGTTGTGATTTCGTTTGAACCTGATAATTTCGCTTGAGGATATTTCGTTTGTAGAAGAATTTCGTTTGAAAGTTTCAGTTCGTGTGAAACTTGTCAAATTGATTAAATTGTGTTCAAAATGTATGATGAAAAGGAAAATCATGATCTTGAAAGTTATAATAATTGGTATCGAGGGTATTTGGATAATAGTTATAGAGATGTGAAAAAGAGTGTTTGGGTTAAAAAATTTGAATATTTTTTGTGTAAGGAAAATGAAAAGCTGGATGAGTTAGCAAAACGATATGGACTCTTAATTGAATATCTAAAAGAATACGAGATAAAAATATCAGATGCTGAAAAGATCACAAAGTTTGCAGATGCCTTACCTGCAGAATGGGATGAATTTTGGAAAAACCTAAAAAAGGATTCTAGTTTTTCAAAATTATCTCTAAATAGGTTCATCAGTAAACTTGAAAATCATAAGTATGAAAATGAAAAGAAAAAGAAGTTGTTGATAAATGATATAGAAAAGGATTTAGAGAAAATAAGTTTGGATATGATAATTGAAATGAGAAGAAGAGTTAATGTGTGTCTTGCTACAAAATATAACATGAAGTATGACATTAAAAGGGGTTGTTATATGGATGAGAATATGAATCCTCTTGATTTTGTCAAAAATTTTGCCCAGGCACATACAAGACAGAGACAAGGCAAATTTCAAAGAATGAAGAATCTGAAAAACTTTGGATCTTCGAATCCTGAACTAGTGTCAAAGAAAGGTTGCAGAAAAAGCCCCTATCTTCAATCATTCATCAGATAAAGAGAGTGATGATGAAAGTGTTCAAGTTGAGAAGAAACAAGTTGGAAAAATTTCAGCTTTAAAGGATGAGAAGAAAGCTGATGATAAACAGATTCTTGAAATGCGCGTAAATTGTGAAAAATTGGAATTTGAAAATGTCAAACTCTTGAACGAGGTTGAGGGTTTGACATTGGAAAACAAAATTTTGAAAGAAAAAGAAAAAGTTTTTGAAAATAAAATAAAATCTTCAGAAGATGAAGATTTTTGGATAAAACTTGAAAATAAAAATTTGAAAGAAAATAAAACAAAATTTCAAGATCAAATAAAAGTTTTAAAAAATGAAAAATTTGTTCTTGAAAAGAATAAAATTGAAAATGAAAAAGCAATAAATTCTCATCTTGAGAAAATCTCTCAACTTGAAAATGAAGCTGGGAATGCAAGAAATAAAATTGATGAGATTGAAAAGAAATTGAAAGGTTTTGTAACCTCATCAAAATTTCTGAATCATCTTTGTCCATAACCGATCAATTCTGTTCCAATAAGTGACAATGTCACAAATTTTGACAAAGTCAAAAGTGAAGATTGTGATGAGAAAACTGATGATAAAGATGATAAAAGAAAAATATTTTTGAAGTTAAAAGAAAAATTTCAAGAAACTGTTTTGCAATCTACAGAAAAAGGTGAATGTTCATCACAGAAACCTTTGAAGAAGAATGCAGAACAAAAACAAAGTGTTAAAAATTCATAAAAAGTTCAAAACAAGAATAAAAGCTCATCAGTTCGATCATCCAATCGTGATAAAAAACCACAAAATTGGAAAATCAAAACTCACAAAAAGTTGGTAATAAGTGGTGCAGGTTTGACCACAGTGCTCAAAAGAAAAATCCAGCTTACAAGAGGAGTGATGACTACCACAAAGCCAAACAATGTTATGATCTGAGTATTTGGTATGAAAGTGGTGAATGGTACGATAACAGAGTGTGTTACTAGTGTGGCTATCAAGGACACATTGCTGTTAACTGCCAAAGTCAGAATTTTGAGACAAGAAGATGCTTTGAATGCCATATCAAAGGTCATATTGCCAGAGATTGCCCAATGAGATCAAAGGAAAGATCGAGGGCTGAATCTCAGAAAATGACAAAGAAACTAGTCAATGTCAATGAAAAGCCCAAAGAACAGATAGTTCAAGAACAGAAAGTGAAGCTTTCACAAGGGCAGAAAGACATACTGAGGAAGAAGAGGAAGAAAGCACGAGAGTATTTGGAAAGGATTTTGTCCTCGGATACAACCAGAAAAATAGATAACAGTTCTGATAAATCGGTTTGCTCTCCAAAGAATGATGAGCCGAGTAAAACGAACTCATCAGATACAAATCTGAGGACAGAAGAGAGAGTGAAGAAAGAAAAAGTGGTTAATCAAAAGATTAACAAAACAAAGAAAGAGAAATGTTCACTTCCTGGTGATGAATTTGTTTCTCCGGAAACAAAGGAGCCAGTTGTTGGCAATGATTTTGACTCGTCAAAGTCAAAGGAGCCACTTTCAGGCGATGAATCTGGTCCGTCAAACCAGAAGAGCCATATGTTTAGGTAAAAGGTGATAATTCCATTAAGACAATGGATGATGCAAATTTTCCATCATTGTCAAACGGAAATTTAAAACCAAAAATTGAAAAGAAATTGAGTGATGATAACTCAAAAACACCCAAGGTTCGTCAGGCTTGGGTGGATCTCTTCAAATGAAAAACCTGACTTGCCGGAACTCCCAGGTTGGTAATTGGGGAGTAGGAATCGGCATCTTTCTTGAGAAATTCACAGGTTGGTAACTGTGATGTTTCGATTCTCAAGTGGTTAATCAAGGACATTAAGTTGTATTTGATTTTCTACAAGTGATATTTGTTAGTAGATCTTAAAATTGTTAAATTTTGTCAAGTGGTTGAAAGAACAAGTGATGAAACCCCTACCCTACAAGTGGTAACAACAAAACTATTTTTTTTTTGGAAAAACCATTTTGATTAAAACAAACTTAAGTGTTTTGAAATCATAATGGGAAAATAGTTTGTTGTAAGGGGGAGTTCTGCTTGTTTATGCCAAGTGAATGGCGAATTGAAGTGTTTCGAATCAGTTTGTCAAGTTTGTACAGGTTATTTTCAAATTTTCCCAGAAAATCAAAATTGAAATATATTTTGATTTTAGGGGGAGTAAAATTTAAAAAAATAAAAATTCGAAAATTTGAAAAATGTCAAAAGCATTGAAAAATTCAAAATGAGTTTTGTTGTAAAAAGGGAAAATGATAGTACATCAGCTAGACAGTTACAGTATGCTAAAGAAATGTAAAGTTTTAAAGCATTAAGCAGTCTCGCTGATGATGTGCGGATAGGTTTTTACACATTTAGTAAATTTGATCGGGATATAAACATAAATCATAAACTTGCTTATTTCGTGGGGAATATCTCTCGGATATATAGGTAACCCCTGAAATCCTGTTTGAAAGACGCTATTTCTGACATACTAGGTCTTTGTACGTGATGATATCTGGGGTACTATACCAGGACTTCTGATTTTGCGGGAGCAATAGCCTAGTCCTCGTATAATACTTTGCATTTGCTTTAATCTTTAAAGCCAGCCCTCAGTACAAAAAATGATAACACATTGAAAAAATGTTAATCATGTGCTGTTGAAAAAAGATCTCCTAAAGGGGACCCACCTAAAAGTCGAGCCGTCATCTCTTTGCACGAATGGAAGTTCTGAGCTGAGCTCTCACGGTTTCGCATTTACCCCTTAACAGATATCATTAGTGTGCACTCACCTGTAAGACTGAATATAGTGATCTGGATACGGGAGTATATTCTGAGATGGTACACACGTATATGTTAAGATCTTAAAACATTAAAAGCGTATCCTGAACAGATTGAAATGTGTGTGAAAATTTAAGAGAATCAGTATATCGGCAATCTAAGAGAATTGTTTAATTCTGAATATGAAATCAAAAGCTTAACGGTACTTGTAACTTGTCAATAGCTGATATAATTCCCTAACACAAACTCTAAAAAATATTGTTTGTATATATTTCTTTTAGTTCATTCCATGAAAAATCCAAAAAGATTTTCAGAGTGTTTTAGCATAAATTTTGAAAAATACAAAAAGATTTTCGACAACTGATGTTGGAGAGCTAGTTTTCAAAATTCCAAGTGCTAAACATAATGAACAAAATGGTTTGGGAGAAATTGATTGAAATAAAATTTGATCTTAAGAAGCTCAAATGGTTCATTAATTTGAATCAAAATTTGAATGTTATGAATTTAAGAGGTTGAGTAGAGCCTATTAGCGATAAATTTGTTTATCTTAAGTGTGGTTGAGATTTATGCAGGTAAAAACCAGGTTTCTGATCTTGATGCTATGGAGAGCCAGGATACAATCCAGAACCTAAGAACAGCTGAGCAGAGTTTGGGTCAGGATTTGATTTCAAGGCGATAGCTAATTCCAGACAGCGATCCCAGCTTGATGAGAGGGGGAGTCTGACGAGGTTAGAGCCAGAGAAAGATCCTGAATCATTATTCAAGGGGAAGTGTTGATATTGAGAAAGAGAAGATAGAGATTGAAGTAGATTATAAAGTGTCAAATCCAAGCAGACCGATCAAGACTGAAGAGTCGTCATGTTGAAGACTCGCACTGAAGACTCGTCAACATCTGAGGGGGAGTCTGTTGGTGCATACGTTTGTCGACTTCGTCTTCGTTCGAGTCTTAGATTAGTTTTGAAAGATCAAGGCACGTTATACGAGAAAAGTATCAAAAATAGGCTAGTGGCTAATTCCGCACGAAATTACTAACATGTAATTTCGCACGAAATTACTGGTAATTTTGCACGAAATTACTGGTAATTTTGGATGTGTAATTCCGTTTGAACTGTAATTTCGCATGAACAGTTCATGCGAAATTACCAAGGCTATAAATAGGTGTCTTGACTTTTCATTTGGTACAAAATTACCAAGGTGTATTCCGGCAGCGAAGCTCTGCCGAAGTGTCTCTGTGCTATAAATTGTTATCAGATCAATAAACAAGATAGTTATAAGTGAATACAAGCTAAACGAAGACTGAATCAATGAATTTTTCCTGTGATTCTGTCTAAGAACTCTTCTAAACGACTCGTTTGGTCGTCAAAACGATCCTACATTCTCCAATACTTTATTCATCATATACATTTCATGCTCTTTCTTTGCATTGTTGGCTTCCAATTCTTTGTTCTTTAGCTTGAAGTATTCATTCTATTTATCTCTCCGAGCTTTTTCTTCTTCTAACTCAGCTATTCGAACCTTTAGTATATCAATATCAGCTTGATCAGCTTCAACTCTTTTCAACAAAGATGAGTTTTCAGATTCAACAGACTTCACACGATCTTCTAGCTTCTTTTTATCAACCAACACCTCTTCCACCTTCTTTTGTAACTTCTTTACAACATCATCAGTTACAAAGTTAAAATCTCCAATGTCTTCAAGAGCTATATTTCTGGAACATGTGGAAAATATTTAAATCCAGACGATCAAGGAGTCGTTTGAATTGGTGGTTGTGAAGTTGGAGGTGTTTGTACGATATGTGGTGAGGTGATAACAGGTTATTCATGTGTAGGTGTATAAATATGAAGTTGTGGTGGTGATTGAGGTGGTGATGGTTGATGTGGTGAAGATGGTTGTTGTGGTGGTGATGATGATGGATGTTATGGTGGTGGTGATGGTTTTTGTTCAGCTTGTGGTTTTGGTGGTGGTTGTTATGGTTCGGATGCAGGTTTAGGTTTCAGCTTAATTTTTAATTTTCGCACTGCAGGAGATACAACACGTTTCCTTGCATTAGATTTCTTTCTTCCTTCAGAAGGTGGTGTTTGAACCTCCTGAACATGCTCTAGTGATGGAACATATAAATCATCATCGTCATCTCCACTCCTCTTTCTCTTTTTCATTATCAGAAAGTACTTTTTTCCAACGTTCAGTTTCATCAACCTCTGAATCGGATGAACTCTTTTCTTCAATGTCACCTTCCTCACCAGCTGCCTTCAATAGCTGATGTCTCAGCTTCAAAGTTTTCATTAAGAGACTTCAATAACTGTTCAGATTCAGGAGATAAACGACCTAGATCTCTTTCAGCATCAGCTTCAGTTTCATCTTCCTCTGGTTCATCGACCAGCATTGTCTCGACACCTTTCTTTTGACGTTTCTTTTTCGGTTGTGAAGATGATCCTTCTTCTGCTTGTACTTTCGGCGTTCTCTTACCTCCTCTTTTCTTCTTTTCTTTTACTTTTTTCGTAAACCACTCATTTCGTGTTTCCTTGAATTCTGCTAACTCTTTTCTTTCATCTCTTCATCATTTCTCCACTTCAGATGATTAACTGGATCTGGATCTTCATAATTAGCACTCTTTATGAATCCAAAGAAATATGCCTTTGTTTTTGGTTCTGGCCAATTTTTGTGATACCTGGATAATATGATTAACGTCTCATTATCCATGTGATACAACGCCAATAAATCATAATCTTCATCTTACACTAGATCCGGATAAGCATGATCAAGCATCATTTGTATAAATCTCGGATATATCCAGGTTTTACTGCCTGATGTAATGTTTTCTTTCATGTAATGGAAAATGAATTTTGAAAAATTGTACTTTTTGTTCAACACTAACGCAGTCACCATATTCATCTGGTAATCTCTCATCACATCATATCCTCCTTTTCTATGACTAAGAGCGTGAACCACTAAATGGATGAAAAATTTGTAAGGTTTTGAGAAACATGCTTTCAAATAGTTTCCACTGTTCAACGGACCATTGTATCCCATCCTCAACATACATCCCTTAACCATTCTCTCTGGAAACTTAGTTGGTGAATCTTCATCATCCGGAAAATCTAATACTTCACGAACAAGTTGTTCTGTGATGACGATCTCTTTATCTTCACCATTTAAGCTAACAATTGAAGTTATCACTTTACTTTCTTCATCATATTTAGCATTCTTCCAGAAACGCTCAATATGAGATCTGAAAACACTATGCTGATTTGTCAATGCCTTTTGGATAGGTAACCGCTTCATAAATTCCAGAATATCCTTGAATACCGCCATCTTTAGAAGCTTTTCATCATAAACGCAACAAATGTTATGGGATGGATCAAATTCAACAATCGAAGCCTAAAATATCCAACAGAAACATAAGTTAAACACTTTGAACAATTTTCAAAACAAACATACTTCACACTAAATGGCATTTCAAGGGAAATGGGTTTCAAACGAGATGGACAATTTCAAACAACTTGGGGTTTCAAACGAAATGGTCAGTTTCAAAAGGTTTGACTTTCAAACGAAATGGTTTTCAAACGGTTTGACACTCACTCAAACGAAATGGCTATTTCAAGCAAAATGGTGTTTCAAGCGATATGGCCATTTCGCATGATTTGGTAATATTAACCAATGTGCCATTTCTTACGAAATGACTTGTCATTTCGTTTGAAATCTGGTTCATGAACAGTATTTTTTCAGATGATTAAAACATGATCTGATGATGAAATTGAAACCCAAGACTTGTTCTTTATCAGATTCCTAGTACATGGATGTGTTTATTGTTCATTTTAGACCACACAATCATCCTAGATCTATGTTCAAAGTTCCTGTTCTACCGAGTTCATGCGAATCCAGACTTCTGGTTCAAATTGAAACCCTAAAAATCAGATCTACAACATATTCCGAACATCCTGAATTGTTTCTTCTCCATTTTTGTCCACAAAGAAACCCTAAATCTAAATTAAAGTTTTGTTCGTCAAAGTTCAACCGATTTCAGCAGATCTGGTTCAAATTAACCATCAATCCTCACCTTTCCCATGATATTAGTTGAGCTAACCAACTTATACAAGGATTACGAGCAAAGAAAACAACAGATTTCGGCTTGAAATCGATGATATCAGTAAATCACCTCAAATCACTTGAAAGTGTACGTGTTTGGTGCGGAATGGAGAAACTGAGGTTTTCAAGCGATATGGAACCCTTTATATAGACATGTCCATTTGTACGAAATGGACAATTAAGGTAGTGTATCGATTTCACACGAAATGGTCAGTTGAAACGATATGGCCATTGCGTGCGAAATGGTCATTTCGTATGAAATTCCATTTGTTCAAAAAATTTCAAATTTTTTATCTTTTTGATTATTTTTAACTATTTACCACACACACAGTTAACCAAGTCCAAGTTAATGACCTTGGTCAACTATTTAGCCTGCCAAGTCCAAGTTAATGACCTTGACTGACCAATTTATGAACTTGCTGACTTTTTGAAATAGATTTAAGTTCAAATTAATGAACTTTTAAACATTTCGAGCAATTACCAACACTTATCACAAACTTTTTCTTATCCAACTCAAGTGTTCCAACTTGTTTAGCATTGTAAGACTTTGATCATCAGATCCCCAACGTCCGTTGTCGAAAATAAGATGAAAAATCAAATCTTTTTGGATTTTGTAATATTTTGCTAAACAAACAAGAAATCTTTTTGGATTTTGATAAACAATAAACTGTATACACATATTTTTGATGAGCGTGTTAGGGGATCATATCAGCTGCTGATAAGATACAAGTACCGTTAAGCTTTGATTTCATACTAAGCATTAAACAATTCACAGTGATTGCCGTTATACTGATCCAATTTAAATTCTCACACAAATTTCAATCTGTTTAGGATACAAATTACTGTTTTAAAGGCTTAACTTATACGTGTGTACCACCCCAGAATATACTCCCGTATCCAGACCACTATATTCAGTCTTACAGGTGAGTGCACACTAATGATATCTGTAATGGGTGAATGCGAGGCCATGAGAGCTCAGGCTAGAACTTCCGTTCAATCAGAGAGATGATGGCTTGACTTTAGGTGGGTCCCCTTTGGGGATCTTCTTTTCAACAGCACATGATTAGCATTTTTCAATGTTTTATCATTTTTATGCTGAGGGGAGGCTTTATGAATAAAGCAGCGTAGAGTATTATACGAGGACTAGGCTACTGCTTCCGCAAAATCAGAAGTCCTGGTATAATACCCCAGATATCATCACGTACAAAGACCTAGTATGTCAGAAATAGAGTCTTTCAAACAGGATTTCAGGGGTTACCTATATATCCAAGAGATGTTCCCCCACGTAATAAGCAAGAAATGATTTAGGTTTATATCCCAAACAAACTTACTAAATGTGTAAAAAACTATCGGCATATCATCAGCGAGACTGCTTAACACAATTAAACGATACATTTCTTTAACGTACTGCATCTGTCTAGCTAATGTACTATCATTTCCCCTTTTTACACAAACTCTTTTTCAGTTTTCTATTGTTTTTGGATTTTGAAATTTTATCATGTTTTTGTATTTTCTGTAAACTTTCTCCCCCTAAAATCAAAAACATATTTTTGTGTTTTTGGTTTTATCAAAAGCAGAAAATAAAACTGTACAGAAACTTGACAACAAGACACAGATCACTTCGGATCGCCGTCCTCCTCGGCTTCACACTTTATTACCCTCCCAGAAAACAAATTTTTCAACCTGCTCAATTTTAAAAGATAGTTAAATCTTGTTCTATCAAAGGGTTTTGTGTAAAAATCAGCTCTCTGATCATCGGTGTGTATATGTTCAATTCAAATCAATTTCTTCTCGTAGCAATCACGGATAAAATGATGTCGAATTTCAATATGTTTTGTTTTAGAATGATGCACCGGATTTTTAGTTATATTTATTGCTACCTCATTGTCCACATAGATTGGCGTGTCCAAGAACTGCAAACCAAAGTCCCTGATTTGCTGTTGGATCCAAAGGATCTGAGAGCAACAGCTGGAGGCTGAAACGTATTCAGCCTCACACGTTGAGAGAGCGACTGTGGTTTGTTTCTTGCACTGCCAAGTGACTAGTCGAGTTCCGAAGAACTGACAGCCTGCAGTTGTGGATTTTGCATTAAGCTTACAGCCCCCGAAGTCAGAGTCTGCATAACCTGTAAGAGAAAGTCACCAGATTTAGGATACCACAAGCTGGTGCTTGGGCAACCTTTAAGATACCGCAAAATTCTCTTCACAATCGTCATGTGTGACTGTCTCGGGCTAGACTGATATCGGGCGCATAGGCAAGTTGGATACATGATGTCCGGTCTTGACGCAGTTAGCTACATTAAGGATCCAATGATCGACTGATAGTGCGTCTCATCCACTTTCTCTCCACCTTCATCCGGACATATCCCATGATTTTGAGCCAGGGGGTTGATGTTGGAGTTGATTCGGACATGTTGAATTTTTCCAACACATTATTCACGTATTTCGTCTGGTGAATGAAGATTCCTTCGGGCATTTGCTCAACCTGTAGCCCTAGGAAGAACTTCATCTCCCCCATTGAACTCTTTCAAACTTTTTCTTCATAACCTTCTCGAACTCTTTGCACAATTCGTCATTAGTCGATCCAAAGATTATGTCATCCACGTAAATCTGTACGATGAGTAGATGTCCTGCAACCTCTTTTGTAAATAAAGTGCTATCGACAGTCCCTCTGATGAACCCATTGGCCAGCAGATGCTGGGAAAGCGTCTCGTACCAGGCTCTCAGGGGCTGGTGTAATCCGTAAAGCGCTTTGTCGAGTAGATAGACCTTGTTTTTGTGCACTGGATCGGTAAACCCCGGTGGTCGTCCGACGTACACTTCTTCTTTAATCTTTCCGTAAAGGAATGCAGATTTGACATCTAATTGGTAGACCTTGAATCCTTTCCAAGACGCGAATGCCAGGAAGATTCTAATTGCCTCGAGTCGAGCAACAGGCGCATACACTTCGGTAAAGTCGATGCCTTCTTGCTGACTAAAACCTTGGACTACCAAACGTGCTTTGTTTCTCACAATGACCCCTCTATCATCCCGTTTACACTTGAAGACCCACTTGGTCTTGATCAGCTTTTGATCTTCCGGGAGATCCACCAATTTCCATACTCCAAGTTTTTCAAACTGTAATTGCTCCTCCTGCATTGCATTTACCCAGCTTTCCTCGGTCAATAATTCTTTATATGTTCTCGGCTCTACCTGCGAGATGAAACATTTCAATGAGAATTCTTCCTGTAAAGGAGCTATAGAAGAAAAAAAAACATGTAAGGGCTTTGTTGATTTGATCACGCGTTTTCACGCCACTGTGAAGATCACCAATAATTTGTTCTGATGGATGATAAGACAAAGTTCTCGGCATGACTGTGTCAGGTACGCTCACTTCCGATTGTAAATTTGTAATATCCTGATCACCCGTGTGATCAACAGCTTCTGACGTTGCAATATTTGGTTCCTCGTTAAAAATCGGATCGGCTTCCGTTTCTGAGTCGTCAGAATGATCAAATATTAGAGCTGGTTCTTCTGGGGTTTCGTGTGCAGTTCCACTTGGACCGGCCTCGTGATCATTTGCACCCACGGTAGGCTGAGAAACTACCAGCGGTCTTGGCACTTGTTCTTGTGACATAGATTGATGATGTTGGTATAATAATGCTAGTTCCTCCTCACTTGGCTCAACCGGCAATTGGAATGACTCCCAGAGTTTGTCGTAGTCAAACAGCAATCTGTTTCTGGGAAGTTGTTCCGGAGCAGTAAACTTCTAACAATCAACATGCTGAACATGTATAATCTTTCCCAAACATGGAACAAATACTCTCTTCAGTGGACTTGCATAACCTACAAAAAAACCTTCGTTAAATTTTGCACCAAATTTACCATCTGGATCAATAAATGTGCATGGTGATCCAAAAGGTTCCAAGAATTTCAGATTTGGTTTAGAGATATGAAGTAATTCGAAACAGGTTTTTTTGTACTTCTTTACTGTAAGAACACGATTTAACGTATAACATGCTGCAGCAACTGCTTCACTCCAAAAGAATATCGGCAATTTGGAATCAGCAAGCATAGTACGAGCTGTTTCGATCAGTGTGCGATTCTTTCGTTCTGCTACACCGTTTTGTTGTGGAGTATACGGTGCGTTGAATTCATGAAGAATGCCTTTGTCATTGCAAAATTCGAGCATACGGTTGTTTTTGAACTCCGTTCCATTGTCGCTTTGAATTCTTCTGATTGGCAATTTGTACAATGTCTCCATCTTTTTAAACAAAATCATCAACGAATCAAACGTTTCATCTTTTATTTCGAGACACATCATCCATGAAAATCTTATAAAGTCGTCAGTTACCACTAGACAATACAGATCTCCACTTACGCTCTTCACATTTACCGGTCCGAAAAGATCCATGTGGAGTCTCTCGAGCGGTAGTCTGATGGAGTTCAGGAGCTTCTTTGGGTGTGTCTTCTTCATTTGCTTACCCTTTTTGCATTCTACACAATCATCATCCAGATGGAAATTTTTTAGATTAACACCTTCAACAAGATCATTGTGAACTAAGAAATTCATTTTTCTCACATGAATGTGACCCATCTTACGATGCCACATTCTTGATTCTTTTTCAGTTGTGAAGGGGTATGGTCCCAGCTCTCGCGTCAGCATCGACCGTGAGTGACCATTACCCTTATCAAAACCCCCACCAGCCAACAACCTACTTGTGCCCATGCGAGAACGCGTCGACACAAGGGTTGAATCCAATCTGACTAGTGATGAAGGAGGACTTACCTGGAACATGAGAACGGTAGAGTAATGCGACATAGCATCACATCTGGTGTATGAAAACGAAAGTATTCACAGCGATGCGGCCTCGCACCGCGTCCAGTGAACACTTCTATCAATACATGGAAGCTGGATAACAGCAACAGTCACCACGGGCGACGATGCGGCCAGCACCGCATCTCGCGTATTTCTTGATCACAAGCAAGAGTCGCGATAACATCAGATGTTACCGCAGGCAGCGATGCGGCTCGCACCGCATCCTATACGCTCATCAAGTGGGACTGACACCACAGTTCAAGTGGCACCAATGGCAGTCACCTGTCAGGGCTACGTAAGCAACGGACTGACGTGGCGTAACATCCATAACCGACAAGCCTGACACACCTGCAAAGGTGCAGCACGTCGTTAGTCCGTCCATCATCCTCCTCCTTCACTCCTCGGCTATAAATACCAACCCCAAACCAGGTTTGAGGTATCTCTTCACAACTCTCTCACTACTACTACTATCATACTTTGCTTCCCAAGCAGATTACTGATTCTTACGCCGGAGAGTGGTAACAAGGAGCACCCCCCACCCCATCCTCTTTGTTACGAGTCACAGTTTGTTTCCTTGTGCAGGAGATCAACCCACAGGTGATCCAGCCAGCGATCCTCGAGAGGAAGGGATTAACCCTTCTTGGCGAGACCAGTGAGTTAACCCTGCCCGGTTAACCATTGTTTCATCAAGTTGCTTTTGTTTTAGTTACAAAACATTGAGCCTTTTTGTCTGATGTTTTTGCGACGCTCATGCCTAGGACATACAAATCGTTTTCATGAGGAGCTCGCATCAACACCCTATCTTCTGGAATTTTGAAACCTGGTTTAATGATTAAACACTCATTTTTTTGTACAATGAACTGTGAACAACTTGTCATAATCTGTGATATGCTCAACAGATTGTTTTCAAGTTCAACGATGTAGTTCACTTTATCAAACGTTACAACTCCATTGGTAAGAATTCCTTCACCAACGATTCTTCCTCTCTGCGTTCCCGCAAAGCCAACATATCCTCCATTAATTGATTTGACATCATAGAGTAATGCTAACATCCCAGTCATATGCCTCGAGGTGCCGCTATCCATGATCCACTTGGAGATGATCGACCTCGGAAGCCCCTGCACACATTAAAGACAATCACTCAAACAACGATGCCCAAGATTTCTTCACATTTGGAACACTACCAAATAGAAGATCGTAAGCTACATCAATTTTTGGAATGTTGAAGACAACGTTTGGAACAACAAGTTTTGACTTTGATTTTAGATCTCCCTCCTTGATTGGTGGGAATTCCTCAATCAATTTGTCCAATTCAAATTCAAGTTCTTCAACATCGATTGCAAAGACTCTTGATTCAGATTTTAAATCCTTTTCCATTTTCTTTTCTTCAAACGAACGTTTAGGTTTCTCCACCCATGATTGATTTTGAAAAATCTTTGTTTTGGGATAAACCTTTGAAGTCTTTTGAATTTTTGAAAATTCACCAATCTCAAAGGTTGATTTTGGCTTGTTCTCGAACTTCAAAGATTCACCGCGTTTCATAATACGCACGGGGGAAATCATCGGTGTTTTACCCTTAACATCATTTGAAGTTTTAGGTTTGGGTTTCTGGAAAACAGGTTTTTCAATCCTTTTACCACACTGTTTGGCCATGTGCCCAATTTCATATGGCCAAACCGTCCGGCCACACTTTTGATTAAATGTGTGGCCAAAGGTCATTTTTAACATTTGAAAAACTTTCATCCCACTTACCGCCACACATTTTACGTATTCATGTGGCCATTATATAACAACACAAAACTTTTAGCCACACTTTAAGAAAAAGCTGTGATGTTTACTAGTCACACTAAAAAAGTGTGGCCAAATGTGATCTACGATCTACGGCCACATTTTAAGAAAAAACTGTGACATTTATTAGTCACACTGGAAATGTGCGGCCACACATGATCGACGGCCATGGTATTTTTTAATGATGTGGCTAAAAGCATATATTTGGGAAAAACTAAGACATTAAGTAGCCACACTAAAACATGTGTGGCCAAATATGATCTACGGCCACAATATATGTGTGATGGTGTGGCTAAAAGATAATACATATGCCACTTATACTATTTTGTGTAACCGAAGGTTAGCCAATAGTCACACTTAAAATTACAATATTTATGTGGCTTTACATAAACATTCGTCACATCATTGTTACTTAGTATATTTATGCGTAACAAAATGATAGCAAATGTCATGAAGAATATATGTGACCAAATATTAGTCAATAGTCACACTTACGGTTGCAAAATCTTAATAAAGCTTTACATAACAATTAGCCTCGACATTGACACTTTATTTTTGTTTTGTGTGACTGAATGATAGCAAAAGCCATAAATAAAAAAATGTGTGACCAAATACCATACAATAGCCACACTTATCATCTCGTGTCAAGTTCCAATTCGAGAAGATGGATTATGTGAATCCCTTTTATCTATGTGATTAGCGTTAGTTTCTCAAACATGTATGGTGTTATTTTTTGTTCCCTCCGTACAAGAGATGAGCTAGGTTTACGAATTGTTCGATTATAAGAGATTTAGATCTGCAAAGTTGAGTTCGAGTGAAGCAGATTTGAGATTTGGTTCTAATTGCAGGCTACGGGGATTGGAATTTCCGGTGATCCCGCCTCATATTGTGACCGGAAAAGGTAAACCCTGCTTTCTTATTCATCTTTCGGTTCATATCATATGCTTTGATTGAACTCCGGTCTAGGGTTTCGTATTGGAGGAATTCAAACATATTGAATTATCAGGTGGTTGAATATGGGTTCTCTTACACTTTGTTCCCGAGTTAAGTTAAGGAGAGAAAAGAAAAGATTCTCTTTTTTTCTTTTCTATTCTCTCCGTTTCTTTCCAAATTGGAAAGATTAATTTTAGACAAAAAATCTCTATTTTTCTCTTCTTTTCTCTCCTTTAATGAAACTCTGGAACACAACTAAAAATTATTTCCTTCAAAATCTTTTCTTTTCTCTCATTTAATGAAACTCATGAACATAGCGTTAATGAAAGCAAATAAATTCTTAGTTTTCAGAATTAAACTCCGATCTAGGGTTTTGTATTGGGGGAATTCAAACATATTGAAATCTTCAGCCAAATCAATGTATACGGTTTTTGGATCCTTTGTGCTTAATCTTTGTATTTTATTCACAATTATGTTAGCGGTATCTGGTTTTGTTAATTGCTTACTGGACAATGGCCATTATACTTACCAAGGAGACTGTAAATGATTTTTTAGTGGTTGAATCGTTTCAACAGACTCTTCTTTTTTTGTTATTTTATCCAAAAATAATGATTCATGAACTTGCTTAGTTTCATGAATGCTCCTTGATGTGAACCATAGCCTACATGTTGTAAGACTACTTTGTGTTTGTACTATTTTACTACTAGTGGGAATGTCCGAGCGTTGCCGCGGGTGACCCGACTCATATCTGATTCAATTATGCATTGGAGCGCGTTAACGCATTACATGTTCAAATTGTCTAATGTGTACTATTAGGTGGCAGCTATCAAGAACTTCGGGAGGTGTTGCTTCCCACCGTGAAAAAATGTTTATAATGCCCTTGACCGGCTCCGGTTATCTAGCTGATAAAGTTCATGTCTCGAGCCCACACTCGGCTGCAGTATTTGCAACTTCTTACCCGTCGTCTGCGGGCGCGTTTAAGGAATCGCTTATGCCCAGTTGCTCGAATTTTTATCCCAATTTTTTTAAAGCAATTTTTTTTATTTTTTGATTTAACTGCTATTCTCATTCCAATCATCAGGGCAAACTACATAAATCACCATTTTATATAAATGTTACCCTTTTCTTGCTTATGTTAGTGATCCTCATCAAATTCATCTTAAATATGCTCTTTTTAAAAAGAATCTTGGATCTATGATCAAAAAACTAATCTACACCATGACAACATGGAGGCCCGAACGAAGCAGCTGCAACGGTTTTACAACATTGTTTGACTTTTTAAAGTCAAATAAGACATTTATATAATACTAACTTGCAACACTTATACGCATTAAGTGTTTGTACACCCTGCATAATCTGTTGTTTTCCTGGCATATTCTCTAAGTATCCGACGTTTTCCGTGATGGTCATGTGGATTTTTCATGGCAGCCGGTAATGCTTTTTAAAGGTTTTCATGATTGGGTAACACATTTAACTCTTTTATTATGACTGGGCCCTCTTTTGCGATAATGAATTACACTGGTGACATGCCTGCCTTTGGTTCTCAGTTTTTCTACAATGGTCATGTGGCGTATTTTCGCAAAGTAACTGGCATTTGACATGATGGTCATGTGACATTTAGATGGCAACTGTTAAAGCTTTCAAAGATCTGGAGTATTGGGTGTCTCAGTTGACCCGTTTATTGCGAGAGATGGGCCTTTTGTATTGTATGACTCATTTTCAGGGGTCGTGATGTTTGCTTGGGTCCTCTATACTATGAAATTCACAATTTATGAACTGGCTTTCAACCCTTCAGCCTACTGCTAGAACCAGCGGTCATGCATTATTGGTGTTTGCCGAAAGTCATAAACTGAACTTTCAACCAGGTAATGCTGTAAGACATTGCATACCATGGAATGTTGGTCAATTATTTAGTGTGTTTGAAGATATTAACTCTTCTGACATGCAAAATGAAGTTGTTCATAGACTAATTCATACATGTGACTCGTGTATCGTAATGTTTTTTATGGTTTGTGTAAAAATTTTAGGTTCGTGTTAGGTTCAACCCGTCATCTCTCAGTTAGAACATTTCTGGGTTAATGCATGATGTTTTTAGGATTAAAAAAATTATTGATGTTCGGCTTTAAAATTAATAGGAATTCTTGAAACTGATAATGGTGATGTGGGGAATGGTAGCAGCTGGTTATGTGCAATTGTAACAAATGAAGGCCTACGAAAGTTTCAGTTTTGGATAACAAATGATGTTCATTACATTTGCACTATAAATGATGGCATTTTACTCTTAATAGGATAACTATCCTTATTTTATTTGGTTTCGGAAACGGGTCAAATAGTGCCAAAACATAACTTTTTAAGTTGTAGTATAACTAGGTAGGCAGGTTTATCATAGCTTAAAATTTTTACATATGATCAAAACCAAAGGTGGACCTACATTGATTGGTACGGGTTCATGTAAACCCACGGCGTTTTAAAATTTTAAGAGATTATGTATATGTATATAAGAGCTTGTTTGACTCAAAGACTCAACCTGTGATGTTGACTTCTTTGAATTATTAAGTAACACTTGTTCAATTATTATGAACTTAATATGGTGATAAAAGGTTATTGGACATTTGATAAAATTTGTCACATATAAAACTAATAATGTCGTCCGACTTGTTAAACAATTTTTCTAAGGGGCACAATATTGTTAGAACTTAGAACCAAGCGCATGTTATGAAGCTTTGAGTCAACTAAAATAATGAAATACATAACAAAAATTAGGATTATGTTAATAATCCCAATTACTAACACTGGCTCACATAAGTAGTTAGTTTACGAAATCTGATGCTAAAAGTGTCTAGCCCAGTTGATAAGTACACACTCTTCTAAATAGTAGATTAGACTTCGATCCTTATTCCCCATGCCATTTTTTAGATTATTTAATAGAAAGCCCATATATTAATATTAATTATTTTTTTAATTGAAATAAGGGTCAGTTAAAAAAATATATTAAAAGATGGGAAGGGAGAGGGCTTGGATTCGAGTCTCACAAACAATAGGAGATTAAAAGAAATTAGCCATTAAAAAAAAAGAGGACCATTATAAATAGTGTTGACGCAACCTAGGTTGCAACTAAGATTTAGGATAGTGGTTATTTTTTTTTATTTTCTATTTCTTTCGTTTTCAAACGATTAACTATAGATTTTGTCTAATAACTTATAACTTAAAAAATTTTTACTAAAAATTGTTTTTTAATCTTCTAATACAACTCTTCAATCATACATTTATGCATTTTATTAAATATGTTTGACAAATGTAAATAATATAAATATAAATTTTTAATAACTTATATATTGTAAAGTAATTTAAAATCAAATAAAATTTTTCATTATTTATAGAAAAACTCAATAAACTAAAACCAAAAATCATATTTATTTGGTAAAAAAATAATTTAGATTGGTTGATGGCCAACTAGGCTTAATGAATGTCAATTTTGGTTGATGAGGCTTAATGATGGTCAATTGGGCCTAATGATGGTCAACTAGGCCCAGTGAAGGCCAATTGGGGTTAATAAGGCTTAATGATGGTCAACTAGGTTTAATAAGGCTCAAGTCTATTAGGTCCAACGATGGTCAATTAGAACCAATGATAGAGATTTAGGCCCAATGATGGTTAATTGGGTTCAAAAAGGTCAATTAGGCCCAATGAAGGTCAGTTAGGTTTGTTGAGTTCAATGATTGTCAATTTGGCCCAATGACGGTCAATAAGAACCCACGATGGTCAACTAGGTTCAATGAAGGTCAATCAGGGTTGTTGAGGCTCAGTGATGGCCAATTAAGCCCAATGGTTGTCAAATAGACCCAATGATGATCATGTAGGCCCAATGATGGTCAATTAGGGTTTTTGAGCTCAATGATGATCAATTAGGGCTCGATAAGGCTCGGCTCGTTTTGAGATTTTTCTTGAGCTGATCTCAAGCATATCTCAAAATACACTATTTAAAAAAATATACAAAAAATCGTACTATAAAATTCATATATGTCTTAATCGGCCATATTGGGCCTTAATGTATCACAATGGGCAATAGTATGTCATATATGTCCTAATGAACAATATTGGGCCTTAATAGATCACAAATGCATTAATGGACCATATTGGGCCTTAATGGATCACAATGGGCAATAGTAGGTACTATATGTCTTAGTGGACCATATTGGGCCTTAATTGATCATAACGCACAATAGTAGGTGAATAAGATGTCTTAATGGAACATACTGAACCTTAATGGATCACAACGGGCAATAGTAGGTTATATATGTCTTAATAGACCATATTGGTCCTTAATGGACCATATTGGGGCTTAATGGATCACAACGGGCAATAGCAGGTGAATTATATGTTTTAATGGATCACAATGGCCAATAGTAGATCACATATGTCTTAATGGACCATATTGGGTCTTAATGGATCAAAATGACACAATAGTAGATCATACATGTCTTAATGGATCATATTGGGCCTTAATAGATCACAATGAGTAATTGTAGTTCATAAATGTCTTGATGGACCATATCATGCCTTAATGGAACACGATGGACTATATTGGGCCTTAATGGATCACAATGGGACAATGGTGGATCATAGATGTCTTAATGAACCATATTGGGCCTTAATAGATCACGATGGACTATGCTCGTTTATTATCTAATAATTAATATATTAGATAAAGAATAGTATAAAATAATAGACTCGTTTAGTCTTGCGAGCTTGATAAGTGAAGCTCGGGCTCGTTTATTATCTAATAATTAATATATTAGATGAAGAATGGTATAAAATAATAGACTCGTTTAGGATCGCGAGCTCGATAAGTGAAGCTCGGGTTCGTTTACTAAACAAGTTTGTTTTTAGGTCTAGGCTTGGCTCGAAAGCAATTTTAAATAAGTTTGGCTCGACTCGTTTACTAGACAACTTTAAATAAGGAGTAAATGTTATTAAATATTACATTAAGGCTTGATAAGGCATGACAAGCTTCACATGCTACGCTCGAGCTTGGGCTCAATAAATAACCGAGCTTTATTTTAGGCTCAAGCTCGGCTCGGTCTCGATAAGGTCTAACTCGTTTTGAGCTTTTTTCTCAAGCCAATCTCGAGCGGTTCACGAACCGCTCGACTCGTTTGCCCCTAATCATAATGGGCAATTTACTTTCTATGCTCAACATGTAATTTATATATTTAAAAAAAAGTTGTATAATTTCAATTTACTTTTTATAACTTTATATATTAAAAGTTTATAAATTACAAAATAGTTTTCCACCTAAAATTTTTACCCCTAAAAACTTCCCTCCCAACCTATTTATAACTTTATATATTAAAAGTTTAGAAATTAGAAAATAGTTTTCCTCCTAAAATTTTTACCCCTAAAAACTTCCCTCCCAACCCAATCGGGCTCCCAATTTGAACTCCCCCCCAAAAATTTTCTAAAAAACAGCAGAAAAAATCGAGACAAACAAATCAAAACCCTAGCTTCCAATTTCATACCAATGGTTTGCAACTCTTCGACCACTACAGTTCTCCTGGCCCTCCGTCGCCTCTCCCACCTTTGTTAGATTCTACAACGAAGTCCCTAAATATGGCAAAGGAGAAATCATAGGAGTCCCTAAATCACCACCAGACCAATCAAAGGAAAAATATGGTAATTATGCTTCAGCGTCTTGGTTGTTTTCGAGAATTACTTCAATTAACCTGATTTTGCAACGAATGCAGTGCGTATAATTACATCGTTAACTTGAATATATATTATATTGTCGATTCAGAGGGTTTCTAGAAACTACGGTCAGGAGAAGGCTGTTGAATGTATGTCAGGGCTTTTAATGTTGCTAAATTAGATAAGGTCATAGCTTATTTGATATTTAATTGATTCATGTTTAAATCTTGTGTTGTAGTTTGAATGTTAACTATTTTATTTTTTTGTATATTGATGTTCGTGGTTGCAAGCTAGAGTTGAATGTATGTCAGAGCTCTCAAGTCTTTAAGTTTAATGTTAGTTCTTGCTGCAACTAGATAATTAGAATATTCAAGGTTATGCTTTTCTGTGTTAAGTTTAATGTTAATTCTTGCTGCAACTAGATAATTAGAATATTCAAGGTTATGCTTTTATGTGTTGAATTATCTCAAACATGCTATTTTACTATATAAAAGTTCTATTTATTGCCTTATGATGGGTGTTAATGCTTATATACTTTATGTACTATTGAAGCAAGTTTATTTAATATTATATACATAATCTAATTGGAATATTATGGGTTTAAAAAAATTAGTCTTGTCTTGTTAAGAACAGGGTTTGTGTGTGGACGGCTTTTCTACTGATCTTCCTGTCTATTTTGGGTGCTTGCTCAATCATCAATAGATTCACACAAGTAGCTGGTGAATTATTTGGACATTTAGTTACAATGTTCTTCATGCAGCAAGCTATTAAAATGAGTTAGATTGTCTCTAAATTTAGCTTAGTTTAAATTCACTAAACAAATAGTGATTTAACACAATGTTGAATCCATAGGAAGTTGTGGAGGAATTTGGTATACCGAAAAGTGAAAATCCAAATCAACTTGAGTTGCAATCTTCATGGCATTTTGCAAACTAAATGTTTTCACTGGTCTTATCCTTTGCCCTTCTTACTTCCGCATTATGGAACAGGGTGGCTAAAGGGATTTATTGCGGATTATGGGGTTCCGGTTATGGTGGTTGTTTGGACCGGTGTGTCAGACATACCAACTGATAGTGTTCCAGAAGGAATACACAGGCGGCCTTTTAGTCCAAATCCGTGGTCTCCTAGTGCTTATACAAATTGGATCGTTGCAAAGGTGATTTTTTATACTTATTATTTGCATGAATAAGAACAAGTATTTTTTTTTTTTTTTAAATTTAGGATCATATTTCTTGCAGGATATCTTGAACGTTCCACCAGTGTATATTATTGGAGCTTTTGTTCCAGCCATGACCATTGCGGTTCTTTATTATTTTGATCAAAGTGTTGCTTCTCAACTTGCACAACAAAAAGAGTTTAATTTAAAAAAAATCCATCTTTGTATCATTATATTCTCTTTGTTTTTTTTTTTTGGGTAAACAAACATTCACTTCATGAGAATTTTTTCTTTTTTCTTTTTTTAGTACGTATAGTTATTTATTTGTTTATTTATAAATTTGTTATTATTTTTTGTTTAACAGACCTTAATATGTGGGCTAATTGGCATTCCTCCTTCCAATGGAGTTAATCCACAATCTCCTGTACACACAAAGAGTTTGGCCACCTTGAAACATCAGGTACTTTTGTTTAATTAAACAAAATATAATATTTATCCTCTTACATTGTAATAGCAGGATGATGCAGTCCTCTTAAATAAACACTTAAATTAGTCAGGATGTAATTTAGGGGTGCAAACGAGCCGAGCGGCTCGCGAGCTACTTGAGATCGGCTCGATAGAAAGCTCGAACAAGCCTAGCCTTATCGAGCCCGAGCCCGAGCTTGAATTTAGGATCAATTAGATATCAAGCCCGAGCTCGAGCCTTGTATGTGTAGCTCGTTTAGGCTCGAAGAGCCTTATCGAGCTTAGTGTACTTTAGGGTTTAAACTATATATTACTTTTTGAATGATCTAGATGTTCTTTTTTAATTGAGTTCTCAAACTATCGAATCGAGCTCGAGCCGAGCCTTGGCTCATTAACAGCCAAGAACGAGCTCCAGTCAAGCTTTAGCTTGTTTTAACTCGCGCCATAGATGCTTAGATCGAGCTTTGGAGCCGAGCTCGAGTTTTAAGTTTTACTAAAGAGCTGAGCTCGAGCCCAAAATCCAGGGCTCGAATCGTGTATATGCAATGTATGTTTTCTTTTATTTTGTTTATAAATGTCCACGTAGCCAGTTTTTTAAAACATTTTATAAATAGAAAGCTAAGACTCCTTTTACCAATAGTCAACTTTTGATACTCATGAGATATAAAATGGCATCTTTTTTAATCAATATTGATTTATTTACTATTCTTAGAGTCTTTACACAACAAGTCATAATTTTTTCAAACAGTCCATGTTTGTATTATGAAATTGAAAGTTTTGTCTTTCTTTAAACAGCCTCTGGGAGTAAACTTGTATCTACAGCTCGAAGAAGTATACGCCAAAACTCTAACTTAGGTATGTAAGTTCTAATCTTATAAAAATATATATTAAAATTAGTATTTGTTTACATGGAGATCTGGATGTCGATAAACGTATATCAAACTGCCACAAGTCTAAGTAGTTTCTAGAATCAGCTATGCGGATTTTCCATATGCTTGCATATATCATTAAGATATAGCATTTGATCAATTTAACTCTGTGATGTATCACCTGCTTTAATAACTACCAATGAACCCAATTGATAGTTGTTATATAGTTGTTTTTTACCCTTTTAAGTGTGTTTTCTAAATACCATTACATGCTAAGTGTTGGAGATAAGTTTTGAGCCCACACCTAATTGCATTCATAGTTTTTTTGTAACGATTTTGATTACTTGTTTTATTGTTAATCAGAAGCACATGCAAGAGATATATGCGCCACAACAAGCCTCAGGGATTTCAGGTTTAATTGAGAGCCAAGGAAACATTTGAAGAACATGGTTCTTGGTCTCCCTCAACTCCCAGCTAATGTGACACGAGAAAGCACACGGCTGCGCCCAACAATGTTGTGGAATGGTGTTAGGCCTTTTAGATCTGGTCCTGTATTTGCAACAGAACCTTGGAGTGGTGTTACGCCTGCAATGGTTTAAACAGTTCCAAAGACGTCACCACAGGTACACTGATTCTTAGCATACTTACAATTCTTTTATTAGTTTTATATTCATCTCTACGTGATGGTTCTTTGACAACATTCCTATCCTCTCCATCTTCTCCGAGAGAAAGTAATACTTGTACTTTGATCATATAAATTACACTTTTTTTCTTTCCAAATTAGATTCATGAAACTAACATTTTAGTTTGCCTTTCACAACAAGGAAGCTATCACCAGTTCTAGAATCGGAGGAACTGGAATCAGGCAAAGGCAAGAAAGAAGTGGAAGCAAAACATGTGAGTTATTCATACACGTTTTTCCATCTGATATTTGCATTGGCGAGCAGGTAATCGGACATACTTTTATTGGGATGGAGCAGTTCAGATAGCTCGGATCTCATTGATGTCGGGTGGTTGGTCAATGATTGAACTGTCCACAACTTGAATCTGGTGGCTGGTCAATGATTTTGCTATCAAATATTGGAGCATTTCACAATGGCAAAACAACTAGATATAAATTTGCAGCACTTTCAAGTCTAAAAGCATTGAGTATATGGATTTGAAGACAACAACCTAGAATTAGTTCTTAGTTTATGTGTAGAGGCATTCCCTGTGCACCTTATGTAGATAGATTTTGAATAGAAGTTTATGTCTTTAATTAGTATTTAAATTGAAAATTTATGTATGGATTTTGGTTTATTATTGTTGATATCATTTCGTTTTAGTTTTTCTCATGTTTATTGTTGTTTTAACTTTATAAAAGTTCGAAAATAAATTGCCTAATGATACAAAAATTTCATGTGGCTATAAATAACTATTAGCCATACCATAGTCACTTTGTTTTTTGTTTGTGTGACGCAATCATAGCAAATTTCATAGGAAAAAAAATGTGTGTGACCAAAGGTTAAACAATAACCACATTTAAAATTACAAAATTTCATGTGACTATAGATAACCATTAGCCACACCATAATCATTTTTTTTTTGTTTGTGTGACGCAATGATATCAAATGCCATAGGAAAAAAATATTATGCGTGACCAAAGGTTAGACAATAGCCACACTTGAAATTATAAAATTTCATGTGGCTATAGATAATCATTAGCTACATCATAGTCACTTTGTTTTTGTTTGTGTGACGAAATGATAACAAACGTGATGATGAAAAAAAAAGTTATGTGTGACCAAATGTTACACAATAGTCACACTTAAAATTACAAAATTTCGTGTGGCTATAAATAACCAATAGCCATACTATAGTCACTCTGTTTTTTGTTTGTGTGACGGAATGATAACAAATATCATAGGAATAACAAATATGTGTGACTAAATGTTAGACATTAGCCACACTTAAAATTGCATTTTTTTTGTGTGTCTAGTAGAAGTTATTAGCCACTCATACAAAAATTTATGTGACTGTATATTAGAAACGACCACACTTACAATAAATATATGTGGCCGTTGCTATCCTTTAGCCACACGTAATTGACACAATGTTTGATTAGAATGATCCTTTTCGTCACACTTTTCTTTAATTGGTATGGCTAAAACAAACATTTTAGTAAATTCATGTGACTATATAATAGAAATGGTCACTCTTAGAGTAAATTCATGTGGCTATTGCAACCAGTTAGCCACACTTAATAGAGGGAATGCTTGATTTCAGCATAAAAACGTTGATACCATTTAGCCACACTTTTATGATGCTACAGTCACTAAAAAGTTTGTGTGGCCATATGATACATATGATGACTTGACCTTTGGTCACACTTGACCTGAAAAAAATAGGTGTGGCGAAAGGCCTATGGCCACACTTTTCTTGTGTGGCCATAGGCATATTTTGACGTAATTTGAAATTGTTTCCATTTCTCTTGTTATTACCACCATTGCCCACCTTTCATATTGCTTTCTTGGGTTGTTGTTTGATTGGTTTTTAACAAAAGACTTTTTCGGTTTTGAAAGAAATGCATTGTTGTTAACCTTTGAAATGTCAATTTCCACAAGTTTGAATACTTTTTCAACATTTTCCAAATTTGTATTCTGAATTGGATACTTAAAATCAGTATAAAGTTTGTCAGTTCCGGTCATTGTGTAAGCCACAATGATCGAATCGTCATTCACAACTTTATCTGATTTTGGTATGAAATTATCCAGAAAATTTCCATCATCTTCAGAATCAGAATTGGAATTCTCCAAATGAGTTTTAACCGTACCAAAATCTGAGTTATCACTTTCTTCATCCAACACTTGGTCAACAACAGTTTTAATCACTTGTGACTCGTTGTCAGTGTCAGATGGAGATAATGTAACATCAATGTTTTCCGGTAACTCATTCTCTACAGTTCTCAACTTGAGATTCAAAGCTGCTTCCACCCCATCTGGATATTTCTGTGTATAATGATTCCACATTGAGGGTGGAACATTGTTGAAAGCAGGTTTAGCATCAGGTAGTTGAGGAACAATTTAATCAATCACATAAGATGAAGCAATATAACTGATCAATTTCTTATCAACTCTTTCTGTTTCAATTCGCATTAATTCAAGTTCCTTTTTCAAAGATACGATTGTATCCAGATGAATGCTGATCTCCATCTGCTTATCCATGACAGTAGCTTTTAGCAAATTAGTAGCTTTATCATATTCTAAACTTTGCTTTTGAATCATTTTGATTGAACGTGATAAAGTGTCATAAGCTTCTTTCACATCATTAAGATCAAATTTTACGTTGTCAGTATATTTCTTCAATTCTTGAAACTGTTTGTCTTTTTCAAGACAATCCATGCAGGGTTTTAAACAGTTTTCGCATGGTGTTTCGGGATTTGGATCAATCTTTTCAAAAACCTTTTCTTCTTTATCAGTTTTAATTTCTGGTTTACCAAACCCGTCAGACTCAGACTCTGATTTTTCTCCTGATTTGATATCCAGATTTTCTGATTTGAACTCGGACTCCTTTTTAACTGACTCCTTTTCGATTGACTCTGTTTCGACAGACTCCGTTTTGACAGACTCCGTTTCGACAGACTCCGTTTTGACATACTCCGTTTCGACAGACACTGACTCTTGAGTTTTATCTACCTCTTTCAGCTTGACCATCAGCGCCTTGTCAGCTATCTCCTTTAGAGTTTCTTCATTCATCTCTTTAGAAACATCTATGATTTCTTCAACCGGAGCTTTTTCGACGTCATATTGTGGACAAAAGCCTGTAGTTGGCTCGCTGAAGAATCCTGCAAAAGAATCAAACATGTTAGGAGGCATTATGGATTTAAAAGAATTAGTAATAACCTCTTGTTTTGATTAATAATAATAAACTTCTGCTGCTGCTTCTTCAAGCTCTACCAAACTCTCTTCACTCATCACTTCACAGACTTCCTCAGCTTCAACAACACATTCTGACTCTTCAACAATTTCTGCCATCATAGCAAGACCCTCACTAGGAATATATTTATCCCAACTAAACCCTTCCGCAATCTTCTCATCATCCTGATTTACCAAAAGAGCCTTTTCTAGTTTGTTTTCAATTTGAGGTCTTGGATTAAATGGTTGTTGACTATTTTTGTGATAGATTGCTTGTCGATAGTAGTCATTTGTGAACGGATTCTGATGATTGTTTACTTCCCTGTTTGGACACTCGCGTTTGAAATGCCCTTTTTCTTTGCATTTGAAACACGTAACTTTCGCTTTGTCAAATCCAAGCTTACAATCAGGTCCTGCGAGACTGTTTCGACCGGTTATTTCCATGAATCTTTGTGCCCTTCTCACAAGACTTGCCATCCCCCACTTGATATCTATGAGTTCCAGCTCCTCTGGATCGAACTGATCGTAGTCTTCTTTTGTCATGTCAGGATTTCCAATTTTCCCGGCAACAAGACTTTCATAGGACTCAAGTACTGAAGCAAGTAATGTTATATGTTGTTTTGCTGCTGATTCTATAAAATCTTGACCATTCTTGATGTTCACAACTATATTGCACTGAATCCCTTGACCGTGACTTTGATTGTTTAACCCTGAAGAACTTTGAGTATAAGCTTGGTCTTGTGAACTCTGAACCTTAGAATTTGGTTCGAAGCTTGTGAATGGTGAATAACTGTTGCTTGGTGTGCTTTGGGAAACTCCAGATGTAGAATCAGCACTAAATGTTGTCTGAATTTTTGGACTTGGGGTAGATGTTGCTGATGAACTTCCTTTGTAGTACAATTGAACATCTTGTTGTACATTAGAAGATTTCATTTTTCTAATCTTTTTAAGTTCAAGCTCATGCGATTCAATTTTCTCGATGAACGTGCTTAGATTGAAACCAACATATTCCAAATTATTTTTCAAAACCAACAAATATGTGCCCCACTCATCATACGGTAAAGCATCTTCCAGCTTGTCAACCCACTCTTCATCTGTTTTGGTTATGTTCAAACGCTTCATCTCTACAACTAAATGACAATACCTCTCGATCAACTCTTTTGTTGACTCACCCTTGATACCCGTAAAAATATCAAATTCCTTTTTCAGCAATGTCGTTTTGCTCTTTATCATCAAAACACTTCCAAGAAACTTCACTTTAGTGCATTCCATACAGACTGCGAGGTATCCTGATGTTGTAGCAGAACTAAAATATCTTCTTTGATTGCTTTCTGCAAGATACTCATCATTTTCTTCTCAGCTTTAAAGCTTTCCTGTTCAAGCGGAGTTAAGCTGCCAATTGTTTTCTCAATTCCCGCTCCATTCGTCGGAGGTACATACTTTGACTCAATTTTCATCCAACACTCAAAATGATTTGCCTGTACCCAGGTTTTAAACCTCTCTGACTACCCTGAATATTCGTCAATGTTCATTAATTTTGGTGGCTTTTGCATTGTACCAAGCTCGTTTTCCATGTTTACGTTCTGCACAATACTCACTGGAGTTTGAAGTGCTGTCATTCCCCCTCCGGAAAACATGTTATAAAATTCTTGGTTATCCATTTTAAACTATGAAAACAGTTTCCAAAAATTTTCTAAGTTTTTGAAAAATTCACTTTTCAAATGAAATGACTTCCACACGGTTTGGATTTCAGACGGAATGAACTTTAAACGAAATGGACTGTTTTCAAACGGGATGATTCAAACGAAATGAACTTTTAAGCGAAATGATAATTTCAAACGATTGGATTGCCATTTCGTGCGAAATGAGTAAAAAGATTCCAATTCGTTCGAAATGATCAGACAATTCGGATTTTCAAGCGAAATGATCCAATTCGTGCGAATTGGACAAAATTTTCAAGCGATTTGATAAAACTTCACACGAAATGGTTCAGTTCGTACGGAATGGACACTATTTTCATACGAAATGATACATGTTCACACAAAATGATTTTTTTGGCACTTTTTGATCAATTTTAGTCCGAATTAAGGTCTATAACTTTGAAGGATTGATTAAAATGGTGTTTTACTCGTTCTATCCAAATCTCAGTCTGTTGGTGCATCCGTCTGTCGCCTTCGTCTTATATCGAGTCTTGTTTAGGGTTAGTTAGTTTAGGGCTTTGAATCCAAGAAATTGGTATTTGAAGGTGATTCCGCTTGAGATGATCACTTGTCATTTCAAGCGAAATCTCATCTAGACTGATTCCGCTCGAACCTGTATTGTCTGATTTCGCTTGAGTGTATAGTAGTTGATTCCTCTTGAATGTGTTGAAGCGGAATAGGAACGCCTATAAATAGGTTGCTTGGAGCGAAATCATTAACATGGTCTTCCGGTTTGCAACGAAGTGCTGCCGAAGTGTCGTCGTGATTGTAATCAGCATTTTTATCAATAAAAACGACAGTTTAAAGTGAATACGGCTGAAATAACACCGAAACACTTGTTTCCGCCTCTTGTTTTGGTGAATTACTCTTCTGAACGACTCGTTCGGGTCTGAAAACGATCCTACAAGTGGTATCAGAGCTCAGGAGGAAGAGTTTTTGCCATTTCAGCTGTATTTTCTACTTTTCTACACCTTCTTTTTCAAAATTGAAAAATTTTCATGGTAAAATTGGCTCAAATTTTCACATGTCGCTCGCAATCATGTATTAACAAATCCTGGATAGTTTCACAATTAAAATCGAGCTAAAACTTGATATTTTTGATATTCCACTTGAAATTTGGTTCGAAAAAGATGACGTCACAGTGATTTCGCTTGAAATCAGCATTTGATTCCGCTTGAAATATTGATTCCGCTTGAAGAATAATTTGATTCCGTTTCAGCTGGTTATTCTGCTTCAAACCATCACAGGAGATTCCGCTTGAACTTACTTTGTAATTCCACTTCAACTATTCCGCTTGAAAGACTATTATTGTTGATTCCGCTTCAAAAGAAGGTTTCGCTTGAAATTGTTCTTGGTATCTCGCTTGAAAGTGGATTCTTGCTATTTCGCTTGAACTTGGTAGATTGTGAACTTTTGAAAAATTGAATCATGGACAACGAGTTTAATAATGCCTTTGCTGGTCCAATGAACATTACTCAGAGTGCATTGCTTGAGAATGAAACGGGGACATCACAGAAACCACCTAAGCTCTTGGATATTGATGATTACAATGGTTGGTCCGAACGTTTTGGCAATTAGGTTGAAGCTTATCACTTGGATGCATGGGAACATACTGAATTTCAATATGAACGACCAACAGTGAACAATGGAAAAGAAATGCCAATTAGAGAAATGAGTGCTGAAGAGAAAAAGAAGTATAGAGATGAGAAATTGATGGTGAGTCTGTTACAACAAGCGATTAAGGAGGACATCTTGATTTTGCTTCAACATGATGGAAGTGCTTATTCGATCTGGAATGAATTGGAAGCAAAATTTCTGGGAAGTGATGATATGCTTAAGAACAAGATGTCACTTATGAAGAAAGAATTTTATCTATTTTGTGGTTTGAAATCAGAAACACCAAGCAAATTAATGAAAGATATTGTAACTTGGTAAAAAATATGACGAAATTAGGTATAAAAAAGGATACAGATAAGCTGATTGAGAAACTTGCAGATGCGTTACCACATGATATTTGGGGAACGTATCTGATGATGTTGAGAAATAATAGAAAGGAATATAAAAATCTGATACTAGGTGAGTTCATCAAACATCTGGAAGCTCAAGAGATGGAGCAGAGAAAGATTGCCAGGATGAAGAACTATGATGGAGAACAAGATATCAGTTTGTATTTTAAGAGTGGTGTTAGTGAGAAGACAAATTTTTCTCCAAAGGTTGAAACTGCTTTTAATGCGAAAGGTTCTTCTGAAAGTTCATCTCAGGGATCAAGCAGCATAACATAATTTTCTTCATTTCCAACATTTGATCCACAACTTTCTACAACAAAGAGTGGCAAAGTTCTTCAATGCAACATTGCTTTAAAACTTGAAAATGATCAGAATTATACTGAGGAAGTTGCTAAAAGTCACATGTCTTTGTTGGTGACAGTGCTTGAATCTTATGGAGGCTTAGTTGCAGGAAGGATCGGGAATCCAATGTTCACGAAGGAGGATTACGATCAAATTGATGTTGAGGAGATGGAACTGATGGTATAAAATGGTGCATGGTAGTGTGTTGAGACGGGATGAAAAGTTTAAACAGATTACAGGCAGAGATGATTTTCGTGAGGCCCATGTTTCAACTTTAGGTTTTGATAAGTCTAAAGTTACTTGTTTTCGTTGCAGGGAAAAGGGGCATTTCAAGAGAGAGTGTACAAATCGTGAAGCAAGTGGAGCTCACAATCTTTTCGGAAACAATGACTATTATAAAAAGGCGATCTATCATCGAGTTACACATCAGCCACATCAACAACAACAGGCACAAACTGCACATGGTAGAAAAGAAATTGAAGATTCAAAGAGAGCGTGTTTGGTTAATCAGGGTATGGATAGTGGATTCAGCTGGGATAAATACATTCCAACGGACAGTAAAGTGTGTTTGGCAGATCAAGATGATGAAAAATTGCCAGAAGGTTTTAGTTGGGACGATTATTGCCCAGACAAAGAATTTATGGAGAAAGAGATGTTAAATGCTAAAGCTTTTGTTGCTAATGCTAGTGATGAATATTGGGTAGAAAAGTACAGATAAATTAGGGAAGCTGAAGAGGAGAAATGGAGAAGAATTGTAGAAGATGAAGAAGAAGAAGAAAGGAGAAAAGCTGAAGCTGAGAAGAAGAAAAGAATAGAAGTAGTTCAAGTGAGAACAGTCAAAGAAGTTCCAGAGTTTGAAATCAAAACTGATACTGAAGCAGTCAAAGTTTCTGAGAAGTGCATGAATTGTGATTCTTTGATCAAGCAAAACAATGAGCTGCTACACAACATAAAAAGGTTGAAAGAATCATATGATACCTTGAACAGAGAAATGAACAAGTACAACGAGTCAAGTAGTGAACAAGCTGTAGCAATAAATACACACTCAAAGGAGCATACATGAGACAGCTTGATAACGTCAACTACTACACAGAGAAGTGTGTTGAACTAGAATTGAAGTTGGCAACATAAAGAATTGAAAATGAAAGAGTTAACAATTTATTGAAAAGTTACTCATGTTCTACTTTTGTTCTTGACAGGATTTACCCAATTGTGGAAAGAATGAAGACGTTTGAGGAAGAGAAAACTTCAGAAGAAAAGAAGTCCGAGACAAAAGAAGATGATGAAGTGGAAATTTCTGGTAAGAAACCAAGTGTTGTCTACAATAGATGTCCGCCCCCGGTCGAAATCCAAATTCCGAAAGAGTCAAAAAGGCAACAAACTTACAACGGGAGTCTGTGTCGTCGGATAATTTGCCAGAAAATATTGATGTTACGTTCACATCGTCCGAAAATGATGATGAGTCCAAGTTGATAAAAAGTGTAGTCGATCAGGTGTTGGATAAAGATGACATTGAGGAGTCAAAAACGGAGTCCAAATCCAAATCAAAGTCTGAGTCCGACACATCAAAATCAACAATCAAAAAGGACAAAAGGGTTTATGATAAGGAGTTTTTGTTATCAAAATCTAATTTGAATGAAGAACCAATCAAAGTAGCATATACTTTGAAAGATTCTGACAAATTATATTCTGATGAGATTTTTCCAATAAGAAGTGTTAAAATTGAAATGATTCAAAAGGTTTTCAAAATCACAGAAATTAATATTTCTGAAATAAAAGATTTAAATCTTTTTGGAAAACCTAAATAATACACTTCAAGAGATCAACAAAGAATTAACAAGAAAATGGGTTACAATTGTGGTTATAGTTTCCAAAAGAAACCAAACCATAATGGTAATTTCAAAAAGAAAGGTCTTGGATTTAATCAATCAAAAAATCATAAAAATGAAAAAGTTTATAAACCAAAAACTGCGTTGTTTCAGGAAAATCTTCAGAAGCTGAAAAAGAGCAAGCATTCAGGAAGCAGACAAACCAAGAATTCCTTGCCAAGAAGCAAGAAGATTTAAAGAAGACTCTTGCTCAGAAGAAGATAGAAACGAGAACCTGTTTTCAGTGCAAAACTGTTGGTCATATTGCTAGGAACTGTCCGAAAACATTCAAACCAAAACAGGAAGTTTCTGAGAAACTAAAAGGAAAAATTGTTGAGAAAATCGAACCACCAACAAACAAACTTAAAGTTTTTGAAAATGCAATTTATGAAGTTGGTGAGTGTTCGAAAAATGTTTTCAAAAAGAAGGAGAAACTTAACAATCAAATAAGGGTTGTTAAGCAATCAAAAGCAAGTTCTGGTGATGAATCTGATTCCATAAAATCAGAGGAGCCGCATGTTGTTGTCAAAGAAGAGAAGCAAGTTCCTCCAGTGGATGATGTGAATTTCCACCACTGAATGCTAAAAATTTGAAAACTAAAATTGGAAAAGTTGAAATTTCAAACCAATTTTTCTCTAAAAAGAAAGAATTGGATGTTGAAAAAGCCTTTAACCCCACAGTGAAAAAATTTTTTGGAAAAATGATTGAGGGGAAGGCTAAAAGGGGTTAAGGAGTTTTATCAATCAAAAAGGAAAGATGGAACCCCAAGTAAGACTGAAAAAGTTACACCCAAGGCTGGTCAGGCTTGGGTGGATATATTCTTTGTTGAATAGAAACCTGACTTGCTGGAGCTCCCACGTTGGTAATCGTGGGGCATGAATCGGCATCATTCTTGAATTTTTTTTTAAATTGAAATTGAGAAGCGTGAATTGTCGGAACTCCCAGGTTGGTAAGTGTGGAGTAGGAATCGGCATCTTGAGAATTCAACTAACAAGTTGTTTTTGGTTGAAAAGCTTTGTTACAAGTGTTTAATTTTTGATCTTACAAGAGGTTAATCGAGGTCATTAGTTTGAACTTGAGTTAACTATCATTCAAAAGATTGGCAAACAATGTGATGATATTACCCCATTTCCTACAAATGGTAAAATCAACAAAACTTATTTTCCGGAAAAACCATTTTGATTAAAAAAAACTTAAGTGTTTTGAAATCATAATGGGAAAATAGTTTGTTGAGAGGGGGAGTTCTGATTGTTTATGCCAAGTGGATGGAGAATTGAGGCGATTCATATCAGTTGTCATACTCTTGTACAGTTTATTTTTAAATCTCTTTAAATGTGAAATGTGTTTGAATTTTAGGGGGAATAAAAATTTCAGAAAATCCAAAAACATTAAAAAATTTTAAAAAGCCGAAAACATGATAAAATGAAAAATGAGTTTTTGTTGCATAAAAGAGGATATGATAGTACATCAGTGGACTATCACAACATGCTAAAGAAATGTATAGTAAAATGTGATAAACAATCTCGCTGTGGATGTGCCAGTAGGTTTTTGCACATTTAGTAGGTTGTGACGAGATATAAACCTAAATTTCAAACTTACTTATCTCGTGGGGAACATTTCTTGGATATATGGGTAACCCCCGAAATCTTGTTTGAAAGGTCCCTCTTTCTGAGATACTAGGTCTTTATACTCAGTGATATCTGGGGTATTATTCCGGGACTTCTGCTGAATGGAAATTCTGACCTAGTCCCCAATAATACTTTCTGCAAATGCTTGAAACATAGCACAGCCCTCAGCAAAAATGATGAAACAATAAAATTGATAATCATTGCTGTTGAAGAAAAGATCCTCTAAAGGGGACACACCTAAAGTCGAGCCGTCATCTCTCTGCTGAACGGAAGTTCTGACCTGAGCTCTCACGGTTTCGCATCTAACCCCTTTACAAATATCATCTGTGGTATACTCACCTATAAGACTGAATATTGGGATCTGGATACGGGAGTATATTCAAGTAATGGGACACGCGAATAAGTTTAAGTTTTTAAGACATTAATATCGTATCTTAGAACAGTTGAACTTTGTGTAAAAATTTAAGTGGACTAATATACTGACAATCTAGGTGAATTGTTTAAAACTTAAAATGAAATCAAGCTTAACGGTGTTAATGATTTGTCTCAAAAACTGATATGATCCTCTTGCACAAACTCACAAAAATATTGTCTGTAAATATTTCTTTATTGCATTTATATTCATTCAAAAATCCAAAAAGATTTTCAACAACTGATGTTGAAGAACTGATGTTCAAAATTCCAAGTGCTAAACTTGCTGAATAGGTTTGGATAAAGAGTGTTTGAAAAGGATTGTATTTTTCAAGAGATTTTCAGAAGATAAATCATTATTGAATGTTTCTTGCAAATGGTTTCTAAAATTTTAAAGATTTAATCTTTAAGAAACTTATGTGTGTGGTAGAGAATTTTGCAGAGATAAAGATTGACCAAAGCCAGATTCAGATATCTGAGCAGATGATGATTTCCAGACTACGATCCCAGCACATTGAGAGGGGGAGTCTGAAGACATCAAGATAGAGATTGAGTATGGATGCTTACAATGGAGAATACTTCGAAGAAAAGCACGAAGACTGATAAAGACTGAAGGTTTGACAATCGAAGACTCGACACTGAAGACTCCGTCAACATCCGAGGGGGAGTTTGTTGGTGCATCCGTCTGTCGCCTTCGTCTTATATCGAGTCTTGTTTAAGGTTAGTTAGTTTAGGGCTCGAAATCCAAGAAATTGGTATTTGAAGGTGATTCCGCTTGAAATGATCACTTGTCATTTCAAGCGAAATCTCATCTAGACTGATTCCGCTCGAACCTGTATTGTCTGATTTCGCTTGAGTGTATAGTAGTTGATTCCGCTTGAATGTGTTCAAGCGGAATAGGAACGCCTATAAATAGGCTGCTTGGAGCGAAATCATTAACATGGTCTTCTGGTTTGCAACGAAGTGCTGCCGAAGAGTCATCGTGATTGTAATCAGCATTTTTATTAATAAAAACGACAGTTTAAAGTGAATACGGCTGAAATAACACCGAAACACTTGTTTCCGCCTCTTGTTTTGGTGAATTACTCTTCTGATCGACTCGTTCGGGTCTGAAAACGATCCTACACAGTCCATTTTGTCCGTGGAATCGTTCAAAAATCCAAGAATGAGTAGAACATCTAGACTGATTCCGCTCGAACCTGTATTGTCTGATTTCGCTTGAGTGTATAGTAGTTGATTCCGCTTGAATGTGTTCAAGCGGAATAGGAACGCCTATAAATAGGCTGCTTGGAGCGAAATCATTAACATGGTCTTCTGGTTTGCAACGAAGTGCTGCCGAAGAGTCATCGTGATTGTAATCAGCATTTTTATTAATAAAAACGACAGTTTAAAGTGAATACGGCTGAAATAACACCGAAACACTTGTTTCCGCCTCTTGTTTTGGTGAATTACTCTTCTGATCGACTCGTTCGGGTCTGAAAACGATCCTACACAGTCCATTTTGTCCGTGGAATCGTTCAAAAATCCAAGAATGAGTAGAAGTAGAGAGTTCTAAACCATTCAAAGCACTGATTAGGCCGATTTGACTCATCCTGTGCTCTAATACCACTTGTAGGATTGATATTCGAGCTAAATGAGTTGGTCTGAGTCAAATCTAAGTCACTAGAGAGGCGGAAACAATCTAGTAACTGAGAATCGGTGTTAGAATGTGAGTAGAAGCAGAGAAATACACTTTAAACTGGTTTTCCAATAATTTTAGACGTTAATACACGCAGAGAATTTGACAGCACTTCGTGACAACTTTTACCTAACCGTATCAAATGGAAAACCCAACACCCCTATTTATAGGGTTTCCATTTCGCACGAGATGGCATGTTCCATTTCGTACGAAATGGCAAAGTCCATTTCGTGCGATATGGCCATTACACATCCATTTCGTACGAAATGGTACAAACACAAATAAAATTAAACTTTTACACTTTTAACCCCTATTACAAGCTACTGACACGACCTAGACTGATGACGTAGGCGATAGACATTGTGTACCAACATGACTAATAGTTGAGTTATGAAAAAAGTACGACAACTTTTATTGTCGGGTTATCCGAAAAACAGAGGAAACCCTGTCCGATTTTCCGTAAAAATCCAAAATATCAAACATATTTATATTGCATAAACGAGATATATCGAAGTTCGAGTTTTCTTATAAAATAAATATGAAAGTATATTTATTTTGACGACGATTACGAAACCGATACTTATTTAAAATAAATATAATGTGTATAGTTATTACCAACATCGATATTTCTAAACGTTTTTACAAACAAATATAATCGTGATATTTATTCTAAACGTCGTTAACTCGTATAAGTTTATACAACAAATATAATTATTATATTTATCTCAAATGTTGTATTCGTATACTTTTGTAACAATAAATATAATAATTTATATTTATTTTAAACTTCTGAACGAAGTACGACACCTTTCCGTAAGATTTTAACAAACGATATTATTAATTCGATAACAACGAGCCCATATAATTATATGCATATACATTTATTTACTTCCATCCTACGAAAACTACAACGGTATATTACCGCATCACATACGACATTTCAAATACGTATCACTTCACCTACGCTTTCTATTCGCAAAGACTAACACGACTTCAAGTTTTCTTGTAGACAGTTCAGTTATCAATGAAATAATGTTATTTGATCCCAATGTTTGTTTGTTTATGTTTGACATTTTGCATGTTTTGATTTTTGTTTAATTTCAAACTCTATATCACTTTCTAGAGAGTTATAGGCAAACTGGTGCGTAAATGTAATCAGTTTAACACGACAAACACTCCGGAACATCAATTTATGCTTAACATACCTTAAATAACCCTTACATAACTTAGAAATAAGTTTTGAAGGCTTTGGTATGGCAAAATCAAGTTTATTCTCTTACAGGGACTAACTTCGACAAACTGCGAAAGTATGCCGATTGATACTGTAACGGATATTCCGAAACATGACCATAAGTTAAACATACCCTAAATATCCTTTACATAGCTTAGAAATAGGCTTTGAGGGATTCGGTGTGCTAAAATAAACTTTTTGGTCATTTAGGGACTAAAAGCGTCAAAAAATGCATAAGTTTGCATTTTCGCGCATATCTTATGTTCTTAATACATTCGGACATCCAAAAATTTATGTAATCATTAAAATATTTTATTTTTGTGATTAGCATGATAAAATTCCATTCGTCGCGTGATTTGGATCGTTTTTCGCGTCCGTTCGTGTTTCGTCGTAATTAACCGAATAACGTGATCGTACGACCAAACGAACCGACAACCGACATATTTTTGAGCATGTTTCATGTCCCCTATGCTTAGGCTTCATTGTAGGGCCTTGAAATTGGCTTAACGAGCCTTAAAAGTGTCAAAAATGGGCTTAAATACATACAGGAACCAAATCTGCCATTTCTGCCAAACTTTGTTTAGGCGGGCCGCGTAACCCACCCTTGGCTTCTAAGCGGGCCGCGACAGAACCCCCAGATCAGCAAAACAAGCTGATTAAATCAGCAGCTGGGTTTTTGTGAGTTGCAAACGGCTTTTTTTGCAATCTATGAGCTCTTTTGGGTGCCCATGGTATTCCAAAACCATGGGTGCACATGTACGGCTTAGATCGAAGCTTGGTTTTCGATAAACGATCTTAACGGCTCTCCGAAATTTATAAATACCCCAAACTTTTCCATTCAAGCTCACTTTGATCTGGCCATTTTCTCTAAGTTGAGGCTTCTGCTTTGACCAGTCAATGGTCAACACGAAGTTCGTTTGAACTTCGTAACGTGGGCGTAATCACGATGGTCGTAGTCCTTTGTGACTATACCTACTGATTACCACGTTATTTAGGCGTAGTGACGAGTCGTAGTTTCGGCCAAAATGTGTATTCTTGCGTATTTTGCAACCAAACTACTCTTGGGTATCAAGACCCTTTGTCTTGATATCAAACTTGTTTTCAAACTTCGTTAAACATGTTTTAACATGTTTAGCTCGTCACTTTAGGTTTAGTGCTTATATAGGGTCGTAAGGTAAGCGGTCTAAACAACCGCTTAGACTTTCGAACCCGACCCATTTGGTCAATCATTAGGATTCAACCAAACACAATTTGTGACCATAGTTGCATAAGGAATAACCTTCTGAGGTTATACTTTATGGTCACTTAGTCTACTTAGTTGTATGATAGGAAATTATATGCCTTAAGAAAAATGACCAAAATGCCCTTTTTGCGCCAAAATTCATTTTATGCATATGTAACGTAAATTTTGACATCTAAACTGATTAGGCATCATTATTAGACATGTTAAGGCATATTTTACTTGTCATAGGACTAGTTAGGCGGTCCGAACGCGTTTTACGCGAACGACGCGTTAAAGTAGCATAAGCTACCTAAACGGGTCGTAATGGGTCGTAAGCACTTAGGATAGGTTTCGTTTTAGAATGTAGGCTTTGTTAAACCATATTACATGAGCTCATAAACTCATTTGGTTTACTAAACCACATTCTATCCGATCCTCCAATTTAGGTCCGTTTATTAACGTAGTTACCTATATTAGGTGCCGTTTGATTCCGTGATCTTTCTTGCTTTGCTTGGTGATTATCCAAAGACTATTGAGCAATCTCAAGTGAGTACATAGTCCCTTCTTTTACTGTTTTTCAATCTTTTTGGGGTGAAAAACATGTGCCTACTTGTTACTTTTGTGCTTTTCATGTTTTCATATCATATGCTTGTTATCTTCATTTGTACACTTATAGTACATGATTTCTTGCATGTTTTGCTATGTATGTTCACTTAGCATGCTAGCACATTGTTTTACATTGCATTTCTATTGCATATGTTTACTCAGCATATGGACACATTGATTTACATTGCATTTCTGTTGCATATGTTTACTCAGCATATGGACACATTGTTTTACATTTCTACCTTGTATGTTCACTTAGCATACTAGGTACAGTGTTTTCATAAAACATGCTTACATTTGGTATGACATTTAGTTTGTTTAACGAACTAAAATACGTTCATTAACATTAGCCACGCCACTCGGTAGTAAGTAGTGGTACCATAGGACTTGACAACTCTCATTCCTGAAATCCTAGGTTTGTTTGGATGTAAGGAATGACTGAATCCGAAAACATTTTTGATAACCTTTGATTTATTCTAAGGTTATCCTACAGTCTCAAGGCTTGAATGTATACGTTTAACATTACCACATAAGTGTTTGTATCAGTATAGCATGCATTTTTTACAAAACATATCTTTGGTTTAAACCGTGTTTTACATCAATTACGTTGTTTTGTACATTCTTCTTATAGGGTTGAGTAAATACTTTTATTCACTATACATTACATTTGTTTACACAATAACATTTCAACATTTGTTTGAACATTACATTTTGGTGGTTTGTTTGGGTAAGCGATTTACATAACGAGGCGACGTGTAATATGATAAAAGCATGGTGGATACGCCGCTGGTAGTTCCTATATATAAATGCTTTTAGGATATTACATATCGTAGCGTTATTTAAACCATTTCAGTTTAGACATATTACATTTACAACATATTTCCACATAAACATTGTTTTACAATCAACTTATTTTATACAGACTCATTTTGTAGGATCATGAAACGACCTAACGAGTCGATCAGAAGAGTGCTCAGACCGAATCAGAGGCGGAATTCATTGATTCGGTCTTCGTTCAGCTTGTATTCACTTTTAATTGTCTCTTTTATTGCTCTTTAACTCTTTTACAGTACAGATACACTTTGACAGGGCTTCGCCGTCGAAAATCAGAACCTTACAACTGTAACCGTTTGACATGTATTAATAGGAGACACCTGACCGTTTGAAGATGACATGCCATCCTTCAAACGGTCACCTTTCAAACGGTGAGACTTCAAACGACCAACAACAATTCAAATGGAAGTTTGTCTTCAAACGGCCAGCCTTCAATATTTTCATATTTCATGCCTAATCTGATCTCCAACGAACCCGAGACTCGACATAAGACGAAGACGACAGATGACTGCACCAACAGACTCCCCCTCAGATGTTGACGAGTCTTAAGTGTCGAGTCTTCATAATCTTCAGTCTTAATCGGTCTTCTTCAGAAATTTCTCCTGGAATCATGTCTTCTTCAGGAACTTCCTCCTGGAATCATGTCTTCTTCAGGAACTTCCTCCTGAAATCATGTCTTCTTCAGGAACTTCCTCCTGGAATCATGTGCCCGGATCTTTCTTTGGCTCAAACTCTCGTCAGACTCCCCCTATCATCGAGCTGGGATCGCTGTCTGGAATTTGTTATCACCTTTGAAATTATATCCTGGCTTTTTCTCTGTTCAGCTAAAACACCTACACAAATCTCAAACACTAATAAGAACAAACAATATTGTGATTCAACTAACTGAATCAACTAAACATTTGAGACTCTTTCACATTTAAAATTTTTCAAAATTTGAAACATTCCAAATTCTGATTCAAATTAATGAATCATCTTTAACATTTCAAATCAATTAACCAACCTGTCTGTTCATCAAGTTTAGCCTTTGAGATTTTGAATGTCAGCTTTTCATCATCAGTTGTCGAAAATCTTTTAGGATTTTCAAAATATGAATCATAAATGCAAAAATTAAATGCAGAAATGGAATATGTACAAATATATTTTTGTGAGTTTGCGAAAGAGGATCATATCAGTTTTTAGACATATCACATGCACCGTTAAGCTTTTCATCGTTTTAAGCTCTAAACGATTCACGTAGATTGACGATATTGTTGTCCACTTAAACTCAATCTAAAAACTTTCGAAATGCTTACCGATACGTTAAGGTATATTAATTTTGCACTAAATTCTTATGGACCCCACGATCTTAGCATATCCCCTCATCATGCAATACACTAACTCAAGTAATGCCTTTAAACTTTCATCAACTGTGATTTGTGCGAAAACAAAGTAGAATGTTTAAACATTAACAATCAGGTCGATACTTCCGTATACGCAGAGAAAGTCCAATGTTTAAACAAAATAAGAAAATAAAAACAAGTTGAAGTTGTTTAGGCTTTAACCACCAGGTCGATACTCCCGTATACGCAGAGGTGATCCAAAGCTTAAACGAAACACCAAAGAAAATAAAGCAGAACATTTAGGCAACAACATCCAGGTCGATACTCACGTATACGCAGAGGATGTCCGATGCTTAAACAAAATAAAGAAATAAGACAAGTTTAAATCTTTGCAAAATGAAACGCACAATCACAACGACTTTTTTAGCAAAGTTGTGAAAGTTCACAAACTTAACCAGTTTTATGTCTTTTGACAATCAGCGATTACTGAGTAGGCACACAATCAAGAAGGACAAAACTAAGTACTATGCTTTCAACCATGTTTCCCACTAGAACTAGGCTTTTTCATTTAGGTTTGTATCGTTATCGCAAATCTACTAGTCTAGCTGAGCCTATCGTCACATCTTTAGTGAGATCGCTTATCACATTTTATCTCTCCAATTCTTTAGCATGCTGTGATAGTCCAACTGATCTACTATCATTTCCTCTTGTTTCAGCAAAACTCATTTTGAAATTTTTCAATGTTTTTGACATTTTCAAATTTTCTAATTTTTTTTTAAATTTTACTCCCCCTAAAATCAAAATATGTTTCAATTTTGATTTTTTGGGAAAATTTGAAACAAACTATACAAACTTGACAACTTGATGAGAATCGCATCAATTCTCCATCCACCTGGCGTAAACAATCAGAACTCCCCATCACAACAAACTATTTTCCCATTATGATTTCAAAACACTTAAGTTTGTTTTAATCAAAATGGTTTTTCTGGAAAAATTAGTTTGTTTACCAATCATTTGTAGGTTCTGGGGATCAAATGATATAGTTAACTCAAGTTCAATTTAATGACCTTGATTAACCACTTGTAGGATTGATCTGATTCAAAATCTGAACCACTTGATTCAATCACAAACAAACCTTTTACCTTTTGAATGAATGACGTTAACGAATATAACTCAAAAAAAAAATACTGATTCATGCTCCACGCTTACCAACCTGGGAGCTCCGGCAAGTCCTGCAAAACCTCAAACGCAGATTAAGAAGGATGCCGATTCATGATCCACGATTACCAACTTGGGATCTCCGGCAAGTCATGTTTTTTCTATTTAAACAGATTCACCCAAGCCTGACGATCCTTGGGTGATTTCGAATTCTTGTTCAACAATGGTGGAAAATTTACATCATCCATTGTTAAACTTGAATTCTCAGATTTTACCTCAACTACTGACTCCTCTGGCTTTGAAGAACCAGAATCATCGCCTGAATGTGGCTTGTCCGACTTTGATCTGTCAGATTCATCGCCGACATATGGCTCCTTTGTTTTCGAAGAAACAGATTCATTGCCACTAAATGTTACCGTCTTCTTTTCTTCTTTTGTCCTCATATTTGTATCTGATGAATTCATCTTGCTTGACTTTGCAGTCGAGGGAGTTGATTCATCAGAACTCTTATTCGATCTGTCGGGTGAACCCGAGGACAAGATCTTCTCCAAATACTCTCGAGCTTTCTTCCTCTTCTTCCTCAGTCTATCTTTTTGCCCTTGAGAAAGCTTCACTTTCGTCTCTTGAACTCTTTGTTCTTGAACTTTTGGTTCTTGAACTTTCAGTTCTTTGGGCTTGACCTTGACTGGAATTCTTTCCACTTTCTGAGATACAACCCTCGATCTTTCATTTGATCTCCTTGGGCAATCTCTGGCAATATGACCTTTGATGTTGCAGTTAAAGCATCTCCTGGTCTCATAGCTCCAATTCTGGCAGTTAACAGCAATGTGTCCTTGATAGCCGCATCGGTAACACACTCTGTTATCGTACCAATCACCATTTTCAGTCTAAATGCTTAGATCAAAGCATTGGTTAGCTTGGTGATATTCCTTTTTCCTATTTGCTGGATTTGGCTTTTGAGCACTGTGGTCCGACCTGCACCACTTATTACCAACAATTTTTGAGTTTTCATTTTTAAATTTTTGTGATTTCTGATTGCGATTGGATGATTGCACTGATGAACTTTTATTTTCTTTTTGAACAAATTTCTCTTTTTTAATTTTTTGTTTCTGTTCCACTTTCTTCTTCAAAGGTTTTTTATTAGAGCATTCTCCATTTTCAGTCGATTGTAGAACAGTTTTCTGAAATTTTCCTTTTAATTTCAAAACTATTTTCTTTTTCTTAATTTCAGCATCAGACTCTGTCTCAGACTCATCTGCTGAATAAAATTTCTCATTTTCATCATCAGTTTTATCATCACAATCTTCAACTTTGACTTTGTCAAAGTTTGTGACATTGTCACTTATTGGCATTGAATTGATGGGTTTTGGACAGGGAAAATTCAAACTGTCTGATGTAGTCACAAAACCTATCAATTTTTTCTCAAGTTCATCAATCTTGCTTCTGGAATTTTCAGCTTCTTTTTCAAGCTGAGATATTCTACCAAGATGAGACTTGATCGAACTTTCATTCTCATTCTTCAAATTTTCAAGAACAGACTTTTCATTTTCCAAAGTTTTTATCTGTTCTTGGAATTTTGATTCATTTGCTTTCAAATTCTTGTTTTCTAGTTTAATCCAGAAATCCTCATCTTCTGAAGATTTCTTTTTGCTTTCAAGCTCTTTTTCCAACTTTTCAACTTTCTTTCTAGCACATTCACCTTCTTTTTCCAATTTTATAATTTTCTGAAGATGGGAATTTATCATTTTTTGTTTTTCAATATTGTTTTTGCTAAACACATCTCTCCCATCTTCAAGAATTTTCATTTGATTTTGAAAATCTTTTTCAATTTTTGATTTTTCAATTTTCATCTTCTCACACGTTTCCTTTAATATAAGAATCTGCTTCTCATCATTCTGCTTCTCGTCTTTCAACTTCTTGATCTCCAATGCCAAACTCTCTGCAACTTTTACGAGGTTGTTATTATTAGTCTTAAAGTTGTCACATTTGAAACACACTGATGCATTCTTCACAGATTCTCCAACTTTTGAAGCTTTTTCTTCCTTTGCCCTTTGATCACCATTTTGTTTTTTCTTCTTTTCATCATTAATCCTCATCTGTTCTTCAATTCTTTCAACGAGTGGACAAATTGTCAGTTGAGAAAATTCTCCAGAACTCTTCAAGTTCAAGATGTAATCTTCCCATTCTTCTTTCGGTAAAGCACTGACAAATTTTTCAACCCATTCTGCTGGTTCTTTAATTATACCAATTTTAGACATTGAACGAACAAGAAGTCTATATCTCCCAATGATATCCTTAGTGTTTTCTCCTGGATAACCTGAAAATGAATCAAATTCTTTCTTTAATATTTTTATTCTATCAAATGTTTCTTGAGTCATATTAAAGAAATTGATATCCATGATTTGGAAACACGTATTTCAAGACAGTATTAATAAGCGAAATATCAAGTTCAAACTATATCTGCTTTCAAACGAAAGTTGGTTCAAACAATAGGAAGTAAACTTCAAACGGAAGTGATACTCTTCAAACGATAGGACTGCTTCAAACGATCAGTTCAAACGGAAACCATCATTTCAAACGGAACGTGTCAATTTCAAACGATAGGTTCCTGATTCAAACGATTGGATGTCAGTTTCAAACGATAGACTCCTTTTCAAACGGAAGGGTACTCTTTCAAACGATTGGATGACAAGTTCAAACGGTCAGATTCTGTTCTCGTTCAAATGGTCATCAGTTTTTAGTCAATTTTCACCATTTTTACTTCGAATTTTAAGCTGAAACTTTCAAGGCTTTGTCTATGTCCAGTAACACACAATCAATGAGATTTTAAACCAATTTTGTCCGGTAAAAACACTCTGAACTGATGAAAGAAGGTGTAGAAATCAGAATTTTAAGCGAAAAACGAGCTAAACGGTAAGAACTCTTCCTCCTGAGCTCTGATACCACATGTAGGATCATGAAACGACCTAACGAGTCGATCAGAAGAGTGCTCAGACCGAATCAGAGGCGGAATTCATTGATTCGGTCTTCGTTCAGCTTGTATTCACTTTTAATTGTCTCTTTTACTGCTTTTAATTCTTTTACAGTACAGATACACTTTGACAGGGCTTCGCCGTCAAAAATCAGAACCTTACAACTGTAACCGTTTGACATGTATTTATAGGAGACACCTGACCGTTTGAAGATGACATGCCATCCTTCAAATGGTCACCTTGCAAACGGTGAGACTTCAAACGACCAGCAACAATTCAAATGGAAGTTTGTCTTCAAATGGCCAGCCTTCAATATTTTCATATTTCATGCCTAATCTGATCTCCAACGAACCCGAGACTCGTCATAAGACGAAGACGACAGATGACTGCACCAACACATTTTTACTTAATTATGTAATTAAACATCTTTCTTTTATATATGATCAGACTTTTTTTATCACTTTTTATATGATTTATAAAAGAAAAACATTTAACAAGATTCATGACTAATTTTTATTAAACATTTCTCTAAACTTAAGTCATAAATCCTATTTTAACAAAACCTATGTATCTCACATGCATTTTTATGCTGACGTACCTATTTTCACATGTGTTTTCAGGAGCTGTTGCATAGGATGATCAGGATTCACTAGGGTGGACTCGGGCCTTAGTGACATAAAAGAAGCAAGATTAGTTTAAATAATGTTATGTACTCTTGTTTCTTTCGTTTAAAGACAATGTTACCCCTTTTGTTTGTAAATAAAACATAACTTTAAATACCATGGTTGTGAAACAATAATTCTGCCACAACACACACTGACGTTTCCGCCGCGGTTTTATTGTTTTAACGCGGTCAGGGTGTGACAGGTGGAAAGACATGCAAGTTTTGCAAAAACACACAATGTTTCGATAAATGAAAATCACTTATTTCTAAACCATTTTGCAACAGGATTTCAAAGAACTCAAATGGTTTATGAAAAGTTCATGCTAAACTTACCGGTTTTTACAACACTACAAGGTTTTTCAAAACGTGCATGGGTTTTTAATGACATAGGCTAGGCGCAATCACACGGGTGACATGGGCTAGGCCCAAGGACATGGGCAAAGGCCCAAGGACATGGGCTAGGCCCAATAACACACGTATTTTAACATTAGCTATGTAGCTATGGAATTAGATGATGACAAATCACTGTGCGTAAGTAGGACGATGACATTAGTAACCATTAATCACGTAGTGACCAAGGTACAAAAGGTATAGATCTATCGAGTTTGAGGTGCGCTCCGCTCCTGGTTGGTATAACCTTAGGAGTGCTTTTGTGATCCCAATTGATAACAAAGTTGTCTCAGTTTGGTTACTTACTTAAATCACATAGGTCAGTGTATTAGCTACACACTGATTGATCCTTAGATTCCATAGGCATCCTACATGCTACGATTTCAATACCGGTTTACAAAGACAATGGAAAACATTTCAATACCAATTTACATATACCATTGAAAACATTTCATTACTGGTTTACAAACACAACATTTACATGTATCGGTTTACAAAGATAACAGAAAACATTTCATTACCGATATGCAGATACGACATTACAAATGCTTTGGATATTAGGATTTCACAAACCGGTTTTCCAGTGCAAGATTTCATATATTTTAAGATGCATTTGATACAAAACAAACAAACTATGAACTCGCTCAACTTTATGTTGATTTTTCTCGCATGTTCTTTCTCAGGTCACAATTTCAAACTATGGAACGGTTGTAATAGGAGAACCCATAGGGATTCGAGTACCTAGCGGGCGTTCAAACTGTTTAGAAGTCTTAGCTCAATACTTCTGCTATGCAATGAAGATACCATTCAGATCACACCCGGCTCTGATGTATTCTAATTAATAGGGTGTGACAGATTGGTATCAGAGCTACAGGTTTCAGCGAGTTAGGTTTCTATAGAGATACCTAGGCTCTAACCTCACTTTCCTTAGGGACTTAGATCATTAAGACTTTGAATACGTACAGAACGCCTAGGACTCGAATATGGGTTCCAACCGTTGCCGAAACAATGAGTAAACATGTTGGTTTTGAACATACCCAAGTGTTGTATTTGATACACGGTACACTAAACAATTACACACATGCATTTAGGACCTTAGGAAAGCTTATGTCAAAATTCATTAAAGGTCCTCACGTAGGAGCCGTGAGTATTAACTCGGGCACACGATGTTATCTACATTGTCTATGCTATTTAATTACCCGAGCAGGTAACCTAGGTGGAACGAAACACTATTATGCAACTATACGTGAAACTTAAATTATACGTCAGCGGACGTCGAAGTGCATCACACACGACTTTCGAGGCAGGACCTTTGGAAACCATGATTGGGCATGACAACAACGCTTCTAGTCCCATCAGCGGGAGAACTACGGACTGAAATGCGGCAATTTGCCACACGATCATAAAAGCGACATGAATCACGCTGAGGCATGTTTAAATGGGATTTCACAACGATCAATACTTAGTCTGATGAGACTCACAAATATTGGCGCTGCAAAAGAAGTCACATGATCCTTAGGACATGCCTTGTTTAAGTCAGTAAAATAGACACATACCCTCCACATTCCGTTTTTCTTCTGAACTACCACTACATCGGCTAACCACGTAGGATGTTTTACTTCCCTAACCATACCTGCTTTTAGGAATTTATTTACCTCTTCTTGTATAATGGCATTTCTCTCAGGTGCGAATTTCCTCCGTTTCTGGTGGATTGGCCTGAAAGATTTGTCTATACCTAGTTTACGTGTAATAACATCTTTGGAAATACCTGCCATGTCTTCGTGCTTCCATGCAAAGGTTGATTTTCTTGTTTTAAGGAAGGATATGAGATCCTATTCAATGGAATGAAGGATCTCTGATCCTATGAATACATTAATGTTAGGATCCTCATGTTCTAATATTACCTCCTTGATATCCTGTTCCTTTGCCTCCATTACATCTCTTGGAGGTTTTGTAATTGCTATGCTGTTCTTGTCTTTGAGGTTGGCTTCATCGAAGAGGTATAGCAATTTTTAGCTTCCTGTTGGTCACTATCTATCTTCACTACTCCCCAAGGAGTTGGGAGTTTTACACACTAGTGATATGTTGTGTGACAACTCGAATTTCCAAGATTTCCTATTTAGCATTTATTGCACGTTCATTTATTATTTAGTTGTTTACTTGCACAATTGATTGCTTTGGAAATGTATACGTTTTGATGTAATGAATCGTATTGTGTGATGGTGCATGGTTGTTTGATAATTGTGAAAGACTTGGTAAATATATGAACTTGGTGGTGAAACTATGAAATTGTTATGAGATGGTGTGCATGTGTAAAATATGATACTTAGGGAGGTAGAGGGTAATTAGTGAAATCTTAGAGATACTTAACCCTAATCCCTTTTTCACTAATCATTCTCCCAAAAAAAAATCCAAAGCACGTACTTCACATTCTCTGGCAATCATCACCATCATCATTGGCAAGACATTCATCACTTGTGTTTCCACATTCTCTCTAGAATCATTCAAGGTAATTGTTTAATGGTTATTGTGATACTTGTAAATCCTAATTGATTGGTTGATCACATAAATTCTTGATTATGTGTTCATGAAAACCCTAGCTCCTGTTTGATACTTCTGTGGTTTCGATTGAGTCTGATTTATTATGAAAGGATGTTGATCATTGTGTAATCATTGCTTGATGATTAAGATACTTGATTTGTAGAATGATTGATTAAGAAATTGGATTTACCGCTATGCAGATGCATAAGAAAATTAGGGTTTTGGATTGTATGAATACTAAAACGTAACTAATGTTCACGTGAATGATGTTCTGCTCTCGATGATTGATTTTACTTGTAGTCTGAGTTTTGTGAATGATGCAAGTCCGAATTTTTAATGTGATGAGAAGTCCGAACTTTAGAGAAGCAATGAGTCCGAATTTGATTTAATGTTAAGTCCGACCTTGTGACAATTATATAAGGTCCGACTTTTGTTGATTTCATTAGTCCGACCATTAGGTTAATTCAAGAAGGTCCGAGCTTTGACATGCCTTTATAATCCGAGTTCTTGGGCCTTGAAGCCTAGTCCGACCTTTGATGGGGTAAAGGGTCCGACTTTTGTTGGAAGAAGTATGGTCCGACCTTTAAACTCATGTTGTCCGAATCTCTTTGCTTGTGAACCTTGGTCCGACTTTTATACATGCAGGGGGATGTCCGAGCTTCATGCTATGTAAATATGATTGTCCGACTTTGTGAAGTCCCCCACCCCCCCCTGTCCGAGTTTCTTGGCCCCAAAACTCTTACCTTGTCCGAGTTTTAACCCTCACCTCCTCTTGTCCGACTTTTTGAACAGGGAAGCCCCCCCCACTTCTTGCCCGAGTTTTGAATACTTGTGTGATGTGATCTAGTTACGACCATCTATGTGTTATGCGTTACGTGATATATGATGCTTGGGTGGGGACATGCGGATGAATAGTATTGAGGAATGCCACACTTACCACATAACATTATGATAAATAATACTGTAAGGGTGTATGATGAATTATTACAATGTGATATAACTTCCATGTGACTCAAGTGTTTAGTACATGTAATGGTTTCGATGTATGCTATGGTTAAGTGTGTTACATGATCAACTATTACTTGTCGCATGATATTATGTGGGTATATCGCATGAATGCAACTTGTGACGAAATACGTGGTTAAATGTGAATACTGAACAGTTTGGTATACGTACGTATAGGCTTTGACTGAATTGTTTATGCACCAATAGTTAAGCATACCTAGCAAACCAAGGTGAGTTCACACTCTTACTAAGGCATGGGATTCCCAAGGGCTTGGGAATGGGATTGAAGGAATGAGATTGACTAGATTCGTGCATACACTGTTACTAGACTACCATACCATCGTCCTCGGTTGTGCAGGACACATACGTAAAACCTACGTATACTTATGCTACTCACTGTCCTCAGGTTGCGAAGGACACTCACGTAAAACCTACGTGAACTTATACTCACTACTGCCTCGGTTGTGTCAGGCACTTACGTAAAACCTACGTAAACCCCCGCGTACCCCTATCCTCGGTTGTGAAGGATTACTTACGTAAAACCTACGTAAACTTGTACGTGTTACTGTTCTCGGGATATGTAGAACACTTATGGTTACGAATAGTCTAGTGGTTATACAACATGGGAAGCCCCCACCAATAGAACGTACTATCAGCCCAGTAGAGCCACATGTTACAAACGAATATACTATTACGCATTTACTTTCTGTGAACTCGCTCAACTAGTTGTTGATCCTCTGTTACATGCCTTGCAGGTCGTTAGATACTTGGAGCTTGCACAGGGAGGAGCTGGTCGTTGTGGGCTTGGATCGTGATTGTCTTGTTAAACACTTATGACATTTGATACATTATTATGATGGGTTTTATTTATACGCTTCCGCTAAACTGTGATAACATACTTATGTTTTGGAACACCTTTCATATGGATTTGGTTTGGTTTAATGGCAATTACTTTTACTATATATATTGTTCTATATGACTGGTGGCTTGATCCTAGTCAGTCACGCTCCCAAGCGGTGATACTCCGCAGGTGGATTTTGGGGTGACAGATTGGTATCAGAGCCATTGGTTATAGAGAACTTGGTTTTAATACGGGGAAAACGTTTTTATTAAAACCAGACTATAACCAGAACAGTGCTCTCAACGATCCACAACGACGCTTCGCTCCACGTGCAAGACTCAACATACTAGGTAATAAGGGTTATGTTTATTGCCTGCATGCTAGAATTGCATAGAACTTTGCTCGTAGTATGCTTAGATTACACTGCTCATTACTTGTTATTGCTTGAGAACACCTATGTGCTTACACTCTTCTGTCATCGCACTATTCGCGAACCTTTCTCACTTATGTTGCCTTTGATGTGAAGATCAATGGCCGGAAGAATTAACATGATACAAGCCCAGTTGACGGCTTTCGTTAATGAACAAGTTGCTGCGGCACTTGCAGCTGCTCAAGCAGGTAGTATACCCTGCAGTTTAGACACACACTAGGATCTTTAGATCCTACATTAACTCTTGTGTTTAACCTTGTCCTATTCGTACACAATAGGTCAACACGCTCAGCAGCCTGTCTGCACTTTCAAGAACTTTATGGATTGTCGTCCTAGCACATTTAGTGGCACTGAAGGAGCGGTTGGACTCCTCCACTGGTTTGAAAAGCTCGAGTCTGTGTTCGAGATGTGTGAATGCCCTGAGGCTCGCAGGGTCAAGTATGCCACTGGTACTTTAGAGGGGATTGCTCTAACTTGGTGGAATGCGCAAGTACAGATCCTAGGGTTGGCAGCTGCAAACGCCACCCCTTGGGATGATTTCAAGGAACTGATCAAAAGGGAATACTGCACACGGGAAGACATTCACAAGTTGGAAGATGAGTTGTACCATCTGAAAATGACTGGGTCAGAGATCGAGGCTTATACCAAGAGGTCAAACGAGTTGGCTGTGCTATGTCCAACTATGGTGGACCCTCCAATCAAGCGCATTGAGTTGTATCTCAAAGGTTTGGCGCCAGAAATTCAGAGCCATGTAACATCGGCTAATCTTGACAACATTCAGGCTATTCAACGCCTTGCGCATCGCATCACAGATCAGGCAGTGGATCAGAACAGACTGCCTAAACGTATCAGCGCTACTGCTACCGCTACTACTTCTGCTACACTTGCTACTCCCAGTGACAACAAGAGAAAATGGGATGGGGATTCTTGCAAGGGATCAGTTTCAGTTCAGTCATAGGTTCAGCAGCGAAAGACTGACAGTTATCAGAGTCCCAGTCAGCACTCTTCAGGTAGCCACAGGCAGGGCGGATATCGAGGGAACCTCCCAAAGTGTAACAACTGCAACAGACACCACAGTGGCCAATGTAACAAGGGTCGCTGTCAAAGATGCCTCAAGATGGGTCATGAGGCCAAGGATTGTAGAAGCCCTCGGCCTGCGAACCAGAATCAGCAGCAGCCACAACCACAGTAGAATCAGCAACAGGGCAACAAGGGGTGTTTTCATTGTGGCGCAGAAGGGCACTTCAAAAGGCACTGTCCTCAGCTAAACAGGAACCAGAACAACAACAACAATAACAACAATCAGGGAAATGGCAACAACAACAACAATAGTGGGAACAACAACGGCAACGAAGCAATGGGTCGTGCATTTGTGTTGGGGCAGGGTGATGCCAGAAATGATCCCAACGTCGTTATGGGTAAGTTTCTTCTTGACGACATTTATGTTACTGTTCTGTTTGATTCGGGTGCGGATACGAGTTATATGTCTTTGAAAATGAGTAAATTGTTAAAACGTACACCAACACCCCTAAACACCAAACATGTCGTAGAACTAGCAAATGGTAAGAGTGTAGAAGCCACACATGTAGTCAAGGGTTGTAACATCGTTCTAGCGGGTCAGACTTTCTCCATCGATCTCATTCCTATAGTTCTGGGTAGTTTCGACATCGTCGTGGGTATGGATTGGTTGTCCAAGCAGCAAGCAGAGATCCTATGTAAGGAGAAGATCATTCGTATTCCTCGTTCGGGTAAAGAACCTCTCGAAGTTCAAGGCGACAAGAGTGGTGCAGTGGTTGGCATCATCTCTTTCTTGAAGGCTCAGAAATGTTTACGAAAGGGGCATACTGCCATTTTGGCACTTGTTACTGATGCAGCGAAGAAAGAGAAAAGAATAGAGGATATTCCAGTTGTACGCGAATTTCCTCAAGTGTTTCCAGAGGATTTACCTGGTCTACCGCCTCATCGTCAGGTCGAATTCCAAGTCGAGCTAGCTCCAGGAGCAGCACCTATAGCTCGCGTACCGTATCGTTTAGCTCCAACTGAACTGGAAGAACTTTCAAAGCAACTACAAGAGCTCTTGGACAAGGGCTTTATTCGTCCAAGCTCTTCGCCTTGGGGAGCTCCAGTATTATTCGTGAAAAAGAAGGATGGCACTTTCAGGATGTGCATAGACTACCGCGAACTGAACAAGGTCACAGTGAAGAACCGTTATCCTCTTCCACGCATTGACGACTTATTCGACCAGTTGCAAGGGTCGAGTTACTACTCCAAGATTGATCTAAGGTCAGGGTATCACCAGCTGAGAGTCCGGGATGAGGACGTCTCCAAAACAGCATTCAGAACTCGCTACGGTCACTACGAGTTCCTAGTCATGCCATTTGGGCTTACGAACGCGCCTGCAGTCTTCATGGATCTTATGAACAGGGTGTGCAAACCCTATCTTGACAAGTTCGTCATTGTCTTCATCGACGACATTCTGATCTACTCCAAGAGTCAGGAGGAACACGAGCAGCACTTACGCCTTATCTTGGAACTTCTTCGAAAGGAACAATTGTACGCCAAGTTTTCAAAATGCGACTTCTGGCTTCGTGAAGTCCACTTCTTAGGCCATATGGTGAACAGGGATGGGATTCATGTCGATCCATCCAAGGTAGATTCGATCAGGAACTGGCCTGCACCGCGTACACCAACGGAAATATGCCAATTCTTGGGTTTGGCAGGGTATTACAGACGATTCATTAAAGACTTTTCGAAGATCGCACAGCCGCTTACTATGTTGACACAGAAGGGTGTTACCTATCGTTGGGGTAATACACAAGAAACTGCTTTTCAGTACCTGAAGGATAGACTATGCAGCGCACCTATTCTCTCATTGCCAGAGGGCACGGATGATTTTGTGGTCTATTGTGACGCATCGATACAGGGGCTTGGTTGTGTATTGATGCAGCGGGATAAAGTTATTGCCTACGCTTCGCGGCAACTCAAAGTTCATGAACGGAACTACACGACGCACGATTTAGAGCTGGGAGCTGTTGTTTTCGCGCTCAAGATATGGCGACACTACCTGTACGGTACCAAGTGCACTATTTACACCGATCACAGGAGTCTCGAGCATATCTTCAAGTAGAAGGAATTGAATATGCGTCAACGAAGATGGGTCGAGCTACTTAATGATTATGAATGCGCCATCAAGTACCATCCAGGCAAAGCCAATGTTGTGGCTGACGCTCTCAGTCGAAAAGACACTCTACCTAGGCGTGTACGAGCTTTGCAGCTCACCATTCAGTCTAGACTTCCTACACAAATACGAGATGCTCAGGTGGAAGCATTGAAACCAGAAAACGTCAGGGCTGAAGCCTTACGCGGCTCAAGGCAACGATTAGAACAGAAGGAAGACGGCGCCTACTATGTAACAGGGCGTATTTGGGTACCACTATACGGCGGTTTACGAGAACTTGTGATGGATGAAGCTCACAAGTCTCGTTACTCGGTACATCCAGGGTCGGATAAAATGTACCACGATCTTAAAACAACATATTGGTGGCCTAGCATGAAAGCGCACATCGCGACTTACGTCGGCAAGTGTTTGACATGTGCAAAAGTCAAAGTGGAGTATCAGAAACCAGCGGGCCTACTGCAGCAACCCAAGATACCGCAATGGAAATGGGAAGAAATTTCCATGGATTTTGTTACAGGCCTACCCAGATCTCAGCGGGGGAATGATACTATATGGGTGATCGTGGATCGACTCACCAAGTCTGCACACTTCCTGGCTATTAAGGAAACGGATAAGTTCTCCACCCTCGCAGACGTTTATCTTAAAGAAGTTGTTTCAAGGCACGGGGTGCCCACCTCCATCATTTCGGATCGGGATGCACGATTCACGTCAGAGCTATGGCAAGCGATGCACAAATCTTTTGGCTCACGATTAGACATGAGCACAGCATATCATCCTCAGACGGATGGGCAGTCTGAGCGCACGATCCAGACTCTCGAAGACATGCTTCGGGCTTGCGTTATCGACTTCGGCAACGGCTGGGAAAAGCATCTCCCTTTGGTTGAGTTTTCGTATAATAACAGCTATCACACCAGCATTCAAGCCGCTCCATTTGAGGCATTGTACGGGCGTAAATGCCGGTCACCTCTCTGTTGGGCAGAGGAGGGGGATAGTCAGATAACGGGTCCAGAGATTGTAGTGGACGCCACGGAAAAGATTGCACAGATACGACAACGCATGGCGGCAGCACGCGACCGTCAGAAAGCCTACGCGGACAAGCGTAGGAAGCCTTTGGAATTTCAGGTCGGGGACCGGTTTTTACTTAAAGTCTCACCCTGGAAGGGTGTGGTTCGTTTTGGCAAAAGGGGCAAACTAAATCCGCGGTATGTCGGACCGTTCGAGATCATTGAGAAAATAGGCAAAGTGGCCTACAAGCTAAACCTACCAGCTGAACTCGGTGCAGTTCACAATGTTTTCCATGTGTCGAATCTGAAGAAGTGCCTATCAGATGAGACCCTCATAGTTCCTTTTAAGGAACTCACTATCGATGAGCGGTTGCAGTTCGTCGAGGAACCAATTGAAATCACGGACCGGGATGTTAAGGTCCTCAAACACAAGAGAATCCCTCTTGTCCGAGTTCGTTGGAACTCTAAACGTGGCCCAGAGTACACCTGGGAACGCGAAGACCAGATGACAGAAAAGTACCCCCAGTTATTCGGAACCAATGCAACCACTACTGAGACTGAAGCTACTACTGCGGAATTTCGGGACGAAATTCCAAATCAACGGGGGGATGATGTGACACCCCAGGAAAACCAGTAAACGATACAACTTACCTAGCTTCCTCAGTAACCGCATGCTAAATTTCGGGATGAAATTTCTTTCAAGTTGGGTATAATGTGACAACTCGAATTTCCAAGATTTCCTATTTAGCATTTATTGCACGTTCATTTATTATTTAGTTGTTTACTTGCACAATTGATTGCTTTGGAATTGTATACGTTTTGATGCAATGAATCGTATTGTGTGATGGTGCATGGTTGTTTGATAATTGTGAAAGACTTGGTAAATATATGAACTTGGTGGTGAAACTATGAAATTGTTATGAGATGGTGTGCATGTGTAAAATATGATACTTAGGGAGGTAGAGGGTAATTAGTGAAATCTTAGAGATACTTAACCCTAATCCCTTTTTCACTAATCATTCTCACAAAAAAAAAAATCCAAAGCACGTACTTCACATTCTCTGGCAATCATCACCATCATCATTGGCAAGACATTCATCACTTTTGTTTCCACATTCTCTCTAGAATCATTCAAGGTAATTATTTAATGGTTATTGTGATACTTGTAAACCCTAATTGATTGGTTGATCGCATAAATTCTTGATTATGTGTTCATGAAAACCCTAGCTCCTGTTTGATACTTCTGTGGTTTTGATTGAGTCTGATTTATTATGAAAGGATGTTGATCATTGTGTAATCATTGCTTGATGATTAAGATACTTGATTTGTAGAATGATTGATTAAGAAATTGGATTTACCGCTATGCAGATGCATAAGAAAATTAGGGTTTTGGATTGTATGAATACTAAAACGTAACTGATGTTCGCGTGAATGATGTTCTGCTCTCGATGATTGATTTTACTTGTAGTCTGAGTTTTGTGAATGATGCAAGTCCGAATTTTTAATGTGATGAGAAGTCCGAACTTTAGAGAAGCAATGAGTCCGAATTTGATTTAATGTTAAGTCCGACCTTGTAACAATTATATAAGGTCCGACTTTTGTTGATTTCATTAGTCCGACCTTTAGGTTAATTCAAGAAGGTCCGAGCTTTGACATGCCTTTATAATCCGAGTTCTTGGGCCTTGAAGCCTAGTCCGACCTTTGATGGGGTAAAGAGTCCGACTTTTGTTGGAAGAAGTATGGTCCGACCTTTAAACTCATGTTGTCCGAATCTCTTTGCTTGTGAACCTTGGTCCGACTTTTATACATGCAGGGGGATGTCCGAGCTTCATGCTATGTAAATATGATTGTCCGACTTTGTGAAGTCCCCCACCCCCCCCCCCCTGTCCGAGTTTCTTGGCCCCAAAACTCTTACCTTGTCCGAGTTTTAACCCTCACCTCCTCTTGTCCGACTTTTTGAACAGGGAAGCCCCCCCCACTTCTTGCCCGAGTTTTGAATATTTGTGTGATGTGATCTAGTTACGGCCATCTATGTGTTATGCGTTACGTGCTATATGATGCTTGGGTGGGGACATGCGGATGAATAGTATTGAGTAATGCCACACTTACCACATAATATTATGATAAATAATACTGTAAGGGTGTATGATGAATTATTACAATGTGATATAACTTCCATGTGACTCAAGTGTTTAGTACATGTAATGGTTTCGATGTATGCTATGGTTAAGTGTGTTACATGATCAACTATTACTTGTCGCATGATATTATGTGGGTATATCGCATGAATGCAACTTGTGACGAAATACGTGGTTAAATGTGAATACTGAACAGTTTGGTATACGTGCGTATAGGCTTTGACTGAATTGTTTGTGCACCAATAGTTAAGCATACCGAGCAAACCAAGGTGAGTTCACACTCTTACTAAGGGATGGGATTCCCAAGGGCTTGGGAATGGGATTGAAGGAATGAGATTGACTAGATTCGTACATACACTGTTACTAGACTACCATACCATCGTCCTCGGTTGTGCAGGACACATACGTAAAACCTACATATACTTATGCTACTCACTGTCCTCAGGTTGCGAAGGACACTCACGTAAAACCTACGTGAACTTGTACTCACTAATGCCTCGGTTGTGTCAGGCACTTACGTAAAACCTACATAAACCCCTGCGTACCCCTATCCTCGGTTGTGAAGGATTACTTACGTAAAACCTACGTAAACTTGTACGTGTTACTGTTCTCGGGATATGTAGAACACTTATGGTTACGAATACTCTAGTGGTTATACAACATGGGAAGCCCCCACCAATAGAACGTACTATCGGCCCAGTAGAGCCACATGTTACAAACGAATATACTATTACGCATTTACTTTCTGTGAACTCGCTCAACTAGTTGTTGATCCTCTGTTACATGCCTTGCAGGTCGTTAGATACTTGGAGCTTGCACAGGGAGGAGCTGGTCGTTGTGGGCTTGGATCGTGATTGTCTTGTTAAACACTTATGACATTTGACACATTATTATGATGGGTTTTATTTATACGCTTCCGCTAAACTGTGATAACATACTTATGTTTTGGAACACCTTTCATATGGATTTGGTTTGGTTTAATGGCAATTACTTTTACTATATATATTGTTCTATATGATTGGTGGCTTGATCCTGGTCAGTCACGCTCCTAAGCGGTGATACTCCGCAGGTGGATTTTGGGGGTGTGACATGTTGAGGGAACAACCTTCTTCTCGTGGATCCCTGGCCTGCCAAGCATCACACTACAACAAGACAAGCTATCAATAACACAAAACTTTTGGATAGAGTTAACTCCCTCTATATATATCGGTAGTTTGATGTCCCCCAATGTATTTTTGGTTTCACCACTGAAGCCAACAAGTACTGAGGATCTTGGTATGATCTCGGATTCTAGAATATTCATTTTCTTGAGCACATCAAGCTGTACGATATTCACAGAGCTTCCTTCGTCTATTAGAATCATGTGAACAAAATGGTTAGCGATAAATAATGTTATAACCAGACCGTCGTGGTGACGATCCTGGATGTTGACCCTATCATCCTCTTCAAAGGATATTGTTTTCTGATCCGTCAACGTGGAAGTCCTGATGGGTCTATCACCGTTCACCAATTTAGTTTCCTTTTCATGTCTCTTAGCTATTAAGAAGGAAGTGCCGCAAATGTTTGATCCTCCAGAAATAAAGTTGATTACTTGGGCGTCGGTTGGAGGTGGAGCAGCTCTTTTTGGGACGTTCTCAGGATCCTGGGTCCTTGATTTCTTTCTCCCCAGCAATTCTTTCAAATGCCCCTTGCTGAGAAGGTAACATATCTTTTCCCTTAATGCAATGCATTCATCTATTAAATGCTCAAAATACTCATGGTATGCACAACATTTGGATTTATCCTTAAAGGAGTTTGACTTCTCATTCTTCCTTGGCCACCTTGCCTTCTCACCTAAGTTCTGCAAAGCAAGCATTAGTTCACTATTATCAACGGAGAAACAATATTAAGATATCTTAGGATATTCTTCTTCGTCTTCATCTTGTTCCACCGCGTGGACATTTTGGTTATCATCTTTCGAGTAGGGCTTGGATCTGTTATTCTTATAGAAGGATCCCTGTTTCTTGTCATAATGCTCATGCTTCGTAGAACCACCGAGCCTGTCTTGAATTCTTTTGCCATCCTCTAGTCAGATGAACCTCAATGCCCTGTTTCTGACTTCATCTAAATCCTGCATGGGGTCATGACAAGGTCATCGTAAAAGGGTGAATCCTTTTCAATCCTATCTTAAATGCCTCAACAGTCGTTGCAATATCAAGATTTAGGATTTTTGAGGATTCTCTTCCAAATTTAGTGACATCATCCCTAAGGGATTCGTCACGAGCTTGAGTGATTCTATACAAGTTACTAGTTAACCTATCAAATGTCCTCATACAAGATAATTGGTTATTAAACAGGTTAACTAAGTGTGTAAATGAAGTTATAGAATAGGGAGGAAGACTTAGCAGCCATTTTAACGATGATCTCGTGAGTGTGGATCCAAAGCCCTTGCACAGGCAAACCACTTTTAGTCTTTAATGTTAGGGGATTGGAAGCGCTTGGGTATCTCTTCATTGCATATTAGTGGTGCAAAACGAGATATCTTGTGGCTCCTGTCTAGAATTTCAGGAATAGGCTTGACTATTCCTGGGACGCTGGATATCATATCTTTGAGCTTTTGCATCTCCATGGCCATGGCCTGACCGATCCATGCATCCTACATAAAACCATAGTTAGTATCCAAAGATGTATTACGGAAATTGTTACCTCTTGGTTGACTTAAAGGTGGTATTCCAGAAAGGTATGTAGAATAAGGCATGTTTGCTGTTATAGTTGGTCCTGAGGAAGCAATAGTCTGCATGGGCATGAAATCCCCATCATGGATTTCTGATATTCTCAGCGGTTGTCTTCCTGAGGATCCTTGATCCTGAAAGACACTAGATCCAGGAAAGGTCTGTGTCGAAGGTCTTGATGGGTAATCCATGGATCCTTGAACTCGAGCTGAGGATCCTTGCTGATAGAAGTAAGATCCTTGAGGCTGGATGGTAGATCCTCTGGATTACTAAGTTGTTGATACCGGAGTGACAAAATCCAATACCCTAGACATCAATGGAGACTGATCCTCTGCTGGCCTTTTTTGTTTCTTGATATCTTCAATCTCACGCAGGATCTTTTGATTGGTCTTGTTCTGCTGCTCCATGTAGCTTTTCATCTATGAATACAAAACAAAAAGTTCATTGTCAGCATTAGTAGAGGAGGAAGTAGCACAAGTTTTGGATCCTTGGAAGACAGATGATGTCTTCTTCTGATCAGTTTCAGTATTCTTCTGGAATGGTGGAGGAATAGGAGGCAACGACATAGAGCTCTGAGATGAGGTAGCCGTTGGCATGGCAGTTGAAGTGGATTTTCCTTGAGAGGCCATGGTATTATGGAATTGATGAAAATGAGCAGAAATGGATGAATTTTTTAGAATTGAAGCACCACTTGCCCCACGGTGAGCGCCAAATTGTTTTGGTCAAAAATCTAATCTAAGATAATGTAAACAAATTTGTAAAGTGAGGTAGAGTGCTTAGGTGATGAACAATGATAAAATGAGTATTAAACGAATAAGGTAATCAAACACAGAGATTTGTACGAGGAAAAGCCCTTGATCACTAGTAGATCGCCGACATAAAAACCTCAGATAGTGAAAAGTATCACTATCAACTATATTGCACAATTGAAAAGAGATTACAACTTTGGATATTGATCGATCAAGTGTTTTTCACCTGAAAGCTATGAGTGTTGTGAGAGTTCTGGTTCATAGTGTATGCGAGAGTGTGTGTAATTGCGTAACCTAACACTTGATCAACCTATTTTGAATAAGCCTAACAACTAAGTCCGAAAATCTTGGAAGACCACGTTCAAGCCCCATGACCGTTTGTGGAATTAGTATGTGCAGCATCTTGAACGAATTATTCCCAAGATTTTAGCTAAGACTTAGTCCACTTCGTCAATAACATGCACATGAATATTAGTAAACATTGAGAACAATTGTTAGAAATCACAAGTATTAATAAGGATCCTTGATTCTCTGAGTCCCTGCACTATCCGCTAAGGATAACTGATCCAGGCAACACCTCAGGATGTATGATCTATAAGTATAAAAACCTATGCCCTAACACTTATCATTAACTAAACCTAATATCAGTTATTTTGTTTAGTATCTTAGTTAGTTTATGCATGCTCCAATGATGTCACATTTATAAATTGCATTAAGACTCTTGAGATACCTTAAAATGTCACCTAGTAAATGGTTACTGTTTAAAAAGGGAGAAAATTATAAGTTAACATGTTATGCTGATTCTAATTGGGCAAAGTGCCTAAAACAAGAAAATCTATCACTGGTTTATGTATATTTCTAGGAGATTCTCTAAGCACCTGGAAGAGTAAAAAACAGTATGTTGTGTCTAGATCTACTAAAGAAACATAATATAGAGCTATGTATTCTGCTACATGCGAGTTAATGTGGATCTTATATGTATTAAAAGGATTAAAAGTTGAATTTAAATTGCCAGTGAGTTTGTTTTCTGATAGTAAGGCTGCTATAGATTTGCATTTTTAGATAGGAAAAGTGGCTATAAACATTGTTAGAACAAAAAAGGTTGACTTAGAAAGTCAACCTGCTGATGTTTTTACAAAAGGGCTAAACACTACACAACATGAAATGTTTTGTGCAAAACTGGGTTTGGTGAATATGTTTGGACATATGAATGAAGGGGGAGTGTTAAAATAATATGTTGATATAATTCATTCATATGTTTGTTATTTATATTTGTTACAAGTTTGTTAAGTGGTTAAGAGTTGTTACACGATTTATATAACTTGATTCGAATTCAAGGGTGTCATATGATTACAGGATCAAAGAACAAGGGCTAAAGTGAAACATTTGTGAAGTTGTCGGGCTTGCTGGAAACATTGAAGTGGAGCTGGTATAAAAGAGTTCTAGAGTTTCTGGGGATTATAATCTCAGTCATCATCTCTCTCGTTTTCTCACCTTCACTGTGTGTTGTGTATTGTTGAGTTGTTCTTGTTAGATCTTGTGAGATCTTATATATTCTGTTGTTTGTTGTTATTGATCAACTGATATTTGCAATCAGTTGATCTGGTGTGACAACTCGTGTTTTGCAGTTCCTTTATACTTTGCTTTACAGTATGACTTACGTATACGATATGTGGATCCTTATGTTCAATGATAATTCAGTGGTTTATTAAAAGGTTTAAGTCTTTATAATTTTATGATTAACAAGGTTTATTGGCTTTATAATTGTGGTCGCTCAAGTCTTCGAGTCACACACCTCCACTTCAGCCACACACTTCCACACTCTCGTGTCTCTTTGGGCTCTCGGTCCAGTTGCTCTCAGCCCAAACCAAACCCAGCCCATCTCCTCCTTCTCATTGTATGTGTGAATGCATACTTTACAGTATAACTTACGTATACGATATGTGGATCGTTATGTTCAATGATAATTCAGTGGTTTATTAAAAGGTTTAAGTCTTTATAATTTTATGATTAACAAGGTTTATTGGCTTTATAATTGTGATCGCTCAAGTCTTCGAGTCACACACCTCCACTTCAGCCACACACTTCCACACTCTCGTGTCTCTTTGGGCTCTCGGTCCGGTTGCTCTCAGCCCAAACCAAACCCAGCCCATCTCCTCCTTCTCCTTGTATGTGTGAATGCATGTAGAGGGGTACACAACTTCTTTCAAAACATTTGCAAACCCTAGACTCCCTTCAAACGAGTGAAGGCAACAACCCCCTTCGAGGCATCATCTCCTTCGATTGAGCTCCCCTAAGCAGTTATTCTGGCTCCATTCTAACCCACGACATCATCATCTCGAGGTTGGTAGATTCGTCTTGATTTAACTCTTGATTAACTGTTTTGATTATGTGTGGTTGTGCACAAGAGTTAGACATGATTAGGGTCTCATTATAAATTGAGTTGAATAGGTCGATCATAAGCACGTGTTGACCGATTTGTGTAAATGATTAATAACGAGTTTTAAATGATTAGTTATGAGATCACAATGGTTAAAAATCGGAACACAACCTTGATGTCGGTCGACGAACTTGTAATAGTATAATATAAGTGTTTGATGGTTAGGGTTTAATGAGTTTATGAAACACAACGTTTGATGCAATTGTGTTGTTTGATTCGGCTTGAAACACTAATGGTGATTGTAACTGCTAGAATATCAATTAGGGTTCATGTGAAACTTTGGAAAGTTTGTTATAAATTCATTAAAATGGAATACATGATGGTTTCAATCATGTAACTGCCACAATCGGAATTGGTGGGGTGTTAATGGGAGATTATGGAAAAGATTTAAGAGGTCAATCGCACATCAGCCCAATGCCGCACACTCTCCCTATATCGCACACTTGAAACAGGTCGCACAATCACTTGGGCATGTTGCACATTTAGGCGGTACAGTTGGGCCGAACACACTGGGGAGTCGCACATCTGATGGGTCGTTCATGATGGGCTGTGCGGCTGGACTGAGTCGCACACCAGCACCTAGTCGCACACTTAATGGTTGGATCGCACATTGGAGCCCAGTCGCACACTTGCTAGTTGGGCCGGTGATGTTAGGTTGCACACTGCTTGTCATACATCTCATGATTGGGCCAGTAACATTTGGGCCACACACTACGAGCTTGGGTTGGGAAAGACAACAGACCGCACACACTTAAATGGATCGCACACCCTCATAGGGACTCAGTTACTATAGTTACTATGATGCACACTTGAATGTTTGGGTTGTTAATCTGTTACGTATATGTGGACTTGGTTGTTAACTTATATGTGACCCGACTGCTTGTTATTTGACGATGTGTACTACTTGTTATCTGTTAAACTCGTGAAAAGCTTGGGTGAAATCTTAACTGGCTGTGATAATCAGGATAGGATGTAGCTGAACTACTGTATAGCAAGTAACTTAATTGCCGAGCAACACTAAGGTGAGTTCACTACTCTTTTCACAAGCATGTGTCCCGGGGAGGGACAAACGGGTAAATATTCCGGGGAGGAATACTGGGTTTGACTGGGTTTAAATTCGATATTGGATATACACTCACATCTATCACTTAAGTCCCATCTACTACCGAACTAGTTACCGGGGAGGCAACGGGGTTATTAGTTGATAGCGCTATTAGGTTTGGCACCCTTACACCGTACCGCGGAGGACGGGCGTGAACTAATGACCTTAACCACATGACCAATGTTTGATAGAGCATTGGGGAAGGGCAAACAAACTGACGCCATCTTGCAGTATCGAGTTATTATCAACATCTTTTTAAACTAATATTTGGTAACTAAACGTTTTGACAAACTGTGAACTCGCCAGCGTTATGCTGATACACTTGTCTGCATGCTTACAGGTCGTTAGATTCTTGGACATGGAACTTGCTGTCTGGGATTGCTGGAGTGGTCATGGGTCGAGATACTTGGAAACACATGACAAGTTTATTTGTTTTCATACAATTGGATTTTGAAATACTTGAACAATGGTTTATATTATGCTTCCGCCGAACATGTTGAGTCTTGAGTTATGTTTGAGAATACAATATCTTAATGAATGGAAACTTTTATTTAATATCACGTTAATAGTTCAATGTGATTAGTGGCTGGATCCTGTTACGTCACACGCCTCACGGGGTTTTCGCATGTGGTATTTTGGTGGGGTGACATCTGGATTGTTGTATCATTCTATCTGATCTTACGATTTGTAAGATCTAGGGTTTGCTCGGGTGTTTTCTAATTAATAAAAGTTTTGGTCACTTGTTTTCTCGTTATTTCCTATGTTCAATTTGATTTTTGAGTTTATTGTTAGTTTGATACCTTTTAACATACTACAAATAAATGTCTGGTTAAGCCAATAAACTATATGGTCAGCGTGAACAAACATGGATTGTTTAATTGTTTACTAGAACCGTTTTAGTGGATGTTTTCCTAAGTTGGCCAAACATTCACCAATATATCATCAACAAATCAAACTATTCTGAATATTTTATTCAACTTATCATCAAGTTTGTACATGAGTTTGACACAAAACATTACCATTTTATGAATTACGAATTTCTTAATTCCAATTTAAATATATCTATAAACAATACTAAGGTATGCGACAGAAGATCCACTTATAGCGTTAACTGAAATTCTTAAACCTATAAAATCTTAAAAATTATATGTTATTATAGTACAGATTTAGTTTTAAATCCAGTTATTATTTCATATAAAAACTCTTAACGATTTTAGTTTTGCATATATTAAAAAGAGGTCGTTGCTCCGTGTCTCTTAAGACATGAGTGTTAGAAGCAATAGGTGACAAGAGAAATTGACCACTCTTAAGAAATTTTTTTTAAATATTTTGAAGATTAGTTCTTTGAGTATCTTTAACGGGACACCGCCTCCATGCTCTTCTACCCATTGACGCTTGTCCGCCTTTACTTCGGACGAATTTCTTCCACCCCTTGCAGTCTGGATTTCTCCTTCCTCTATCCACCATCTCTCATAGCCTCCATATGTGGATGATCGTCCCCGTGAATTTCACGTAGCCGTTTGTCCTCCCTTTCTTCTCCACATCGACAACAAACCACCGCCACAGACAGTCAAGAACAATCCAGTTTTAGTATTCGAGATAGGCTCATTAATAGCTCAAATCGAGCCAAACTTAAACGAGCTCAAGCCAAGACTCAAGCCTAATAATAAGCTTTTTTTATAAATCGAGCTCGAGCCTGAACTTCACTTATTGAGCATGAACTAGAAGGCAAGCCTAAATAACCCTATCATATATATATATATATATATATATAGGGTTGAGTTCATTTCAGAACTCTAAATAACTACAGAACTTTCAGAACCCCTAATAAACAATCATTTTATATATAAGTTTTTGTATTTTGGATCTTTTTATCATCTATTATATGTATTTCTTTGATTACATACATGTTAAAAATATTTTACATATGTTTAATTGTCAAAATTATATATATGTGTCATAACTAATTACATATATGTAAAAAAACTAGTTTACATATGTGTAATTATAAAATTACATATAAAAAATGATAAAATTACTTTTAACATGTTTGTAATCGTAAAAATACACATAATAAATGATAAAATTATCCTAAACATAAAAATATATAAATAAAAAGATTGTTTATTAGGAGTTCTGCGAGTTCTGTAAATATTTATGGTTCTGAAATGATCCTGACCCTATATATATATATATATATATATATATATAGGGGATGGATCATGAGAAAACTAGTTTAAATGAGAAAACCAAAAAACTAACTAAAAAAGCCTAAAAAACATATCAAATTTTTTTTTACATTTTTTATAGAAAAATCGCTACTTTTTATGTATGGAAAAAAATTTCAAAAAAACAAAAAAAAAAATTTTTTTTTTGGTTGTACTGCACATATACACTAATACGGAAAGTCTAAACCACTTAACCTAACCCCCACCGACACCGCCCAAAAACCTAAACCACCCCACCCCCCACCCCCCAAAAACCTAAATTCACCCTCCCACCAAAAGCCTAACCCCCCCCCCACCCACAAAAAAAAAAAAAAAAAAAAAAAACCCTAAACCCCCCACCCCCACCCTCCCGAAAACCTAAAACTAAACCCTAAACATAAACCCGAAAAAAACCTAAACCCCCCAACCCCACCCCCCCAAAAACCTAAACCCCCCCCCCCCACACCCAAAAACCTAATACTAATCCTAAACCTCCAAAAAAACTAACCCTAAAAGCTAAACTAAACTCAAAAAGCTAATTTTAAGCATGTAATGCACATTATAGTACATGTTATATTGCACATGTGCACTACTATAATAATAGTATTGAAAACAAAACAACACCATAAATCTTTTTTTATGTCATAAAAAATATGCTCGAATATACTTGAATGAAAGATAAGAAAATTTGTGATCTTATGGTGTCATTTTTGTTTTAAAATGATAACGTATGGAGAAATGGGAAATGTTTGAAAAGTTATATATTTTTTGTTCCAATTTTACCCCTCCTTCATTAAAAGTCCCCCCTCCTTCATTAAAAGTCTCCCCCCTCCTTTTTAGTGGCTTTTAGTTAGTTTTCTAGTTTTCTCATATATATGTAGTTTTCTCATGATCCCCTCCCTATATATATATATATATATATATATAGGAGAAGGATCTGTTAGGAACCACCCTTTATTGCGAGAACCGCCAAAACCAAGTGTGAACACACCAAAAAAATACCTAAAAAAATCAAAAAACACTTGAAAAAAATGTTTTTTTTACTATTTTTTTATAAAAAAACGCTATATTTAGTCACCAAAAAAAATTTCGAGTAATAACTATCCATGCACATGTGCCATATGTATCATTTCTTTGATAAATTCCATAATACAATACTAATATCAGACAATTGCACTTTCATTTACACTACCATTCATAATACACTACTTTTTACATTAACAATATTAGACATGCACATGTGCATCTATATGTATGAACTTGTTATAACATTAACAACACTAGAAATACACATGTGCATTTATATGTATAAACATGTTATAACGTGTTTTGTTATACCACTTTGAATACACCTTCCCTTTCTTCTATCATACCATCCATAATACAATACCATTACCTCCTACCATCCGTAAATATTTCACTTTATTACATGTACATCAACATCCTTTATACCATCCAAACAACATATTACATCATAAAGTGACAAATATAATCAAACCATCAACCACTAGATATAACTAACCAAAACACATGTATATGGGCCTACTTCATCATTTAAAATCACAAACTTTTTGTACCAAAACACGTTATATCATGGTTATACATAATGATGCACATGTGCATTCTTAATATTGGTAATTTAAAAAGTAGTGTATTGCGGATGGTAATGTAAATGAAAGTGCATTTTTCTACTACTGGTAATATATTAGGAAATTTGTCCAAGAAATGATACATATGCACATGTGCATCCATAACTGCTACTCGGAAAAAAAAAATTTTGGTAACGAAATATAGCGATTTTTATTAGAAAGATATTAAAAAACAAAATTTTGTGTGTTTTTTTTGGATTTTTTAGGTATTTTTTGTGTTCACATTGGTTCTCGCGGTTCTCGCAATAAGGGTGGTTCTCAAATGAACCTTACCCTAAATATATATATATATATATATATATATATATATATATATATATATATATATATAGGAGAAGGATCCATTAGGAACCACCCTTTATTGCGAGAACCACGAGAACCAGTGTGAACACAAACAGTAATACTTAAAAAAATCTAAAAAACACTCAAAAAAAAAAATTTTTTTTACCATTTTTTTTTTTTGTAAAAATCGCTATATTATGTTTACAATAAAAAATTTTCAAAAAAAAAAAAAAATATCGAGACACAGTTATCCATGCACATGTGCATTTGTATCATTTCTTTGACATATTCCGTAATTCATTACAAATATTAGACAATTGCACTTTCATTTACACTACCACGTGTAATACACTATTTTTTACGTTAACAATATTAGAAATGCACATGTGCATCTATATGTATCAACATGAAATAAGGTGTGTTGGTACACTACTTTCTCTTTCATCTATCATTCCATCCATAATACACAAACATGCACATGTGCATTTTTGTCATTTCTTTGACAAATTCCGTAATTCATTACAACTATTAGACAATTGCACTTTCATTTACACTACCATGTGTAATACAATACTTTTTACATTACCAATATTAGAAATGCACATGTGCATCTATATGTATCAACATGAAATAAGGTGTTTTGGTACACTACTTTGAATACACTTACCCTTTCATCTATCATACCATCCATAATACACTACCATTACCTTCTACCATCCATAATACAATACCATTACCTCCTACCATCCATAATACAATACCGTTACCAATATTTTCACTTTATTACATGTATGTAAACACCATTTATACCATCCAATCAACATATTACATCATAAATTGACAACTATAACCAAACCATCAACCACTAGATATAACTAACCAAAAAACATGTATATGGGCCTACTTCTCCATTCAAAATCACATGTGCATTTTGAATATTGGTAATGTAAAAAGTATTGTATTACGAATGGTATTGTAAATTAAAGTGCAATTGTCTATTCCTGATAACGTATTACCGAATTTGTTGAAGTAATGATACATATGCACATGTGCATGCACACGTGCATGAATAACTGTTACTCGAAAAAAAAAGTTTTTTTTATGATAACGAAATATAGAGATTTTTTAAGAAAAATATTAAAAAAAAATTTTGAGTGCTTTTTTTATTTTTTTTTTTAGATTTTATTTTGTGTTCACATTGGTTCTTGTCACACCCCCGAAATCCACCTGCGGATAACACCCGCTTCGAGGGCGTGACTGACCAGGATCCAGCCACCAATTATACTGAATAATTAAGTTAATAACAAAAGTAATACTTACTAACCATAAGGTTAGCAGATATCAAGTTCAGAGTTTAAGGTTTTAAGTTCAAACAGTTAATAAGTAGCGGAAGCATAAGTAAAGCAGTTTAAACAAAGTTCATAGTTCAAAATAAGGTAACACCCAACACAAGGGTGAACAGACACTACACGTTCCCAAGCAGCAAGCTCCATCGTCACGGGTTACCTGCAAAGCATGCAGTAAGGGGGTCAACAATAATGCTGAGTGAGTTCACTAGTTGTCCAGTTTTAATTCCCAAAAACTTGTTTCACCGGTTAATTTATCCGTTTATACATGCCATGGGGAGCTACCCCAAAAGTTAGCGACTAAACTATTTTTCCAATACCGAACACTAGGTAACCGTTGCGTTTCCGCAGGATGCCCCGATGTCAATGTTCTATCATCATTGACGGATGCCAGAGTACATTAGTTCACGACCGATCCCAAACCAGGGCACGGTGTGAGGCTGGTAAACACCTAAATAGCGCTATCAACTAATAACCCGTTCGCCTGACCCCGGCGACTAATCGGTATTTGTAGTAGGGACTTGAGTGATAGAGTTTCGTTTAGTGCCGTTAGTTGCAATCCGTATAAACAGTAATTAACCAAAAGGTTTCCCAATACCAGGGAAGGAAAAGTAAGTTTTGTTCCCAATAACTAGGGAAGGTATGTAAATGGTATCCCCTTTACAAGGGGATAGGGTTGTTTCAGTCTCGTGTCCCAAACCACCGGGACGCATGCTTTTAAGTTGTGAACTCACCTTGGGTTGCTCGGTAGGTTTAGGTTACTTGTCAATCACGTTGGTCACCACGTCCTAACATGGTTACCGGTATAGGTCAGGTTCGGTGTACAAGCATTCACGTAAAACACATACAGGTAGGTAACATGCATACAAGTAAACAGTCATGGGGTTATTGGGCCGGCCTAAACAGTAACACAGACAAACAGAACACAGCAACACATAGTCGTCCATTTAGCAGATAGCCCAAGTTAACACAAAATGGCCCAATAACCAAAGTGGACAGCCCAGTCGCAACCAGCTGGTCTCGAGTCGCAACCAGGTGGTCTCGGTTTGTCACGTTATGGTTGCGAGTCGCAACCGTGGTCTCGAGTCATCATGCTGTGGTTGCGAGTCGCAACTGACGTAGTCTCGAGTCGCAATCGTGTGGTTTCGAGTTGTCACGCTTTGGTTGCGAGTCGCAACGACGTGGTCTCGAGTCGTAATGCCGTGGTTGCGAGTCGTAGTGCCGTGGTTGCGAGTCGGAAACTGTCATTTTCATGCACACGTGATGATGCAGATATGACAGTCCAATTTGTACATATGAAATCAGACCCAGATTAGGAAACAACCAATAAGGTTTCTACAAACACTTTGCCTAATCTGAATATTAGTAAACTTAGATCAAACTTTGCCATTTTGAAATATTCAACCCACATTCAACAAGTTCATCCTATCTTCATAAATTTCTAGGGTTTTCATGTCAAACATAACCATATTTTTATGAACCAAAATCATATGTTTTAACAAGATTAACATGGCAAGAACAAAGAACATACAATATATAGCCTAAATCTTATGTTTAACATTATCATTTTGCAAGAAACAATGAAGCATAGTGTGTTTAGCCATAATCATCCTTAGACTACCATTTGTTAGTCATTTTGAACATGTCATCAAGCATTCAAACATAGTGGTTTACTCATAATGCCAAACTTCACAAAACATCCTAAAAAAAAATCATGCATAACATTGCTAACCAAGCATTCTAGTTCATGAACATTTCATAAATCATAAAGTTAACACTAACCGGTTATGAAGAAGAAGAAGGAGCCGAAAGAAAGGAAGAAAATAAGAGAAGATGAAGTGTCCGAGTGATCCGAGATTTCTTGACCGAGATTCCTACCTATTGCTCCAAGCTTGAACCGATTTTTGGAGAAGAGAAGTGGTGTTTGTAGAGGGTTTCTAGTGAGAGAGTTTAAGGAGTGTTTGTGTGTGTAAAATGAAAGAAGTGGGGAAAGGTGGGATTATATACAAGGTTCCAACATAGGCTAAGGGTTTCGGCCCAAACCGGTTACGGCCCAAAGGCCCACTCGGGACCAAGCGGCCCACTCGCAACCGGGTGGTTGCGAGTCGTGGTCTCGGGTCGTGATTTCGGCTCTTATATCTATATATATATAATACATACAACACATAAAATGCATAAAGGATCATGTTTTCATTTAATAATAATTATGTACACACAATATTACAAGGTGTTCGTTCGGAAAAACCTGGAGTGTCACATTATCCCCAAGTTTTAAGAACTTTCGTCCCGAAAGTTGAAGCAGCCACTGCCAAGCTAGCGTGTTTTAACGGGGTGTCATATCATCCCCCCGTTAGTTTGGAATTTCGTCCCGAAATTCAGTTGTAGCTTCAGTGCTGGGGTTTTCGTTTGGGAACAACTGGGGATACTTGGACTTCATCTGGTCCTCCCGCTCCCAGGTAAACTCTGGGCCGCGTCGTGAGTTCCAACGAACTCGCACAAGGGGTATCTGGCTACGTTTGAGGGTTTTGATCTCTCGATCCATGATCTCAATCGGTTCCTCAGTAAAGTGTAGCTGTTCATCAATCGTCAGTTCCTTAAAAGGAATTATGAGCGTTTCATCTGACAGGCACTTCTTCAGATTAGACACGTGAAAAACGTTGTGCACTGCACTCAGCTCTGCAGGCAGGTTCAATCTATAAGCAACCTTACCGATTTTCTCGGTAATTTCGAATGGTCCAACATACCGTGGATTCAGCTTGCCTCGTTTACCGAAACGAACCACACCCTTCCAGGGTGAGACTTTAAGTAGAACCCGGTCCCCGACCTGGAATTCTAACGGTTTCCTACGCTTGTCAGCGTAGCTTTTCTGACGGTCACGAGCTGCCGCCATGCGTTGCCTGATCTGTGAAATCTTTTCTGTTGTATCTACCACCAGTTCTGGGCCTGTGAGTTGACTGTCACCTACTTCCGCCCAGCAAAGAGGTGATCGGCATTTACGACCGTACAATGCCTCAAAAGGTGCCGCCTGAATGCTAGTGTGGTAGCTGTTGTTGTAGGAGAATTCCACCAGCGGTAGATGTTTCTCCCAGTTCTTGCCAAAATCGATCACATATGCTCTAAGCATGTCTTCCAGGGTTTGGATGGTGCGTTCAGACTGCCCATCCGTTTGCGGGTGATAAGCGGTGCTCATGTCCAAACGTGAGCCAAAGGATTTGTGCATAGCTTGCCACAACTCGGAAGTAAAACGAGCGTCTCGGTCGGAAATAATAGAAGTTGGCACCCCGTGCCTGGAGACTACTTCCTTTAAATAGATTTCTGCTAAGGTAGAAAACTTGTTTGTTTCCTTAATGGCCAGAAAGTGTGCAGACTTAGTCAATCGATCTACTATCACCCAAATAGTGTCATTCCCGCGTTGGGACCTAGGTAGCCCTGTAACAAAATCCATGGAAATCTGCTCCCATTTCCATTTCGGGATTTCCGGTTGCTGTAGTAGGCCTGCTGGTTTCTGATACTCGATCTTGACTCTTGCGCAGGTCAAACATTTGCCAACATAGGCTGCTATGTGGGCTTTCATGCCAGGCCACCAGTATGTGGTTCTTAAATCGTGGTACATCTTATCTGAACCAGGATGTACTGAATAACGGGACTTATGGGCTTCGTCCATCACAAGTTCTCGTAGATCTCCGTAAAGTGGGACCCAAATGCGCCCTGCCACATAGTAGGCGCCGTCTTCTTTCTGTTCTAGTTGCTGCCTCGATCCTCGCAGGGACTCAGCCCTGATGTTTTCCGGTTTCAGAGCTTCAATCTGAGCATTTCGAATCTGGGTAGGGAGACTAGACTGAATGGTAAGTTGTAATGCTCGCACGCGCTTTGGTATAGTGTCTTTCCGGCTGAGGGCGTCTGCCACGACATTGGCCTTGCCCGGATGATACTTTATGGCGCATTCATAATCATTCAGAAGTTCGACCCACCGGCGTTGTCGCATGTTTAATTCCTTCTGCTTGAAGATATGCTCGAGGCTCCTGTGATCGGTGTAAATGGTGCACTTGGTACCGTACAGGTAATGTCTCCATATCTTAAGCGCAAATATCACTGCTCCTAGTTCCAAATCGTGCGTAGTGTAGTTCCTTTCGTGGGTCTTAAGTTGTCGAGAGGCGTAGGCAATAACTTTCTCGCGTTGCATTAACACGCAACCGAGCCCATGAATAGACGCATCGCAGTAGACCACAAAGTCGTCAGTGCCTTCAGGCAACGAGAGAATAGGAGCACTACAGAGGTTATCCTTAAGCCTCTGAAAAGCAGATTCCTGTGCTTCATTCCACTTGTAGATGACGCCTTTCTGAGTGAGCGTAGTGAGGGGTTGTGCAATCTTTGAGAATCCTTGAATGAATCTGCGGTAGTAACCTGCCAATCCCAAGAATTGGCGAACTTCGGTCGGAGTCTTAGGGGTAGGCCAATTCTTTATAGAGTCGATCTTTGCAGGGTCGACGTGGATTCCATCCTTGTTAACCACGTGCCCAAGGAAATGGACTTCTCGAAGCCAGAAGTCGCATTTCGAAAACTTGGCATACAGTTGCTCATTGCGAAGGAGTTCGAGGATAAGGCGTAGGTGTTGTTCATGCTCTTCCTGACTTTTCGAGTAGATCAAGATGTCGTCTATAAACACGATCACGAATTTGTCGAGGTAGGGTTTGCATACACGGTTCATAAGATCCATGAATACTGCAGGGGCGTTGGTCATTCCAAAGGGCATAACGAGGAATTCATAATGACCATAACGAGTTCTGAATGCAGTCTTGGAAATATCTTCATTACGGACCCTTAACTGATGGTAGCCTGATCGCAGGTCAATCTTGGAATAGTAGCTTGATCCTTGCAGTTGATCGAATAGGTCATCGATTCGCGGGAGAGGGTAACGATTCTTGATGGTAACCTTGTTCAGCTCACGATAATCAATGCACATTCGGAACGTGCCATCCTTCTTCTTAACAAAGAGTACCGGTGCTCCCCAGGGTGATGAACTAGGACGGATAAATCCTTTATCCAATAGTTCTTGTAGTTGCGTCGAGAGTTCCTTCAATTCTGCGGGGGCTAGTCGATAAGGCGCACGAGCTATAGGCGCTGCTCCGGGGGCTAGCTCGATTTGGAATTCGACCTGACGGTGGGGAGGGAGTCCAGGTAATTCCTCAGGAAATACCTCGGGATAGTCACGCACTACTGGAAAGTCTTCAATCCTCTTTTCCTTTTCCTGCGTGTTGGTGACAAGTGCTAAGATAGCGGTGTGCCCTTTTTGTAAACACTTCTGGGCCTTCAAGAACGAGATAACGCCGGAGATTTCTCCACCTTTGCCACCTTGTACAATGAGGGGTTTGCCAGAACGGCGAGGAATACGAACTGCTTTCTCTTGACAGAGGATCTCAGCGCGATGCTTGGATAACCAATCCATACCAATAACGATGTCGAAGCTTCCAAGAGTAACAGGGAAAAGGTCGATACTAAATGTCTGACCAGACAACTCTAGTTTGCAGCCTTTGATAACATGTGAGGCCTCGATGTTTCTACCATTAGCTAACTCGACGATATGAGGAGAACTTAGTAACGAAAGCGGACGCTTAAGCTTCTTACTAATACGTAGGGATACATAACTAGCATCGGCACCAGAATCAAATAACACAGAAACATAACGATCATCGAGTAGGAACTTACCCGCCACGACATTGGGGTCATTCCTTGCTTCACCAGCTCCAATCACGAAAGCCCTTCCTCTAGCACCATTCCCAGCATTGTTGTTCTGATTGTTGTTCCCAGTTCCCTGATTATTGTTGCGGTTATGATTCAGTTCAGGGCAATCCTTCTTAAAGTGCCCTGTTGCCCCACATTTAAAACATGCTCGGTCGTTTCCCTGCTGCTGTTGCTGTTGAGGTTGTTGCTGATTCTGTCTTGCTGGGAACTGACTCCTACAATCCTTGGCTTCGTGCCCCATCTTGTGGCATCGCTGACACTGGCCCTTGTTACATGCCCCATTATGGTGTCTGTTACACTTGTTGCACTTTGGGTAGCTTCCCCGGTAGCCACCCTGTTGCTGAGTGCCCTTGTTGTTTTCAGTTTTCCTTTGCTGTGCTGGGGCCTGAGTGGGGTTAGCATCCTTGCTTTGATTTCCTTCCCACTTACGCTTGTTGTCACTAGAAGTTCCAACTGTGGCACTGATCCTTTTGGGCAATCTGCCCTCTTCTACGGCCTGATCAGTAAGTTTGTGAGCAAGTCGAACAATCGGCTGAATGGTAGTGTGGTTGGCTGAAGTTACATGGCTTCGAATTTCTGGAGCCAAACCCTTGATGTACAGTTCGATTCTTCGATACATAGGTCGAGACATGTTTGGGCAAAGAGCAGCATAATCATTGGACAACTTGGTGTAGGTTTCAATCTCTGACCCAACCATCTTGAGCTCATAGTACTCATTCTCAAGCTTGTGGATGTCATCCCGGTGACAGTATTCATCCTTAATCATATCTTTGAAATCCTCCCACGCAGTAGCATTAGCAGTTTCCAAACCAAACATCTGAATTTGCGCCTTCCACCAAGAAAGCGCGCTCCCTTCAAGCGTAGCAGTAGCAAATTTTACCCAATTTGCAGGAGGACACTCGCAAACAGCAAAAACAGCTTCAATTTTCTCAATCCAATGCAGAAGGCCTATGGCACCCTCAGTGCCGTTGAAAGGGAGAGGCTTGCAATCCATGAAAGTTTTGAAAGTACACACTGGTGGTTGCGCAGGTGCATGCTGACCTATAGGGTGAGAAGCGAAACGTATAGGTTTAGAGGCGAAAAGTCGATGTGGCGGTAGGATCTAAACATCCTAAAACAACGAGCTTACCTATAGGGTGAGCTGCGAAAGCTGCAGCCACTGTGTTGAGTAGGTTAGTGAACTGAGCCTGAGTCATGTTGATGTTCCCCCTTCCACGTCCACTCATTGTCTTCATAACCAGAAAACACAGTATGAGTGTGATGTCGTAGTGTAGAGAGAATGAGATAGAAGAGAGAGGTGTATCTATCTGATTTAGGCATACTAGTACGTATAGCATAACAGGAAACATAAGGTAAGCAAATAAGTAATCACTGGTCCGAGCTATGAGGTCGAAAGTGTTGAGCCTTGCACTTGGAGTGTAGTGTCGTCACGAGTCACGGGTTATAGTCTGGTTTTCTCCAAAAAGATTTTCCCCTTTTTAAAACCAAGTTCACTATAACCAATGGCTCTGATACCAATCTGTCACACCCCCGAAATCCACCTGCGGATAACACCCGCTTCGAGGGCGTGACTGACCAGGATCCAGCCACCAATTATACTGAATAATTAAGTTAATAACAAAAGTAATACTTACTAACCATAAGGTTAGCAGATATCAAGTTCAGAGTTTAAGGTTTTAAGTTCAAACAGTTAATAAGTAGCGGAAGCATAAGTAAAGCAGTTTAAACAAAGTTCATAGTTCAAAATAAGGTAACACCCAACACAAGGGTGAACAGACACTACACGTTCCCAAGCAGCAAGCTCCATCGTCACGGGTTACCTGCAAAGCATGCAGTAAGGGGGTCAACAATAATGCTGAGTGAGTTCACTAGTTGTCCAGTTTTAATTCCCAAAAACTTGTTTCACCGGTTAATTTATCCGTTTATACATGCCATGGGGAGCTACCCCAAAAGTTAGCGACTAAACTGTTTTTCCAATACCGAACACTAGGTAACCGTTGCGTTTCCGCAGGATGCCCCGATATCAATGTTCTATCATCATTGACGGATGCCAGAGTACATTAGTTCACGACCGATCCCAAACCAGGGCACGGTGTGAGGCTGGTAAACACCTAAATAGCGCTATCAACTAATAACCCGTTCGCCTGACCCCGGCGACTAATCGGTATTTGTAGTAGGGACTTGAGTGATAGAGTTTCGTTTAGTGCCGTTAGTTGCAATCCGTATAAACAGTAATTAACCAAAAGGTTTCCCAATACCAGGGAAGGAAAAGTAAGTTTTGTTCCCAATAACTAGGGAAGGTATGTAAATGGTATCCCCTTTACAAGGGGATAGGGTTGTTTCAGTCTCGTGTCCCAAACCACCGGGACGCATGCTTTTAAGTTGTGAACTCACCTTGGGTTGCTCGGTAGGTTTAGGTTACTTGTCAATCACGTTGGTCACCACGTCCTAACATGGTTACCGGTATAGGTCAGGTTCGGTGTACAAGCATTCACGTAAAACACATACAGGTAGGTAACATGCATACAAGTAAACAGTCATGGGGTTATTGGGCCGGCCTAAACAGTAACACAGACAAACAGAACACAGCAACACATAGTCGTCCATTTAGCAGATAGCCCAAGTTAACACAAAATGGCCCAATAACCAAAGTGGACAGCCCAGTCGCAACCAGCTGGTCTCGAGTCGCAACCAGGTGGTCTCGGTTTGTTACGTTATGGTTGCGAGTCGCAACCGTGGTCTCGAGTCATCATGCTGTGGTTGCGAGTCGCAACTGACGTAGTCTCGAGTCGCAATCGTGTGGTTTCGAGTTGTCACGCTTTGGTTGCGAGTCGCAACGACGTGGTCTCGAGTCGTAATGCCGTGGTTGCGAGTCGTAGTGCCGTGGTTGCGAGTCGGAAACTGTCATTTTCATGCACACGTGATGATGCAGATATGACAGTCCAATTTGTACATATGAAATCAGACCCAGATTAGGAAACAACCAATAAGGTTTCTACAAACACTTTGCCTAATCTGAATATTAGTAAACTTAGATCAAACTTTGCCATTTTGAAATATTCAACCCACATTCAACAAGTTCATCCTATCTTCATAAATTTCTAGGGTTTTCATGTCAAACATAACCATATTTTTATGAACCAAAATCATATGTTTAACAAGATTAACATGGCAAGAACAAAGAACATACAATATATAGCCTAAATCTTATGTTTAACATTATCATTTTGCAAGAAACAATGAAGCATAGTGTGTTTAGCCATAATCATCCTTAGACTACCATTTGTTAGTCATTTTGAACATGTCATCAAGCATTCAAACATAGTGGTTTACTCATAATGCCAAACTTCACAAAACATCCTAAAAAAAAATCATGCATAACATTGCTAACCAAGCATTCTAGTTCATGAACATTTCATAAATCATAAAGTTAACACTAACCGGTTATGAAGAAGAAGAAGGAGCCGAAAGAAAGGAAGAAAATAAGAGAAGATGAAGTGTCCGAGTGATCCGAGATTTCTTGACCGAGATTCCTACCTATTGCTCCAAGCTTGAACCGATTTTTGGAGAAGAGAAGTGGTGTTTGTAGAGGGTTTCTAGTGAGAGAGTTTAAGGAGTGTTTGTGTGTGTAAAATGAAAGAAGTGGGGAAAGGTGGGATTATATACAAGGTTCCAACATAGGCTAAGGGTTTCGGCCCAAACCGGTTACGGCCCAAAGGCCCACTCGGGACCAAGCGGCCCACTCGCAACCGGGTGGTTGCGAGTCGTGGTCTCGGGTCGTGATTTCGGCTCTTATATCTATATATATATAATACATACAACACATAAAATGCATAAAGGATCATGTTTTCATTTAATAATAATTATGTACACACAATATTACAAGGTGTTCGTTCGGAAAAACCTGGAGTGTCACAGTTCTCGCGGTTCTCGCAATAAGGGTGGTTCTCGCTTGAACCTTACCCTATATATATATATATATATATATATATATATATATATATATATATATATAGGGGTGGGATTTAGGGAAAACACCTAAAAGTGTGAAAACTGTGAGAACGATTTTGGTGTTGACATGTGTCGTTGGTGCTAACTTACACTAAGGGTAATATTGTCAAAAAGCCCATGCACATGCCACTCACATGTCAAAGACCATGCACATGTCACTCACATGCATATTCCACCATTTTTTTAAACTCTCGTAACTTTTCTATACGTGATTATTTAAAAAAAATACTCCATAGAAATCGAGTGTTTTATTATATTTCCAACGAGTATGCTATTGCTATACTTTTGTAATTAAAAAAATAACATGAACTGGGTGTTCAAACAAAAACGCCATAAAAATACACAGTTCAGAAAACGCCATGAAAAATACTCAGTTGAAAACGGCATAAAACACCCAGTCAGAAAAACACCAAAAAAAAAAAAAACTCTCTTGAAAACGCCATAAAAACACCCGGTTCAAAAAAAAAAACTCTAAGAAAATACACAGTTGAAAACGTCATAAAACACCCAGTTCAGAAAACGCCATAAAAAACTGGTTGAAAAATGCCATAAAAATACCCACTTCAGAAAAACGCCATAAAAACCCAGTTGAAAAAGCCGTAAAAAACAAAGTTTAAAACGCCATAAAAAACTCACTTCATTTTTTTCGAAAAATATATCAATAGTATAATCGTTGGAAAGATAAAAAAGCTGAATTTTATGGCGTTTAAATATAATCGGGGGAAATTGCATGTGATTAGCATGTGCACTCTTGTTTGGATAATCCTATTTTACCCCTCCTGGTTGTTCCAAGGCCTCTAGTATTTACAAAAATGTCACGCATGAATCTCAGCCACATTCCACTAAGATCCTGTGGCTGAGAATCGTTCTCACCGTTTTCACACTTTGAGGCGTTTTATCCTGATCATGTTTATATATATATATATATATATATATATATATATAACAAATATAACACTATACATCTATCATAGACATGCTATCAGACAAACTATAGTGTGTCATATTTGTTACATAATGTTATATAGTGTTACATAGTGTTATATGGTATTATATGGTATTACATATTGTTATACGGTGTTTATATGATGTTATATAGTATTATATATAGTGTTATAATACACTTCTCACACTTTGGGCACTTTTTACAGGATCCTCTACATACATACATACATATATATATATATATATATATAGGGTCAGGATTTAGAGAAAATGATGAAAAGTGTGAGAACGGTTATGGATCGTTAGATTAAAACAATCTATGGACTAAATGACGTGGTGGCGTTTTCGTAAATAATATCACTTTTATTACTGTGGTGCGCTTCATTAAGGGTAAAAAAGTCTTTTGACTTCTCTACACAAAACGCCATCTAATGAAATAAAACGCCATTAAAATTACCGCCTTAACCTACAATAGCACACACCATTCTAATCTAAAAACCCCATTAGATATAAAACAGCAAACTTAATTATAATAAAATCCCGCCTAAAAATCCCGCCTAAAAAACCCGCCAAAAAAACATCCCATATATACAACATCTTAGACCTTCCATTAAAACACACAAAAACCCAAACGCCATATTTAATATATACCATTCGTCTTAGAAACGCCAAAAAACGCAAACATCAAATATCCTCTAAACCAAAACGTTTATTTGAAATTCAGTTTGGTTGTCGGTAAGGTTTCGCTCAATGTAATGGGCAAAATCCTTAAGTGAGAATATTGTCCATTTCATTGAGTAAAATCTTATTGACTTTATCCTCAACTTCCATCCAATGTATAATGCCAAAACATACAAAAACTTTATTGAGGTTTGTTGTCAATAAAGTTTAGTTGTATGGGGTGGACAACATTGTCAAACATCTTTCTTAACTGAGGATTAACAATGTTGTCCATCTCATACAGCAAAGCATTATTGATTTTAGCATGATCAAATATAGAGGTTTAAGGTACTTTTATTTAGTGGAGTTCTTTTTCTTGGTAAAACACCAAAAAGTTAAAAAATCAAACATCGTTCATTGGAAATTCAAGATTGTTGGTTGAAGGATGTAAACGCAATAACATTTTGCTGCATGAGATGGATAAATCTTCAAGAAAAAGAGGCTGATTTCAGACTTTGTGCTTCCAAACGGCGACAAAAAAAGTACTTCAAAACCAAAAAACAAAATAAATCATAAGAAAGTCGAAACAGCCAGTTAAGGTGATTCAAAAAAGAAGAAAGAGACCGATGACCGTGAAGATTTGGAAGATCAATTGTTTATATTTTTTAATTTTCTTTTTCAGTTGATTGTTATATAATAACAACGCCATATATAACAAAAAGGCCACATAGCCAAAATGCTTGTCAAAACGCCATCATGCCATAAAACGCCCCAAAAACTACCAAACTATAATAAAATCACTTTGGACAAGTATTATAAAAAACCCAAAATAAAAAAAAAAAAAACAAAAACCAAACTTGAAGAGGATAACTACAAAACAATATAACTGAAGAGACGGAAAATTTATTATATTAGAATCTAAAACGCCAAACTTGAAAGATGGGACATGTTACAGACTTCAGAGATAAAAGCTTATCAAAAACAATAATTACAAACAGTAACTGAAACGACGAATACTTTATTATAATAATTCACCGCCTAACCTACGCGGCAAAAAGACATCCTAAAAAATGCTACCTCTTAGCAACTTCCATTTAATCAAACCAAAATAACAAACGCCAATACTACTAAGGGGTTGTTTGGTAGCCTCTGAATGGTCATTAAGAGGCTACCTCATAATGGAACCATTAAGAATTTTACCAATGAAAAGGTAGAAGAATGTGACATGTGATGATTTACCATTCAGAGGTTACCTCTTAACCATTCAGACTTGAGATTACCTCTTATTCATTCAGAGGTTTTAAACCATTAAAAGGTAGCATCTGAATGGTCATTAAGAGGCTACCATACAGCCCCTAAATACCACTCAGTGTAAAAACACCAAAAAATTAAAAAAAATCAAAGATAGCGAATATGCTTTCTTGGATATTCAGTATTGTTCTTCGTGAAGTTTCACTGAATGGATTTTTAGGTGAGGGGAGTAACTCAGTAAGATTTTGCTGCATAAGATGGACAAATCTTCAAGAAAAAACATATTGATGACAGTCATATATCATTTTGTGTTCTTTGTTCTTGAAGAAGGCTTGGATGAGGAGAAGAGATCAATGACACTAAAGAGTGGGATGATTATAAAGATGAAGATCAAGTTGAAGAACAAAACGAAAAACCCACCCACACGTCATAGATCTACGTCCCCAAAAATCCACAAAAAGCCACTTCAACAGACAAGCAGGCAAAATAATCAAACCGATGGGTTTGTTAAGTTTTACATAAAACGCCATATATTTGGTGACAGTTCTTGTAGTATTAAAGAAGAGATAGACTGATGACAGTGAAGATTGTGAAGAGAGATCCAATTAGGATTTTTAATTTATTTTTTTCGCTTCTATTTTTTCCCTGTGGTTGTAATATAATTTTACAATTGTAAAAAGCCAAGATACCACAAATGCCAAAATATATATAAAAAATAATAGAACAATGGGCCATCTTGTCTAAAACGCCTTGAAAAACGCCATTCAGAGAGATATTCTGATCCCTTGGGGGTTCCAATGGCATACGATTTGAAAAACGTCATAAACGCCAAAATGTTAATACAATGAAACTATTAAAATGCCATTAATTATTGAATTTGGTTAACGCCAAAAATCTTAAACCCCAAAAATAAATCAATATTGTGAAAAGCGGAATTGGAAAAGCGGAAGATAAAATGACAAAAAAGCCCATACGCCCTAATTATATTGCGCGCCATGTGTTGGGCAAGGATGCGTTCTCACCGTTCTCACACTTTTGGGCGTTTTCTCCTGATCCCACATATATATATATATATATATATATATATATATATATATATATATATATATATATATATATATATAACTTGAGTTTGTAAAAACACCACGAGGCGAGCTTGAGCTTTAGAAACAGAGCCCAAAACTAGTCGTGCTTGAGTTCGAGCTGTCATAAGGTATACAAAAGAAGCTTGCTCTTAGATGAGTTCGAGCTCAGCTCGACTAGCTTACACCGCTAAACATTATTAATCATCTTATAATAATCATCGGTCAGATTAATAAAATAAAGTAAAGGAGCATTTGAACTATTAATGAGCTCAAAGTAACCAATGGGGTGTTGGTCCATTGACAAAGACAAAGCCTTTAAACACCTTAGGAGGGGAAGGTCTTAGGTTAAAGTCTCACAGATAGAAAGAAATAAAAGAAATTTCTACTCAAAGTAAGCACAAATTAAGAGAAAAACGTGTGAAGAGGCAAATTGGGCCCATCCCCACATGTCAAGGAACAACCGGATTTAATACGACGGCGATGCTCAGCTGATGTGGCAGGCAGGTTTTGTCATGTAGTTTGGCAACCGTCGAGGATGATGATGAGATGGTTCACCCATGTTGGATCTTTTCTGAAGGACCAAATTATTAAATAGCGACGGGGTCAGAGATGTCTTTGCAACTTGCCAATTTAAAACATATGTAAAACTAGTGGAATTATTTTGGGTGGTACAGCTAGAATTAGGTATATGCACAAGACATAAAGTTATGAGTTACGAGGTTAAAATAGTGAAAAAATATTCATGACATTGATATCGACTTGTATCAAAATAAAAAATCACAAAATGAATATTGGTACGAGTAAGAATATTTTTCGGTCAGTATCGATTCGGTTGATAGAATTAAACATAAGTCTGTACTAAGACTTTTTTAAGGAGTTAACGAACGCAAGTTATAAAAGAAAGAATTGAAATGAAATATTATCAAAACTGAAATCCATTTCTGGATACCGGTTTTGGTACCGATGTCATTTTGTAGTCATCGTATTAGTTTGGTACGATAGCGGTACGGTATCGATACGGTAACAGTATTTGGTATAGTTTCCTATACTAAAAAATACTTAATTTTGAAAACATATATGTTTTCAATAAAATTTACATCGTAGTGTTGACACACAAAAATCAAACACAACTAAGATGAGCTCGGTACTGAACCGAAAGTACAAATCCTGAGGTAATGGTATACAAAGGTAAATCAACCCAAAATATGTACCGTATCGAATAGGCACTGAACCGACAATACTGATCCCAAAAGGCACAAAACGTGGGTACTGAATTGGTACCAAACATTGTTCGGTACGGTATGCTCATCCCTAGACACAAATGCGTCTTTCATTTTGTTTTTATTAACAAACGCAAGTTATTGTAGAAAAGTCAAATTAAATTAAATAATAAGATAAATATTATTAAAAGCAAAAAACAACTTTGTTTCCGCGTGAAAGTTTCTTAGAGCACCCACAACGCACCCGTTTAAAACCCAACTCCACTTTTGGACCTTCCCTATTCCTGACTAGAAGTGCACAAAATAACCGGTTAATTAACCGTAACCGGTTATTAACCAAAATCATAACCGGTTAATAACCGATTTGGGAATAATCGGTTTGTGGTTATTTTTAACCGTAGGTTAGCAACCAATTATAAGGATTTGGTATAGGAACCGGTTATTAAGCGGTTTTTTTCTAACCGGTTAAACGAAAAATTTTAAAAGGTAAAATAATTGGTTAATAACTGAAAATAACCGGTTAATTAACCGAACTGGTTAAAGTATTAACCAGATCAGTTAAAAAAATAAACGGTAAAAGTAATAACCGGTTAAAGTCAAAAAGTCAAATTAACCGGTATAACCGGTTAACCAAACCGATTATTAAAATTAACCAGTTTGTGCACCCCTATTCCAGACCATCTCATTAGAGATGATGATTAGGCGGTGTCTAGTTTGGCACACCGGACCCGTCCAGTTATAACATGTGGGTCCTCAAAAACCATTTAACAATTTTAAATTAAAAAATAAACTTATTTTTGTTTAAATTTAAAAACCTATAAAGCTAATTCAAAAAAAAAAAAAAAAAACTCTTTTTTATGTTTTAATTAAAAAGAACTTTAAACATAATTTAATTAACAAAAAAATATAAATCTTAAAATATTACACAAACCTAAATAAAATATTAGTTAAACATAAATAAACATAATAAATCCTTATTAAACACATAATAGCTCGAATACATCACATCTCAATCATCTAGGCTGGTTTCAAAAAATGACACAGTATAATCGCTATCATAACTGTTCAGTCTCGTGTCTCGATAACCGCGTCCGGAGTCAGGAGATGGATAGATCGTTTCTTCATCCGACCTAGGTACGTATTCCTCAATTAGGTCGGTTTTGTATCCTCTAGCCCAGCTATGTACTATGCATGACTTGTGTTGGACGGAGGTTTGTAACAGGAGGGTTTGTATTGAAGTTTGTTTTGAGTCACCCCAAGTCGTAGTCGATCTAGTTGTAATTAAGCCAGGGTGTAATCATACACCCAATGCAACTCCTCTGCTGTAAAGGGATTTGGATCATCATCTACCGGAGGAAAAGGGTGTGCAGGTGAAGGCCGAGTTTGAATGTGGAAGATGGTAGACTTTGTAGGACCGATTTGACGATCTAATGAGTCAATCAGAGTCAAAATACCACTGTTTGAGTGGCAGAAACAAACAAACAGTGTTGAATCAGAGAGAAATGAGTAGAAAACAGAGGAATATCACTTTTAACACTTGTTTCTCATTAAAATTCCCTTGGAAATCCGGCAGCAGTTCGGTTACAACTTCGTGATTCTGTGCCAAAATGAGAAACACAACTGACTATACATACTACTGAGATTTCGCTTGAAATGACACCTTATCATTTCAAGCGGAATCACTACACTTAATCATAAAATTACATTTCAGCCCCCGTATTATACATACTTGACATATTAGACCCCTAGACCCTATACAAGCATGACCTAGACTAAGACGTAGGCTTTAGACATCGTGTACTAACAAACTCCCCCTTGGATACAGCCGGAGTCTTCAGTCTTGGTCTTCAGGTCTTCAGATCTTCACAATGTCTTGAAACTTTCCTCTCTTTGCTTAGGCTTCTTTCTCAGCAAGTTTCTCAGCCTTTCGTTTTCTTTCTTCGCTTTCTTAGCTTCTTCAGCTTGCATCTTCATCCACTTCCCTTTGTTTTCTTCTAATTTCTTTCTTTCCCTTTCAGCTTTCCTCTTTTCTTTTTCTTCAAGCGACCACCATTTTGAATTCCATTTACTTTCAGAATTTATGCCTTTCTGAAAGCAAATGGTTATGACTTTCTGGAACTGCATCGCTTGCTCTCTATCTTCTTATTGGAAGCGGATCTTGTTGATAAACAAACATTCAATATCTTTAGCTGAGCAGTTAACCAACCACATCGGGTCATAGACAAAAATCTCTCTGATTTCCTAACCAGCTCGATAAATGATCACAGCCTCTGTCGAGATACAACTGTACACCCAGCCCATAAAACCTTTGTAAAACTCTTGTTCCATCTTGGGCACCGGTATGTTCTTCATCGCTTTCGGCCTTTTCACATTCAAGATCGTTTCTACATCACCGGTTTCCGGATTAACTCTTCTAACTTTCTTTGGGTAATGCGGCTTCCAGTGCTTGAAATTTTTCAGGGCTTCAAACTTTATCAGACCCCACATCACAACATCATTCTTTCTCACTGGATATCCTAAGGTTCTCACCTTCGATAACTCCTCTACATCCCACCAAGGCAGGGACATAATATCATATAAACATTCAAAATACTGCACGCCGCATGTGACACCTGTGTCACTTCCACCATCAAACAAATGCCAAACCAATGAAATATTGTATTTCATACTTGAGATTTGTAAAAATATGTGTATCATTGGCACATATCAACTCTTGTTCGATTTTAAGCTTTAATTCGCTTTTCGAGTCCGAAAGTCAACGTTTTGTTGACTTTCTGCATTGACCAGCTTATGGTCAACCCGAAGTTCATGGAACTTCATAACGTGAGTGTGATCACGATGGTTATAGTCCGTAGTGACTATACCTACTGATTACCACGTTATCTAGGCTCAGTGACGAGTCGTAGTTTTGGCCAAAATGTGCATTCTTGCATATTTTGTAACCAAACTACTCGTGAGCATCAAAGCCGTTTGTTTTGATGCCAAACCTGTTTTCTAAACTTAGTTAAGCATGTTCTAACATGCTTAGCTCGTCACTTTTAGTTCAGTGCATATATAGGGTCGTAAGGTAAGCGATCTAAACCATCACTTATACTTTCGAACCCGACCCATTTGGTCGATCATTAGGATCCGACCAAACACATTAGGTGACCATAGCTATAACCTTCCGAGGTTATGCCTTGTGGTCACGATGTTAGGTGTTCCAAACGCGTTCTACGCGAACGACGCGTTAAGGTAGCATAAGCTACCTAAACGGGTCGTGATGGGTCGCAAGCACTTAGGTTAGGTTTCATTTTAGTATGTAGGCTTTGTTAAACCATATTACACGAGTCTCCATACTCGTTTGGTTTACGTACCCGGATACTATCCGATCCTTCCGATTTGGTCCGGTATATTAACATAGCTACCTATTAGGTGCCGTTTGATATCCCGTGATCTTTAGCATTATCTGGTTATTATACAAGAGCTTCAAAGCAATCTCAGGTGAGTACATAGAACCCCATCTTTTACTGTTTTCAACTGTTTTGGGGTGAAGCATGTGTACCTATCTGTTATTTTCATGATTTCAAAGTATAATTGATTATACATGTTAGTATTTATCTTTTGACAAACTAAATGACTATCTATGGTTTAAACACTGATTTCTCAACGATTATAAGATTAATTGTTGGATTGTACTTATTTTATACATTCACCAGACCGATTGGTAGTATGATATAGCGCTATAGGACTAGACACCCCATTCCTGTTGTCATGGAATGTCTGAAACCAATTTGTTTCTCCATCCAAATAGGGATTTCCTTTGTGGTATCCTTATAGTCTCAAAGGTGTAGTTTGATGCACTAGGTCTGAATGAATTCTTAAATCGCACCTTTAAAGTATATTTTAATATACTCCCAAAAAGTATAGTTTAATATACTCTCATGTGTGGTATTGTACAGAACCAACATATGCATTTTATCAACAAACCAAAACATATTTTTAATATGTTATTTACAAATCCAAAGTATACTGTTCGATTGATGGGATTTGGTATGATACTTATGAGATCGATGATATCGATGAGATTGATATTCATATGCTACTATAAGGTTATTCGTTTAACCTTACATTATTTTACAAAGCATAACTTTTGATTTATTCAAACACTTTGTTTTGTACATTTTTACTTGTGGTTAAATAAATCTCATTTCATTTACCATACATAACTTTTGCTTATACATTACATGGTATTACATATCGTAGCGTTATTTGAATCATTTCAATTTAAGTCATATAACACTTTATACAAATAACATACTTTTCATAAGACATTGTTTTACAACAACTCATCTTATACAAACACATTTTACATGGTTATCCGTTTAACCATACAGTGTCTTCTTATTTATACATATCATCTGATCTTATCGTTTTTTTTATGGTTTACAAGACAAAGCAAATTACAAGGTTCATGGCTGACTGTTATTAAACGTTTTCTTTAAACTAAAGTCATGAATCCTATTTTCACAAAACCTATGTATCTCACAAGCATTTTTATGCTGACGTACCTATTTTTACACATGTTTCAGGTGCTGTCTTGAGATGATTGTTGATACATGCTACATTTAGGATGGACTCGTGCCTTAGCAACTTTAAAACTTGGAAGATCATAGTTGTACTTATTTGATTGTATTAGAACAATGAGATCATTAAATCAATAAAACAATATTTCAATTTCCATATGTCATGAAACAATGATTCTGTCCCAACACTCCCCGACGTTTCCGCCACGTTTTGTTGTTCCACGTGGTCGGGGTGTGACAGAAAAGTTGGTATCAGAGCCAATGGTTATAGGGAATTAGGTTATTAGTAATGCTTTGACCTAGACTATAACCTTCCTAGGACCCTAACACAAGTTTTCTTGTGTTTAGTTTTAAAACAATACCGTCACTTATTCTTAGGTGACAACCACAATAATAACATAAATTTATATCCCGCTTTAAAAACTAATCATATGTTCTAGGATGATTTATTATATGGTTTTGAACCCTTTGAGTTTTCAAAATCCCGTCAAAGTTGGTCTAAATAATGTGAACGCGTGCAATCTGGAAGAGTGGATGCCTGTACTCTGAGTTTTCTGTCTAAGGCTAGAGTGTTCGTACAAATCCACATAATCAGACCAGTCACTCTTACCTGGGAACTCTTGGGGTGAGTGTCCACTTATAGGCAAGCATGTCTTCGCGATACATTATTTTTGACCTACTTACTTTGATTAATCACCAGGGTTGTTTGTTGCTTTTTAGTAACAAACAAATGACCACTAATCCTTGCTTTCATCAGATTTGTTTCATCTCATTCTTTTCGTCTAATTCTCTCACTCGTTTCCTCTCATGTTTCCTCTTTTAGAATGCCTCCTCAACGCGACAATCAAATAGCAAATGCCGAACTGGCAGAAATCATCGCGCAGCAAATGGCTGTTGCCTTCCCAAATCTTTATGCTCAAATAACCCAAGCCATCAACAACAACAATGCTCCATGCAATTTCAAGAATTTTAACTCGGCTAAACCGCTGTTTAGTGGTTCTGAGGGAGCAACTGGGCTTCTTCAATGGTTCGAGAGCATTGAGAATACTTTCCGTCACGTTCAGTGTCCTGAAAATCGCAAGGTCGAGTTCTCTACGAGTGTGTTTCAGAAGAGGGCTCTTACGTGGTGGAACGGGGTTATGAGAGACCGCGGTGCTGAGGTTGCATTAGCACAGACTTGGGCCGAGCTTAGGGCTCTTATGATGAAGGAATTCTGTCCTCGTCATGAGCTAAGGGCCCTAGAAAAGGAATTTGATGATTTGAAGCAAGACAGTGGGGAACATCGAGCCTATACTGACCGCTATGAAGAATTGAGCTTGTTATGCCCTACTATGGTTATGCCTCTGGATAAGGCGATTGAGAAATACATTGATGGTCTTCCTGACGTAGTTAAGGATATCGTTACTGGCAGCAACCCTACTACTGTCAGACAAGCCATTGAATTGGCTGCCACTTTGACTGAATCCCATATCAGGAAGCGCAAGCTGTTTCGGAAGGGCGACTTAAGACCATCTGACAAGACTGCTCATGTGGAACCAAAGGAAGAAAATGCTGAGGTGTCCAAGAAGAAGAAGCGCAAAGCCTCTCAAAGCTACGCTGTAACTGCTCAAGACAAACAGGTTGCACCAAACCAGCCAGCACAACCTCGTAAAAGACAAAACTATGTTGGTACCGCACCTTTGTGCAACAAGTGCAACCGTCATCATCTAGAGCAAGAGCAGTGTCACAAATGTACCCACTGTGGGCGGTTGGGACATTTGATCAATGTTTGTCGTTATGCAAATCAAGCTGCTGCAAACCCTGCTGCTGTTCAAGCACGGTTCCTTCCGGGGTCATGTTATAACTGTGGTGACCTTACCCACTACAGGAACAATTGCCCAAGGCTTGTTAACATACCTCCAGTGCATGGACGAGTGTTCAACATCAATGAGGCAAACATGAACAATGATGCAGCAGTGAACAATTAGTGTTGTGTATTTCCTTGGTTGTTATCTTGTGACACTTCAAGACAATTCCGTTGTTACATAAATAAAGATTTGTTGTTTTTATTTCTGCAAAATTTATGCGTTTGTGTGAATGCTTGATACAACCTTATGATGTCAACCCAAAGACAAACTACTCGTATGGTTCTGTCATTTTATGATCACTTATAATCTCCCCAAGAACCTTAAACACTCGTTTCTTTTAAGAAACAAAGCTAAACTCTTATTGAGAATCCCTCTATCTTTATAGATAGATCTTTAAAAATCATTAAAGTGCCAAATGCAATCCATGGGTTGGATTCCTAGTGTGCTTTAAATATCCATACCTAAAGGTAACAAAATAAAGAATCAAGTTCACTAAATTTGTGCTTATGTGCTTTCTTACATGTTTTGTGGTTGTATGTGATCCATCCAAATCCTCATAGAATCTTTCATATCTCATACGAGAGATTCATAATAGGATATCCAAAGATACTATCTTAAACCCTTAATGGACTTCAACATTGTAGTTAAGTCCCTCGGGTTATAAAGTATTATTCTATAATTGGACCTCTTGAATGGTCTGGTTAAACAGATTGATTTTGAAAATCTGATTAGAAATATCATGTGATGATGTAACTAAAAATGATCCCTTAAGTGGTCTATTTAAAGAGATCGTGCGACGGTCTAGTTAAGAAGATCATGTGTTGATCTAGTTAAAAAGATCGTTCATTGATCTAATTAAAAGGACCCTTTGATGGTCTAGTCTAATCGCTTCATGTTTATTAGAGTAATATTTCCTACGCATTACGAAATGGACTGTGCGGACTGTGCAAGGAATTACGTAATTATGGAGGCCTACATAATTATGGAATTCAGTGCATAGGAGCCACAGGAAGCTTCATCATGTGTTAAGACCTAGTGACAAGAATAATGATACGGGAGAAGTCTTGGACCTCGACCAATGTCAATTATTCTCACACTCCCCCAATTCTGATCTCAATCACACACCGAGTTTCCTATGATAAGCCTTCATAAGAAACGTTCTTCTGTCCGTAGTCCAAAATTTCATGTTTTACTATTACAAGGAATTCACTTTGAGGGTTAACAAATTCGCTAAGAGTCCTAACATGGCCCAGAGTTTTACTCAAGGGTTCAATGGATCTATTAGAAGGCGAAACCGTCACAGCTGTCCTCATAAGTTTCCTCTAGAATTAAATTTCCGGACGAAATTTCCTAAAGTAGGGGAGACTGTGACACCTGTCTCACTTCCACCATCAAACAAATGCCAAACCAATGAAATATTGTATTTCATACTTGAGATTTGTAAAAATATGTGTATCATTGGCACATATCAACTCTTGTTCAATTTTAAGCTTTAATTCGCTTTTCGGAAAGCGAGTCCGAAAGTCAACCTTTTGTTGACTTTCTGCATTGACCAGCTTATGGTCAACCCGAAGTTCATGGAACTTCATAACGTGAGTGTGATCACGATGGTTATAGTCCGTAGTGACTATACCTACTGATTACCACGTTATCTAGGCTCAGTGACGAGTCGTAGCTTCGGCCAAAATGTGCATTCTTGCATATTTTGTAACCAAACTACTCGTGAGCATCAAAGCCGTTTGTTTTGATGCCAAACCTGTTTTCTAAACTTAGTTAAGCATGTTCTAACATGCTTAGCTCGTCACTTTTAGTTTAGTGCATATATAGGGTCGTAAGGTAAGCGATCTAAACCATCACTTATACTTTCGAACCCGACCCATTTGGTCGATCATTAGGATCCGACCAAACACATTAGGTGACCATAGCTATAACCTTCCGAGGTTATGCCTTGTGGTCACGATGTTAGGCGTTCCAAACGCGTTCTACGCGAACGACGCGTTAAGGTAGCATAAGCTACCTAAACGGGTCGTGATGGGTCGCAAGCACTTAGGTTAGGTTTCATTTTAGTATGTAGGCTTTGTTAAACCATATTACACGAGTCTCCATACTCGTTTGGTTTACAAACCCGCATACTATCCGATCCTTCCGATTTGGTCCGGTATATTAACATAGCTACCTATTAGGTGCCGTTTGATATCCCGTGATCTTTAGCATTATCTGGTTATTATACAAGAACTTCAAAGCAATCTCAGGTGAGTACATAGAACCCCATCTTTTACTGTTTTCGACTGTTTTGGGGTGAAGCATGTGTACCTATCTGTTATTTTCATGATTTCAAAGTATAATAGATTATACATGTTAGTATTTATCTTTTGACAAACTAAATGACTATCTATGGTTTAAACACTGATTTCTCAAAGAATATAAGATTAATTGTTGGATTGTACTTATTTTATACATTCACCAGACCGATTGGTAGTATGATATAGCGCTATAGGACTAGACACCCCATTCCTGTTGTCATGGAATGTCTGAAACCAATTTGTTTCTCCATCCAAATAGGGATTTCCTTTGTGGTATCCTTATAGTCTCAAAGGTGTAGTTTGATGCACTAGGTCTGAATGAATTCTTAAATCGCACCTTTAAAGTATATTTTGATATACTCCCAAAAAGTATAGTTTAATATACTCTCATGTGTGGTATTGTACAGAACCAACATATGCATTTTATCAACAAACCAAAACATATTTTTAATATGTTATTTACAAATCCAAAGTATACTGTTAATATGCTACTATAAGGTTATTCGTTTAACCTTACATTATTTTACAAAGCATAACTTTTGATTTATTCAAACACTTTGTTTTGTACATTTTTACTTGTGGTTAAAGAAATCTCATTTCATTTACCATACATAACTTTTGCTTATGCATTACATGGTATTACATATCGTAGCGTTATTTGAATCATTTCAATTTAAGTCATATAACACTTTATACAAATAACATACTTTTCATAAGACATTGTTTTACAACAACTCATCTTATACAAACACATTTTACATGGTTATCCGTTTAACCATACAGTGTCTTCTTATTTATACATATCATCTGATCTTATCATTTTTTTTTATTTACAAGACAAAGCAAATTACAAGGTTCATGACTGACTGTTATTAAACGTTTTCTTTAAACTAAAGTCATGAATCCTATTTTCACAAAACCTATGTATCTCACAGGCATTTTTATGCTGACGTACCTATTTTTACACATGTTTCAGGTGCTGTCTTGAGATGATTGTTGATACATGCTACATTTAGGATGGACTCGTGCCTTAGCAACTTTAAAACTTGGAAGATCATAGTTGTACTTATTTGATTGTATTAGAACAATGAGATCATTAAATCAATAAAACAATATTTCAATTTCCATATGTCATGAAACAATGATTCTGTCCCAACACTCCCCGACGTTTCCGCCACGTTTTGTTGTTCCACGTGGTCGGGGTGTGACACCGCATTCTCTTCTAATCGCATATGCATTAACATGAGGTAGGAAACCCCAGCTAATGATATCTCCCAGTGAAATACTTCTATATCTTTGATAAAACTTTAACCGTCGTTTGAACTTCCTTTCATGGCTATCTTTGAACCATTTCTTTCGTTCTTCTTTCTGAGGATCTTTTATAGTACCATCGAAGTTCTTGTCTTTCAACATCTCAGTGACTTTCCTCCTTAGTTCATCCATGTTTTCTTCACTAAAGAACTCCATCAGTGTTGGAAATTCAGAAGTGTCTTCATTCAAACTCTCTTCATCAGTACAGTCTTCAATCTTAACCCTGTCATACACATCTGCATCCTCAACATACTTGTATTCATACTCAGGTTGATGATTGATATCGAACACATTCAGCTCTTCTTCGAAATCAAACGTAAATTCATCTTCATTCACATTGAACATCTTCAGGATTTCATTCAACGTGTAAGTATGCCTGAATTCACCTTCTTCAACATGAGACTCTATTTGAAGAATCAACTTTTCAACTTGATCAACGTTTTGATCATCAACATGCTCCCCCTCTCCATCAGCTCCCTCTGATACTTCATTCGCATCATCATTCATTAAATCATCAACATTCTTTTCATTTGATGCTTCAGTAGTAGAAACACCTGTACCTGCCTGATTGTCATCGTCATCATTGTCATCATCAGAACTATGACTACTCGCCAAAAATACTTTTTCCTCATCATCATCCTCTTCGTCATCACCCTCTTCATTGTCATCCTCTTCATCATTATCCTCCTCATCATCTTCTTCATCGTCATTCCCAGCAATATCTTCAAGTGATACATCTTCTTCAAAGATAGCTGACACAGAAGATATAGGAACAGGATTCTGAATAGGAGACTCAGGATCAGTAGCTAAAATTATTGATCTTTCAGCATTCACAGAACTTTCAACACTTTTTCCTTTGTCTTGCATTTAAGCATCAATCTCTGCTTGACGCTTTGCCCTAACTTCCTCAACCTCTATCTCTTCATACCTTTGTTCAATTGATTTCCCGAGCATATTTTCAAGAATTTTGTTCACCATGTATAACTCTTGATCTTTCATTGCCTTGGCAGCTTCAAGTTCTTTGTTTTTCAGCTCAAAGTACTTGTTGTGTTCATCTCTGCGTGCCTTTTCTTCTTCTAATTCTGCCACTCTCACCTTCAAAATATCAATCTCTGTCTGATCAGCATCTATTTTATTCAGCAATGACTTGTTTTCAGACTCTAATTTCTTTACACGCATCTCGAGAATATTCTCACAATCAGCCAACCTTTTGTTTTCAGCTGACACAACATCAACTTTACTCTCCACATTCTTCACTTGAACATTACTTGCAAAATCAAAGTCTCCAATCTCATCAAGACCCATACTCAAATTCGGAGAAACGGTTGGAAAACCTTTGTACCTTGAAGAACCAGGTGTGGTTTGAATAGGTGGTTGTGAAGGTGGTGGTGTTTGGAATATTTGTTGATATGTGAGAAAAGTTTGTTGTTGTGGTGGTGTAATAGTATGAATTTGTTGTGGTGAATGAGGTGGTGAAAGATTTAATGGTGATGGTTGTCTTGGTGGTGTAGGTTGTTTTGGGGGTGATTGATGTAGTGGTGAATGTATTAGTGATTGATGTGGTATAGGTTCAGGTGGTGGTGATGGTGGTTTACTTGGTTCTTGGGAAGGTTTCTTCTTCAACACAATCTTCATTGGCCTTTTGATCTTTGGAGAAACAATCCTCTTTCTAGCACCAGCTTTCTTCCTTCCACCTGAAGGAGACGTTTGTGATTCAGACACATGTTCAGGAGATGGAACATATGCAGCATCATCCTTCTCCTGTCTTTTTCTCTTTCTTAACTGCTTTTCCTTTTCAACCTTAGCTTGAATTCTCTTTTCACGCTCTATCTCATCAATCTCATCTTCAGAAGAACTAGAAGAGTTCGTAGTACTTTTGTTCACGTCATCACCTTCTACATCATCAGCAGCTTTTTCTTTCTGAGCATTAAACTTAGTAAGTTTTTCCAGCAAACTTTGAGAATTAGGCGATAAACGAACATCAACTACAACATTAGCTTCAGCTTCAACTTCAGGTTCTACATCAACCTCAGCTTCTGGTTCTGGTTCTTCTATATCAGGTTCATCAATAAGCAAAGTCTTAGCAACTTTCTTTTGACGTTTCTTGGGCTAAGAAGACGAACCCTCTCCCTTTTGTGCTTTGGGAGTAGCTTTCTTGCCTCTCTTTCTCTGTTCTTTCACAAACCAATCATTGCGAGTACTTTTGAATTCTTCAAGTGCCTTTAACTCATTAGCATAACCAGCTTCTTTCATCTCCTCTTCATTTCTCCAGTTTTGATGATTCACAGGGTCTGGATCAACATAATTCTTATCCTTGATGAATCCGAAAAATTCAGCTATCTTCTTTGGCTCAGGATGATTTGGATGATATCTGGCTAACTGCTTCAGAGAATCATTACTCATGTGAGAAAGTACTAACAAATCATTGTTTACATCTCTTTCAATGTCAGGGTAAGCGTGATCTATCAACATTTAAACAAATCTTGGATAAATCCAAGTCCTACTCTTTGATGTAATGTTCTCAGCCATGTAATGAAAAACGATGTGAGAAAAATTGTACTTCTTGTTCAAAACCAAAGCTGTAACCATATTCATCTGATAATCCCTCATGGCATCATATCCTCCTTTGCAATGGCTTAGAGCCTGCAATACTGAATGAACAATGAACTTGTGTGGCTTTCGAAACTTTGACTTCAAATAATTTGCGTTGTTCAATGCACCATCATAACCCATTCGTAGCATACACCCTTTGACCATCCTTTCAGGGAATTTTGTTGGTGAGTCTACATCATCCGGAAAATCCAACGCTTCACGTACAAGCACCTCTGAAACAATAATTGATTTCTTCTCATCATACTGCTTCACAACTGCATTGATCACTTTGTTCTTTTCATCATACGTGGCATGCTTCTAGAAACGTTTAACATGAGATTTATACACCAGATGTTGATCCGTCAACGCTTTCTAAATCGGCACTCTCCTCATAAACTCCAGAATGCTACTGAACTCCAACAGCTTTTATTCTTTTCTTCGTCAAATCACAACAACTGTTGTGTAATGGATCAAAGATCACATTCGAAGCCTGCAACACAACACAAAACAAATAAATCAAGCACTATGAAAAATTTCATCATCAAATACCTTCAAGCGAAATCACTTGAAATAACAAGACATTTCAAGCGAAATAACATGATGTGTTTCGAAGGGAAATCACTAAGTCACATTGAAGCGAAATCAGTTAATGCAGTTTGAAGCAAAATTACATACATCAAGTTTGAAGCGGAATCAAATGTACCTATTGAAGCGGAATCATTGAATTCAATGGTGAACATTTTCAAGCGAAATCATATGATTCAAGCTGAATCAGATGATTCAAGCGGAATCATAATCAATAATTCAAAACCTTTCAGATGATGAATTTTAACATGTTGCTTTTTTATCAGTGAATTCCGACCATGGGGTTATGTTTTAGTTTCATTTTAACCCTCAAACACACCCTAGATCTAACTCTGTTCAATCTGGTCATCGGCAAACATGTACAAACCCTAGATTTGGTTCAATCAAAGCTCTACACATGATCTTCAAGACATTCCGACAACACAAACATGATTTTTGTTCATTTTAATCAACAATTTAACCCTAAATCTATGTTTTCAATCATGAACAGCGCCGACAGTCACAAAAATGATAGATCTGGGTCAAATAGGGCCTCAATCCTACCATTCCCATGTTTATAGTTGAGTTTGCCAACTAAAAACACGAAATCAAACAACAAATTGGCAGAGTAACGACTTGAAAATTGAAGTATTAGGGTTTCACTTGAAATCGCTCGGAGCACAACACTTGAAGCGGAATAAGACAAATGACATTCAAGCGGAATCAGATGGCTTATTTATAGGCCGTCTGATTTCGCTTGAAATGGACTTAGATGCTGTTCAAGCGGAATCACTGATGAAGAATTCAAGCGGAATCAGCCATTTGGTGATAACATTGTTTTCAAGCGAAATTACAATTTAAAACTCAATTTTTTTATTTTTTAAACTTTTTCTGATTTTTTATCGACACACCCAGTTAACCAAGTCCAAGTTAATGACCTTGGTCAACTGTTCAGCCTACCAAGTCCAAGTTAATGACCTTGGTTGACCAGTTTATGAAGTATGCTGACTTTTTGAAACTGAAATCAGTTCAAATTAATGAACTGTTGAACTTTTCAAACTTTCAAACACATACCAGTCATTTTCAGAATCTCCTGCTTACCCAACCCTCATGATTCAGACATGTTCTGCACAAGACTTTGATCATTTGATCCCCAACGTCCGTTGTCGAAAATAAGATGAAAGTAAAATCTTTTTGGATTTTAGACTGTGATGAGCAGAAATCTGTACACACAATATTTTTGTGAGCGTGTTAGGGGATCATATCAGCTTCCGACAAGACACAAGTACCGTTAAGCTTAGATTACATACGTAGCATTAAACAGTTCGCTTAGATTGTCGATATACTGATCCACTTAAATTTTCACAAAATTTTTAACTTGTTCAGGATACAGATTAAGTGTTTTAAGACTTAAACTTTTACATGTGTCCCACCTCAGTATATACTCCCGTATCCAGATCCCAATATTCAGTCTTACAGGTGAGTATACCTAGATGATATCTGTAATGGGGTGAATTGCGAGGCCGTGAGAGCTCAGGTCAGAACTTCCGTTCAGCAGAGAGATGACGGCTCGACTTTCGGTGTGTTCCCTTTAGGGAATCTTTTTTACAACAACACATGATTAACATTTTGCAATGTGTTATCATTTTTTATGCTGAGGGGAGGCTTTACGAGTAAAGCATTGCGTAAAGTATTATACGGGGACTAGGTCAGAATTTCCATTCAGCAGAAGTCCCGGGATAATACCCCGGATATCACTAAGTATAAAGACCTAGTATCTCAGAAAGAGGGACCTTTCAAACAAGATTTCGGAGGTTACCCATATATCCAGGAGATGTTCCCCACGTAAAAGCAAGTAATTTTTTATGTTTATATCCCAAACAAATCTACTAATTTTGTAAAAACCTATCGGCACATCATCAGCAAGACTGCTTAATGCATATTAAACATTACATTTCTTTAGCGTACTGTGTCTGTCTAGCTGATGTACAATCATTTCCCCTATTATACACAAACTCTTTTTCAGTTTTTCATTGTTTTTGGATTTTTCAAATTTTCTATTGTTTTTGACTTTTTGAAATTTTATCATGTTTTTGTATTTTTCTGCAAACTCTCTCCCCCTAAAAATAAAAACATATTTTTTGTGTTTTTGTTTTTATTGAAAGCAGAAAATAAACTGTACAAACAAATTTGACAACGTAACGCAGATCACATCAGATCGCCGCCCTCCTCGGCTTCACATTCTTCAACCCTCCCAGAACGCAGATTTCATCCCATTTAATTTTAAAAGATAATAAAATCTCTTTTTATCCAACGGTTTTGTGTAGAAATCAGCCTTCTGATCATCGGTGTGTATATGTTCTATCCGTATCAACTTCTTCTCGTGACAATCACGGATGAAGTGATGACGGATCTCTATATGTTTCGTTTTAGAATGTTGAACCGGGTTTTTAGTTATATTAATTGCTGCTTCATTGTCCACGAAAATCGGTGTGTCCAAGAATTGCAAACCAAAGTCGCGCATTTGCTATTGGATCCAAAGGATCTGAGAGCAACAGCTGGAGGCTGAAACGTATTCAGCCTCACAAGTAGAAAGCGCCATAGAGGTTTGTTTCTTGCACTGCCAGGTCACAAGTCGAGTTCCAAAGAACTGATACCCAACAGTGGTGGACTTAGTGTTCTGCTTGCAGCTTCCAAAGTCAGAATCAGCAAAACCTGTTAGAGAGAAGTCATCCGATCGAGGATACCACAAGCCGATGCTTGGGCAGCCTTTCAAATACCGTAATATTCTTTTGACGATTGTCAGGTGTGACTGCTTCAGGCTTGACTGATACCTGGCGCAAAGACATGTTGGGTACATGATGTCCGGTCGGGAAGTAGTGAGATACATTAAGGATCCGATGATTGACCGATACAACGTCTCATCCACCTTGACTCCACTCTCGTCTGACATATTCCATGATTCTGTGCTAGGGGGGTTGCTGTTGGACTGGATTGAGCCATATCAAACTTTTCCAGTACGTCGTTCACATATTTAGTCTGATGAATGAAGATTCCGTCAGGCATTTGCTCTACCTGCATCCCTAGGAAGAACTTCATCTCCCCCATCGAACTCATCTCGAATTTCTTCTTCATAATCTTCTCAAACTCTTTACACAAATCGTCGTTCGTCGAACCAAAAATGATGTCATCTACATAGATCTGCACGATTAGGAGATGGCCTGCAACTTCCTTTGTGAACAATGTGCTATCGACTGTCCCTCTGGTGAACCCATTGGCCAGCAGGTGTTGGGAAAGCGTCTCGTACTAGGCTCTCAGGGCCTGGTGTAAACCGTAGAGCGCCTTATCCAGAAGATAGACCTTGTTCTTGTGTAGTGGATCAGTGAAACCCGGTGGTTGTCCCACATATACTTCTTCTTTAATCTTTCCGTACAGGAATGCAGATTTATCATCAAGCTGGTACACTTTGAAGTCTTTCCATGACGCAAACGCTAGGAAGATCCGAATAGCCTCAAGTCTAGCAACAGGCACGTAAACTTCATCATAGTCGATGCCTTCTTGCTGACTGAATCCTTGTACCACTAATCGTGCTTTGTTTCGAACCACGACTCCTCTATCGTCTCTTTTACACTTGAATACCCACTTCGTCTTTATCAATTTCTGATTCTCCGGCAGATCTACTAATCTCCACACTCCCAACTTCTCAAATTGTTGCAGCTCTTCCTGCATTTCATTCACCCAGCTGTCTTCAGTCAAAGCTTCTTTATATGTTCTGGGTTCAATCTGCGAGATAAAACATTTCAGTGAGAATTCTTCCTGTAAATGTGCAACAGATGAATGAAAACATGTAAGTGCTCTGTTGATTTGATCTCTCGTCTTAACACCACTTTGTAGGTCACCGATAATCTGCTCTGAAGGATGATAAGACAAGGTTCGAGGCATAACGGTGTCAAGCACGTCAACTTCCGATTGCAAGCTCGTTATGTCTAAATCACCGGTGTGATCCTCAGCTTCCGTCGTAGTAACATTTGGTTCCTCGTCAAAAGTCGGAGCGGGTTCCGCTTCTGATTCGTCAGAGTTGTCAAACGTTGGAGCTGGTTCCGCTGGTGGTTCGTGAGCTGTTCCACTTGGATCGGCCTCGTGATTGTGCGTACCCTCGGTGGGTGGAGAAACTACTAGCGGTCTAGGCACTTGTTCTTGCGACATTGACTGCTGATGTTGGTACAAAAGTGCTAGTTCCTCATCACTCGGCTGAACCGGTAGTTGAAACAACTCCCAGAGTTTGTCATAGTCGAAGAATAATCTTTGTCCGGGAAGTTGTGGTGAAGCAGTGTGCTTCTGACAATCCACATGCTGAACTTGTATTACTTTTCCCAGGCAAGGCACAAATACCCTCTTCAATGGGCTCGCATAACCTACAAAGAAACCATCATTAGATTTAGCACCGAATTTGCCATTTTCATCTATAAAAGTACATGGAGATCCAAACGGCTCCAAAAACTCTAGATTGGGCGTGTAACGGTGTAACAGCTCAAAACATGTTTTCTTGTATTTCTTGACGGTGAGCACACGGTTCAAAGTGTAACAAGCTGCAGCCACTGCTTCAATCCAGAAGAAAATTGGTAACTTGGAATCGGCTAACATCGTTCGAGCAGTTTCTATTAGGGTGCGATTCTTTCTTTCAGCTACACCGTTCTGTTGTGGAGTGTATGGCGCTGAATTCATGAAGAATCCCTTTTTCATTGCAGAACTCGAGCATTTTTTTTATTCTTGAATTCCGTTCAATTATCACTTCGTATTCTTCTGATCGGCAGCTTATACAGCGTCTCCATCTTTTTGAATAGAACCATCAGCGACTCAAAAGTCTGATCTTTTCTTTCCAAGCACACTACCCACGAAAACCTTGTAAAGTCTCTCAAGCGTCATTCTGATTGAATTCAACAGTTTCTGTGGGTGTGTCTTCCGAGTCTTCTTTCCCTTCTTACAAGCTACACAGTCATCATTTAAATGAAAATTCTTTAAATTCACACCTTCAACTAAGTCATTATGCACCAGAAAATTCATTTTTCGAACATGAATGTGGCCCATCTTTCGATGCCACATAATAGACTCATTTTCTGTTGCTTTGGTTTTTGATACAAAACATTGTTTTTGATGATTTGTTGGTGTTGCGACACTCATATCAAGAATATACAAGTCATTTTTCTCCTGGAGCACGCAACAGCACCATATCCTCAGGGATTTTAAACCCAGGTTTTAAAACGAGATATTCATTTTTCGTGAAATGTACTGTAAATGATTTATCACAAATTTGTGAAATACTAAGCAAGTTGTTTTCCAATTCTATTATGTAGTTAACTTTCTCAAATGAAATAACCCCCTTTTTCAGGGTTCCTTGGCCCACAATCCTGCCACCCTGGTTTCCGGCAAATCCCACGTAACCTCCGTTGATTGATTTAACGTCGTAGAGTAGTGCCAACATTCCCGTCATATGTCTTGAGGCCCGCTGTCCATTATCCATTTTGAAATTATAGACCTGGGCAACCCCTGCAAACATTACAGCAAATCACTCAAACAATGATGCCCATGACTTTTTAACAGTTGAGACACTTCCAAATACTAAATCACACGGCACATCAATCTTTGGAAAGTTAAAGGTGACATTCGGAACATCAGTTTTTACTTTTGTTTTTACTTCATTTTTTATTGGTGGAAACTCTGCGAGAAACTTATCAAGCTCAAACTCAAACTCTTCTACATCGTCTTTCAAACCTTTTGTTTCATTTTTCAAAATCTTTTCCATCTTTTTCTCCTCGGCCGATGGTTTTGATTTCACAACCCATGATTGGTTTTCAAAAACTTTCATTTTTGGATAAATCTTTGAAGTCTTGTTAGTCTTTAAAGATTCGCCAACCTCAAGGGTCGATTTCGGCTTGTCTTCTGACTTCAAAGATTCACCCCTCTTCAAAATGCGAATTAGTGAAACCATTGGTTTTTTACCCTTTTTGTCAATTGGTGACTTAGGTCGAGGTTTTTGAACAACAGGTTTTCAAAAACTTTCTTGCATTGTTTTTCCATGTGTCTGATCTCATTGCAGCGATAGCAAACTCTTTTGTCATACTCGACAAAAGTTGATTTGAACGACTCTTCTTTTAGTTTCTTCGCCGCATTGAAATCTTCAATGGCTTTCTGGCTAAAAATGTATTCCTTTTCAGTATCAACACTTGGTCCAGCGACAAAAACATCTTTCATGTTTTCTTTTGTCTTGACAACCTTCTTAGCCATCTTTTTCTCAAAACCAATTCCTTTGTTTTTAAAGTTGTTTCCATTTTTCTTGTTGTTACCATTCCCTTCCCACTCTTTCTTACCCGAGTTGTTAGAACGTGACGTAACCAATGACTTTTTCGGTTTCGAAAAGAACTCTTTGTTGTTAACTTCAGCAATGTCAATTTCAACCAATTTGAAAACCTTTTCAACATTTTCAATCTTTAACATTCTGAAGCGGATACTCAAAATCAGAATAAAGCTTGTCAGTTCCAATCATAGTGTAAACCACCATGATCGGATCATCATTTGCACTTTTGTCTGATTTCGGTATGAAACGGTCTAAAAAGTTGCCCTCTTCTTCAGAATCAGCCATAGTATTCTCAGAATGAGATTTCATGATTTCAGCCTCAGAGTTATCACTCTCTTCATCTAACACCTGGTCGACAACGGTCTTGATGACCTGTGACTCGTTGTCAGTGTTGGACGGAGAGAATGTAACATCAATGCTCTCTGGCAACTCATCCTCAATTGTCCTCTGTTTGAGGTTCAATGCAGCTTCCACCCTATCTGGATACTTTTGAGTATAATTGTCACACCCCCAAAATACTACATGCGGGAACTCCGCGGGATGTGCGACGTACCAGGATTCGAGCCACCAATCACATTGAACCACAAATTGTATTTAAACAAAACATATCATTAATTGCCAATAGTAAATGTCAATCATAAGATTAAACCAAAAGATTTGTGTAGCGGAAGCATATAGTAAATCGTTAAACAACTGTGTCATAATAAGTGTTCAAAACCAATGTATCAAATATATGTTTATCCAAGAGCCTCGATCCATGACCACTCCAGCACTCCCAGATAGCTAGTCCATGTCAAGAAATCTAACGACCTGCAAGCATGCAGACAAGTGTGTCAGACGACGCTGGTGAGTTCAAAGTTTTGTTAATGCGTTTAGTTACCAGTTATGTGTATAAAAAATTCAACAGTTTGATTTGATGATGTTATTAACTCGATTACCGTATGTGGCTACAAGATGTGTTTGCCCGGAACCCCAATGCCTCTATCAAAGCATTGGTCAAGTGATCAAGGTAAATAGTTCACTCCCGTCCATTCCGGCCCGGTGTGAGGGTGCCAATCCTAATAGCGCTATCAACTAAATACCTCGTTGCATTCTCAGCAACACGGTAGATGTAAGGGGTCTTATAAGATAGATTCTGAGTTCAATAACCAACATCCCAGTTTAACAGTTTACCCAGCATCCCTTCCCGGAACGTTTACCAGATGTCCCAAACCACCGGGACGCATGCTTAGAAAAGTGCAGTGAACTCACCTTGGTTTGCTCGGTTTGTTATTGTGCTTCTAGTGTTAATTAATGGTTAGGTCCGTTACATGCGACCTAAGGTACATTGCACATAAACTCAATGTAAGTGTTTACGTTCAAATAAGGTTTACAATCCCTTAGTGTCTATAACAACTGTGTTCCGTGTGATAATTGTTTACGGATTTGACATGACATAGACTGCACATACATACAGTAACACACAGTGGCAGGATAAGTGTTTTTCATTCAACATTTAACCTGATTCAAGCTCTGAATGCTATTAAACTTGGACCTGTGTGACATTACACATTATACTCGGACCTTATACAAAACAATAAACTTGGACTCCTTGTAAACTACTAAACTCGGACACCCTAATTCATAATAAGCTCGGACACCTCATAACATCACAAACTCGGACCTTATGAACTAAACAACAAACTGGGACCCCTTTAATGTTTGAAAACTCGGATCATGTGTTTCATTTACAAAACTCGGACCAAACAATCAATCCAAAACTCGGACCAAACATTCAATCTAAAACTCGGACCTAACATTCAATCTAAAACTCGGACCTAACATTCAATCTAAAACTCGGACCTAGTCTGGCAAAACTCGGACCCCATGTAAGGTTTAAAAACCCTGACTATTCATCATGACACAAGAAAACTCGGACTTTGTGACTTCACAAAGCCCAGACTGTTAACTCCAAACAACAACGCACCGAATCAACAAAGCCAAATTATAGTTTCTGATGCAACAGTTACAATCAATCAGTACGATCAAAACGCTATTCTTCCATACGAATCAACCAAAAGTTTAACTATTCTAGCATGTGGATTGATCCTAATCACAGGCAAATCATCACACAATTGCAAATCATCTTACAAACAATCTAAAAGATCAACTAATCACAAAATCATTGTTTGGAGAACTAGGGTTTGCATGAGATCAATTGAATAAGAATAACAACGTATGATATAAACATTACCTTAGATTTGATGTGGGGTTTGCTCTGGAAGAATTGAGAGATCAAAGATTAAGAGTTTAGAGGTTGGTGAAACCCTAAATGATTAGAGAACTTGCAACTGCCGTATGGTTGGAATTGGTGAGAATGATTAGGGTTAAGGGGTTTTGTTTTATTTTCATTATTAACACTAAACACCCCTAACTAATCGATTTTCCCCCAAAGCACATAACCTCATGTAATTTACAAATAAAGCATATAACTCACGCGTTTTTCATGCAACACACAAGTTAGCAAGTAGACTCATTTAACTAACCCTAGTTAAATGCAGTGCTATGAATGTATGATTAATTAACTATGATTAGGTTAAAGTAATACCCTGAAGTTGCGGGTTGTCACAATAATGATTCCACATTGGGGGTGGAACGCTGTTAAAGACCGGTGTTTCATTGGGCTGTTGTGGAACAATCTGTTCAAGAACATAGGATGATGCAACATAGCTCATCAATTTTTTATCTATTCGCTCATTTTCAATTTTAGTTAATTCTGACTCTTTCTTCAATGATGCGATTGTGTCAAGATGAAAATTAACTTCCACTTGTTTATAAAAAGGGTTGCTTTTACTAGTTTCGTGGCTTTATCATTTTCGACACTTCCTTTTTGAATCATTTTAATGGATCTGGCCAGTGTATCATATGCCTCTTTGACTTGTCCTAGATCAAATTTTAACATGTCAGCGTGTTGTTTCAATTCCTGAAACTTAGCGTCTTTTTCAAGACACTCCATGCAAGGTTTTAAACAGTTTTGGCATGGGGTTTCAGTCATTATATCCACTTTCTCAATAACCTTTTCTTCACAAACAGTTTTAACTTCCTGTTTACCGACATCTTTTGACTCTGACTCCACTTTCTCGGATTTGACTTCCTTAATTCCTGACTGCTGATCCGACTCCTTTTGAACTGACTCGGTACCGACAGACTCGGGTTTCACAAGTTCTGTGTCTACCTCTTTCAGTTTCCCCATGAGAGCCTTGTTAGCAATTTCTTTCAAAGTGTCTTCGGTCATTTCTTTTGTCACATCGATCATCTCCTCGACAGACTCTTTCTTCTCCTCATATCGTGGACACAATCCAGTTGTCGGTTCTTCAAAAAAACTTGCAAAAGATTCAAAAACTTTAGGAGGCATGATAGATTTCAAAGAACTGACCAATAACTCCTGTTCAGATTGGTAGTAATAAATTTCTGCAGCAATCTCTTCAATGTCAGCCACACTATCCACAGTAACATCTTCAACAACCACTTCAGACTCAACAACAATCTCTGGCTCTTCTACTATCCTAGCCATCATAGCCTGTCCATCACTTCCAGGGATGTATTTATCCCAGTTGAATCCCACAGCAACTTTCTCGTCATCCTGGTTTACAACGAGAGCTTTCTCTGGTTTGTTCTCGATTTGTGGTCTTTGAACTACAGGTTGTTGATTCGGCCTATGGTAGCTTGCCTATCTGTAGTAATCATTCGTGAATGGATTCTGATGATTATTCACCTCTCTGTTCGGGCATTCTCTTATGAAATGGCCTCTCTCTTTGCACTTGAAACAAGTTACTTTGGACTTGTCAAAACCAAGCTTCTGATCTGGTCCAGAAAGACTGTTTCTACCAGTAATTTCCATAAAACGTTGTGCTCTCCTCACTAGACTAGCCATACCCCACTTAATATCTATCAGCTCAAGCTCCTCCGGATCTATCTGATCGTAATCCTCCTTGTGTTGGGTTTTTCATATGTTTATCAAAATTATTTTATCCGTATAAAATAAAAACGCAGCGAAAAATATTATTTAAAACATGTTTACTTTCAAGATATAAAACCCATTTTATATGTAAAACCCAATCCCGGATCCATATACGAACATGCATGCTATCAAAATTAATACACAACCATAGAGTGTTTAGAATACTACCTTCCAAGGAGTAAAGGATATGAAGATGATGATGCTTCTTGAACGGTTTCCTTCAAGTGTAGAAGACCTCAAGCTTGTATACCCCAAGCATGCCAACAAATACCTTATGTATAGCTAGGATTTCTACACTTATGAACTCACTAAGTTCCCTCTAGAAACCCTCATATGGCCGAAAATTAGAAGGACAATTTTGAGTTCTTGCACTTGATTTTCATACTTGAAAAGCCCTCTTGATCAACCATCTCATGGCCGAAAATTAGAAGGACAATTTTACAAGTTCTTCATTTGAAAAATAATCTCCTCAATTTGCACTCTCTTGGCCGATTTTTAGAGCATCATTTCAAGTCTTCTCTTCCATTTTTTTGTCATAAAATGGTTATATTAATTGAGAGAATATGGCCACCCAACATGCCCAATCAAGACCCTTCTACACATGCATTGCATGTGCATTCATTGGACCAAAAGGTGCTTGGGAAGACCTCCCAATCAAGAAGCCTCTAACAATGAGAATTGCATGTAATGTGATTGGACCATTAGGTCTTGGGAAGAGGGGGCGGCCCACATGGGTATTAATAAAAAAATTCAAATTTCTTTTATTAATTATTTAAGTCTTATATATATTTTATAACTTTTATAAAATATAACATCATATGTTATAAGACTTATACATTATCTCACAAGTTTTTATAATGTTATTTAACCCATCAAATAACGATATAAAATATTCTCTCAAAATAAATTATCCATATAATTTATTTGTTTGTCAAGTGCAATTATTTAGAAAACCAATTTATAAATATTATAAGTGTTAATATTTATTTGTTTGATCATAGTACAAATAAATATTATAAGTGTTTGTCTAGCTTGTATTTGGGTATGACTCGACTTGGATCATAACGTACTAGCCACATCAATTTAATATGTGTCTTGGGCAAACAGAGTCCAACAATCGGCAATAATTCAAGTGGCAGATCCATATGAATTATCTCAATCAATGAAGCGGCGATGTATTCTGATTCTGTAGTGGACAATGCTACCCTGATTGTGATCGAGAACCATCTCGATCAGTTTGGAAACTCGTATCCATGTAACCCTTTAAAACGAATTCCGAAACTCGCATCCCTGTAACCCTTTACAACGAGTTCTTCTTCACCAGATTCATATATTAGAAATATATCCTTAGTCCTGCTAAGGTATTTCAATATATATTTTTAACAGTCACCCAATGACCGTTACTCGCTGGTATCTTCTCGTCATGCTTAAAAGCGCATAACTTTTCCGGTCTAGTGCATATCATTACATACATAATGAATCCTATAGCTGACGCATATGGGATTCCTTTCATTCTTTCTTGCTCATCCTTTGAGCTTGGACATTGAAATGCTTTCAATATTGTCCCCTTTTGAACAGGTACCAAACATTTCACAAGGTTCTATATCTTGAACCTTTTCAAGATTTTGTCAATGTATGCACTTTGGTTTAAACCTATCAAGCGCCTCGATCTATCCCTATAGATCTTTATTCCCAAAATATAGGCGGCTTCTCCAAGATCCTTAATGGAAAAACAACTTCCAAGCGAGGCTTTTACACCTTCCAAGGTTTGGAATGTTATTTCCAAATAGTTGAATGTCATCGACATATAATACTAAGAAAGTAATAATGCTCCCACTAGCCTTCTTATACACACAAGCTTCGTCGTCGTTCTTGATGAATCCATATTCCCTAATCTCTTCATCAAAACGGTGATTCCAACTTCTAGATGCTTGTTTCAATCCATAGATTGATTTCTTTAACTTGCATACTTTGTTAGGATGTTTTAGATTGACAAAACCTTCAGGCTGAACCATATAGACATCTTCCTCAAGATATCCATTAAGGAAAGCCGTTTTGACATCCCTTTGCCAAATCTCATAATCATATTATGCAGGTATGGCAAATAATATCCTAATTGACTTTAGCATCGCCACTGGTGAGAAGGTCTCATCACAATCACCCCCTTAAGTTTGATTGAAACCTATTGCTATAAGTCTCGCTTTATAAGTATCTAAGTTACCATGCATATCGGTTTTTCTTCCTGAAAACCCTACTTACTTCCAACCACTTTAGAGTTAAGAGGTAGTACAACCAATTCCCAAACTTGGTTGTAATACGTGGATTGCATCTCTACGTTTATGGCTTCAAGCCATTTGTCACAATCGGACTCTGACATTACATCATGGTATGTGGTAGGTTCACCCGAATCTACCACGTAGCATCCATCCATGAAAAATCCATATCTTTTAGGTGGACTACTAATTCTACCAGATCTGCGAACGTTTTGTGTGTAATGATCAACCATTTGATCGTTTTTAACAACCTCTTGTTGAGTGCTAGTATCAAACAAACGTGTATCGGCTTGTGGTTCTCGATCCTCATCAAGTTCCACTGTTCTACTAATTCCTTCCACAAGGAACTAGCTTCCAAGAACTCAGCCTTTCGAGCAACAAATACCTTTTGCTCTGTTGGATCGTAGAATTAATATCCTATACCATCTTTAGGATATCCTACAAAGATACACTTAGTGGATCGTACTTCTAATTTGTTTAGGGTGTATTGCTTCACATAAGCTTCATAACCCATACCTTTAAATATGATAATGATGGAGTCCTTTCATGCTATATTTCAAAAGGTATCTTGTCCACTTTCTTGGTTTGGGCCACATTGAATGTACGGGCCATGGAGAGCAAAGCGTAACCCCATATTGACAGAGATAATGCGCTCCTAGCCATCAAAGATCGAACCATATTCAATAGAGTTCGACTCCTCTATTGAAACGAAGAACTTTGATTGAGTTGATTTTGTACTTCACCCTTTGAAGGCTTTGAACATTTCAAAACTTACTTTGTGTCTCAGCAAGTACACATAACCATAACTACTATAGTTGCCGGTAAAGAGTAATGAAGTATCTTTCACCATTCCTAGTCATTGGGTTAAAAGGATCACATACATCCGAATGTATGATACCTAAAAAATATTTTGCCCATTCCCTTTAAGGGATTACTTGGTCATTTTACCTTGTAAACAAGATTCACATGTATCTAATGAACCAACTTCATTTGTCTCCAAAAGACACTTCTTTCGAAGTGTTTACATGCGACATCTGTTTATATGACCAAGGCGATAACGCCAAGGATAGGACTCACTCAAATCCATTTTGAGTTTCTTAGTGATTGCTTGGTACATTTAACTATCAAATGGTATATTATCATGAACCAATTCATAAATACCATTTGAAGGCATAGCTTTAAAGTAAAACATGTCATTCATCAATATAAATGTCATTGTTTACAAACTTTAAATCAAAACATATTGTCTCAAAAGGGAAACTTACTTAATGTTCCTAGTCAAACTAGGAGCATTCAAAACATTTTTAAAACTATTTCCAAACCATTTGGAAGTTTCAAAACATAGTCTCCTTTCTTGTAATGCTTATTTCTTTTGAATCTTTTGCAACAAATTGCAAACATGGGTTCCACATCCGGTATCTAATACCCATGTGTTGGAAGAAATAACATTAAGGTCGATATGTTTCATTAAGATTGTACCTAAGGTTTGCCTAGCATTCCTCTTAGTTTTCAACTCTTTGAGACAGGTTGGACAATTCCTTTTCCAATGTCCTATCTCACCATACTCAAAGCATGGATCGTTCATGGCAACCTTTGCCTTCTTATATTTTGGTTTCGGTGGTTTCGCTTTAGTCTTTCTTTTCTTTTTCCCTTTGAATTTCCCCTTACCATTTAAAACATTTGCTTTGGTGTCGGGGTGATTCGCTTTCTTTGTTGCCATCCTTATTGATCGTTAGAATGGATAAAGCCATTTTACCCATATTGAGCCTTTCGAGGTGATCAACGTGGCTTTTCATCTTAAAGACATAAGATGAGACTGATTGGGTTGCCTCCATTCGACATGCATGAAGCGTGTCACACCCCGACCATGTAAAACAACAAAACGTGGCGGAATCGTCGGGGAGTGTTGTAACAGAATCATTGTTTCATAACACATGGAAAATAGAAATTTCGTTTTATTGATTAACTGAGTTACAATGTCTTAACACACAAAGAAGTAAAACAAAATTTAACTAGTCTTGCATCTTTTATTGTCACTAAGGCCTCGTCCAATCCTATGTGAGCATGCATCAATATCATCATCAAATATCATCAACTATTGTACCTGAAACACATGTGAAAATACATCAGCATAAAAATGCCGGCGAGTACATAGGTTTTGTGAAAATATGATTCATGACTTAGGTTTAAAAAAATGTTTAATGAAAACTTGTCATGAATCCAGTTTAAGTGTTTGCTTTTATAAAACGTTTGAAAAACGATAATAAGGTAGATGATATGTAAAAGAGTAATGTAAGGTTAATTGAATAACCAAGTAAAAATAAGTTGTATAAAACAATTTGTTTTGTAAAAACAAAGTCTTGTGAAAAATATGTTATTTGTGTAAATTGTAATAGTCCAAATTGAATGATTCAAATAACGTTGCGATATGCAATATCATACAAACACTTATATATAGGAAGTACCAGCGGCGTATCCACCATGCTTGTATCATATTACACACGCCTCGTTACTTAATCACTTTACCCAAACAAACCACCAAAGTAAAATGTCCATGTTTAAACCAATTGCCAAATGTATTGAATAATATGTCAAATGTTTATGTCAAAATGTAAATCATGTAATGTATAACCAAAGTGATATGTATGGCTTGCGAAATGTATCAACTAAACCGTAGGTGAAAATGCACAAAACAAAGTATTGAAGTAAAACTTGGTTTAAATCAAAGTTAGGTTTTGTGGAAACGCATGCTATATTGATATAAACACTTATGCGGTATGTTAAACGCATACATTCAAGCCTTGAGACAGCAGGATAACCTTAGAGTAAAGGTTATCAAAGTGAAATGTTTTCGGATTCGGTCATTCCATCCATCCAAACACACCTAGGATTTTAGGAGCGGGATTTGTCAAGTCCTATGGTACCACTACCTACTACCGAGCGGCATGATCGGTGTTAATGAATGTAATAAAGATCCGTTAAACAAACCAAATGTTATACCAAATGTAAGCATGTGATGTGATGTGAATGTACTAAGTATGAACTAAATGAACATACATAGCATGAAAAGGTATTGTAAATCAAATGTACTAAGTATGATGAACATACATAACATGTGATGTAAAATAAATGTACTAAGTATGATGAACATACATAGCATGAAAAGGTAATGAAAAACAATGTACTAAGTATGCGCTAAACGAACATACGTAGCATAAAATGTTATGTAAAATGATGTACTAAGTATGCACGTAATGGGCATACGTAGCAAAAACATAATGAAATCATTTACTAATAGTGTACTAGTGAACATAGCAAGTATATGATGTGTAAACATGAAAAGCATGAAAGTAACAAGTAGGCACATGTATTTCACCCCAAAATGTTTGAAAAACAGTAAAAGAGGGGACTATGTACTCACTTGAGGGTGCTTAGAAGTCTTGAACAACAACCAAGCAAAGCTAGAGGGATCACAGAATCAAACGGCACCCTATATAGATAACTACATAAATAACCGGACCTAAATCAGGAGACTGGATAGTATGAGGTTTCGCAAACCAAATGAGTATTGGAACTCATATGATATGGTTTAATAAAGCCTACATACTAAAATGAAACCTATCCTATATGCTTTTTGTCCTGTTACGACCCGTTTAGGAAGCTTATGCTACTTTAACGCGTCATTCGCGTAAATCGCGTTCGGACCGCTTAACTAGTCCTATGATAAGTAAAATATGCCTCAACATGTCTAATATAGTTGCCTAATTAGCTTAGATGTCAAAATTTAGGTTACATATGCTTAAAATGAATTTATACGTAAAAAGGGTATTTTGGTAATTTACCTAAGGGATATAAACTACCTATCATACAACTACTTAAACGACGTGACCATAAGGTATAACCTTGGAAGGTTATTCCCTGTACAACTATGGTCACCTAAAGTATTTGGTCGGATCCTAATGATCGACCAAATGGGTCGGGTTCGAAAGTATAAGCGATTGATTAGATCGTTTACCTTTACGACCCTAAACAAGCACAAATCTAATAGCGATGAGCTAAGCATGCTAGAACATGTGTTGTAAATTTAGAAAACATGTTTTGTATTAAAACAAACGATTTTAATACCCTAGAGTAGTTTGGTTACAAAATACGCGAGAAAACGCATTTTGGCCGAAACTATGACTCGTCACTGAGCCTAGAAAACGTGGTAATCAGTAGGTATAGTCACTAGGGACTATAACCATCGTGATTACGCTCACGTTATGAAGTTCAAACGAACTTCGAGTTGACCATAAACTGGTCAATGCATAAAGTCAAACGCAGTTTGACTTTAGCGCTAAAATGAATGAAAAACGCGAAAGAATACTTACAGAAGGTCCCCGCAAGATTTGACCCGATTCACTCTCAGGTAGGAAGCATATGCTTCCACTTAGAGAGCAAGAATCAGATCAAATGTGAGGAAATGAGCAAGACAAGGGGGGTATTTATAGGTGTAGCACAACCGTTAAGACCGTTCGTCGGGAAACGTGCTTCGATCTAGGTCGTACATATGGGCCCCTTGTTTTGGGAAACCATTAGAGCCCCTAGTTTCAGTCCATGGTTTAAGAAATACCATTTGCAATGGGTTTTTGTTAGTGTAACAATACCTCCTGTTCAGATTGGTAGTAATAAATTTCTGCAGCAATCTCTTCAATGTCAGCCACACTATCCACAGTAACATCTTCAACAACCACTTCAGACTCAACAACAATCTCTGGCTCTTCTACTATCCTAGCCATCATAGCCTGTCCATCACTTCCAGGGATGTATTTATCCCAGTTGAATCCCACAGCAACTTTCTCGTCATCCTGGTTTACAACGAGAGCTTTCTCTGGTTTGTTCTCGATTTGTGGTCTTTGAACTACAAGTTGTTGATTCGGCCTGTGGTAGATTGCCTGTCTGTAGTAATCATTCGTGAATGGATTCTGATGATTATTCACCTCTCTGTTCGGGCATTCTCTTATGAAATGGCCTCTCTCTTTGCACTTTAAACAAGTTACTTTAGACTTGTCAAAACCAAGCTTCTGATCTGGTCCAGAAAGACTGTTTCTACCAGTAATTTCCATAAAACGTTGTGCTCTCCTCACTAGACTAGCCATACCCCACTTAATATCTATCAGCTCAAGCTCCTCCGGATCTATCTGATCGTAATCCTCCTTGTGTTGGGTTTTTCACATGTTTATCAAAGCTATTTTATCCGTATAAAATAAAAACGCAGCGGAAAATATTATTTAAAACATGTTTACTTTCAAGATATAAAACCCATTTTATATGTAAAACCCAATCCCGGATCCATATACGAAGATGCATGCTATCAAAATTAAAACACAACCATAGAGTGTTTAGAATACTACCTTCCAAGGAGTAAAGGATATGAAGATGATGATGCTTCTTGAACGGTTGCCTTCAAGTGTAGAAGACCTCAAGCTTGTATACCCCAAGCATGCCAACAAACACCTTATGTTTAGCTAGGATTTCTACACTTATGAACTCACTAAAGTTCCCTCTAGAAACCCTCATATTGCCGAAAATTAGAAGGACAATTTTGAGTTCTTGCACTTGATTTTCATACTTGAAAAGCCCTCTTGATCAACCATCTCATGGCCGAAAATTAGAAGGACAATTTTACAAGTTCTTCACTTGAAAAATGATCTCCTCAATTTGCACTCTCTTGGCCGATTTCCAGAGCATCATTTCAAGTCTTCTCTTCCATTTTTTTTTTGTCATAAAATGGTTATATTCATTGAGAGAATATGGCCACCCAACATGCCCAATCAAGACCCTTCTACACATGTATTGCATGTGCATTCATTGGACCAAAAGGTGCTTGGGAAGACCACCCAATCAAGAAGCCTCTAACAATGAGAATTGCATGTAATGTGATTGGACCATTAGGTCTTGGGAAGAGGGGGGCGGCCCACATAGGTATTAATAAAAAAAATTCAAATTTCTTTTATTAATTATTTAATTCTTATATATATTTTATAACTTTTATAAAATATAACATCATATGTTATAAGACTTATACATTATCTCACAAGTTTTTATAATGTTATTTAACCCATCAAATAACAAAATAAAATATTCTCTCAAAATAAATTATCCATATAATTTATTTGTTTGTCAAGTGCAATTATTTAGAAAACCAATTTCTAAATATTATAAGTGTTAATATTTATTTGTTTGATCATAGTACAAATAAATATTATAAGTGTTTGTCTAGCTTGTATTTGGGTATGACTCGACTTGGATCATAACGTACTAGCCATATCAATTTAATATGTGTCTTGGGCATACAGAGTCCAACAATCTCCCACTTGCACAAGATACATGAAGATTGATGCAAGTAGTTTACTACCCCTAATACGTATGACTATATGTCCCATTCAATAACATCATCCCCTTCAAGCCCCTTACTTGAAATGATTTAGGTGAATCTATCATTTATCCCTTTGTTTCAGATGTCATGTCAAATCCAGAGACATAGAGTGATCACTGCCATATTACTGACAGCGAAGAAATAAGTCAAGGCATAATATTTGGTGAATATCAAGACCCAATATGTATCTCAGGTCAGAGGATACTATGATATTCTCCTTTACTCAAATTTACTTATGATCAATCACAGATAATTCCATGTAGTAATATTTGAGAGCGAGTCAGTCCAATATTTGTATCCCACAAATATCTATGAACTCTGGCAGCAACACCTTGCTCTGTATTCATACCTAATGAATATCCACCAATCCAAGTTCATAATAGTCTTACATTCATATTTGTTCCCACAAGTATGGTCGACTACAGGCATTTAGAATAAGCAACTTATTCACGGATTTAAACATGCTAAAATGGAACATAACTCAAAATACCCTGTACAAGAGTTATAATGACAGTTGTTCCAATATCCAAATACAAAATAGATCAAATCCAATCACTAGAATATCGAAGTCCTAAGGCACAAGTATGACCCTTCATGCTTTGCCCGTTCAAGGAGCTTCGTGAGTGGATCCGCAATATTTTAATCAATGTGAACTTTGCGAATACATATCTTTCCCTTTTTCAACTTCATCCCTTATGTAGTTGAAACTCCGCTAATGTGCCTAGTCTTTTCATGTATACGAGATTCCTTGATTTGAGCAATCGCACCGTCGTTATCACAAAGATCTCTAGGGGTCCTGAATGGTAGGGACTACCCCTAGATCGGCAATAATTCAAGTGGCAGATCCATATGAATTATCTCAATCAATGAAGCGGCGATGTATTCTGATTCTGTAGTGGACAATGCTACCCTGATTGTGATCGAGAACCATCTCGATCAGTTTGGAAACTCGTATCCATGTAACCCTTTAAAACGAACTCCGAAACTCGCATCCCTGTAACCCTTTACAACGAGTTCTTCTTCACCAGATTCATATATTAGAAATATATCCTTAGTCCTTCTAAGGTATTTCAATATATATTTTTAACAGTCACCCAATGACCGTTACTCGCTGGTATCTTCTCGTCATGCTTAAAAGCGCATAACTTGTCCGGTCTAGTGCATATCATTACATACATAATGAATCCTATAGCTGACGCATATGGGATTCTTTTCATTCTTTCTTGCTCATCCTTTGAGCTTGGACATTGAAATGCTTTCAATATTGTCCCCTTTTGAACAGGTACCAAACATTTCATAAGGTTCTATATCTTGAACCTTTTCAAGATTTTGTCAATGTATGCACTTTGGTTTAAACCTATCAAGCGCCTCGATCTATCCCTATAGATCTTTATTCCCAAAATATAGGCGGCTTCTCCAAGATCCTTAATGGAAAAACAACTTCCAAGGCAGGCTTTTACACCTTCCAAGGTTTGGAATGTTATTTCCAAATAGTAGAATGTCATCGACATATAATACTAAGAAAGTAATAATGCTCCCACTAGCCTTCTTATACACACAAGCTTCGTCTTCGTTCTTGATGAATCCATATTCCCTAATCTCTTCATCAAAACGGTGATTCCAACTTCTAGATGCTTGTTTCAATCCATAGATTGATTTCTTTAACTTCCATACTTTGTTAGGATGTTTTAGATTGACAAAACCTTCAGGCTGAACCATATAGACATCTTCCTCAAGATATCCATTAAGGAAAGCCGTTTTGACACCCCTTTGCCAAATCTCATAATCATATTATGCAGGTATGGCAAATAATATCCTAATTGACTTTAGCATCACCACTGGCGAGAAGGTCTCATCACAATCACCCCCTTAAGTTTGATTGAAACCTATTGCTATAAGTCTCGCTGTATAAGTATCTAAGTTACCATGCATATCGGTTTTTCTTCCTGAAAACCCTACTTACTTCCAACCACTTTAGAGTTAAGAGGTAGTACAACCAATTCCCAAACTTGGTTGTAATACGTGGATTACATATCTACGTTCATGGCTTCAAGCCATTTGTCACAATCGGATTCTGTCATTACATCATGGTATGTGGTAGGTTAACCCGAATCTACCACGTAGCATCCATCCATGAAAACTCCATATCTTTCAGGTGGACTACTAATTCTACCAGATCTGTGAACGTTTTGTGTGTAATGATCAACCATTTGATCGTTTTTAACAACCTCTTGTTGAGTGCTAGAATCAACCAAACGTGTATCGGCTTATGGTTCTCGATCCTCATCAAGTTCCACTGTTCTACTAATTCCTTCCACAAGGAACTATCTGTCACACCCCGACCGCGTGTAACATGCAACCACGGCGGAAAACGTCGGGGAGTGTTGTGGACAGAATTAATTGTTTCATAACCATGGCATACAAGTTGTATTTTATTTATAAATAAGAGTGCTACATCGTTCCAAAACAAGAAATACAAAGTTCATAACATATTTAAACTAGCGTATCTTCATTTTTAGGCTCTAAGGCACAGGTCCGCCCTAGTATCGTGATCAACATCTTATGGGACAGCTCCTGAAAACACATGTGAAAGTAGGTACGTCAGCATAAAAATGCCTGTGAGATACATTGGTTTTGTGAAAATGGGATTCATGACTTGAGTTTTAAAGAAATGTTTGATAACAGTCAGTCATGAACCTTGTAATTTGTCTCGCTTTGTAAACCATTTGAAAAACGATAATATCAGATGATATGTATAGATAAACGTAAGGTTAATTGAATAACCCAGTAAAATGAGTTGAATAAGATAAGTTGTTTTGTAAGACAATGTTTTAAGAAAAGTATGTTATTTGTATAAAATGTTATATGTCTAAACTGAAATGATTTAGATAACGCTGAGATATGTAATATTATACAAACATTTATAGATAGGAAGTACCAGCGGCGTATCCACCATGTTTGCATCATATTACATACTCCACGTTACTCAAACCATTTACCCAAACCATCCACTATGTAAGATTGTTCTTGTATAACTCAATTGCCAAGTGTTATTGTGTTAATCATGTCAAATGTCTATGTTTAATGTATATCATGTAATGTGTATCCCAAAATGTATCATGTACGGTAAGCGAAATGTATCAACTTAAACCATATGTAAAATGCACAAAACAAGTCGTTGAAGTAAAACGTGGTTTAAATCAACGTTATGTTCTGTGGAAAAATGCATGCTCTATTGATATTAACATTTATGCGGTATTGTGAAATATGCATACATCCAAGCCTTGAGACTGTGGCGATAAACCCTCAAACAAATTAAGGTTTATCTAAGTTATGTATATCGAATTCGGTCATTCCTTCCAATCCTATCAAACCCAGGATTTCAGAAACGGGGGTTGTCAATTCCTATGGTACCACTACCTACTAACGAACGGCGTGATCAATGTTAATGAATGTATTGTCCCATGTTAAACAAACCAAATGTCATAACAAAATGAAGGCATGTGATGTAAACAATTGTACTAAGTATGCTAAGTAAACATACGAAGTAGAAGTGCTCATGTAAATCAATGTGCCCATATGCTGAGTAAACATATGCAGCAGAAATGTTCATGTAAATCAATGTGCCCATATGCTGAGTAAACATATGCAGCAGAAATGTTCATGTAAATCAATGTGTCCATATGCTGAGTAAACATATGCAACAGAAATGTTCATGTAAATCAATGCGTCCATATGCTGAGTAAACATATGCAACAGAAATGTAATGTAAATCAATGTACTAAGTACGCACACAATGGGCATACATAGCATAAAATGTAATGAAATCATGTACTATAATGTACGAATGAGCAAAGCAGATATACGATGTGAAAACATGGAAAGCATGAAAGTAACAGATAGGCACATGTGTTTCACCCCAAAACAGTTGGAAAACAGTAAAAGAGGGGTTCTATGTACTCACCTGAGATTGCTTTGAATTCCTTGTATAAAAACCAGATAATGCTAAAGATCACGGGATATCAATCGGCACCTAATAGGTAGCTATGTTAATATACCGGACCAAATCGGAAGGATCGGATAGTATGCGGGTTCGTAAACCAAACGAGTATGGAGACTCGTGTAATATGGTTTAACGAAGCCTACATACTAAAATGAAACCTAACCTAAGTGCTTACGCCCCATTACGACCCGTTTAGGTAGCTTATGCTACCCTAACGCGTCGTTCGCGTAGAACGCGTTCGGAACGCCTAACATTACGACCACAAGGTATAACCTCGGAAGGTTATAGCTATGGTCACCTAATGTGTTTGGTCGGATCCTAATGATCGACCAAATGGGTCGGGTTCGAAAGTATAAGCGATGGTTTAGATCGCTTACCTTACGACCCTATATAAGCACTAAACTAAAAGTGACGAGCTAAGCATGTTAGAACATGCTTAACTAAGATTAGAAAATAGGTTTGGCATCAAAACAAACGGATTTGATGCTCACAGTAGTTTGGTTACAAAATATGCAAGAATGCACATTTTGGCCGAAACTACGACTCGTCACTGAGCCTAGATAACGTGGTAATCAGTAGGTATAGTCACTACGGACTATAACCATCGTGATCACACTCACGTTATGAAGTTCCATGAACTTCGGGTTGACCATAGGCTGGTCAATGCAGAAAGTCAACAAAACGTTGACTTTCGGACTCGAAAAGCGAATAAAAGAACGAAAGAATACTTACGGAGGGTCCCCGAATGCTAATCTAGATCAAAATAGCTTAGGTATGAAACAAAGGTTCCAACTTAGAGCTTAGATCAGATTCTTGTGGGTTTTAACCAAAAAGGGGGGGGGTATTAATAGGATTTCCCGAACCGTTAGGATCGTTTCTTGGAAAACGTGATCGAATCTCGTGCGTACACTTGTCGAAAACTTGTGGTTACTGAAAATGCCCCTTAGTGAGCTGAAAGGGCAAGTGAAAACATGTGGACGAGGTTTAATCTGCTGAGATTCGCTGACTAATCGATCTTATCTAATCTGTTAGTCTGACGCGCCCCGCGTAAGGATTTGGGCAATCCTTACGCGCCCCGCCTAGCCCTGTCTGATCTGCACCACTTGCAGAATTTACATATTTGGTCCCTGTTGCGTGTTTAAGCTATTTCCGACACTTCTAAGGCCCGTAAAGCCAACTTTAAGGCCCTAAAATGATGCTTAAACATTGTGGACATGAAACATGCTCAAAAATGTTCCGGATGTTGGCTCGTTTGGCCGTACGATCGCGATGTTCACTTAATTACGACGGAATGCGCATAAGCGTGAAAGACGATCCAAATGACGCGACGAATGGATTTTTCTTATGCCAAACACTAAGGCATAATATTAGGATGCTTACATAAATTTTTGGTTGTCCGGATGTATTCAGAACGTAAGTTGTGCGCGAAAGTGCAAACTTGTGCACTTTTTGACACTTTTAGTCCCTGAATGACCCAAAAGTTTGTTTTAGCATACCAAACCCCTCAAAGCCTATTTCTAAACTATATAAAGGATATTTATGGTATGTTTAACTTATGGACATGTTCCAGAATGTTCGTTACAGTTCAAATTGGCATACTTTCGCAGTTTGTCAAGTTTAGTCCCTGTAAGCGAATTAACTTGTTTTTGCCATACCAAAGTGTTGGAACCCGAAGGTTTATTCATGTAGGTTAGCCAAGTCTAGGGATTGGTTTTGTAATTAGTTCTTTATGTTTTGGGTTAATCTTTGTGGGTTGGGCTAGATATGTGTCGCATGGGCCACTAGGTTGGTTTTCGGCCCTAATGTGTTTAGTATATAAACACCCCTAATCACTTGATTAGGGGTTGTTGGTTACGAGTAGAAGGCAGGCGACACAAGCAAAGGAACAAGGTTCCAGTCGAAATCTTGTATCAGTCATCAATCAAGTTGAATGCAAGTTTCGGTTTGTGTTTGTTATCTATTGTTTCTTATTTGATCTTATATTCATTCTTGAATCGACTTGTGTTTGAATTCCGCACTTACATAAGTTCAGATTGATATCATTGATAGATCCTCACGGGTTTTACAATTGGTATCAGAGCCATTGAAGCCATTCAAGGGCTCGGTTTTGATATCATTCGGATTCAAGAACCTTCATATGTTACTAATCCGATTTGTTGAGTGTCTTGCAGAAATTTTTACCAACTGTTCTTGACAAATTTATTGAAAAAATCACTGATTTTGGTTTGTTGATTTCAGTATTGGTGTTTGCTGAAATTTCGGGATATCGGTTCAACAGATTCAAAGATTACAATATCTTTGAATTTTGGAAATTGCTGAAAAGTCGGGATTGCGAGTAAACAGTTCTTATCACTTATTGTTTTGCAGGTTACGACTCGCAATCACCCAGTTGCGGCTCATCACGTTTCAGTTACGACTCGCAACCTCTGCTGGTTTCGGTTCATCCTGCCTTAGTTGCGACTCGCAACCTCTGCTGGTTTCGGTTCATCCTGCCTTAGTTACGACTCGCAACCAAAGAATTGGTCTCCACTCGCAACCGTGGTTTCGGCTCATTCGGTTTTGTTACGACTCGCAACCATTCCAGTTACGACTCGCAACCATCAGAAAATTGACTCGCAACCACGTTTCGACTCGCAACGACATTGTGTTACGGACGTTTGGACTGTTGATTTTGGACTTAATAAAATTAATTAATTAACTGATTAATTAACCATGTCAACCAACAACAGTGAATTGTCTGCCCTAACTCAACAACAAGAACTGGATTCAAAGCTAGGAACCACAACACGTATTCCGAGATTAACTGATGCCAATGACTTTCCCGAGTGGAAGTGGCGCTTTGAACAGCATCTGAAAGTTAAAGATTACAAGCTATGGCGCAGCATCTTGAGAGGACCTAGGGAGATTATGATGGAAAGCCCTATAGAACCTGATGTTAAAATAAAGAAGCCTCGAGATCAATACACTGAAGATGATCTGCTCATTGTTGAAGAAGATGATAGAGCTCTTTCCTATCTGACCATGGGTTTGGGTCCTAATATTGCTGTGGGCTTTCGCACCTGCAAATCTGCCAAGGAACTGTGGGATTCTCTGGTAGAAGTGTATGAAGGTAATGAAGATATGAAAGAGAGTCGAAGGAACTTGCTGCAACAAAACTTCAACAATTTCAACCATATTTATGGTGAAACAGTAGATAATCAGATCCAAAGGTTTGTCAAGCTGGTGACTCAAATGCAAATGGAAGAAATTCATACCACAAACGCATCCACCAACAGACAACTTCTCAATGCATTGCCCAAGAGTTGGGATCATCATGTTGCTATGATCAAGAAAACCAAAGATCTTGCAAGATGCACCCTGTCTGAGATGATCTCGCATAACAAAGCTTGTGAATTGGATGATAAGCAGAGAGAGACTAACTACAAGAACAGCATGCTGGCTGCCGGGTTCTCAATAGCTCCCACCACATCCAGTGACAGTAACACAGCTCTTCTGTCTCAAGGAGGATTCCAAATGTTTCGCAATGCTACAGCTGCTAAACCTGCTCCCACTTCAGCAAATGTCTACAACTCAGGGTCATCTACTCAGGCTTCCCCTACTAGTGCTGGAAAGGCTTCTGCTGCACCTTCTGCCTCTGTTGCGAGCAATGAAATGGTTGCCTTCTTCTCAAAACAGTCAAAAGAAAATCTTGAAATTGCAGCTTCAGTCATAAATTGCTTGAATGCCTTTACTGCGGGAAACCTTGGTCCTCCTAAGTTTTCCATGGATGATTTGGATCAAATTCATCCAGAAGATGTGGAAGAAATGGATATCACGTGGCAGATGGCTATGGCGGCTTTTAGAGCTAAAAACTTTGTGAGGAAGACAGGGAAAAACAAATGGCAAGGTCTTACGTTCTCGGGCCCCGCAAAGATGCCATTTGAGTTTCGTTGCTATAATTGTCATGAACAGGGTCATTTAGCTAGAAATTGCACGAAACCCAAGGTGAATGGTGAACAAACTCCAGCTCAGCCTGCTGCTCCTGTTACGCCCAATCGAGAAAGAGCTCTTGTGACTACAACTGGTGTGCCTGCTGATAATGTCAACAGTGGAAGCCCACAACCTATGGGATTGGCCCAAGCTTTGGTGGTACAGCCTGATTCGCCTTTTGACTGGAGTTCAGAGATCGAAAGACTAAACATCTCAGCTCCTGAAAATCAAGCCAACTCAAGCAATATCGCTTTCATGGCCAGCAACGATTCGGTGAATGATGATGTGAAGGTTGCACAGGAGGAGGAGTCGTCATCTGAAAACTTCGCCTTCATGACTCAAATCCTGTCAGCACCTGTCAAGGGTCTCACTAAAGAAGAGGTAATTTCTGTTTTCTGCACTTCTGAATGTAGGGAACGAGTTGAGGCCTATAGAATCCATAACGCTGAGCTAATCGAAGACTATAATGAAATTAAACGCAAAAATTTCACTTTAACAAAAAATGAAAAACTTTTCAAAGAGAAAATCGAAGCTCAGCGTAAGGATATCGTCCAACTCAAAGACGATGTTAGTGTAGCCACGGCCCAACTCATCATGGTTAAAGAAAAACTGTGTGAGGTGACTAAGGAACTGGAGAATGTTAGGGATAAATACCAAATTAATCAGTTAAACATTAAAAAATTCGATTCCTCCAGTAAATTAGTAAAAAATCTCTGTGATCAACAATTGGCTTATTCTAAAAAGAAAGGGTCGGGATTGGGTTACAATCAGGCTCCTCCTCCGTACAATAACAATTATACTTACTTGCCTATGACCGAGGAGGAGATGCTGAATGAAAGTAAAATGACATACGGACCCAAAAATAATAAGCCCTCGGTAAATGTTGAAAGTTCCAAAAATAGTAAGTCCTCAATCAATGGCAAATTTGCTGAAGAGCAAGTAAAACCAGAGACGTGTTTTGTGTCAAAGGGTACCTTTGATCCTAACAGTTCTTCGTCATGTGCAGATAAAGTACCTGAAGTGATATGGGGAGATGTGTTTGGAAGTGAACAAGTTTTAGAATCCGATTCTTCTAAAACTTCTTTTGATAATACTAATTCTGGTTGTGTGTTTGGACAAGCGTTTTTGAACTCATTTCATAGTTATGTTTCGTCTTCTTTTGGGCCTGATGTTTTGGGCAAAACAGTGAATGCTTGTGATGAACCTTTTAAAAATGCGTGTGATGATGAATGTTTTGCAACTGCTGAAAATTGTGATTCTAATGTTCTGATTCTCAAGGTGAAAATAGTGTGACCAACGATGTTCCTCAGGACACTTTCAGTGAAACCACTGAAAATGCTTCACAAGAAAACCAATCACATACTGATTTTTCGTGTGAATCAAATTCAGTGGACATTTCTACTGATGAATCTGATGGAACTTCTTTGGATGGCAACGATAGAAAGGAGTCATTATTTGTTGATGACGTCTCAGCCTCGATCGAGACTGAAACTCAAAATGATTTGCAAAACGAGAAAGAAGTTTTCTTAAATGAAAGTTTGAAAGAAAATACTTGTGAAGAAAATCATAAGTCAACATCTGAAACACCTAATCAAAATGATTTTCATGAAACAGTAAAAAATGAAAACTCTACTTTTTCAGATTCTCATGCTTGTGCCAGTGCTAGTTCTGATCCTCAGGCATCTACAAGCTCAGGGAAGGCACAAGCAAGTCAATCAAAACAGAACAAGCAAGCTCCATCTTCAAGACCCAAAAGACCCGCAGCCACTGTGAATCATCAAAACTCTTCCACAGTGAAATGACAGATTTGTTTCAATTGTGGGATAGCCGGGCACATTGCCAGAAACTGTGTTTCGTTGTCTTCCTCTGTGAAGTCTAAAACTCAACACGCACAACATCAGAAAGTCAAACCAAATCGATTTGGTCCTTCTAAGTCAATGAAGACTGATAGGTCTAAGACAATGAAGAACGACCATCGTAGGGTCAGGCCTTCTGATCAAGATTGGAATGCAGCCAAACGTAGACATAAAAATCAGCAAAATCATTTTTCAGAAAACAGATTTAAGGCGTTTGGTAATTATGCTAACAACTGGTCTAAACAATATTGGAAACCTAAATCTAAAGCCGTGCATTCCAACTTGCCTCATACACTTCATAAAAATTCTGCCAATGCGAATTCATCAAAATTTTTAAATAAAGACAATTTAGTTTGGCAGAGGGTAACGTATTTCGATGCTCAAGGAAAACCCAGATCCACTATGGGCTGGGTTCCTAAATCTCACTAATCCCGCTACTCGTGCAGGAACAGCTGTGGAGGACTACCGTGCGCCTCTGGTACATGGATAGTGGCTGTTCCAGGCACATGACAGGAGACTTATCCCAACTTGTGAATGTTAAAGAATTTAATGGTGGATATGTCTCATTTGCGGGAGGTGAATCTGGCAGAATCACTTTGAAAGGAACTGTTCAAAACGGTGTTCTCAGCTTTGAAAATGTCAATTATGTTCCAGAACTGAAACACAATCTGTTGAGCATTTCGCAGATTTGTGATAGAGGGAATTCAGTTCATTTTACGAAGAAGGGATGTCATGTTCTGAAGCCTGGGATTGTTATTCCAGAAGACTGGTTCTTGATGACAGCTGAAAGAAAAGGAAACGCTTACGTCATTGATATGAACAAGAAGCCGTGTGAAGAGATCACTTGTTTATTCTCGAAGATTTCAGAGCATGATGGTCTATTGTGGCACCGTCGACTCGGGCACGTGAATATGAAAAATCTGAATCGTCTAGCTAAAGGTCAATTGGTACGAGATCTTCCGATCAAGGTTTTCATGTTGGTGGAAAAGTGTGTTGCTTGTGCGAAAGGGAAGGCGCATCGAAAACCTCATAAGTCTAAACCAGTACCCTCGACAAAAGCTGTACTCGAACTACTTCACATGGACCTTTTTGGTCCAGTGAATGTGCTGAGTATCGGGAAGAAAGCTTATTGTCTGGTAATCGTCGATGATTACTCTCGCTACACTTGGGTGTATTTTCTCAGTCACAAAAACGAAACTGCTGGACTGGTGAAACAATTCATTACATTGGCTGAAAATCAAGCGAGTACTAAGGTGAAGGTTATTCGATCAGACAATGGGACAGAATTCAAGAATGTTGCTTTGGATACGTTCTGCATTGAAAAGGGAATTGATCGACAGTTCAATGCGCCCCGCACTCCACAACAGAATGGAGTGGCTGAAAGAAGGAATCGTACTCTAATTGAGGCAGCACGTACCATGCTGGCTGATTCAAAGCTTCCTAGCTTCTTTTGGGCCGAAGCTGTTAGCACGGCTTGTTATATCCAGAATCATGCTTTAGTAAACAAACGTCACATGAAAACCCCTTATGAGATTCTGGAAGGACGTAAACCTTCGGTTTCACACTTTCGTATTTTTGGTTGTCCATGTGTATTATTACTAATGGACTCAAATGGAAAGTTTGAAGTCAAAGGTGACGAATGTTACTTTGTTGGATATGCTAAAGGCTCTGCTTATAGGGTATACAACAAAGTAACTAGAAAAGTTGTTGAGTCGTGCAACATCGAATGGCTTGAAGAGAATGCTACGGACGCTAGAGTCGGTCCAGATTGGTTATATGATTATTCTGCTCTGTTTAAATCATTTAACATTTTGTCAAGTGATGTTTCAGTTGCAGGTGAGTCAGTTCCCCAACAACCATTGTCATTTGAAGATACTGAGGACGAAGCACAGATGCAAGAAAATGTGAAGCATCATACTGTTGATCCACCGGGAATGGTGTTCACGCAACATCCTACACCGACACCGATGGTCAATCAATCCCCTGAAGGTGCATCAACCAGTGACTCTGCAATGTTTCCTGATCCAATTCCTGAGGATTGTACCGTCACTTCTCCTGTAGTTCACACTACAAGTGCACCTGATGAGGGGGAGTGTAGCAACACCACCACTGCAGAGGAGACTGTATCAGATTTGGCCATACCGACGAGCGTTCAACGCAATCACCCAATCGAAAATGTGATTGGTCCTGTAAATGCAGGAATTTTGACCAGGAGTCAATCAGGAACCATTAACACTTGCTTATATTCTAGTTATCTTTCTCAAATCGAACCTAAAACCATTGATATAGCTTTGCAGGAACCTGGCTGGGTAGATGCTATGCACGAAGAGCTGAACCAGTTTGAAAAACTTGGAGTATGGAAGCTTGTCAAGTTGCCAGCAGGAAAGCGTAAGCTTGGAACTAGATGGGTTTTTCGAAACAAGCAGGATTCTGCGGGTGTCATTGTTCGAAACAAAGCAAGGCTGGTGGTTCAGGGATTTAGACAAATCGAAGGTCTAGATTATGATGAAGTATATGCTCCGGTTGCGCGACTTGAAGCCATCCGGATCTTTTTGGCTTACGCGTCGTACATGGGATTCACTGTTTATCAGATGGATGTCAAGACCGCGTTTCTCTATGGAGATGTGAAGGAGGAAATTTTTGTCGAGCAACCGCCAGGGTTTGTGCATCCAGATCATCCTGAGTACGCCTACAAGTTAGACAAGGCGTTGTACGGGTTACATCAGGCTCCTCGAGCTTGGTATGCCACCCTAACAGAGCATCTGTTGGCTCATGGATATACGCGTGGCACCATAGACCAGACTCTGTTTATCAAGAGGGTAGGACGTGATCAAATTTTGGTTCAAATCTACGTTGATGACATCATTTTCGGGTCTACAAGCGAGGATCTGTGCAAGGAGTTCGAGAGAGTTATGAAGAAAAAGTTTGAAATGAGTGCTCTGGGGGAGATGACACTGTTTTTGGGTCTACAAGTCAAGCAGAGTTCACAAGGAATTCTGATTCATCAAGGGAAGTATGTGGATGATGTCCTGGCAAAGTTCAAATTCACGGACGCAAAGCCTGCTGAAACACCTATGGCTGAGAGACCATTATTGACTGAAGATGAAGAAGGAGAGTCTGTAAATCAACGTCAATATAGGTCAATGATTGGGTCATTGATGTATCTCACAGCTAGCCGTCCGGACATCATGTTCGCTGTTTGCAACTGTGCACGCTATCAGGCTAATCCTAAAACTTCTCATCTTAGTGCTGTTAAACGGATCTTTCGGTATCTTAAAGGCCGACCTCGGTTTGGCCTGTGGTATCCGAGAGATTCCAATTTTGACTTGTTTGCTTTCTCTGACAGCAATTTTGGAGGTACTGACAGTGACAGGAAATCCACTTCTGCGGGATGTCAATTTTTAGGTGATCGGCTCATTTCTTGGCAGTGCAAGAAACAACAAACGGTGGCGATATCCACAGCTGAAGCTGAGTATGTTGCTGCTTCTGCTTCTTGCTCTCAAGTGGTGTGGATGCAACATCAATTGCAGGATTATGGTTTGACTTATCTTAACACTACTATTTACTGCGATAATGATGCTGCAATACAAATTGTTCGAAATCCTGTTTTTCACTCCAAAACCAAGCACATTGATATTAAAGTTCATTTCATTCGGGACTGTTTTGACAGAGGTCTGATTACGCTTGAACAAATCGACACAGATGCAAATGCTGCCGATTTGTTCACTAAACCTGTCAGCAGCTCGAAATTCAGAGTGCTTGTGGATTTTCTAAAAATGATCCGTTTTACTGATTGAGCATATTTTTGTTTTGTTTTGTTTTTCGTAGGTAAATTTGTTCATAAAGTTTTCTATTCTTAGGTAGTTTTTATTTATGCACAAATTTAGGGGGAGAAAAATCGAAAAATACAAAAACATTGAAAAATCGAAAAATACAAAAACATTGAAAAATTGAAAAAATACAAAAAGAGTTTCAAAAGGAAGTGTGGCTGGACTGGGAAATGAAATGAATTTTCACATTATGGTCAAGGGCTGACTCATGTAAGACCAGTATCGAAATTGTTTGACTCTAGTATGATGTGTTGGTAGGCTCTATCCTTAAGATTGGAAACAATAGCAGTTTCTGTTCAGAACTAAACCAGTACATGACCTCAGAAAAGAAAATCACTTGGAATTAGCTCATGTCTATTTGAATGTTTGTATGCTTTTCCCGATACACACAATTTTGATCTGATTCTGAAATCTTATCTGAAAAAGTCGTGTACCTCCTCTGCTGCATCCAGATACATGCTGACCTGGAGGTGCTAGGCAACGTCAGCTTCTGCTGCATCCAGATACATGCTGACCTAGCTGTACGTTGTCGATCTGTAGATCAATTAACACCCGAAAGAGGCCCTCTAGTGCCCAAAAGAAACCCAATAAACCTATATCAAATTGAGAAAACTCATTTGATCTGTATATTATATCATCTTAATCTAAGATCTATTCTGTTCTTTTCTCAATCTATTCCCAGTTAAGATTTCAGAAATCTGGATTGGACTTGTGAAATATGTGGTAGGGAAGATACTTGCATGATAGAGTTTGCTATTTATATTTCCGGGATTTGATTAGTATTTGTTTGGGTGTTCATGATTAAAATATCAAAACATGATAAAATGAAGTACGGGCAGTTATATGGAAAAGGTCTAGGGAGATGAGTTTAAGAGGACAAATATACTGACAGTTGTCTAGATCATTCTAAAATAGATCAGTGTTGATAAGTGAAGTCATGCCCGAGACCCTGTGATTTGATCCCTGAGCATCTATGCAAATTTCCTGTTTTATTTTTGTAAATAATATTTTATTATTTATTTTTGTTGTAGGTTTTTGTTTTGCAAAATAATGCTCAATGGGTTTAATGGGTTATTATTTGAAAATCAGATCTTTTTATTTGGGTTTGTTAAAATCATTTTTGAAAAACATTTCCTTAAGCCCAAGTGCTGAAAAACATTTTATTGAGCCCAAGTCAATAAGGCCCAAGCCCAACAGACTTGGGCCCATGAGAAATAGTGGACATATAAAAGGGACATTACGAGTCATTGTCTCCATTCACTCGCATCCTTGTTCAAATTCTCTCTCAACTTTCCGGCCGTAATCTCGATTCCGACTCAATTCCGGTTGCGACTCGCAATCCGATCAGATCATCAACAGGTAATATGACGTCATTGTTCAAGATTTTGCAGGATTTTTGAATTTTGTTTGAAGATTCCGGCGAATATATGAAGATTCCGATGAAGATATGAAGATTCCGATGAAGTCTCCGATGAGTTTTTGAAGTTTCCGATGAAGTTTCCAGTCGCAATCAAGAACAACAGGACTCGAAACTACTGATTACGACTCGCAACCTCAAGATTGCGACTCATGATTGCGACTCATTCTGGCTTGTTGCGACTCATGATTGCGACTCGCAATCTTCCGGTTGCGACTCAGTTTTCCTGGTTGCGACTCGTGGTTACGACTCGAAACCTTGGGTTGCGACTCATGGTTACGAGTGAACAGTAACAGTGTTTGTTTTATTTTTAATTTTTATCACTGTGCTATTGGAAACTTATACGTTTTGTGTGGTGTGCAGAAAAATGGACTTAAAGTTTATCGCGTCTCACAATCAAGTAGCATATTTGGCACCTCCACCTGTGAAGCATAAGCAGCTGTTCACGTCATTGATCAAAGGCCTAAGTACATGCCGTATTGCTCACGCTCTTCGTGAAAATCCGGTCGTTTATGAAAGCCTCATTCGAGATTTTTGGAAGACTGCAAAGGTGGAAATCATTGAAGGAAAAGGAGCTATAGCTGCTGAGATCGACGGGACGAAGATTATTGTGACGGAGCAGACTATCAGGGATGTGTTGAAGTTTAATGATCAGGAAACGGATCCAATCGAGCTTGCTGCTGGAGCGATTGAAGCAATTTTGCCATGACTGAGCTATGAAGGAAAATTTCCACCCCTGGTTAAGAAGTTTGTTCATCCGTACTGGCGTTTATTATTGCACATGTTCCTATTGTGCATGACAGAAAACCGCGGGGGAATTGATCAATTAAACACAACACAGACGGCTGCATTGATTTGCGTGATTACTAATGAGCCGTTCAACTATTCAAGATATGTTCTGGAAGCGATGAAGAGAAATGCTATTGGGCTTCGAAAGGATAAGTTTCTTATGTATCCTAGATTTGTGCAGATGATTCTCAATGAACGTTATCCTGAATTGAGGAGATCTGGTGATACTCTGGAGTTAAAGCCTATGGTCCCTTCGTGTTTTGGTGCACTTACTAAGAAGAAGGGAACAGAGAAAAAGTTTGAAGGTTTGATCGAGTTGGAGAAGTTTGGTCAGTTTGCAGAGACCGAAGACATTGTTGAGAATCCAGTCAGGGCACAAGCCGTACCTGCACATGCCATTGTTGCTGAAGAACATGACATTCAAAGGAGAGATGAAAATGAGCCTGAGCCAGAGCGTATCACTATTAACTCTGACGATGAAGGTGTTGAGATTACATGTGATTCTGATGATGATGACATAGAACTTCCTCCTGAAGTTAATGCTGATGCTGTTTCTACAGTTAATCCAGTGATTTCTGCTGAGAGTTTGGCAATGCTGATAAAGAAAGTGACTGACACGATGGGAAATCCTCCTCCCAATCTGTCAGTATCTACTGAAGAGCCAGAAGAAAGCCCAAGGGATTCTGATTCTATTCCGCTAAAAAGGAAAAGAAGGGATCCTAGACCCGGAATGTTTATCGAACAAAGCAAAGATCAATCTGTAACTGTTGCTGATGATGCTGAAGGTTTGTATGACTTCGATTTTGAAAAGTATGTTGACGATGCTACCACCACCACTACAGAGAATATCTTTGAGTCTGGTGTTCATACTCAAGGTGATGATACAGTTATGACGAATGTTGAAGTTCAAAATGAAGCTGTGCCTAATGTTGAAGCTCATGTAGAAGCTGGGCCCTCTGGAATTGTTAGTGCTGGTCCTTCTGGTACTATTCATGAAGAACCGAGCAGTTCAAGTGGTAAACGACCTGTAGAACCACTTAGAATGCCTTTCGACAGTGATTCTAGTGATGATGATGAGTTTATAAGCATGAGGGAAATGAAGAAACGTTTGGTTGTGCTCGAACAAGATTCAATTCATAAAGATGCAAAGATCATACAGCTTGAAGATACCATTGTGAAGAAAGATCAACAAATTGAGCAACTGCAAGGAGACGTTAGTTTGTTGTTCAATATTGTTTATGATTTGCGAGGCAAGCTTGAAAAGAAATTTGGACAAGAGTTTTCTGATCCCACAGATGTCGAAAACAGAAAGAAAGCTTTTGAGAAAGATAATGCTGAAAGGAGTGCTGCTATGGAAAAATACTTTGAAAGAGTTACTGATCCAGAAGCAGAGAAAGCTAAAGCAGAGAGGTTGAAGAAGAAAAGAGAGTTTGTGATTCTGAAGAACAAGAATGCTAATCCAGATGATGAAGATGCACGTGCTACACATCATTTAATGGATGTTGGTGAAACTCTCTACGATAAGAAAGGAAATCGATCTGGTGTAGTCAGCTGGGGTTATGATCATGATCGTAACAGATGGTGGATCAAGAGGAAAGTTGGACCGGTTGAATGGTACAAACATTCAGGGCAATTTCAATCATTCACTAAGGTAGATTTGACAGATTTGACAAATAAACCTTATGTGGATGATAAGCCTAATGGTCCTGGTTATGCATTCTTCGAGAGACTGAAAAGGGAAGTTGCAAAAGGTTTTCCCTCGATGCGTACAGCGGATTCTACTGTTAAACCAGCGAAAGGGATCAGGGATCTGTATACAAACAAGCGAATGAAGATTGTGCACTGGCCCGCTACTGACAAAGAGAAGACGATTCCGTTGGTGAGAAAGATTCCAAAAGGGGCGCTGAAGACAATGCACTTTTGGGTGTATGATGAACGTCTTGGTCAAGCAGTGATTGTTTGTGATGGTGATGCAAGTTACTGTTTGGTAGATCAGATCGATTTGTTGAATCTTGCAGTTGAAGATCTTGAAGTATTAGCAAGCAACCAAATCAGAGCTACTGAAAAATATGAGGAAATTGCTAAGGGTTGGACATCTGCAGTAGCTTCTGTCATGCATATTCACAAGAAGGGTTTTGGTGGATACAAAGACAATATGAGTGGTGGTCATCAAAGCACCTGAAGTCAGAAGAACCTGCATGCATAAACCTAGGGGGAGATTGTTGGAACCCGAAGGTTTATTCATGTAGGTTAGCGAAGTCTAGGGATTGGTTTTGTAATTAGTTCTTTATGTTTTGGGTTAATCTTTGTGGGTTGGGCTAGATATGTGTCGCATGGGCCACTAGGTTGGTTTTCGGCCCTAATGTGTTTAGTATATAAACACCCCTAATCACTTGATTAGGGGTTGTTGGTTACGAGTAGAAGGCAGGCGACACAAGCAAAGGAACAAGGTTCCAGTCGAAATCTTGTATCAGTCATCAATCAAGTTGAATGCAAGTTTCGGTTTGTGTTTGTTATCTATTGTTTCTTATTTGATCTTATATTCATTCTTGAATCGACTTGTGTTTGAATTCCGCACTTACATAAGTTCAGATTGATATCATTGATAGATCCTCACGGGTTTTACACAAAGCCTTCAAAACTTATTTCTAAGTTATGTAAAGGTTATTTAAGGTATGTTGAGTATATGTTGATGTTCCGGAGTATTTGTCGCATTAAACTGAGTACGTTTAAGCACCAGTTAGCGTATAACTCTCCAGAAAGCAATGTAGAGTTTGAAATTGAACAAAAGTCAAAACATGAAAAATGTAAAACACAACCAAACAAACATTGGGATAAAATAACATTGTTTTATTGATAATTGAACTGTTCATAATGATTACAAGCACAAATGTTAAACTATCTTCCAAGAACTCAGCCTTTCGAGCAACAAATACCTTTTGCTCTGTTGGATCGTAGAATTAATATCCTATACCATCTTTAGGATATCCTACAAAGATACACTTAGTGGATCGTACTTCTAATTTGTTTAGGGTGTATTGCTTCACATAAGCTTCATAACCCATACCTTTAAATATGATAATGATGGAGTCCTTTCATGCTATATTTCAAAAGGTGTCTTATCCACTTTCTTGGTTTGGGCCACATTGAATGTACGGGCCATGGATAGCAAAGCGTAACCCCATAATGATAGAGATAATGCGCTCCTAGCCATAAAAGATCGAACCATATTCAATAGAGTTCGACTCCTCTATCGAAACGAAGAACTTTGATTGAGTTGATTTTGTACTTCACCCTTTGAAGGCTTTGAACATTTCAAAACTTACTTTGTGTCTCAGGAAAGTACACATAACCATAACTACTATAGTTGCCAGTAAAAGTAATGAAGTATCTTTCACCATTCCTAGTCATTGTGTTAAAAGGATCACATACATCCGAATGTATGATACCTAATAAATATTTTGCCCCTTCCCTTTAAGGGATTACTTGGTCATTTTACCTTGTAAACAAGATTCACATGTATCAAATGAACCAACTTCATTTGTCACCAAAAGACACTTCGTTCGAAGTGTTTACATGCGACATCTGTTTATATGACCAAGGCGATAATGCCAAGGATAGGACTCACTCAAATCCATTTTGAGTTTCTTAGTGATTGCTTGGTACATTTAACTATCAAATGGTATATTATCATGAACCAATTCATAAATACCATTTGAAGGCATAGCTTTAAAGTAAAACATGTCATTCATTAATATAAATGTCATTGTTTACAAACTTTAAATCAAAACATATTGTCTCAAAAGGGAAACTTACTTAATGTTCCTAGTCAAACTAGGAGCATTCAAAACATTTTTAAAACTATTTCCAAATCATTTGGAAGTTTCAAAACATAGTCTCCTTTCTTGTAATGCTTATTTCTTTTGAATCTTTTGCAACAAATTCCAAACATTGCTTCCACATCCGGTATCTAATACCCATGTGTTGGAAGAAATAACATTAAGGTCAATATGTTTCATTAAGATTGTACCTAAGGTTTGCCTAACATTCCTCTTAGTTTTCAACTCTTTGAGATAGGTTGGAAAATTCCTTTTCCAATGTCCTATCTCACCATACTCAAAGCATGGATCGTTCATGGCAACCTTTGCCTTCTTATATTTTGGTTTTGGTGGTTTCGCTTTAGACTTTCTATTCTTTTTCCCTTTGAATTTCCCCCTACCATTTACAACATTTGCTTTGGTGTCGGGGTGATTCCCTTTCTTTGTTGCCATCCTTATTGATCGTTAGAATGGATAAAGCCATTTTACCCATATTGAGCCTTTCGAGGTGATCAATGTGGCTTTTCATCTTAAAGACATAAGATGAGACCGATTGGGTTGCCTCCATTCGACATGCATGAAGCGTGTCACACCCCGACCACGTAAAACAACAAAACGTGGCGGAATCGTCGGGGAGTGTCGTAACAGAATCATTGTTTCATAACACATGGAAAATAGAAATTTCGTTTTATTGATTAACTGAGTTACAATGTCTTAACAAACAAAGAAGTAAAACAAAATTAACTAGTCTTGCATCTTTTATTGTCACTAAGGCCTCGTCCAATCCTATGTAAGCATGCATCAATATCATCATCAAATATCATCAACTATTGTACCTGAAACACATGTGAAAATACATCAGCATAAAAATGCCGGCGAGTACATAGGTTTTGTGAAAATAGGATTCATGACTTAGGTTTAAAAAAATGTTTAATGAAAACTTGTCATGAATCCAGTTTAAGTGTTTGCTTTTATAAAACGTTTGAAAAACGATAATAAGGTAGATGATATGTAAAAGAGTAATGTAAGGTTAATTGAATAACCAAGTAAAAATAAGTTGTATAAAACAATTTGTTTTGTAAAAACAAAGTCTTGTGAAAAATATGTTATTTGTGTAAATTGTAATAGTCCAAATTGAATAATTCAAATAACGCTGCGATATGTAATATCATACAAACACTTATATATAGGAAGTACCAGCGGCGTATCCACCATGCTTGTATCATATTACACACGCCTCGTTACTTAATCACTTTACCCAAACAAACCACCAAAGTAAAATGTCTATGTTTAAACCAATTGCCAAATGTATTGAATAATATGTCAAATGTTTATGTCAAAATGTAAATCATGTAATGTATAACCAAAGTGATATGTATGGCTAGCGAAATGTTTCAACAAAACCATAGGTGAAAATTCACAAAACAAAGTATTGAAGTAAAACTTGGTTTAAATCAAAGTTATGTTTTATGGAAATGCATGCTATACTGATAACCTTAGAGTAAAGGTTATCAAAGTGAAATGTTTTTCGGATTCGGTCATTCCATCCATCCAAACAAACCTAGGATTTTAGGAATGGGATTTGTCAAGTCCTATGGTACCACTACCTACTACCGAGCGGCATGATCGGTGTTAATGAATGTAATAAAGATCCGTTAAACAAACCAAATGTTATACCAAATGTAAGCATGTGATGTGATGTGAGTGTACTAAGTATGAACTAAATGAACATACATAGCATGAAAAGGTATTGTAAATCAAATGTACTAAGTATGATGAACATACATAGCATGTGATGTAAAACAAATGTACTAAGTATGATGAACATACATAGCATGAAAAGGTAATGAAAAACAATCTACTAAGTATGCGCTAAACGAACATACGTAGCATAAAATGTTATGTAAAATGATGTACTAAGTATGCACGTAATGGGCGTACGTAGCAAAAACATAATGAAATCATGTACTAATAGTGTACTATTGAACATAGCAAGTATATGATATGTAAACATGAAAAGCATGAAAGTAACAAGTAGGCACATGTGTTTCACCCCAAAATGTTTGAAAAACAGTAAAAGAGGGGACTATGTACTCACTTGAGGGTGCTTAGAAGTCTTGAACATTAACCAAGCAAAGCTAGAGGGATCACGGAATCAAACGGCACCCTATAAAGATAACTACATAAATAACCGGACCTAAATCGGGAGACTAGATAGTATGAGGTTTCGCAAACCAAATGAGTTTTGGAACTCATATGATATGGTTTAATAAAGCCTACATACTAAAATGAGACCTATCCTATGTGCTTTTTGACCCGTTACGACCCGTTTAGGAAGCTTATGCTACTTTAACGCGTCATTCGCGTAAATCACGTTCGGACCGCTTAACTAGTCCTATGATAAGTAAAATATGCAACAACATGTCTAATATAGTTGCCTAATCAGTTTAGATGTCAAAATTTAGGTTACATATGCTTAAAATGAATTTATGCGTAAAAAGGGTATTTTGGTAATTTACCTAAGGCATATAAACTACCTATCATACAACTACTTAAACGACGTGACCATAAGGTATAACCTTGGAAGGTTATTCCCTATACAACTATGGTCACCTAAAGTATTTGGTCAGATCCTAATGTGTCACACCCCAACCGATGGCGGAATCATCGGGGCATGGCACTGAGCGAAACAGATTGTTCAAAGAAATTCCATAACAACTATTATTACCGAATAGTTTAAATATCACATCCCATACCGTGACCCATAAGATAAATTTAGTTATTACAGACATAGATATCCTTCAAACAAAACATGTTCCGACAACTCAGATTTAAGTGCATAAATATAAATTATCTTGGTTTCTACTCTTTCCTAGCCTCTATTTCACAGCAGGAAGAGCAAGTAAGCATCCTAAGCACCTGTCACATACGTTAAAATAAAGTCAATACATATAATGTAAAGGTGAGCACACAAGTTTGATAATAGCATATAGAGTTCGAATAGTTTACGCATAACCAGCACGTTCACAGTGAGAGAGGATGCATGTTAATTATCGACATGGATCTATCGATACCAACGACTGCGGTTTGACTGTCCGAGACAGTTCGCAATACATGATTACCACCGTAATCCATGCAAGTAATTGTCCTTAACAACCCCCGTGTGAACGGGTGCTGAGTCCAAACTATAGTACTACGTTGATAAGGCAGGTAGACAGTATTCCACGTGTAAACATAACAACAAGCATACATTTAGTCACGTAATACATGCAATCGGTTAGCGTTCAAATAGTTGAATAGTGTGTTCGATTGTGATTTTGATAAGTAACGTATGTAACGCCCAAAAGTGCTAAAGCAAAAAGGGATTCGATTATACTCACAGTGATTGATTATGGATTGAAGGGAGCGCTGAGAGTAGGGTTAGCATGAATAGTTCGATAGTATAACGACGAGTAATTCGGAAATGCTAACAAGTGTAATTGGATCGAATAGCCTGGTCGATCGAACAGCAGGTTCGATCAAACGGGCTGTTCGTTCGGTTTGAAAGTCCGTTTGAACAGTCCTGCTCGATCGGCCGGTAGGCTCGATCGGCTGGACCATTCGAGTGGATTGTTTCTTCCTCTGATGTGTTTGTGTATGATGGTTTGAACTTTTGAAGTTTTCGTTGTAGCATTTGAGAACACTGAAGTGTTCTTACCTTTCAGGTCGATCGATCGAACGGTCTGTTCGATCGGCCGGGTTAACCGATCGGTTAGGAACTTCAGAAGTAGTCCTCAGCAGGATATCACTCGGTCGAACAACATGCTCGATCGGGTGGCACTCCATACTACGAACGAGTTGTAAAATCGATTAAGTGTTGAAGCATAGTATCTCCTGATCCGAATAGTAATGTTTACCAATCGAGTAGCATATTCGATCGAACATCACTTCGTCAATAGTTTACTTCATGAAGTTTGAAAAGCGTGGGATCCTGTGCTAGCCGATCGGCTGGCCCGGTCGGCCTTTCGTCTACACTTGGCTGTTTAGATTGCTTTGATATGGTATGTCCGATCAGTTGGGCTGTTCGTTCGAACAACCTAGCCGTTTGGCCAGCAATTCTGACCTGGTCGGCCTTTCGTCTACACTTGGCTGTTTAGATTGCTTTGATATGATTTTAAGGTGTTTTGATAATGAGTCGAACCATAGAACGTGGGTCCTTACTTACTTCACCGGTTTAGACTGGAATCACCCAAGTCCGGCCGGTGAACTGTTCGGAACGGTAGCTTAACGTTTACCCGGAATCGGTGAACCTTGTAGATAGAATCCGAATCTTGAACCTCTTGGCTGTTAGAATGATTAGTTGGTTGGTTCAAGCTCCGTTTCTATCGGTTTTCAAGACATTGAGTGTAAAAGAGTTGAAAGAAGTCAAGAATTCTTCTTTCAATCCCTTTTCACCGTGAAAATGTTAAGATTCTTGGAAATCTTAGTTTGTTTATGTGGAAATCGGTTAGATCTAAGCTATTCATGGTTGAATGAGGCCAAAACATGATGTTCTTCAAGAACACCATGATGACATCACCCAAGAACACATAGATCTTGATGATTTTACGGTTAGAATCCAAGATTTGAAAGATAGAAAGATGAAGAATCATACATGGATAAAAAACGTACAAGAATTAGGATAAAAACTTACCAGAGTTGAGATAAATCTGAGAAAAGGTGAAGAATAAGGGCTGGTTCGGTCAGAGCTTTCCAAAAGTGGAAAAGAAGACAATGACAACCCTATTTATAGGCTCCAAAAGAGGAAAGTGGTAACCGATCGGCCAGGGTCTCCGATCGGTTGGGCTGCTCGATCGAACAGCATGTTCGATCGGCTAGCCTGTTCGATCAGTGATTCCTGTTCGATCAGGAACCCCTTTTTGAGTGTTTTGCGACGATTTTTGATATTTCGATTTCGATGGACGATGATACGAATACGATAGAGTTCCTAGTCAAATTACTTTCAGTCCCAACTACTATATCTAACATACAATCATCTGTAATTTCACATCTTTGTTTCGATTTCTATTGAGTTCGAATGCTTTTCGAGTTTCGATTCGATTTGATTGATTACCACACATAACATAAAGTAAACACGCACAAGTAACACATAAGGCATACACACACGTAAATATTACCACACCAGTTTCGCATAGTTCGAGTCTCGAGTTCGATTGATGAATCGATTAGCTTGATTATTGACTGATTAACTTTATCGCATTGTTACTTCCTACTATTCACAGTCGTAAATCGGTCGCATTGATCAAACATTTAATTACTTCGATTCTCTCTGATTACAACACTTATTCCACATAATACAAATAAAACACAAAATAGACTAATTACAGTCAAAGAAGTCAAGTTGACTTGGACTTTGACTTTGACTTTGACATTCGAAAACACGGGGTGTTACAGCCTCCCCTTGTTTAGGGAATTTCATCCCGAAATTAGGCTGAGAGCTGCACATCACCGTGATTTACCAATTTGATGCTTCAGATCTATTTAAACAACTGCGGGTACTTGGCCTTCATGTCGCTTTCGAGTTCCCAAGTGAACTCCATGCCTCGTTTGCCTTCCCATCGGACTTTCACGATAGGGATGCGTGAGCGCCTGAGTTGCTTGGTTTGGCGATCCATGATTTCAACAGGCTTTTCCACGAAGTGTAACGTTTCGTTGACCTGAAGATCGTCGAGCGGTACGATTAGATCATGATCAGCTAGGCATTTTCGGAGGTTAGACACATGGAAAGTCGGGTGGACGTTACTGAGTTCCTCCGGTAGTTCGAGCCTGTAGGCGACTTTTCCGATCCTTTCCAGAATCTTAAAAGGTCCCACATATCGAGGCTCTAGTTTCCCTTTCTTGCAGAATCTGACCACACCCTTCCAAGGGGATACCTTTAGGAGTACGTAGTCGCCAACGTCAAATTCAAGGGGCCTGCATCTTCTATCGGCGTAACTTTTCTGCCTACTTCGAGCTTTTACCAAATTGTCTCTAATCTGGAGGATTTTGTCAGTCGTTTCTTGTTGCATCTCGGGACCGGTTAATTGCGAATGACCGATCTCGTGCCACACAATAGGCGAACGACATCTCCTTCCATATAAGGCCTCGAAAGGTGCCATTTGGATGTTGGCATAGTAACTATTATTGTACGAGAATTCGACTACTGGCAGGTGTTTATTCCAACTACCACCAAAATCTATGACACACGCCCAGTGCATGTCTTCAAGAGTACGGATCGTTCTTTCAGTCTGTCCGTCGGTTTGTGGATGGAATGCAGTACTCAGATTAAGCGTCGTACCAAGAGCCGCTTGAAAAGTTTCCCATAATCGAGAAGTAAACCGAGCATCACGGTCAGAGATGATGTCGCGAGGCGTACCATGATTACAGATGATCTCGTCGGTGTAGATCTGGGCTAGTCGTTCTACCTTATAGTCTTCTCGTATCGGCAAAAAGTGGGCTGATTTGGTCAAACGATCAACAATGACCCAACTACTGTCGTGACCTGATGGCGTGGGCGGGAGTTTCGTTATGAAATCCATAGCTATACTCTCCCACTTCCATATAGGTATCGGCGGTTGTTCGAGTAAGCCAGAAGGTCTTTGATGTTCAGCCTTGACTCTTGCGTAAGTTAAGCAACTTCCAACGTAAAGAGCGATATCCCGTTTCATGCCCGGCCACCAGTACTTATAACGCAGGTCCTGGTACATCTTATCAGCGCCGGGATGAATAGAATATCGGGATTTGTGGGCTTCGTTCATGATAATCTTTCGCCAATCGGTCCGTTTAGGGATCCATATTCGGTCCAGATAGTAGAAAATCCCATCGGATTTGCTTATAAGCTGAGCTCCATCGTGATAGATCCTTTCTTTCTTCAATGTACGCTCATTAAAGCAAGCATGTTGAGCTTCGCGGATGAGGGCTTCGAGATTATGCTGGGCTTGGGTATTACGAATACTGAGCATGTAGCTTCGTCGGCTGAGCGCGTTGGCAACAACATTCGCCTTGCCTGGGTGATAACGAATCTCGCTGTCGTAGTCGTTAAGAAGTTCTACCCATCGGCGTTGACGCATATTGAGTTCCCTTTGATTAAAGATGTGTTGTAAACTCCTGTGATCAGTGTAGATTGTACACTTAGTGCCATACAGGTAGTGTCGCCAAATCTTTAATGCAAAGACAACTGCGCCTAGCTCGAGGTGATGGGTTGTATAGTTCTTCTCGTGGATCTTGAGCTGGCGAGATGCGTAAGCTATAACCTTGTCCCGTTGCATAAGAACACAACCAAGACCGAGGTTGCAAGCATCACAATAGACCATGAAATCGTCGTTTCTGTCGGGCAGCGTGAGAATAGGAGCATTGCAGAGCATACGCTTGAGGGTTTGAAAGGCAGTCTCCTGTGCGGTTCCCCACACAAAAGGCTTGTCTTTATGAGTAAGAGCGGTAAGCAGCACGGCGATCTTGGAGAATCCTTCAATAAATCGTCGATAATAGCCTACTAGTCCGAGAAAAGAACGAACTTCAGACGGGTTCTTAGGCGTAATCCAACCTTTGACGGCTTCAATCTTCGCGGGATCGACGTGTATTCCCTGACTATTCACGATGTGACCCAGAAACTGAACCTTCTCTAACCAGAATTCACACTTGGAGAACTTGGCATAGAGTTGGTTCCCCTGAAGTAACTCGAGAACCAAACGTAGATGTTGCGCGTGTTCGGTATTCGATTTGGAATAGATCAAGACATCGTCAAGGAACATGATGACGAAACGGTCTAAGAAAGGCTTACACACGCGATTCATCAGATCCATAAATACCATGGGTGCGTTAGTTAGACCAAAAGGCATAACAACGAATTCATAATGGCCATATCAGGTTCGAAAAGCGGTTTTGGGGATGTCTTCCTCTTGAATCCGCAATGGATGGTAGCCTGAACGCAGATCGATCTTCGAGAAACATTGGGCACCTTGCAGCTGATCAAATAAGTCGTCGATTCGGGGCAAAGGGTATCTGTTCTTGATGGTTAGCTTATTCAATTCCCGATAATCGATGCACATCCGGAACGACCCGTCCTTCTTTTTGACGAAAAGGACTGGCGCGCCCCAAGGAGAGGTGCTCGGGCGAATAAAGCCTTTTTCAAGCAATCCCTGGAGTTGATTTGAGAGTTCCCGCATTTCGGATGGAGCGAGTCGATAAGGAGCTTTGGCAACGGGGTTAGCTCCAGGAATAAGGTCAATACGAAAGTCGATATCACGACTTGGCGGTAGTCCAGGGAGTTCATCAGGGAACACCTGAGGAAACTCGCGGACCACTGGAACATCTTTGACTTCGGCTTTCTTTTTCTTTTCCTTTTCCGCTACTATACTGTTGGCCAAGAAGGCTCGGTATTCCTTGCGGAGATACTTGCTGGCTTGAACACATGACATGAGCTTGAGACCTTTCGACGCTGTTTCACCGTATACACATAGAAGATCACCATTTGCGAGCGAGAATCGAATCATCTTATCAAAACACACAACTTCAGCATGGTTTTCGCGAAGAAAGTCCATGCCTACTATGACGTCGAAACTTCCGAGTTGCATCGGAATAAGGTTGATTGGAAAGATGTGATTGTTGAGCTCCAGAGTACAATCACGGAGAACAGAGTTAACGGCGACAGTTCTTCCAGTAGTGACTTCAACTTCGAATGACGAGGACAGATAAGAGCGCTGACGACTAAGGAGCTTCTCGAATTCAAACGACACAAAGCAGTTTTCGGCTCCAGTATCAAACAAACATGATGCATAAATACCATTCACAAGGAACGTACCATTAACCACGTTGTTATCCGCCTGAGCCTGACGGGCATTGATGTTGAAGGTTCGAGCATGGGCTGCTTGCTGCTGTTGCTGAGGCTGCTGTTGTTGCTGCTGGGGCTGCTGGGGCTCTTGCTTAACCACCCTGTTCGGGCACCTGTTTGCAAAGTGGTTAGGATCACCACATGCAAAGCAGACTCGAGCGTTGACTGCAGGTGCTTGAGCTGCTTGTTGGCCTTGAGGGGTGGGGAGCAGAGCTTGGTTGACAGTAGCTTGCACTGGGGCTTGACGGGGACCAAAGCGACAGTCCGCAGTGAAATGACCGTAAAGGTTGCAGTGAGCGCAAAACGACAGGCTAGACCCACTGGATGACAATACGAGCATGTCGGGCAGAGCGGGTGAGGGCCTGTGTATGCACGCTTTGCTGGCGGTGCACTGATCACTGGAGCTGAGCGGTGGTGCTGTTGCTGCTGAGCTGGTACAGCTTGTAGAGGAGCAGCAGTTGTTGCGGCAGCACAGCTCTTGTTGCTGGAGCTGTTGTTGTTGTGCTTCTTCTTTCTTCTTGATGACTTGGAGGATTGAGCAGTGGCGGTGTCTCTGGATGCTGTTGCGGTGGCTTGGTGCAGAGACTTGGTTTGCTTATCCCAAAAGCCAGACTTCACTCGCTTGTCATTGACCTCAGCGGCGAGTAGGTAAGTCTCTTCAATCGTTGCTGGCTTGGCGGCGTGAACAAAGTCGGCTACACAATCGGGCAGAGCTCGAATGTACTTCTTGATGGTTTGATCTGGGGTCTTGACCTGATCGGGACATATGATGCTAAGCTGCTTGAAGCGAGCAGTGAGAGCAGCGTTGTCTCCATCCTTCTGCTTGATGGTCCAAAACTCGTCCTCCAGCTTTTGGCGTTCACGAGGAGGGTAGAATTCGTCGATCATAATTGCCTTCAACTCCTCCCATGTTAGCTCGTAAGCTGCATCATTACCGCGCTTGTTCCGTTCGGCCGTCCACCAGTCTAGAGCACGGGATTGGAAGACGCCCGTAGAATTGAGAGTGCGGAGATTTTCAGGACATGGCAGTAGGGCCATCTTCTCCGGTGAACTCTTTGGGTCCGCATCCTTTGAATTGCTTGAAACTGAAAGCAGCCTTGTTAGCATCTTTGGGAGCGTCTGTTCGCGATTCTTCAGATGACTTGCTGGCGTTTTCATAAACGTTGCTCACAGCCTTTGCTACACTTTTGGCGATGATGGCGGCGAGACGCTTGTCTCTTTTCTCTTGACGAGTCAGGTGGTGTCGGGATCCAGACGACGACTAAAGCTCAGGAACACGAGCAAGGCACAAACACATGTAAGCACATAGACACCCAAGGCACAAAATCGACATAACCACAGAAGCACATAAACATTTATGGCACAGAAGTACATAAGGACATAAACACATACACATTTAAGCATAGAAGCAGTCAGAAAACAGAAACCTATCCTTCCAAGGTCGAGTGTCGTTCGCGTAGCGATCACATAGAGCATATCGGGTAGCATAGTATAATTATAGCCTATCTTAGTCGTATAGCATAGCATAGTATGATATCGTCTAGATTGCAGCAACTGGAGATCGAATTGAGACAAAACGACAACGCGAGTCGTGTGTGTGATCGAAATGACAGCAAAATCGAATAATACCCAAAATATAAACACATAAACAGATAAAGCACACATAAACACATAAAATCAACGAGTCATCAGAGTACGCGATAGCGGTTCTCAGAATCGAATACATAAAATCGAGAGATAGATTGTCCGCGGCTACTAGACATCGACTACCCCAAGCAGTTCGACTATTCACAGAGGACTTGTCGTCACTTTCGACTCTAGAGGTCGTGTTTCTGCCTCGATTCTTGGGCATTCTACACGCATTCCCTAGGTCATACTTGTGAGTTCAGGTCGTTGGAGTCCGTCGAAGCTTTGGTGAGATGTAATAAAGTTCGGAACAAATTATCAAGGTTAGGGTTTCGCCCCTGGCTTAACAATTCCTCCCTTGTTTCTAAGAAGAATTTTTCATCAAAATGGGGATTTCACTCCTGATTTGGGATAATTCTCCTCGTATGTTAGTGAAAATATCAGGATAAGCATGAATAAATGGGTAAAATCATCATAAGTCAGGCAATTTAGTTGGGAGTTTGCGGTTTTCACACCTAATCCTGACTGAATCGCTTGACCTTAAACTGGAAATTCGGGTGCAGTGATAGCGAAGAATTGCAGAATAAAGCACATAAACTTGGTATGATGGTTCCTAGCTATAGTCTAGGTCTTTAAGACAGTGACCCGGACTAGGTCGTGTCTAGCCTAATTCCCTATAGTTATGGCTCTGATACCAATCTGTCACACCCCAACCGATGGTGGAATCATCGGGGCATGGCACTGAGCGAAACAAATTGTTCAAAGAAATTCCATAACAACTATTATTACCGAATAGTTTAAATATCACGTCCCATACCGTGGACCCATAAGATAAATTTAGTTATTACAGACATAGATATCCTTCAAACAAAACATGTTCCGACAACTCAGATTTAAGTGCATAAATATAAATTGTCTTGGTTTCTAGACTCTTTCCTAGCCTCTATTTCACAGCAGGAAGAGCAAGTAAGCATCCTAAGCACCTGTCACATACGTTAAAATAAAGTCAATACCTATAATGTAAAGGTGAGCACACAAGTTTGATAATAGCATATAGAGTGCGAATAGTTTACGCATAACCAGCACGTACACAATGAGAGAGTATACATGTTAATTATTGACATGGATCTATCGATACCAACGACTGCGGTTTGACTGTCCGAGACAGTTCGCAATACATGATTACCACCGTAATCCATGCAAGTAATTGTCCTTAACAACCCCCGTGTGAACGGGTGCTGAGTCCAAACTATAGTACTACGTTGCTAAGGCAGGTAGATAGTATTCCACGTGTAAACATAACAACAAGCATACATTTAGTCACGTAATACATGCAATCGATTAGCGTTCAAATAGTTGAATAGTGTGTTCGATTGTGATTTTGATAAGTAACGTATGTAACACCCCAAAGTGCTAAAGCAAAAAGGGATTCGAGTATACTCACAGTGATTGATTATGGATTGAAGGGAGCGCTGAGAGTAGGGTTAGCCTGAATAGTTCGATAGTATAACGACGAGTAATGCGGAAATGCTAACAAGTGTAATTGGATCGAATAGCCTGGTCGATCGAACAACAGGTTCGATCGAACGGGTTGTTCGTTCGGTTTGAAAGTCCGTTTGAACAGTCCTGCTCGATCGGCCGGTAGGCTCGATCGGCTGGACCATTCGAGTGGATTGTTTCTTCCTCTGATGTGTTTGTGTATGATGGTTTGAACTTTTGAAGTTTTCGTTGTAGCATTTGAGAACACTGAAGTGTTCTTACCTTTCAGGTTGATCGATCGAACGGTCTGTTCGATCGACCGGCTTAACCGATCGGTTAGGAACTTCAGAAGTAGTCCTCAGCAGGATGTCACTCGGTCGAACAACATGCTCGATCGGGTGGCACTCCATACTACGAACGAGTTGTAAAATCGATTAAGTGTTGAAGCATAGTATCTCATGATCCGAATAGTAATGTTTACCAATCGAGTAGCATATTCGATCGAACATCACTTCATCAATAGTTTACTTCATGAAGTTTGAAAAGCGTGGGATCATGTGCTAGCCGATCGGCTGGCCCGGTCGGCCTTTCGTCTACACTTGGCTGTTTAGATTGCTTTGATATGGTATGTCCGATCGGTTGGGCTGTTCGTTCGAACAACCTAGCCGTTCGGCCAGCAATTCTGACCTGGTCGGCCTTTCGTCTACACTTGGCTGTTTAGATTGCTTTGATATGATTTTGAGGTGTTTTGATAATGAGTCGAACCATAGAACGTGGGTCCTTACTTACTTCACCGGTTTAGACTGGAATCACCCAAGTCCGGCCGGTGAACTGTTCAGAACGGTAGCTTAACGTTTACCCGGAATCGGTGAACCTCGTAGATAGAATCCGAATCTTGAATCTCTTGGCTGTTAGAATGATTAGTTGGTTGGTTCAAGCTCCGTTTCTATCGGTTTTCAAGACATTGAGTGTAAAAGAGTTGAAAGAAGTCAAGAATTCTTCTTTCAATCCCTTTTCACCGTGAAAATGTTAAGATTCTTGCAAATCTTAGTTTGTTTATGTGGAAATCGGTTAGATCTAAGCTATTCATGGTTGAATGAGGCCAAAACATGATGTTCTTCAAGAACACCATGATGACATCACCCAAGAACACATAGATCTTGATGATTTCACGGTTAGAATCCAAGATTTGAAAGATAGAAAGATGAAGAATCATACATGGATCAAAAACGTACAAGAATTAGGATAAAAACTTACCGGAGTTGAGAGAAATCTGAGAAAATGTGAAGAACAAGGGCTGGTTCGGTCAGAGCTTTCCAAAAGTGGAAAAGAAGACAATGACACCCCTATTTATAGGCTCCAAAAGAGGAAAGTGGTAACCGATCGGCTAGGGTCTCCAATCGGTTGGGCTGCTCGATCGAACAGCATGTTCGATCGGCTAGCCTGTTCGATCAGTGATTCCTGTTCGATCAGGAACCCCTTTTTGAGTGTTTTGCGACGATTTTTGATATTTCGATTTCGATGGACGATGATACGAATACGATAGAGTTCCTAGTCAAATTACTTTCAGTCCCAACTACTATATCTAACATACAATCATCTGTAATTTCACATCTCGGTTTCGATTTCTATTGAGTTCGAATGCTTTTCGAGTTTCGATTCGATTTGATTGATTACCACACATAACATAAAGTAAACACGCACAAGTAACACATAAGGCACACACACACGTAAATATTACCACACCAGTTTCGCATAGTTCGAGTCTCGAGTTCGATTGATGAATCGATTAGCTTGATTATTGACTGATTAACTTTATCGCATTGTTACTTCCTACTATTCACAGTCGTAAATCGGTCGCATTGATCAAACATTTGATTACTTCGATTCTCTCTGATTACAACACTTATTCCACATAATACAAATAAAACACAAAATAGACTAATTACAGTCAAAGAAGTCAAGTTGACTTGGACTTTGACTTTGACTTTGACATTCGAAAACACGGGGTGTTACAGCCTCCCATTGTTTAGGGAATTTCATCTCGAAATTAGGCTGAGAGCTGCACATCACCGTGATTTACAAATTTGATGCTTCAGATCTATTTAAACAACTGCGGGTACTTGGCCTTTATGTCGCTTTCGAGTTCCCAAGTGAACTCCACGCCTCGTTTGCCTTCCCATCGGACTTTCACGATAGGGATGCGTGGGCGCCTGAGTTGCTTGGTTTGGCGATCCATGATTTCAACAGGCTTTTCCACGAAGTGTAACATTTCGTTGACCTGAAGATCGTCGAGCGGTACGATTAGATCATGATCAGCTAGGCTTTTTCGGAGGTTAGACACATGGAAAGTCGGGTGGACGTTACTGAGTTCCTCTGGTAGTTCGAGCCTGTAGGTGACTTTTCCGATCCTTTCCAGAATCTTAAAAGGTCCCACATATCGAGGCGCTAGTTTCCCTTTCTTGCCGAATCTGACTACACCCTTCCAAGGGGATACCTTTAGGAGTACGTAGTCGCCAACGTCAAATTCAAGGGGCCTGCATCTTCTATCGGCGTAAATTTTCTGCCTACTTCGAGCTATTACCAAATTGTCTCTAATCTGGAGGATTTTGTCAGTCGTTTCTTGTAGCATCTCGGGACCGGTTAATTGCGAATGACCGATCTCGTGCCACACAATAGGCGAACGACATCTCCTTCCATATAAGGCCTCGAAGGGTGCCATTTGGATGCTGGCATAGTAACTATTGTTGTACGAGAATTCGACTAATGGCAGGTGTTTGTTCCAACTACCACCAAAATCTATGACACACGCCCAGAGCATGTCTTCAAGAGTACGGATCGTTCTTTCAGTCTGTCTGTCGGTTTGTGGATGGAATGCAGTACTCAGATTAAGCGTCGTACCAAGAGCCGCTTGAAAAGTTTCCCACAATCGAGAAGTAAACCGAGCATCACGGTCAGAGATGATGTCGCAAGGCGTACCATGATTACAGATGATCTCGTCGGTGTAGATCTGGGCTAGTCGTTCTACCTGTTCGATTCGAACGGGTAGCCTGTTCGATCAGTGATTCCTGTTCGATCAGGAGCCCCTTTTTGAGTGTTTTACGACGATTTTTGATATTTCGATTTCGATGGACGATGATACGAATACGATAGAGTTCCTAGTCAGATTACTTTCAGTCCCAACTACTATATCTAACATACAATCATCTGTAATTTCACATCTCGGTTTCGATTTCTATTGAGTTCGATTGCTTTCCGAGTTTCGATTCGATTTGATTGATTACCACACATAACATAAAGTAAACACGCACAAGTAACACATAAGGCACACACACACGTAAATATTACCACACCAGTTTCGCATAGTTCGAGTCTCGAGTTCGATTGATGAGTCGATTAGCTTGATTATTGATTGATTAACTTTATCGCATTGTTACTTTCTACTATTCACAGTCGTAAATCGGTCGCATTGATCAAACATTTGATTACTTCGATTCTCTCTGATTACAACACTTATTTCACATAATACAAATAAAACACAAAATAGACTAATTACAGTCAAAGAAGTCAAGTTGACTTGGACTTTGACTTTGACATTCGAAAACACGGGGTGTTACATAATGATCGACCAAATGGGTCGGGTTCGAAAGTATAAGCGATTCATTAGATCATTTACCTTTACGACCCTAAACAAGCACAAATCTAATAGCGACGAGCTAAACATGCTAGAACATGTGTAGTAAATTTAGAAAACAGGTTTTGTATTAAAACAAACGATTTTAATACCCTATAGTAGTTTGGTTACAAAATACGCGAGAAAACGCATTTTGGCCAAAACTATGACTCGTCACTGAGCCTAGAAAACGTGGTAATCAGTAGGTATAGTCACTAGGGACTATAACCATCGTGATTACGCTCATGTTATGAAGTTCAAACGAACTTCGTGTTGACCATAAACTGGTCAATGCAGAAAGTCAAACGCAGTTTGACTATAACGCTGAAATGAATGAAAAACGCGAAAGAATACTTACAGAAGGTCCCCGCAAGATTTGACCCGATTCACTCTCAGGTAGGAAGCATATACTTCCACTTAGAGAGCAAGAATCAGATCAAATGTGAGGAAATGAGCAAGACAAGGGGAGTATTTATAGGTGTAGCACAACCGTTAAGATGGTTCGTCGGGAAACGTGCTTCGATCTAGGTCGTACACATGGGCCCCTTGTTTTGGGAAACCATTAGAGCCCCTAGTTTCAGTCCATGGTTTAAGAAATACCATTTGCAATGGGTTTTTGTGAGTGTAACAGCTGTTAACAGCTGGGTAAACTGGTTTTGCAGGTCTGGGGAGGCCTCGCGGCCCACGTAAGGAACAGACAAGGGTTTACGCGCCCCGCCTGAGTGTTCTGATCTGCAACCAACTTTGAAAAATGACAGTTTCAGTCCCTGTTGGTGTTTAAAGCTATTTCCGACATGTTTAAGGCCCGTTAATCCAACTTTAAGGCCCTAAAATGATGCTTAAACATTGTGGAAATGAAACTTTCTCAAAAATATGCCGGATGTTGGTTCGTTTGGTCGTACGATCGCGATGTTCGCTTAATTACGACGGAAGGCGCATAAGCGTGAAAGACGATCCAAATTAAGCGACGAATGGAATTTTATCATGCCAGTCACTAAAACATAATATTTTAATGATTGCATAAATTTTTGGATGTCCGGATGTATTCAGAACGTGAGATTTGCGAGAAAATGCAAACTTATGCACTTTTTGACGCTTTTAGTCCCTGAATGAGCATAAAGTTTATTTTAGCACACCAAACACCTCAAAGCCTATTTCTAAGCTATGTAAAAGATATTTAGGGTATGTTTAACTTATGATCATGTTCCGGAATGTTCGTTACAGTCCAAATTGGCATACTTTCACAGTTTGTCATTTTTAGTCCCTGTAAGCGAATAAACTTGATTTCGGCACACCAAACCTTCCAAAACTTATTTCTAAGTTATGTAAAGGTTATTTAAGGTATGTTAAGCCTATGTCACTATTACAGAGTGTTTGTTGCGTTAAACTAGTTATATTTACGCATCAGTGCGCGTATAACCTTCCAGAAAAGCGATTTAACAAGTGTTGATATGTGCAACTGATACACATGTTTATACAAATCCCAAGTATGAAATACAATATTTCATTGATTTGGTATTTGTTTGATGTTTGAGGTGACACAGATGTCACCGTCTCCCCTACTTCAGGATATTTCGTCCCGAAATTTATTTAGAGGAAACTTGTGAGAGTTTGAAACATGAGGTTGAAAAGATCAAACAACACTGGTTAGAGTCCTGAACTTCTAGTAACTTTAAATAACATCATGCTTGCAATGTGAGAGGGACACTTATATACAAGTATATAAAGTGTTATTGGTGCGTCCACCGTTCCTCTATTACATTGTCCACATTTCGTTATGGTTGTTACTATTGGTTCTTACACCTAATAAGTCTTACTGTGGTTCCTGTGCACTGAATTTCATAATTATGTACGCGTCCATAATTACGTAATTCCTTGCATAGTTCACACAGTGTATTTTATAATGTGTAGGGGAAGAAAATAATGAACGAACTTGTGATGATTGTGACTAGACCACCATAGGGTCCTTTTAGTTAAATCAATAAATGATTTAAAGGGACAACCAAGGAGTCTTTTCAGTTTATATCATCACATGTTATTCTTAACCAGATTTTGAATCAATCTTTTGACTTAGACCACTCAAAGGGGTCTCTTTGAATCATGGAATGGTACTATATAATCCAAGGGTCTTAACGATTACGTAGAAGCCCATTAAGGATTTAAGGTAGTACCTTTTGAATATCCTACTACGAATCCCTCATATGAAGATATGAAAGGTTCTACGAGGATTTGGATAACGAATATCCAGAGTATAAAAACACAAAAATGCATAAAAGAAAACGCAAAGCATAAACACATAGTCACATAACCACAAAATTGTTTATCTTGATTTTAAATTTGTCATTATTTTGTTAATTTGTTCTGCTAACTGTGCACATGCATTTAAAGCACACCAGGTATCCAATCAGTGGATTTTGATTGGTGCTTTAAACATTATCAAGAATCTAACTATGAAGGTAGAAAGATCTTAAAAAGAAAATTCGATTTCGATTATAAGGAACCGAAATGTTCGAATTAAGGTACACAAGGAATCCAATTAAGGACTCTGATTTTGAATGATAATCATCCACAAGGGCCTAATCGTGAAGATTAAAGATCCCATATGGATTTTAGAATTTGAAAAGCGGGAGGCGTTTCAAAGCCTCGCACTAAACGTGCTTAAGTCAAAACGTGAGGTAAAATGCTTATGAAGTTGAGATGCTAGATATGTCAAGGCGACATATGAAGCGGAATTTGAGGGTTAAGTCAATGTATCATGAAAATATTTTTGAAAACTATGCATGGGGTTTTAAAAAAATGTGTTCAATGTTTTTTTTGAAACCTTACATATAATACTTTTGAAATCATAAAGTAGGTGTATTAGATAGATAAATTTATAAAAATGTTTTAAAATTATGCAAGATGAATTTTGAAATTATGTATAATGCTTTTGAAAACATGAATGATGCTTTTGAAATCATGAACTTGATATAAGTAATTATATTGTATTAATAACATTTTGAAATCATGAAGGTTGTTTTTGAAAACATAGACAATGCTTTTGAAATCATGCATTTGATATGTTAAGTAAATACACTATATTAAAAATGTTTTCGAACTATATATAAAATGTTTTTGAAATCATGAAGGTTGTTTTGAAAACTTATGTTATGCATGTTGAAAAATCAGAACGTAATGGGTATGAAAAATACCTTAGTTTTCTAACCAAGGATTTAAAGGTATAGATGTGCAAAAGCACAATTACTCAAAATTTCGCTTTATTTCTTGTACTTTGCCTCCTAGAATGAAATGAGTACTTAAAATTTTCGAGGAAATTATGAGCGATCACTTGAAAGGGAGAATCACAAGAGTAGTTTGTAAAGAGCATAGTTCCTTGATGTAGGTATCATAGGGAAATGCCATATACACATGTAACTACATTTGTATATCAGAATTGCGAACAACGATTTTATTTATGAACAATTTCACAATACAAGAAAACAAAAGAAACAAAGGCATAAGACAACAACATCTTTTGCTCGGCCAAATGCTTATCCAAGGGTTGGATTTGCATTGACAATCTTTGGGCATATGTTCCTGAAATGGCTCGTCTCACCACAGTTGTAGCAAGTACCAGACGGGAAACGAGCTTGAGTAGGGTTGACTTGGAGTTGGGTAGCAGCAAGGTTTGCAACAGCTTTGTTTTGGATAGCAAAGCGGCATATGTTAATCAAATGTCCCAACCGTCCACAGTAGGTGCATTTGGAGTAGGGTATGAGGTTTAAATGATGATGGTTGCATCGCTTACACCATGGGGCAGCTCCCAAGTACGGCTTCCTAGCTGGTGGCGTCGCTACCTGGCTAGGTCCCGCTTGATTAAGTGTAACTGCTCCGGGTTTCTTTGAAGCCTTACGCTTCCTTGATTTTGGTGCAGGCCTGACTTCTGCTTCCTTTGGTGATTCTTGAGTGGCTCCATTTTTGAGACGAGACATGGCAATGTCTAGATTCACAGACTTCAGAATCACTTCGCCTATTTGCTGGGCAAATTTGGCTGTTTGCTCGGACATTTGACCATTGTTGAGATGAAGAGACATTTTAGAAGAAAATGAAAGACATAGAAAGCAACAAATGAAATGTTATCGGATAAACAAAACAGAAAGGCAACGCATACGAATTACGATCATTTGCTTGTTACCAAAGGCAAACAAATGAGACGGTGACAAATCAAAGTAAGCGGGTCATAATAATGTATCGCTGAAGACATGCTTGCCTATAAGTCAAAACTCACCCCAAGAGTTCCCAGGTGAGAGTGACTGGTCCGATACTGCGGATTTATACGAACACTCTAGCCTTAGACAGAAAACTCAGAGTACAGGAGTTCACCCTTCCAGTTTGCACGTGTTCACATTATAAGACCCAAACTTTGACGAGATTTGAAGACTTAGAGGGTTCAAAACCTTATAATTAATCATCCTAGAACAGATGATTGCTTTTCAAAGCAGATTTAAAATTTATGTTCTTGTTGTGGTCGTCGCCTAAGGATAGGTGACGGTATTGTTTTAAGATCTAAACAAAAGGATCTTGTGTTGGGGTTCTAGGAAGGTTATAGACTAGGTCAAAGCATTACTAATAACCTAATTCCCTATAACCATGAGCTCTGATACCAACTTTTCTGTCACACCCCGACCACGTAAAACAACAAAACGTGGCGGAATCGTCGGGGAGTGTTGTAACAGAATCATTGTTTCATAACACATGGAAAATAGAAATTTTGTTTTATTGATTAACTGAGTTACAATGTCTTAACAAACAAAGAAGTAAAACAAAATTTAACTAGTCTTGCATCTTTTATTGTCACTAAGGCCTCGTCCAATCCTATGTGAGCATGCATCAATATCATCATCAAATATCATCAACTATTGTACCTGAAACACATGTGAAAATACATCAGCATAAAAATGCCGGCGAGTACATAGGTTTTGTGAAAATAGGATTCATGACTTAGGTTTAAAAAAATGTTTAATGAAAACTTGTCATGAATCCAGTTTAAGTGTTTGCTTTTATAAAAAGTTTGAAAAAAGATAATAAGGTAGATGATATGTAAAAGAGTAATGTAAGGTTAAATGAATAACCAAGTAAAAATAAGTTGTATAAAACAATTTGTTTTGTAAAAACAAAGTCTTGTAAAAAATATATTATTTGTGTAAATTGTAATAGTCCAAATTGAATGATTCAAATAACGCTGCGATATGTAATATCATACAAACACTTAAATATAGGAAGTACCAGCGGAGTATCCACCATGCTTGTATCATATTACACACGCCTCGCTACTTAATCACTTTACCCAAACAAACCACCAAAGTAAAATGTCTATGTTTAAACCAATTGCCAAATGTATTGAATAATATGTCAAATGTTTATGTCAAAATGTAAATCATGTAATGTATAACCAAAGTGATATGTATGGCTAGCGAAATGTATCAACTAAACCATAGGTGAAAATGCACAAAACAAAGTATTGAAGTAAAACTTGGTTTAAATCAAAGTTATGTTTTGTGGAAATGCATGCTATACTGATATAAACACTTATGCGGTATGTTAAACGCATACATTCAAGCCTTGAGACAGCAGGATAACCTTAGAGTAAAGATTATCAAAGTGAAATGTTTTCGGATTCGGTCATTCCATCCATCCAAACAAACCTAGGATTTTAGGAACGGGATTTGTCAAGTCCTATGGTACCACTACCTACTACCGAGCGGCATGATCGGTGTTAATGAATGTAATAAAGATCCGTTAAACAAACCAAATGTTATACCAAATGTAAGCATGTGATGTGATGTGAATGTACTAAGTATGAACTAAATGAACATACATAGCATGAAAAGGTATTGTAAATCAAATGTACTAAGTATGATGAACATACATAGCATGTGATGTAAAACAAATGTACTAAGTATGATGAACATACATAGCATGAAAAGGTAATGAAAAACAATGTACTAAGTATGCGCTAGATGAACATACGTAGCATAAAATGTTATGTAAAATGGTGTACTAAGTATGCACGTAATGGGCATACGTAGCAAAAACATAATGAAATCATGTACTAATAGTGTACTAGTGAACATAGCAAGTATATGATGTGTAAACATTAAAAGCATGAAAGTAACAAGTAGGCACATGTGTTTCACCCCAAAATGTTTGAAAAACAGTAAAATAGGGGACTATGTACTCACTTGAGGGTGCTTAGAAGTCTTGAACAACAACCAAGCAAAGCTAGAGGGATCACGGAATCAAACGGCACCCTATATAGATAACTACATAAATAACCGGACCTAAATCGGGAGACTGGATAGTATGAGGTTTCGCAAACCAAATGAGTATTGGAACTCATATGATATGGTTTAATAAAGCCTACATACTAAAATGAAACCTATCCTATGTGCTTTTTGACCCATTACGACCCGTTTAGGTAGCTTATGCTACTTTAACGCGCCATTCGCGTAAATCACGTTCGGACCACTTAACTAGTCCTATGATAAGTAAAATATGCCTCAACATGTCTAATATAGTTGCCTAATCAGTTTAGATGTCAAAATTTAGGTTACATATGCTTAAAATGAATTTATGCGTAAAAAGGGTATTTTGGTAATTTACCTAAGGCATATAAACTACCTATCATACAACTACTTAAACGACGTGACGATAAGGTATAACCTTGGAAGGTTATTCCCTATACAACTATGGTCACCTAAAGTATTTGGTCGGATCCTAATGATCGATCAAATGGGTCGGGTTCGAAAGTATAAGCGATTGATTAGATCGTTTACCTTTACGACCCTACACAAGCACAAATCTAATAGCGACGAGCTAAACATGCTAGAACATGATTAGTAAATTTAGAAAACAGGTTTGGTATTAAAACAAACGGTTTTAATACCCTAGAGTAGTTTGGTTACAAAATACGCGAGAAAACGCATTTTGGCCGAAACTATGACTCGTCACTGAGCCTAGAAAACGTGGTAATCAGTAGGTATAGTCACTAGGGACTATAACCATCATGATTATCCTCACGTTATGAAGTTCAAACGAACTTCACGTTGACCATAAACTGGTCAATGCAGAAAGTCAAATGTAGTTTGACTTTAACGCTAAAATGAATGAAAAACACGAAAGAATACTTACAGAAGGTCCCCGCAAGATTTGACCCGATTCACTCTCAGGTAGGAAGCATATACTTCCACTTAGAGAGCAAGAATCAGATCAAATGTGAGGAAATGAGCAATACACGGGGGTATTTATAGGTGTAGCACAACCGTTAAGATCGTTCGTCGGGAAACATGCTTCGATCTAGGCCGTACACATGGGCCCCTTGTTTTGGGAAACCAATAGAGCCCCTAGTTTCAGTCCATTGTTTAAGAAATACCATTTGCAATGGGTTTTTGTGAGTGTAACAGCTGTTAACAGCTGGGTAAACTGGTTTTGCAGGTCTGGGGAGGCCTCGCGGCCCGCGTAAGGAACAGACAAGGGTTTACGCGCCCCGCCTGAGTGTTCTGATCTGCAACCAACTTTGAAAAATGACAGTTTCAGTCCCTGTTGATGTTTAAAGCTATTTCCGACATGTTTAAGGCCCGTTAAGCGAACTTTAAGGCCCTAAAATGATGCTTAAACATTGTGGACATGAAACTTGCTCAAAAATATGCCGTATGTCGGTTCGTTTGGTCGTACGATCGCGACGTTCGCTTAATTACGACGGAAGGCGCATAAGCGTGAAAGACGATCCAAATAATGGAATTTTATCATGCCAATCACTAAAACATAATATTTTAATGATTGCATAAATTTTTGGATGTCCGGATGTATTCAGAACGTGAGATATGCGCGAAAATGCAAACTTATGCACTTTTTGACGCTTTTAGTCCTTGAATGAGCATAAAGTTTATTTTAGCACACCGAACACCTCAAAGCCTATTTCTAAGCTATGTAATGGATATTTAGGGTGTGTTTAACTTATGATCATGTTCCGGAATGTTCGTTACAGTTCAAATTGGCATACTTTTGCAATTTGTCATTTTTAGTCCCTATAAGCGAATAAACTTGATTTCGGCACACCAAACCTTCCAAAACTTGTTTCTAAGTTATGTAAAGGTTATTTAAGGTATGTTAAGCCTATGTCACTATTCTGGAGTGTTTTTTGCGTTAAACTGGTTATATTTACGCATCAGTGCGCGTATAACCTTCCAGAAAAGCGATTTAGAGCCCGAAATCGAACAAGAGTTGATATGTGCAACTGATACACATGTTTATACAAATCCCAAGTATGAAATACAATATTTCATTGGTTTGGTATTTGTTTGATGGTTGAGGTGACACAGGTGTCACAAAGCGCTCGAACCATTTTGATGCATTCTACCCTTGGGAACATTTCCTATAATTGGTTAATCATGTCATATGCCTATGATGTTCAAAATCCTTTTGAATCTCGGGAATCATAATTCCTAACATGAGGCAAGAGGCTTGCATAGTATCCTCGATATACTTAATCCAATCGTTATAGGCATCATTATCTTCCATAAGATGTTCATCGGGATTAGGATCGTTCAACACATAGGATATCTTCTCTTTCTTGAGAACGATTCTTAAGTTCCGATATTAATCCATGAAGTGTTATGATTGAGACGATCCTTTTCAAGGATTATTTTTAGTGATAGGTTACATAGCGGCCATCTACAAAATTTAGCAAGGTTCAAATTTTAGTATTTTCGATATTATTATATTTTAATTATTAATACCCTTTTATGTCTCATAGACAATTAATAATTAAAATCTAGAATCCAACGTTACATTTAAATATTGGTTAGGTGACCTTTATCCCTCTATTTAAATTAACAAGGTAGTCAACGTTTGACAATTGCAACCCTTTGCAACTTCTAGACATATGGGATCGGTTAAACATCTTTATGTTTAGTTGGCATGTTTAATCCCATCAACACCTTTTGTTCGCCATGCTCCGGTGACCCTAAGTTCATGGTTTCCAAATCAAGTCGTCCAACTTACACATGTGAGTTTACACACATAAGTGGTTAGGTGACCTTTATCCCACAAACATGGTGAACCCACCTTGAATATACAATTTCCCTCAAATATGGTTAGGTGACCTTTATCCCACAAAAGAGTTCCCAAGTGATTTGAGTGTTGTATAAAAGGATGGTGTTTGACTTGTTTTATAAAAGGGATTTTGAGTTTCCAAAATTCTAGTTTAGAAAACTTTATGTACCATACATTTGCATGCATTCAAATCAATGGTACTTTAATGAAAACAAATTTTCAAGGTTCTTTTTAATAAAACCCATTTATTATAAAATCATTAATTTTTAATAAAACCTTTTATTAACCATTTTAATGATTTTGTTAAGAACCAATTTTTAAGCTTGTTGTAGATTATTAGTTTGTTAAGCATGCATATCCAAATATCATCAAAACAATATAAATAAACAACCACATAAGCACAACACACATAACAATAGGTGCATAACCATAGCCAACTATTTTGACCACACTTGTTAGCCGGAACAAGTGTGTCAAAAGGTCCTCCCTAAGGGGTGAATATTGACACAAATAATGTGTCGTTGAACTCCCACTTGATCCCGCATCCAATTGCTTCAAGTCTTCCAAAATGTACTTTAATTCAGCTCCAAACTCCTTTGGGCTCCAAAATGTGTTTTGGTTATCGGGCTAAAATCCCATTAAGAACTATGAAGTCCTTTAGGCTCAAAATTAGCCAAAACCAAAACCGCATTTTGTGTGCATCTTCTTTTACAAAAAATATCCTAATACATTTTTTTTTCTAGTAAAATGAAATGCACCTAATCTATTTATTTTACATACCAAATGAAAATAAATAAATTACATAACTTAACAAATGGAAGAACAAAAATAATTAATTATTACAACCTTTGAAATAATTAAATACAAATCACAAACACAAATATTCAACATATACACACAAGGTCATGGCTAGGTTATGAACACCAAAAATATATATCCATATAATTAAAATTCAAGAAGCAAAAAATGGTTTCCTTTTTACAACCTACATTTTCGGTCAAGAATGAAAAAACCGAAAAGTGGGTTTTTGTCCAAACAAACAATCATCCATATGACATAATTTTTCAAGATACTTTTATGCATGTATAATAAATATCTTGAAAAACAAAAGGAGAACCAAGATGAAAGATTTCGGCCATAGGGTTTAACCAAACCCGAAACCCGAAAATTTCATATCCTATGAAGCATGCACTCATATAAGCGGCTCTAGATGCCATTGTTGGGTTTTTCACATGTTTATCAAAGCTATTTTATCCGTATAAAATAAAAAACGCAGCAGAAAATATTATTTAAAACATGTTTACTTTCAAGATATAGAACCCATTTTATATGTAAAACCCAATCCCGGATCCATATACGAAGATGCATGCTATCAAAATTAAAACACAACCAAGAAGTGTTTAGAATACTACCTTCCAAGGAGTAAAGGATATGAAGATGATGATGCTTATTGAACGGTTGCCTTCAAGTGTAGAAGACCTCAAGCTTGTATACCCCAGGCATGCCAACAAACACCTTATGTTTAGCTAGGATTTCTACACTTATGAACTCACTAAAGTTCCCTCTAGAAACCCTCATATGGCCGAAAATTTGAAGGACAATTTTGAGTTCTTGCACTTGATTTTTTGATACTTGAAAAGCCCTCTTGATCAACCATCTCATGGCCGAAAATTAGAAGGACAAATTTACAAGTTCTTCACTTGAAAAATGATCTCCTCAATTTGCACTCTCTTGGCCGATTTTTAGAGCATCATTTCAAGTCTTCTCTTCCATTTTTCTGTCATAAAATGGTTATATTAATTGAGAGAATATGGCCACCCAACATGCCCAATCAAGACCCTTCTACAAATGCAAATTGCATGTGCATTCATTGGACCAAAAGGTGCTTGGGAAGCCCACCCAATCAAGAAGCCTCTAACAATGAGAATTGCATGTAATGTGATTGGACCATTACGTCTTGGGAAGAGGGGGGCGGCCCACATGGGTATTAATAAAAAAAATTCAAATTTCTTTTATTAATTATTTAAATCTTATATTGATGGGATTTTAACATGTTTATCAAAGTAATTTCATCCATATGAAATAAAAACGCAGCGGAAATAATGTTTAAAACATGTTACTTTTATGATGTAAACTTCATTTATAAGTAAAATCCCAAAACCCGGATCCATATATGAAGATGCATACTATCATACACAACCATAGGGTGTTTAGAAAACTACCTTCTTGGAGTACAAGGATGATGAAACGGATGATGCTTCTTGAAATGGTTGTCCTCAAGAGTAGAAGACCTCAAGCTTGTATACCCCAAGCTTCCAACAAACACCACGAGTTTAGCTAGGATTTCTCACACTTGAATCAAAACTGAAAAACTCCTTGAATAACCTCTTATGGCCGAAATTTGAGAGAGTTTTTACAAGTCTTGCACCTTGAGATTATCTCTTGTATATACATATTTTTGTCATACAAATATATATAAAAGATGAGAGAAGAGCCACCTCCTTTTTGCCCAATCAAGAGGCTTCTTCCACATGCAAAAGTATGTAAGATAATTGGCCAAAAATCTTTAGGGAAGACCACCCAATGAAAACACATGCAAATGCATGAAATACTATTGGACCAATTTCTTTGGTTAGAGAGAAAGGGGGGCCGGCCCCATGTGGGTGTTTTAAAAAAAATCAAATTTATTTTATTAAATGAAGTCTTGTTTATTTTATAACTTTTATAAAATAAAACACTATATGTTTTCAAGACTTTATGCACCCTTTTAAAATTGTTATTTAACCTATTAACTAACAAAATAAAATATTCTCTCCTAATAAATTATCCACATAATTTATTGGTTTCTCAAGTGTAATTATTTAGAACACCAATTTCTAAATATTGTAAGTGTTAATATTTATTTGTTTGATCATATCACAAATAAATAATATAAGTGTTTGTCTAGCTTGTATTGGGTATGACTCGACTTGGATCATAACGTACTAGCCACATCAATTTAATATGTGTCTTCGGCATACAGAGTCCAACAATCTCCCACTTGCACAAGATACATAGAAGATTGATGCAAGCACTAAATGACGCCTAACTACGGTTTACTACCCCCAATACGTATGACTATATTTGCCATTCAATAACATCATCCCTTTCAAGTCCCTTACTTGAACATGATTTTGGTGAATTTATCATTTATCCTTCCGTTACAGATGTCATGTTAAATCCAGAGACATAGAGTGATCACTCTCTGTTGATTTAACTTTATCAGGCCTTAGACATCTTACTCTCAACGAATAAGAGGAACAAATCCCATCTTGACTACATACGTCTCTCACAATCACCTTATATCACACCTGAACTTAGCCTTATGTACTGTCATATTACTGACAGCGAAGAAATAAGTCAAGGCATATATTTGGTGAATATCAAGACCCAATATGTATCTCAGGTCAGAGGACACTATGATATTCGCCTTAACTCAAAATTTACTTATGATCAATCGCAAATGATTCCATGCAGTAATATTTGAGAGCGAGTCAGTCCAATATTTGTATCCCACAAATATCTATGAACTTTGGCAGCAAAACTTTGCTCTATATTCATTCTAAATGAATATCCACCAATCCAAGTTCATAATAGTCTTACATTCATATTTGTTCCCACAATTATGATCGACTACGGACATTTAGAATAATTAAGTTATTCACGGATTTAAACATGCTAATATGAAACGTAACTCAAAATACCATAAATGAGTTAAAATAACAATTGTTTCAATATCCAAATACAAAATTAGATCAAATCCATTCACTAGAATATCGAAGTCCTAAGGAACATGTCTGACCTTCATGTTTTGCCCTGTCAAGGAGCTTTGTGAGTGGATCCGCAATGTTTTGATTGGTGTGAACTTGGCGGATACATATCTTTCCTTTTTCAATTTCATTCCTTATGTAGTTGAATCTCCGCTCGATATGTCTAGTCTTTTGGTGCGCACGAGGTTCCTTGATTTGAGCAATCGCACCCTCGTTATCACAAAAGATCTCTAGGGGATCTTGAATGGTAGGGACCACCCCTAGGTCAGCTATAAATTTCTTTAGCCATGCAGCTTCCTGGGCTGCCAATGAAGCGGCAATGTATTCTAATTCAGTAGTGGACAATGCTACCACGTCTTGTTTTGAGCTCTTCTAGGAGACTGCTCCTCCATTTAAAATGAAGACATACCCCAATTGCGATCGAGAATTACTTCGATCGGTTTGGAAACTCGCATCCGTGTAACCCTTTACAACGAGTTCCTCCTCACCAGATCCATATATTAAGAACATATCCTTAGTCCTCCTAAGATATTTCAATATGCTTTTAACAGCCATCCAATGACTGTTACCTGGATTTTGTTGGTATCTACTCGTCATGCTCAAGGCGCATGAGACGTCCGGTCTGGTGCATATCATTGCATACATGATGGATCCTATAGCTGACGCATATGGGATTCTTTTCATTTTCTCTTGCTCATCCTTTGAGCTTGGTGTTAGGATCCGAGGCTCTCATGATTGTGCTTGTTTGTATGAGTTGAACATTCAGAGTATATGAGATGATGTAAAGTGCAGCGGAAATGGATAACAAACTTTGTAAACACAATCAAAGGAGAATATAGTTTGATAAACAATTGCTTTTTCATAGAGTCGAAAGATTACTTTAAAAGCAAAAGGTTACAATGCAAGCTTACAGACTAAACTCCCCCTCAGCCTGATACTCCAGGGTTGGTTGCACAAGATGAAAGGATTGAATTAAGGAGAAGAACTCACTCAAAACGAATCAAATATCACAGTACAGAGTACTGTCATATTTATAGGCAAACCAAACTACTGATGTACCTCAGCTGACGTCACCATGATAGTGACTTCTAACAGCCTAACAACCTATAAACACTGATCTATACAAAACTACTGATGTCTAACAACTGATAGATAATATAATACAAAACAAGTCTAACACTGTTCACGTTCTACTGTTGTAGCCTAAGCACTGATTACTTGAACATCAGTGCATTCTTCAAAAGGTGATCAGTCTTTGAATGAGCAGTGCTTGGATCTTCAGCAGTACTTACGAGACAGCAGTAGATAGAGCTCAGTGTTTGTCTTCAGCAGTCTTTAGTTGTTTCATCAGTGTTTGGTTCATCAATTGTTCTTCTGAGCAGTGTTTAGAGTGTATCAGCAGATAGGTAACCACTGTCAAGGGGAGAGCTTAGTGTAAACATCTGCTTATTGTGAATCCACTTTTGTGACCAGGTTTTGGCTTTACATTATCTGTTCCTCTGGTAGGGTTCAATCCCAACAATCTCCCCCTGGAACAGATAATGCCAAAACCTGTCATTATTCTGGATTTTTATTCCTCATCAAGAGTTCCTTAGCTTGTTTCTTAAATTCAGCTTCAAATTCCTTAGAACTCTGGTCATCCTCATCCCTTCACAATGTAAGTTCAAGGAGATCCTGCAAATCTTCAACACCAAGGCCAAGTGCTTCTTTCCTTGATATGTACTTCATTTCGCCACTGGATCTGACCAAGGTTAATACGTGGGTCTTTTGATCAGACATCCACCTTAGTATTTTAAATCCTAGTGGGTTTCTTGGGAGAGATTTATTCTTTGATGAGTTGGGGGATGATGGCCTTGTAAACACTTGCAAACTTTCAGACATTCTTTTGAAGGCTTCTTCAATGACTTTGTTTGCTGCAACTATGTCTTCTGCAGTTTCTTGTTCAATGAGCTCTTGCCTTTCAATTTCTGACATGTCTGTTGCAGTGTTTGGTGATGCAGGTTTGTTTAACACCTTCTCAAAAAGGTTCTGAAGCTTTGTTGAGCTATCTTCTTTGACCTCTTCCTCAGTCAGCTGTTTACCTTCTTTTTGGTCTGACACAAAAGTAGGATTGTATGCTGATTTGAACATTGTTATGAGGTTTGCAATCTGCTGTTCAAGTTTCATCATATGTTCTCGTTTCTTTGAAGCACTTGAAGCAGTTATCTTTCTTCTCTTCAGCCTTTTATAGGCTTCATCAGTCTGCTGCCTGGACCATTTTGATATGGCTTCAGCAGTATCCATTTTTGCATCCACCAGCTCCTTTTTCTTTCCTTTGTATTCAGCAGTGAGGTCAACAATGAGCTTTTTGTATTTGCTCCAGTTTGGAGCATTTTTCTTCTTTGTAGGATCATTTTTGATTCTGTCAATCCTCTCAGCTTCATGCTTTAATGCAACTAATGGCAATTCTTCAAACTGTTGTTCTTCAGCAGGATAGAATTTCTCTTTCATGGTATAGGCTAGATACTGTTTCCTTAACTTTTTCTTTCGATCAGCCTTTTCTTTGATTAGCTCTTGTGCAAATTCTTCTATCTGCTTTACTTTTGTGAAGTAGAACTCCAGTCTTTTAACAATGCCTTCGTTGCTTAGACCTTCACTTTCACTCTCAACCTTAGCTTTTACTTTAGCTTGCTTGCCTTGATCTTGAGGTAATCATCCATATCCTCTGGTGGCATGTAGCCTATGAGTGAGGAGAATCTTCTTTTTGAAGGATCTTCTTCTGTATAGAATTGCCTCATCTCATTTTTGAGAGCTTCAATTTCCAGTGGATATTTTCCAGCATTAGGATCATGTATTTCCTCATTGGCAGGGATTGGCTTTCTTTTTCTACTGGGGAGCTTTGGTTGTGATATAGGAAATGTGATAGCAGTGGTGGATGATTGACTAACAGCTGCAGAAACAACTGGTGTCTCAACTGCTGTTGTCATTACAACTACTGATGTATCAGCAGATGTCTTCTGCTTTTGAGCAGGGGTTATGATGGCAGTTGTTTGAGTGGTGATCAGTGGTTGACTAACAGTAGCTGAAACTACTGGTGTTTCAACCACTATTGCCATTACAACAAATGTTGTAACATCTGTTGTCTTCTGCTTTTTGGTAGGGGGTGATGATGGTTTGGCTGTTTGTGATGGTAATGGTGGTGGAACAGTGGTTGTGATGGTATGTGATAGAGTGGTGTGTGTTGGAGGTGTGTGTGTTGTTGTCATGGCAGATGTTTGGCTACTGACAACAGTTTTTGTAACTGCTGATGTATCAGCTGTTTGAATTGAAGTTTTGGATTTTGTGGTTTGAGGTGATTTAGATGACTGCTTTTCTTCTTCTGGTTCAATATACAGCCCATCTTCTATTCCTTTCTTTCTCAACTTGATTTTCTCCCCCTTTTTGGCATTATCTGCAAGGGGTGTATCCATGAAGAGGATGGAAGATGGAACTTTTTCACTGTGGGCAGTCTTTTGTCTGCTGGCCTTTATTGCCTTGATATCTACTTGAGTGTCTTTAAACCTTGATTCCACCATGTTGGTCAGCATTTGTACTTGAATAGCATGCTTTTGATCAGCCATATGTTGCTGTTTTTCAAGCATGGGTTGAAAAATATTCCAAAGCTCATTTGCAGCAAATGCATGTTGTGCAGGTGCTTGAGCAGGAACAGCAGTAGCTTGTGCTTTTTGAGCTTTTAAAATCTCTTGCACCATATCTTTAATTTTAGCAACTGAATCTTCAAGTTTTTCAACTCTTTTCGTCAATTCCTGATATTTTGAATCATCACCTACATTAGTAGGATCATCTGAATCCCCACCAGTAGTGGTTGTACCAATGTGTGACTTAGGAACTGAGTCCAAAAAATTATCCATTGATGCCCCTTGTTCTTGGTACTGGGGACTTCTTTCTTCAGCACTCGATAAACCTTTGATGGTACCGGTGGTTAAAATCAACTCACTGGTGGTTACCAATGTTGCCATGGAAGAAATTGCCTTCAAGGGAGTCTTATTAATGTAACAACTGTCCAACTGAAGATCTGTTGATCCATCAGTTGTAGTTGCTGCTCCACTTGAACTACCCCCGAGAGTTACTTGTAACTCAGGGGGTGTAACCTCCTCAGCTGTTGCTGGGATAGCAGAGGTATAAGCATCAGACCCAGTCACTTGTGGAGGTATACTCTCAGTAATGGGTGACAGAGAGGAACTGGTTTGTGTCTGTGCAATATCAACTGCATGCAACAGGGGTATTATTGATTGTGGCATTATGATTGGTGAGGGTATGGGTGTTGAAAGAGACATGTCCTTGGGATCAGGACTGTGGAAGATAGATCCGAGTGGATCCAGAGCTTCATAATTTGGTGTACCTGTGGTTACAACCTGATCCTTTTGTGAGGATGCAGGAGGAGTTTGAGGCTGGGGTTGAGATCTTTCTTCCACCTGCTGCGAGGAAGTAGCAGCAGTGGTTATTGGTGACTTTTGTGCTATCACTGGCATTGTCTCTGGGATCTCATCTTCCAGAGATGCCTTTGTTTTGGGTATGGTGGGCTTTCTGGATATTTTCTTTTTGGTTCTTTTTGTGGTGGCAGGTGTGGGTTTCAAAGCAGTGGGTGTGCTGCGTTGATCACCTGGAGCAGTGGGCTCAGCAGCAGATACCTGAGGAGCAGTTTCATCTGCTAAATTCTGCTCAGGCACCTCTGCTTTTGTTTTTATTGGTGCCAACATTCTAGAGAATGTTTCAGGTATTAAGCAGTTTATTTTAAAAGAGGCACCTTGTTTGGGCAATTCTGCATATTCCTTTACAAATTTTTGTTCAAAATAGTAGCTTAGAAATCGTGGAAAGAGCAGAAATGCCTTATTATCAACGTTTTTTAACAAATCATCAAATATTTCCTGGGAGTAATTAAAGTTTTTATTGTTTAAAATTGCATACCCCAGGCATTGAATTTTTGTTGGTATTTCATTAAAAGACGTTGTTTTATTAGAAACACACATTAACAGTGTGTGAAATAAAAATCTGGGTGCAGAAGGAAAATAACCTTTTTGTAAGGTATCCCTTTTTGGTTGCTCTGCATAGCCCCTGTTTATGAAATCCTTTTTCAACTCGTCTTTAGAAAAAGAGGTTTTTCCTTTCAAATCATCGAGTTTAAAGATTTCAGAAATGGATTGTGGAGAGATTTGAACCTTCTTACCCTGTATCGAGGAGTTGATGGCTGTGATGATGTCTCCTTGTTTTTCAAGGGTGGCATTCTTCCAGAACTCTCTCTGGGTCTGAAGATAAATGGGAGCGTCTGCTGTTATCAAAGTTTTGTACTTTGATGCAGATAAGATGTCAATGATGGAGTCGAAGGTGTTGTCAGTTGTGGGTTTTGTGAGCATACCCACATAGTTGTGAGGAGATTTGTAGCGAATCTCCGTTGTTTCAGCGGCCATTTGAGTGGCGTCTGATGGGGTGGAGGAAGAAGATGGTTTTGATCTTGACTTCGATTTTGGTTTCGTCATTTTTGATGAAGAAGATCGAAGAAGGTTTTTGGAGTTATGAGAGGGAAACTGCTTTGTGAAGAGAATGTTTGGAATTCTATTCGACAGTGTGAGCCCCTGCTTGGGTTTAATCAGGGTTTTATTCAAGGAAAAAAAATGAATGCTGATGTGGCAGCGGTTATAATGATCTGACGGCTAAAAAACTGACCACGTGCCAACCCCTGATGAAATGGTAAATAATGGAGGACAGTTGTTTTGACAACCACTGATGGATCAATCATCAGTAGTTACAACGGTAATGATAAGAAATAGTGGGTGTACCAGTGGATGGAACAATGATTTTAAACATCAGTGTTTTTGCAAGAACAGAGGTTGACCATCAGCAGTGGATAGACTTTAGAGGGCAGATGTTGAAGCACAACAGCATTTAAGGTACAACAGTGGTTAAAGACAATAATGAGGATCATTTGTATAGCAACTGTTTGTGCAACAGTGTTTTGACTTTTGACAAATAATTTTAGCATCTGCTTGTTCAGATGTAGGAATTGATTTTGTCTTGTGAAAGCACAATATCTCATCTAACATCTGTTGAGCACCAGAGATGCTATTCTTAATAACATACATTTTAGATGTATATTATCAAGATTAAATTGCCAGCAGTTATCTACAGATATTTTTGTTCAAGGTTTTGCCAAATGTCCATTATTCCAGACAGTGGTTTAACATCCCAGATGATGAAAACATTTCCACTAGAGCTACTCATTTTGTGTCTAATTACTTGAACTAGAACATGAGTATCTCAGTAGTTTCAAATCAATTTGCAATCAATTTGATCTGTGATAATCCAAACTTGAGCTTAACATGACCTTGACATGCGTGCCATTTCCTTTTGATCAGATTTTAAGGATAGTAATTTCACACAAAAATAAGGAAATTGCATCCTGACTAGAGATGAACTTTTACTAACAAAAAGTGAGTAAAAGTACAAAATATATTTTACAAAAGGTGATATATATCTGGTTTTATTTAGAGAAAAACACCTTTAAAAAAAATTAAAGGATGTTTTGAAAATCAAAAGGATCTGACAGCTTTCCAAATAAGTTCATGATCATATCATTCTCTAGTTATTTTGACCATTGTTTGGGGTCATTTTCTTGTCAATTGATTGCAAATTCTTCTTTTAAGAACAATCACTGGGGATGTCATTTTTACCAGAACAATTTCTGTATAGATGAATGCACACACAGTTGCATGATTTCATTGTTTTACCCAACTTTAACCTCAAGAGTGTTTTATGCTTATACTCTTTTCTTTTGATTTCAAAAGTTTTGAGATAACCACACTTTGAGATTTGTTCATTCTCTTTTTCCCTTTTTACCCTTTTATTCTCATGTTCAGAAATACTCACTAGGAGATTTTATTTTGAACATGCTTAGTCCAGAATCACTTAGAAGTAACGTTTTGAGAGATCTAACCACATTTGTGCATGTTTTATTACCAGATCTCACATTACATATGATTAGGACAGTTTTGACACCTTATTCTCTTAATGTGTTTTGACAAAGTTGATTTGGTCCTTTTGAGGATTCTCAACCTGCCTTTGAGCACATAAGAATTTTGACTAAAGCTTTATTTCCCTCATTATATGTTAGCAAAACACTAATGTTCATATGAACATTGGTTTTGTTAATCTGAGGTACATACTTTAGTATAAACTCATCACAAATCCCATAACAATAGTTGAAATCAATTTTGAATGAAGATCTACCATAGTTACCAGATAAGTTTTTCAGATCTGGAAACCATGAGTGATTTGTGCATGAATATCACTAGTTGTATGAGATCTGTGAATCGTATGACATCTTGGTTGTTTTACAGAGTTTCTAAATAACCATTTTGATCATGATTCACTCGTTAGTCTGTTTTTCAACTGAATACAACCATCCTTAGTATCAATGAATTTTGAGCCGAACTGTTATGTCAAATTGATTGTTAGATCGAATTTGACTGTCCAAGCTCTGATACCAATTTTTAGGATCCGAGGCTCTCATGATTGTGCTTGTTTGTATGAGTTGAACATTCAGAGTATATGAGATGATGTAAAGTGCAGCGGAAATGGATAACAAACTTTGTAAACATAATCAAAGGAGAATATAGTTTGATAAACAATTGCTTTTTCATAGAGTCGAAAGAAATGCAAGCTTATAGACTAAACTCCCCCTCAGCCTGATACTCTAGGGTTGGTTGCACAAGATGAAAGGATTGAATTGAGGAGAAGAACTCACTCAAAACGAATCAGATATAACAGTACAGAGTACTGTCATATTTATAGGCAAACCAAACTACTGATGTACCTCAGCTGACGTCACATGATAGTGACTTCTAACAGCCTAACAACCTATAAACACTGATCTATACAAAACTACTGATGTCTAACAACTGATAGATAATATCATACAAAACAAGTCTAACACTGTTCACGTTCTACTGTTGTAGCCTAAGCACTGATTACTTGAACATCAGTGCTTTCTTCAAAAGGTGATCAGTCTTTGAATGAGAAGTGCTTGGATCTTTAGCAGTACTTACGAGACAGCAGTAGATAGAGCTCAGTGTTTGTCTTCAGCAGTCTTTAGTTGTTTCATCAGTGTTTGGTTCATCAATTGTTCTTCTGAGCAGTGTTTAGAGTGTATCAGCAGATAGGTAACCACTATCAAGGGGAGAGCTTAGTGTAAACATCTGCTTATTGTGAATCCACTGTTGTGACCAGGTTTTAGCTTTACATTATCTGTTCCTCTGGTAGGGTTCAATCCCAACACTTGGACATTGAGATGTATTCAAAATTGTCCCCTTTTAAATAGGTACAAAACCTCTCTTAGAGTTCTCCATTTGGAACCTATTCAAGACTTTGTCAATGTATGCACTTTGGTTTAAACCTATCAAGCGCCTTGATCTATCCCTATAGACCTTTATAACCAGAATGTAGGCTACTTCACCAAGATCCTTAATGGAAAAACAACTTCCAAGCCAAGATTTTACACCTTCCATGGTTGGAATGTCATTCCCAAATAGTAGAATGTCATCGACATACAGTACTAAGAAGGTGATGATGCTCCCACTAGCTTTCTTGTACACACAATCTTCATCGCCGTTTTTGATGAATCCAAAATTCTTAATTTCTTCATCAAAATAGTGATTCCAACTTTTAGATGCTTGTTTCAATCTATAGATTGATTTCTTTAACTTGCATACTTTGTCAGGATGTTTTAGATCGGCAAAACCTTCAGGCTGAACCATATAGACATCTTCATCAAGATATCCATTGAGAAATTCCGTTTTGACATCCAATTGCCATATCTCATAGTCATAATATGCAGCTATGGCAAATAATATCCTGATTGATTTTAGCATCGCCACAGGAGAGAAGGTCTCATCATAATCAATTCCTTGAGTTTGAGTGAAACCTTTTGCTACAAGTCTTGCTTTATAAGTATCCAAATTACCATGCATATCTGTTTTCTTCTTGAAAACCCACTTACTTCCAACTACTTTAGAGTTAAGTGGTGGCACAACCAATTCCCAAACTTGGTTGTCATACATGGATTGCATCTCTATGTTCATGGCTTCAAGCCATTTGTCGCCATCGAATTTTGACATTGCATCATGGTATGTGGTTGGTTCATTTGAATCTACCACGTAGCATCCATCCATGAAAAATCCATATCTTTCAGGTGGATTACTAATTCTACCAGATCTGCGAACATTTTGTGTGTTCTGATCAACCTCTTGATCATTTTCAACAACCTGTTGTTGAGTGCTAGTATCAACCAAACGTGTATCGTCTTGTGGTTCTTGATCCTCCTCAAGTTCCACTGTTCTATCGCTGGTTCCTTCCATAAGGAACTTAGCCTCTAAGAACTTACCCTTTCGAGCAACAAATACCTCTTGCTCGGTTGGGTCATAGAAATAATATCCTATATCATCTTTAGGATATTCTACAAAGATACACTTAGTAGATCGGACTTCCAATTTATTTGGAGTGTATTGCTTAACATAAGCTTCACAACCCCAAACCCTTAAGAATGATAATGATGGAGGGTTTCCATGCCATATTTCAAAAGGTGTCTTTTCCACTTTCTTGGTTGGGGCCATATTTAATATACGAACTGCGGAGAGTAAAGCGTAACCCCAAAATGATAGAGGCAATGTGCTTCTAGCCATCATAGATCGAACCATATCTAATAGAGTTCGATTTCTCCTTTCGGACACACCATTGTGTTGTGGTGTTCCAGGTGGAGTAAGTTGTGAGATTATCCCACAACTCCTAAGATGATCTTGAAAAGCACCACTAAGGTATTCACCTCCTCTATCGGTGCGAAGGACTTTGATTGTTTTCTTGAGTTGATTTTCTACTTCACTTTTGAAGTCTTTGAACATTTCAAATGCTTCATCCTTGTGTTTTAAGAAATACACATAACCATAACGACTATAGTCATCGGTAAAGGTAATGAAGTATCTTTCACCATTCCTAGTCATCGGCTTAAAAGGACCACATACATCTGAATGTATGATACCTAATAAGTCCTTAGCCCTTTCAAATGTTCCACTAAAGGGCGTCTTGGTCATTTTGCATTGTAAACAATACTCGCATACATCAAATGAATTATCTTCATTTGTATTCAAAAGACCATTTTTTGAAGTGTGTGCATGCGATTCTTGCTTATATGTCCAAGGCGACAATGCCAAAGGTAGGAATCACTCAAATCCATTTTGAGTTTCTTGTTGGTTACTTGGTACATTGAGCTATCATATGATGCGTTATCATGATCTAATTCATAAATACCATTTAAAGACATAACTTTAAATAAAACACATCATTCTTAGAAACATAAATGTCATAGTTAACAAATTCGAAATTGAAACCAGATTGTTTTAAAAGGGAAACTGAAATTATGTTCCTAGTCAAACTAGGAGCATACAAAACATCCTTCAAAATAACTTCCAAACCACTTGGAAGCCTTAAAACGTAGTCTCCTTGAGCTTCGACTTCAACTTTTGCTCCGTTGCCCATAAAGAGACTATCGTCTCCCTTCTTATAATGTTTATTTCTTTTGAACCCCTGCAACGAATTGCAAATATGAGTTCCACATCCGGTATCTAGTACCCATGTGTTAGAAGAAATAACATTAAGCTCAACATGTATCATAAAGATAGTACCTGAGGTTTGCCCTGCATCCCTCTTGTTTTTCAACTCCTTGAGATAGGTTGGACAATTTCTCTTCCAATGTGCTATCTCACCACATTCAAAACATGGGTCATTCGCAGCAACCTTTTGCTTCTTTTCTTTTGGTTTGGCGGGTTCTGCTTTAGCTTTTCCTTTTCCCTTTCCCTTGACGTGTCCCTTTCTTTTAGCATAGGTTGCTTTAGAGTCGGGGTGGGGCCTCTTCTTGTTGCATCCTTCATTGATCGCAAGGACGGGTAAAGCCTTTTTGCCCATACTTGCTTCGGTCGTTTTGAGCATTGCATGAAGCTCACCAATGCTCTTGTCCCATCCATTCATGTTGTAATTCATAACAAAGCTCTCAAATTTCTTTGTTAAAGAGTTGAGGATCAAATCCGTAGCCAACTCTTTGGAGACGGGACAATTTAGCCGTTCGAGGCGATCAATGTGGCTTTTCATCTTGAGAACATAAGATGATACCGATTGGGTTTCCTCCATTCGACATGCATGAAGCGCCCGAACAGTTTCGAAGCGTTCTACCCTTGCTTGTTGTAGGAACATTTCCTTTAACTGGGTAATCATGCCGTATGCCCCGTAGTGTTCAAAATCCTTTTGAATTTCGGGAATCATAGTTCCCAACATGAGGCATGAGGCTTGCATGGAGTCCTCGGTATACTTAACCCAATCATTGTAGGCTTCCACATCATCCACGTTAGGTTCATCGGGAATAGGATCGTCCAACACATAGGATATCTTCTCTTGCTTGAGAACGATTCTCAAGTTTCGAAACCAATCCATGAAGTTGTTATGGTTGAGACGATCCTTTTCAAGGATGGTTCTTAGTGATAGGTTTCGGACGGTTTGGGTAATCGGGTTTGCATTGTTAGCGGCCATCTACAAAATTTAACAAGTTCAATTTTAGTATTTTCGATATTATTATATTTTGATCATTAATACCCTTTTGTGTCTTAAAGACAATTAACAATTAAAATCTAGAATCCAACGTTACATTTAAATACTGGTTAGGTGACCTTTATCCCTCTATTTAAATTAACAAGGTAGTCAACGTTTGACAATTGCAACTCTTTGCAATTTCTAGCCATATGGGATCGGTTAAACATCTTTATGTTTAGTTGGCATGTTTAATCCCATCAACACCTTTGTTCCCCATGCTTCGGTGACCCTAAGTTCATGGTTTCCAAATCAAGTCGTCCAACTTATACACACGTGCGAGTTTATACACATAAGTGGTTAGGTGACCTTTATCCCACAAACATGGTAAACCCACCTCGAACATACAAGTTCCTCCAAATGTGGTTAGGTGACCTTTATCCCACAATAAGAGTTCCCAAGTGTTTCGAGTGTTGTATAAAAGGATGGTGTTTGACTTATTTTATAAAAGGGTTTTCAATATTTCAAAAATTCTAGTTTAGAAAATATTATGTACCATACATTTGCATGTATTCAAATCAATGGTACTTTAGTGAAAACTAATTTTCAAGGTTCTTTTTAATAAAACCCATTTTATTTCAAAATCATAAATTTTTAATAAAACCTTTTATTAACCATTTTAATGATTTTGTTAAGAACCAATTTCACGCTTGTTGTTGATTATTAGTTTGTTAAGTCATGCATATCGACATATCATCTAAACAACAAAATAATCAACCAAACAAGCACATCATTCATAATAATAGGTGCATAACCATAGCCAACTATTTTGACAACACTTGTTAGCCGAAACAAGTGTGCCAAATGGTCCTTCCTAAGGGGTGAAAAAATGACACAAGAAATGTGTCGTTGAACTCCCACTTGATCCCGCATCCAAATGCTTCAAGTCTCCTTCTTGTGTTGTGATTTCTCCACCTTCTTTGAGCTTCCAAAAGTCTTTTATTTCAGCTCCAAACTCCTTTGGACTTGAAAAATGTGTTTTGGTTATCGGGTTAAAATCCCGTTAAGAACGATCAAGTTCTTTGGACCCAATTTTATGGTCCAAACCAAAACCGCATTTTTGTGTGTGCATCTTCTTTTACAAAATATATCCTAATACATTTTTTTTTCTAGTAAAATAAAATGCACCTAATCTATTTATTTTACATACCAAATGAAAATAAATAAATTACATATCTTCTAATGGAAGAACAAAATAATAATTATTACAACCCTTGAATAAATAATAAAATGAATCACAACACAATCATTCAACACAAGGTCATGGCTAGGTTATATGCACCAAAATATATATCCAAATATATATTTATTAATTTCAAGAAGCATAAAAAAATGGTTCCCTTTTAATAACCATTTTCGGCTATGTCCATAAAACCGAAAACGGTAAGTTTTGTCCAAACAAACAAATCATCCATATGAAATAATTTTTCAAGATTCTCTTATGCATGTAAGAAAATAATCTTGAAAAACAAAGGGATAACCATATTAAAATTTTCGGCCATAGGCTTTTATTCAAACCCGAAACCCGAAATTTTTAATCTATTAAAGCATGCACTCATATAAGCGGCTCTAGATGCCATTGGTGGGATTTTAACATGTTTATCAAAGTAATTTCATCCATATGCAATAAAAACGCAGCGGAAATAATGTTTAAAACATGTTACTTTTATGATGTAAACTTCATTTATAAGTAAAATCCCAAAACCCGGATCCATATATGAAGATGCATACTATCATACACAACCATAGGGTGTTTAGAAAACTACCTTCTTGGAGTACAAGGATGATGAAACGGATGATGCTTCTTGAAATGGTTGTCCTCAAGAGTAGAAGACCTCAAGCTTGTATACCCCAAGCTTCCAACAAACACCACGAGTTTAGCTAGGATTTCTCACACTTGAATCAAAACCGAAAAACTCCTTGAACAACCTCTTATGGCCGAAATTTTGAGAGAGTTTTTACAAGTCTTGCACCTTGAGATTATCTTTTGTATATACATATTTTTGTCATACAAATATATATAAAAGATGAGAGAAGAGCCACCTCCTTTTTGCCCAATCAAGAGGCTTCTTCCACATGCAAAAGTATGTAAGATAATTGGCCAAAAATCTTTAGGGAAGACCACCCAATGAAAACACATGCAAATGCATGAAATACTCTTGGACCAATTTCTTTGGTTAGAGAGAAAGGGGGGCCGGCCCCATGTGGGTGTTTTTTAAAAAAAATCAAATTTATTTTATTAAATAAAGTCTTGTATATTTTATAACTTTTATAGAATAAAACACAATATGTTTTCAAGACTTTATGCACCCTTTTAAAATTCTTATTTAACCTATTAAATAACAAAATAAAATATTCTCTCCTAATAAATTATCCACATAATTTATTGGTTTCTCAAGTGTAATTATTTAGAACATTAATTTCTAAATATTGTAAGTGTTAATATTTATTTGTTTGATCATATCACAAATAAATAATATAAGTGTTTGTCTAGCTTGTATTGGGTATGACTCGACTTGGATCATAACGTACTAGCCACATCAATTTAATGTGTCTTGGGCATACAGAGTCCAACATATATATGTTTTATAACTTTTATAAAATATAACATCATATGTTATAAGACTTATACATTATCTCACAAGTTTTTATAATGTTATTTATCCCATCAAATAACAAAATAAAATATTCTCTCAAAATAAATTATCCATATAATTTATTTGTTTGTCAAGTGCAATTATTTAGAAAACCAATTTCTAAATATTATAAGTGTTAATATTTATTTGTTTGATCATATCACAAATAAATATTATAAGTGTTTGTCTAGCTTGTATTTGGGTATGACTCGACTTGGATCATAACGTACTAGCCACATCAATTTAATATGTGTCTTGGGCATACAGAGTCCAACACCTTGGTCATGTCCGGATTCCCGATCTTACCTGCTACCAAAGACTCATACGACTCTAACACGGAAGCTTATAATGCAATATGTTGTTTTGTAGCCGATTCAGTAAACTCATTCCCGTTCTTGATAGTGACTGCAATGTTGCATTGGATCCCAGAAACATACGCCTGATTGTTTGAACTAGATGAGCTTTGAGGTGACATCTGTTCAGTAGCTTTGACGTTTGGCTCGTAGTTGGCAAATGGCGAAGGCTTGTTTGTTTGTGGAGTATTTGACGAAGCACTTGATGTTGTGTCAGCACTGAAACTAGTTTGTATCTTTGGACTCAGATTTGTAGTTGCTGGAGTGCTGCCTTTGTAGTACAGTGACACATCCTGTTGAATATTCGCTGAGTTCATCTTTATGATCTTTAGCAACTCCAACTCATAAGCTTCAATTTTTTCTATGAACGTGCTGAGATCCAGATTTACAAAATCTGAATTGTTCTTCGACATCATCAGGTAAGTGCCCCACTCGTCATATGGCAATGCATCAGACAAATTATCTATCCATTCCTCATTGGTCTTGGTGATTTCCAATCTTTTCATCTCTACTACTAAATGGCAATATCTTTCGATCAGTTGCTTTGTAGTTTCACCCTTCATGCCGGAAAAAATATCAAACTCTTTCTTGATCAAAGCCTTCTTACTCTTGATCATGGACACACTTCCTTGAAATTTCAATTTCAACGACTGCCACATAGATTGTGCATTATCTTCATGTTGCAACAATATCAGAATATCCTCTTTGATTGCCTGCTGGAGGATACTTATCATCTTTTTCTCGCCTTTGAAATCATTTTGTTCTGTTTCTGTCAGACTTCCAATTCCCTTTTCCAAACCCAATCCATCTACCGGTGGAACGTACTTCTTCTCAATCTTCATCCAGCATTCGAAGTGATTAGCCTGAACCCAATTCTTAAATCTCCCTGACCAGCCTGCATATCCATCTAGGTTCATCAGCTTGTGAGGCTTTTGCATCGTTCCCAATTCGTTCTCCATATTGACGTTCTGAACAATACTAGCTGGATTATGTCCTGCGGTCATACCACTGCTGGAAAACATGTTGTAAAAATCTTGGTTGTCCATTTTAGAAAATAGATTACCGAACAATTTTTAAGTTTTGAAAAACTGGTGATTTTACTTGAAAACACTTTCTACACAAACTGAACTTCAAACGAAATGTCACGAACGAAATGGACTTTCACAATCAAACACTAATTTCAAGCTGAATTAGTTTTACAAGCGAAATCACAACTTTAAGTTTCAAGCGGAATTAGTGATCTGAAGCAGAATCAAAGAATTCCTCAAGCGGAATCAAAGACTTAAGCGAAATCAGATAATCCCTCAAGCGGAATCACAGACTCAAGCGAAATCACTAATTTCTCTTCAAATGTTCAAGCGGAATAAGAACTTTTCAAGCGGAATACTTGATTTTGCTCGAAATCACACACTTTTCAAGCGGAATCAACTATGACTCGTTCAAGCGGAATCAAGTTTCAGACCATTTTTTACCAGTTTTAGGCCGAATTATAAGCTGATACTTTCAAGGGTTTGTTGAAACTCACTTTTACACAATATATCAAAAACTCAGTCCATTTTGTCCGTCCAAACGTCCATAAATTCAAAAAATGTAGGAAAAATACTCTGATTCAGGTATATTGGCTCATAACTGGTTCTGATACCAATTGTAGGACCGATTTGACGATCTAATGAGTCAATCAGAGTCAAAATACCACTGTTTGAGTGGCGGAAACAAACAAACAGTGTTGAATCAGAGAGAAATGAGTAGAAAACAGAAGAATATCACTTTTAACACTTGTTTCTCATTAAAATTCACTTGGAAATCCGACAGCAGTTCGGTTACAACTTCGTGATTCCGTGCAAAAATAAGAAACATAACTGACTATATATACTACTGAGATTTCGCTTGAAATGACACCTTGTCATTTCAAGCGGAATCACTTCCATCTGATTTCGCTTGAAATGAAAAAGTGTCATTTCAAGCGGAATCACTACACTTAATCATAAAATTCCATTTCAGCCCCCTGTACTATACATACTTGACATATTAGACCCCTAGACCCTATACAAGCATGACCTAGACTAAGACGTAGGCTTTAGACATCGTGTACTAACAGACTTGTTGAGAAAAAGGTTTTGAAGGTGGAGGACGGTAGACTGTTAAAGGTGAAGGATTTTCAAGATGTGGATTTAAACGGGGTGATTGTCTAGGCCTTGCTGCAGTTGGAGGGTTTGACGGAGCAGGGTTTTAATGTCGACGAGACGATCGACTAAGGTTCAAAGGTCCGACTACTTCACTTGGATTATAACCACCACCCATATCTTCGAACTAGTTTTATATTTGGAGTGAATTGGGAAGGGAGAGGTTCAAATGTGTGTTGGAAAATGAAATGTTGTATTTATAGTGTCTAGAAAAACAGTTGTTTGAAACTAGCCGCTGAAAAAGAGTCGCTGAAACAACAGTCATTTGAAAAAGAGACGTTGGAACAATAATCTTTTGAAAAAAAAGAGTCATTAGAAAAACAAAATATTATTTTATCATTTATATGTTTCATTTAGTAAATTATCCATCTTTTTAGTTTATTATAAATATTTTTATTTAAAAAATAATAAATAAATAACAAAATAATAAAATCAATTTATGAAAAATATATTCTTTAGTATAAAATAAATAATATTATTAATTAAATAGAGAGTAAACTATTGTTTTAGTCCTGTGGTTTAGTCAGTTTAACGATTTCAGCCTAAAAATGAATCTTTTTACATATCGGACCCCGAGCTCTCATTTTATAATGGTTTTGACCCCTAACACTAACTTTGTTACTTTTTGCAGTTAACTTAACTGTATGGGTAATTAGGTCATTATATACCTTAGTGGCTGTTTTTGATAATTACAAAGTTCTTTTAATATTTAAGAGATTTTTAATGCTATTACTCAAGTTTTTTTTATTATTTCTGTATTTTCACGATTATTATTTAACAAAATAAGTTTTATATATACAAATAAATATGTATTTTCATTAACCGTTTATTTTTATAAAAGTCATTTTAAAAAAACAATTTGTTATTTTACATTTTGTTTAAATCATCTATCGTTTTTAAATTGTTCATTTTTAAACCATTTATTTTCTAAAATCGTTTTTTAAAGTCGTTTGTTTTTAAAGTTTTGTAAACACTTTATTTTATACCATAATTTTTAAAATCATTTATTTTACAAACTGCTCACTTTTTTAAGGCGTTCATTTTTTAAATTTTACAAAACGACCTGTATAAAAAAACAAAAGAAATGTAAGATTTGAAAAAAAAAAATTCTAATAAAAAGTTTGCAAAAGATCGTTCATTTTTAACTTTTTTTAGAATGGTGTATTTCGTTTTCAAATCTTCCATTTCTTTAGACTGTTTGTTTATTCAAAATTCGTTATTTTTTTTAAATTTTTGTTTATTAAATTCGTTCATTTTCTTGTTTCTTACACATGTTAACTTATATTCTTAAGGTATTGTTTTTTATAACCGTCATTTTTTTAATCTTCGCTTTTTAAACCGCTCGTTCGTTTAAAATCGATTGTTTTTAAATTTCTTGGATTTTTGAAATGGTTCATTTTCTGAAATTCTTTTTCCCTAACGGCTATAAGTAAACTAATACAAAGTTTCAAAAATGAACGATTTTAAAAAACGGTTCTAAAAGGAATGGTTTAACAAGAAACGCTTTTAAAAATTAACGACTTAAAATAACGAATTGATAAATAAAGTTAAAAGAATGATTTTAAAAGAACGGTATAAAATGAATCGTTTAAAAAAACTTTAAAAGACAAACAACTTTAAAAAGAACGATTTTAATAAACGAGCGGTTTAAAAATGAATAATTTTAAAAACGATAGACGGTTAAAAAAGGGTTACAAAACAAATGATTTTAAAAACGACGTTTATAACAAACAAACGCTTAATGAAAATACATATTTATTTGTATATATAAAACATATTTTGTTAAATAGTAATCGTGAAATTAACGAAATAATAAAAAAAACTTGAGTAATTGCATTAATAACCTCTTAAATATTAAAAAGAAGTTTGTAATTTTCAAAAACAGCCCATAACATATATAATTACCTAATGACCCTTACACTTAACTGCAAAAGTAACAAAGTTAGTGTCAGGGGCCAAAACCGTTACAAAATGCAACCTCAGAGTCTAATGTGTCAAAAGATTTCTTTTTGGACTGAAATGGTTAAACTGGCTAAATCACAGGGGCTAAAACAGTAATTTACTCTTAAATAAAATATAAATAGATTACATAAATTAGATATAATTTAGATAATAGGAAAAGTAGGTGATGAGGGAGAGGTTTGGAGTGGTTTAGTGTTGGAGGAAAAACTAGGTTTGGAATTGTTGTGGTTTGGAATTATTTCGTATGCAGCTGTGATAAGTCTGGATTTTGGACGAAGTCCAACGTTATAGATGCTCTCAGTGGACTTGTTACTATTCATGGTTTCTATATTGTTATGTAAGTGTGTATATCATATATCATATATATATATATATATATATATATGTGTGTGTGTGTGTGTGTGTGTGTGTGACAACTGGCACTTTTCCATGAATTCCGTACAATAATCAACAGTAATCTGTACACTAATGATAGTACATGATTGAATTTTCAAGACGAATAAATTTCTGATTAGTGTTATATACATACAATGGCATTTCATGTTGCAAGACTTTTATCATTACTACATGCAACACAGCAGGGTACAATTAGTGCACGAAACAAAGTTAGCACAGTTATCAGATAAACTAGAAGCACTGACGGGACTTCAGTACTTAGACAGACGTGATGTTAAGACACAGAATGAGCTCGAAACCAAGAGTTACACTAGAATAGTGTGTAGGAAAGTAGGGATCATAAAACTGCTTACCTAGTAATGATTTAGGTGTCGGAAAGTGCCAGAAACACACTAAAACTGCAAAATTCTGCAGAAAATAAACAAATTCAGCAATTTTCAGCATTTTAACAACTAAATATAATGCATAAATGTGGTTTAATGGCCCAGAATACTTTCCTAAGTGTCGGGAATTAAAACTATCTTAAAAAGGAACATAAAGCACACTAAACTACGTAATTTAGCACCTTAACGAACCGGTAACCAACCGAACAACCGGACACTACCCGAAACATCAAATTCACACTAGAAGCATTGTTTTAACATTTCTGAGCTAGTTGTGGCCACCGAACACCATATCCCATCTTATAACACTTAAACACACTAAACCCCTAAATTTAACACTAAAGAAGTAACTAAACTAACTAACTACAATTGAAACCCAACTATACACCCCCCCCCACTTACGGTTACAAACATAAGGGACCCACTTAGATTTCTTTTCCATATTTTATGTGATTTGCAAATACTTTTTGAAACATATTGTCACACCCCGACCACGTAAAACACCAAAACGTGGCGGAAACGTCGGGGAGTGTTGTAACAGAATCATTGTTTCATAACACATGGAAATTGAAATATTGTTTTATTGATTAAAAGAGTTACAATGTCTTGACAATCAAAGAAATATAACATAAATAACTAGTCTTGCATCTTTTATTGTCACTAAGGCCCAAGTCCGCCTAAGTGTATCTTGATAAATCCTATGCATCATATCCTGAAACACATGCGAAAATAGGTACGTCAGCATAAAAATGCCTGTGAGATACATAGGTTTTGTGAAAATAGAATTCATGACTTATGTTTGAGAAAATGTTTAGTCATGAACCTTGTAATTTGCTTTGTCTTGTAAATCATTTGAAAAACGATAAGATCAGATGATATGTATAAATAAATGTAAGGTTAAATGAATAACCAAGTAAAATGAGTTTGTATAAGATAAGTTGTTTGTAAAACAATGTCTTGTGAAAAGTATGTTATTTGTATAAAATGTTATATGTCTCAAACTGAAATGATTCAAATAACGCTACGATATGTAATACCATACAACCACTTATATATAGGAAGTACCAGCGGCGTATCCACCATGCTTGTATCATATTACACACACCTTGTTACTTAAATAACTTACTCGAACCAAAGCATCAAGATGTAATGTTTAACAATTGTAGAAATGTTTAGGTATAGTCAAATGTCTATTGTCAAATGGTTCACATGGTTCAATAGATACAAATGGTTCACGTAATGTAATATAATGTGTTCATATGCTGGATGAGCATATGCAACAAAATGTAATGTAAAACAATGCACTAAGTATGCACACAACGGACATACATAGCATGAAATGTAATGTAAAACAATGTACTAAGTATGCACACAATGGACATACATAGCATGAAATGTAATGTAAAACGATGTACTAAGTATGCACACAATGGACATACATAGCATGAAATGTAATGTAAAACGATGTACTAAGTATGCGCACAATGGACATACATAGCATAAAATGTAATGAAATCATGTACAATAATGTACTAATGAACATAACAAGCATATGATATGAAAGCATGAAAGGCACGAAAGTAACAAGTAGGCACATGTGTTTCACCCCAAAATGTTTGGAAAACAGTAAAAGAGGGGTCTATGTACTCACTTGAGATCGCTTAGTAGTCCTTGAGTAACAACCAAACAATGCTAGAGATCACGGATATCAAACGACACCTAATATAGGTAACTATGTTAATATACCGGACCTAAAATCGGAGGATTGGATAGAATGAGGGTTCGTAAACCAAATGAGTATGGAAACTCATGTAATATGGTTTAACAAAGCCTTCATACTGAAATAAAACCTAACCTAAGTGCTCACGACCCATTACGACCCGTTTAGGTAGCTTATGCTACTTTAACGCGTCGTTCGCGTGAAACCCGTTCGGAACGCCTAACTAGCCCTATGATAAGTAAAATATGCCTTAAAATTTCTAATATCGTTGGCAAATCAGTTTAGATATCAAAAGTTATGTTACATATGCTTAATATGAAATTTGGTGTAAAAAGGGCATTTTGGTAATTTACCTAAGGCATATAAACTACCTATCATACAACTAAATAAACGTTGTGACCATAAGGTATAACCTCGAAAGGTTACTCCCTATACAACTATGGTCACCTAATGCGTTTGGTCAGATCCTAATGATCGACCAAACGGGTCGGGTTCGAAAGTATAAGTGATTGTTTAGATCGCTTACCTTACGACCCTACATAAGCACTAAACTAAAAGTGACGAGCTAAGCATGTTAAAACATGCTTAACTAAGTTTAGAAAACAGGTTTGGTATCAAAACAAACGGTTTTGATACCTAAGAGTAGTTTGGTTACAAAATACGCAAGAATGCACATTTTGGCCGAAACTACGACTCGTCACTGAGCCTAGATAACGTGGTAATCAGTAGGTATAGTCACTAGGGACTATAACCATCGTGATCACGCTCACGTTATGAAGTTCAAACGAACTTCGCATTGACCATAAACTGGTAATTGCAGAAAGTCAGACAAAGTTTGACTTTAATGCTAAAACGAATGAAAAGAACGAAAGAACACTTACAAAGGGTCCCCGAAGGCTAATCTTGATCCAAGTAACTCAGGTATGAAGCAATGGCTTCAACTTAGAGCTTTTAGATCAGATTTTGTGGGTTTTTGCAAGAAAGGGGGGGTATTTATAGGATATGCAAGACCGTTAGGATCGTTTATCGATTTACGTGCTCGAATCTCATCCGTACAAGTGTCGAAATGTTGTGGTATCATAATATGCCCCTAACCCCAGAGATTTGCAAGAGGCATTGGCCTTTGGAGTGTTGAAAGGCTGTTAACAGCAGTTAAAACGAGTTTCTGCATCTGAAGGGGCCTCGCGTGATGCCAAGGGGGCTAGGTGTCACGCTAAGGTCCTTCTGATCAGCAACAGTTTCCAAAGTTTCTATTTCAGTCCCCGTTGTGTATTAAGGCCATTTCCGACATGTTTAAGGCTCGTTAAGTCAACTTTAAGACCCTAAAATGATGCTTAAACATTGTGGACATGAAACATGCTCAAAAATATCCAGGATGTCGGTTCATTTGGTCGTACGATCGCGATGTTCGCTTAATTACGACGAAATGCGCATAAGCGCGAAAAACGATCCAAGTTGCGTGACGAATGGATTTTTCTTATGCCAAACACTAAACTAAAATATTTTAGTGCTTACATAAATTTTTGGATGTCCGGATGTATTCAGAACGTAAGTTATGCGCGAAAGAGCAAACTTATGCTCTTTTTGACACTTTTAGTCCCTGAATGACCCAAAAGTTTATTTTAGCACACCGAACCCCTTAAAGCCTATTTTTAAGCTATGTATTCCAGAATGTCTGTTACAGTTCAAATTGGCATACTTTCGCAGTTTGTCAAATTTAGTCCCTGTAGGCGAATTAACTTGATTTTGCCCTACCAAAGCCTTCAAAACTTATTTCTAAGTTATGTAAAGGTTATTTAAGGTATGTTAAGCCTATTTCACTATTCCACAGTGTTCGTTGCATTAAACTGGTTATATTTACGCATCAGTGCGCGTATAACCTTCCAGAAAGCGATTTAGAGCTTGAAATCGAACAAGAATTGATATGTGCAAAAGATACACATATTTATACAGATCCCAAGTATGAAATACAATATTTCATTGGCTTGGTATTTGTTTGAAGGTTGCAGTGACCCAGGTGTCACACATATTAACCTAAGGATATAGTAATGTTGGAAGATCTTATTAAAAGGACCATAAGTCTCACACTCTTCATTCTCACAACCATTCAAGCTAAACAAACACCTTCTTCTTCCTCCCAAAGCTAAGGCCCAAACCCCCTTCCATCATCCTCCATTTTTCAATCACTTTCCATACATTCCAAGGGTTATCTAAGGTGTCTCAAGTATAACTAAGAAGGCTGCAAGCATAAGAAGTTGAAGGACCACTTTGGAGAGCTATTAACCACTTGAATCTTCATCATCTTCATACAAGTTTCTTCCCTAGCTTTGTGCTAGTATTAAGTCACTAACAACTTATTTTTACTTCTTATTTTGATGGTTAAAAGGTTATGTAATGAGTCAATCTAATGAAACTCAAAGAAACATGATGATGAACATAAACATAAAGCTAAATAACATGAAGAACAAGTTGTTTTAAGTGTATGTAGAATGCTTGATGTTTGATTTCTTGTGATTATGATGTTGATCATCATAAGACGCTTGCTAGATTGTGATTAAACACATGATCTAGCAAGTGAGAGAATGATCTTGTGAAAAATCAAGACGATCATCCTATTATGTGAAACATGAACTTGAAAATGGAGATGTTTTTAAGAATGATGATGATTTATACATAATATAAGTCTTGTACGAGGATGATTTCAAAGATGATTTCTCAATAAACCAAGTTTATATATAGATTTACATAGTCATTATTTTTAATGGAACTAACTATGTTTTTAGTGTTAAATCAAGTGTAGAAACATGTTTATAACAAGAAAAATACAAAAGAATGATTTTTAAAAAAAATCATCTTATAAGTTGTGAAAGACTAAATTCTTCAAGAATGTGATTTACAAACAAATAACCATGTTTTAAAGGGTAACTAAACCTACTAAATAACATAGTAAGTTACTACAAGTTTTTACAAAATTTCAAGTTAATGATGTAGTGTAAATTGCATGATTTTGGCACATGGTAAGTCTTGATTGAATAGTGGTTGATTGATGATGATTTTTAAAAGAAAATGATATGCTTTGAAAGCATGGAAACCTCCATTTTAAGGGCAGACTATGGCAAAATTTTTGTAGAATTTAAAACACTTAGAAAAATATTTTTAAACAAGTGCTTATAAGTAAATTTTAATCATGGTTTTTCATATAAAATTGCCATAATTTTTGTTACAAAAATTACAAATATTGGAGGTCGGTTTTGATAAATAAAAGTGACTAAATATGTACTTAGGAAAATATATATTTAGTTGTCACAATTTGTGTGATTACTTGTATATTACGTGTATTAGTTATATTATTTTAGGACTTGAAATAATATAACTTACCAAAATACCAAAAATTATAATACAAAATATTACCAAAAATTCCAAGATAGCAGATATATAATTTATACCCAAAATTTGACAAACCGAACAAGGAATATGGATTACATATATATATATATATATATATATATATATATATATATATATATATATATATATATATATATATATTTCGGAATTAAGTTCATATATATTTTGACATATAAGTTAAGCAGTATTTTGGAAATTAAAGAAACGAAAATTATAATTTTTACGAGTGTTACAAAATATATCATATTTTTGTCAAGAAGAAAAATACATTATTTTTTAATAGAGAAAGGATGTATATATTTTCTTGAATTATTAGAAGAAATATTATTTTGAAGAAAATATATTTTCTTAAACAAATTTAGAATATATTATTTTTGGGGTGAAAAATGGATTTATAAATATTTTCTAAGTTAATCTTGAAAATATATTATTTTTGAGGTTTATATGAAAATCTAATTATTTTTGCCAAGGAAGAATTATAGATAATTTTCTATAAAAGTTTTCTTAAAATATATATATTTTAAGAATACAAATTGGTGATTTTTATTGGTTAAAAATAATTTTCCGGAAAATGTAAATACAAAAATTAAGTATAAGAATACTTAATAAATACAAGAAGATACGTATTCTTGTACGTACGAATACACACAAGAATACACCACAAAAATTTGGCAAAATACACAAGGATATTTATACCCATACTTGGGAAATATTCACGAAAAGAATTGCCAAATGAACTAAGGCAAAATATATATTATTTTGACAATATTCCATATAAATGAATGAATATAATTTAAGCTAACATATTAATATTTTAACTAATAATTATATACTTTGGAATATTATAATATACATCAATGATGTAACTCAAAATATACCAAGATTTCCAAAACAGGTCTTAATGAACAACTAATACAAAGAGTCGTTGTCACACCCTGGCTTTGCGGAAGCGTGGGTTTATTTGGTGTGACTTCTTAATACCATAGCTTAATCAAAACAAAGCTATATGAAAGTAAAACCATGATGATCATCCATTAATTCAAGTTTAAAAATAAAATACGATAACATTGTTTTCAAAAGTCGACACATGCAACGAAATTACAACATGACATAGTAAAAATATTGTTCATACGACACAACCATAAGACCTGAAATAAACACAGTTTAAGACTTGTGACTCGTCCAGGCAAAAGTCACAATCCCTAAACTCGGATGACATCATTTCTCCTACGCAGCTTGACGACATAGCATACCTTGCCAGATCCCTAATTTCCTGAAATACATGTAATTTAAAAAATCAACAAAAGTTGAGCGAGTTCATGTAAAAGTGAGTATGAATAAACCTTTAAGGTATGTATAAAAGTCCCTGGTATATAGCAATAAGGAAAAAGAGATCACCAATGGGTTGCAAAGCCACTGGTATGTGTGAGAAAGTGCAGGGAAACTCAAACCTAGCAAATTTGTACCGGGCTTCCGGCTGTAAGACACAGTCACCTCTATGGGCCTCTCCGGCCTCACGGGTTTGGGCTCGCTACACCCAAATAGATCTATCACTCTTGTGTCCCTCGGTCCTAACAAAGAGGATTAATGGCCTCGAGTGTTGTACCCACCCCTCACATGATCTAGTAGTAGTATAAACCCTCCCTATGCTAACCATACCATGTAATAAATGTTTGTAATAGTTGTCGCATGTATTTCACCCCCGAAGTATAAAACTGAAAACAGTAAAAAGAAAAGGGGGACATGAACTCAAAGAAGTGCGTCTCGAAATAGTCGGTCCCAAATCAACCTGCTGCATGACGACCTACACGTACTAATTCCTATTAGACGGACGGCCGTGCCTTGGCTTAAGGTTTAACGTTTTTGGGAAATAGTTAGACAACTATTTCGTATTTACACTTCTTAATTATTAAATAAGTATATTCCTTCCCAAGGATGGGGGTATTAATACATGTGTGTTTTATAATTCCGAAAATATATTTTTAAGTCTTACTTGAAAATATATTTAATCACTTTGTCTAAAATGTTTTAATCCCAAAATATATATATTTTTCCCAAAAATATTATATTTTATTTCACAAATTTTTCCAAAATAATATTTTCACCAAAAGTATACTAATAAGAGTATTTTTCTGAAAAATACATAAGTTACATTTTTAAAGTTCGCGTTGTATTACGATACTTCTATAACTTAAATATTTATTTTTGTGAGCGCGTTGATATTATTTTGGAAGTCGTATTTTCATGATATTTCAAGGAATATTATTTAACCCTAAAAATAATATATTTCTAGTTCACAAAATAATCACATAGTCACACAACGTCTTATTATAAAATATATATTCGAAATATATATTTACCAAGTTTTATTTACGAAAATCCACCTCCGGTACTTTGTAATTTTTGTAATAAAAATCATGGCGAAGTTTATTTTTGAAAAACAAGTTAAAAAAATACATTTGTATCCATTTGTTATAAAAATATTTCTAAGTGTTATATTTTTAGAAAAATTTCACCAGAGTTTCCTCTGTAAATGGAGATGTCCATGCTTTGAGCATATCATTTTCTTTTTTTAAAAATCAACCAAACAATTTACCAATCAACAACATACAATATTTATTCATCAAACTTGACAAAAATAAGACTAAACCATAACTCATGAACTTGAGAGTTTTGTAAAAATATGTAGTAAATCACCGACACATTTTGTGGGTCTTGTTATCTTTAAAAAAAACATGTTTAGTTTCTTAAAAACTTTATTTTTAAAGAACTTGAAGTTTCACAACTTCTAGTCAAGATTTACAAAAATATTTCTTTGTTAAATTTCTTGTTACACAAGTGTTCACACACTTGTTTAGTTACTATAAATGTGCTTCTTTCATAAAATATCCGGGTTATGACAAAACTAGTATCTTCCGCTTGGTTCTTCTGAAAAACCAGTTGTAGATCTTTAGATCCACATGTTTACAACTTCATTTTACAAGAAAAATTATGTTTATTCAAGTTTCAAGTTCATGGTGGATGGTTTCATCATCTTTCACATTTCTAACACTAACATACTACTAGTTCATGTTCTTGAACATGATCTAGTATGTCTAGATGATGATCCATCCTACTTGTAGTAACAAACATCATCAAATAATCACAACTATACAAGATTTACATGATTTACACACATATCTTCTCTTTATCCACCTTATTCCTCTTATGTTCAAGACTTTAAGTTGTGTTCATTAGTGTTTCTTAATTTTTAACCATTAAATCAACTATTAACCACCATAAACAAGATCAAGATGATGATTAGAAGCACTTACTACTAGCACAAGGCTAGGGAAGAAACAAGGTGTAAATGTGGTGGATAAAAGAAATCTAGAGCGGTTCTTGAACTTTCGAGAGCATCGGGCTTGTTTGTAGAGCTCCTTGCTTCTATGGATGTATGAAAAATGGTTGGAATGGAGATTAATGGTGGTGAGATGGTGGTTGAAGGTGGCAGCCGTGAGGGGTGTAGAGGGAAGGAGAGAAAGTGTTGGTTGATGTTGTGTTGAATGAAAGAGAGGGGTTATCCTTTATGCATATTTATAAACCAAATTCCTAATATCCATCATGTAACATGCTTACTAGATATCCAACAACAACCAATAAAATAATCAAGAAAACACAAGGGTGTGTCCCACCATTGTGACCGTCGCCAATGAGGGGGGGGGTAAGGGTTGGGGTGTAATGATATAGTTAAGATTAAGTTGGAATCCAATGGTTCTAGTTAGTATGTTAAGTGTGCTAACTAATATAAAGGGTGTTCGGGGACCCTAACTAGCTCGGAAAAGTAGAAACAATGTTTTTGGCAATATATTTATGTTCCGGGTAACGTCCGGTGGTTCGGTTGGATATTGATCCGTTAAAGTGTTAAGTAAAGCTATAAAGTGTCGTTTATATTGTTTTTAGTGACACAATAAATTCCCGACACTTTGGAAAGTGTCTAGGACTATTTTACCAAGTTTTTGCACTTTACTAGTTATGTTAAAAGCTGCATTTTTGTATGTAGTGCAGAATTTTGTAATTAAAGTGTAATTTAGGCACTTCCGGTCACTAGAACTATCACCTAGTGACACAGTTTTATGATCCTCACCTCCCTACACTCCCTACTAGTGTAGTAATCTATTCCCGGCTGGCAATGTCAGCATGTTTACTGGGTTATCCACTCACTGTGCTAACTGTGCTTTCGTGCATCAAGTTTGTCACTAATGTTTTGTGTGTAATAAATGAAGTGACAGTAATAAAGTATGATGCATGAGTATGTGAGTATCAGAAAACAGAAAGCAGTTTAGTCATAATTGTAATTAAGCACTAATTAAATATTAATTAATTTGTACGGATACCTGGATTTGTGAGGGTTGTCACATTCTCCCCCCGTTAAGAAAATTTCGTCCCAAAATTTTAAGTTCTGCTTCTGGTTGCAGGGGTCTTGGGAAATAAATGGGGGTATTTCTCTTTCATTCGATCCTCATGTTCCCAGGTGTATTCTGGACCATGTCTTGCATTCCAACGAACTTTGACGAGCTTGGCACTACTCCTGCGGGTTTTGTTTATCTTCTAATCCGTAACCTCAACGAGTTCTTCGACAAAGTGGAGCGTGTCGTCAATATGAATCACATCAGCTGTAATGACAATTGTTTCTTGTGTTGGACTCTTCTTCAAGTTTGATACATGGAATGTATCGTGAACATCATTAAGTTCGGCAGGTAAGTCCAACTTGTATGCTACTAAACCAATCCTCTCCAGAATCTTGAATGGACCAATATAGCGCGGGTTCAACTTTCCACGCTTTCCGAAGCGTGCCACACCCTTCCAGGGTGAAACCTTCAACAAAACCATGTCTCCTACCTTGAACTCCAGAGGTTTACTTCTTCTATCCGCATAACACTTTTGTCGATCGCGAGCCGCCTTGATGCGCTCTCGGATCTGTGCAATCTTGTCTGTGGTTTCCTGGACCACTTCAGGACCAACTAACTGTCTATTACCTGCATCAGACCAACAAATCGGTGATCGACATTTGCGTCCATAAAGAGCTTCGAACGGCGCGGCTTAAATACTTGCGTGATAACTATTGTTGTATGAAAATTCGACTAATGGTAGGTGAGTATCCCAACTTCCACCTAAATCCATAACGCAAGCTCGCATCATATCTTCTAAAGTCTGGATCGTCCGTTCGCTCTGTCCCTCTGTTTGTGGGTGAAAAGCTGTACTCAGGTTTAACTGAGATCCGAATGCTTCATGGAAGGACTGCCAAATCCTTGACACAAACCTTCCGTCTCTATCAGAGATGATCGAGAGAGGCACTCCATGACGTGCAACAATCTCTCTCATGTATATCTCAGCTAGTTTACTTGTGTTATCCTTCTCTCTGATTGGCAAGAAATGTGCAGATTTCGTTAACCGGTCTACTATTACCCAAATAGTGTCATGACCTTTTGGCGTTCTTGGCAACCTTGTTATGAAATCCATCAAAATCTGTTCCCATTTCCATTTGGGTATTTCGGGCTATTGCAGAACTCCTAAAGGCTTCTGATATTCGGTTTTCACCTTGGCGCACGTTAAACACTTGCTAACATAAACTACTACATCGCCTTTCATCCTAGGCCACCAATAGAAGTCCTTAAGATCTTGGTACATCTTATCCGCTCCTGGATGGATAGAGTACCGTGACTTGTGAGCTTCATCGAAAATAGCCTTTCTCAAACCACCAAACAGAGGAACCCAAATCCTTTTCATGAAACATAAAGTTCCTTCCTCGTTTGGTACTAATTGCTTCTCCATTCCACGGAGATATTCCTCTTCATTGTTTCTTTCTTTCAGAGCCTCTTTCTGCGTGACACAAATGCGCAGGGAAAGATCCGTCTAAATAATCATTTCTAGAGCCCTAACCCTTATGGGCTTGATTCTTTCTTTACGACTTAGGGCATCGGCGACCACATTCGCCTTCCCTGGATGATACTTGATCTCACAGTCGTAATCGTTCAATAACTCGACCCAGCGTCTTTGTCTCATGTTAAGCTCCTTCTGGTCGAATATGTGTTGCAGGCTCTTATGATCCGTGAAGATTGTACACTTCGTACCATATAAATAATGTCTCCAAATTTTCAACGCGAATATCACTGCGCCTAGCTCCAAATCGTGTGTGGTATAATTCTTTTCATGGACCTTCAACTGGCGCGACGTGTAAGCTATAACCTTCTGGCGCTGCATCAATACGCAACCCAAACCTTGACGCGAGGCGTCACAATATACCACAAAATCATCTGTTCCCTCCGGTAGCGATAGGATCGGTGCATTACAAAGCTTGTCTTTCAATAACTGAAACGCTTCTTCTTGTTTGATTCCCTAATCAAACTTCTTATCCTTCTGGGTGAGGGAAGTCAAAGGTTGAGCGATCTTTGAAAAATCCTTAATGAATCTTCGATAATAACCAGCCAAACCTAAGAATTGTCGAATCTCGGTTAGCGTCTTTGGAGTCTCCCAATTCTTGATCGCTTCAATCTTGGTGGGATCCACATGGATTCCATCTCCATTCACCACATGTCCAAGGAATTGGACTTCGCGTAGCCAAAACTCGCACTTTGAGAACTTGGCATACAGCTTTTCCTTTTTAAGTAGCTCCAAAATAGCTCTTAAATGCTGTTCGTGCTCACCCTTCGTCTTCGATTAGATCAAGATATCGTCTATGAACACAATCACGAACTTGTCGAGGTACGGTTTACAAACTCTGTTCATCAAATCCATGAAGACAGCTGGCGCGTTTGTCAAACCAAACGGCATCACCAGAAACTCGTAATGTCTATATCGAGTTCTGAAAGCAGTCTTGGGAATACTTTCCACTTGTATTCTTAGCTGATGATAACCTGATCGCAAATCGATCTTCGAGTAGAAACTCAAACCTTGAAGTTGATCGAATAGGTCATTAATCCTTGGCAGAGGATACCTATTCTTGATCGTCAACTTTTTCAACTCTCGGTAGTCAATGCACATACGAAAACTACCATCCTTTTTCTTGACAAACAAAACTGGAGCTCCCCAAGGTGAGAAGCTTGGTCTGATGAATCCTTTGTCTAGCAACTCTTGAAGTTGTGTCGACAACTCCTGCATCTCTGAAGGGGCAAGTCGATAAGGTGCCTTAGCCACAGGCGCGGTGCCTGGAACTAAGTCAATGTGGAACTCCACTTGCCTTTGGGGTGGCAATCCTGGCAAGTCCTCTGGAAAGACCTCAGGATATTCTTTCACCACTGGGATGTCTTCGATCTTCGGCTCGACAACCTCTTTATCCACGATGTGTGCCAAGAAGGCAACACATCCCTTCTGTAAACACTTTCGAGCTTTCAGGCAGCTGATGATTCTCAGAGGCGTACCGTGCTTCTCTCCATGAACCACGATCATCTCTCCATCTTCCGTTGGGACGCGAATGATCTTTTCGTGACAAACAATCTCAGCCTTGTTGCTCGACAACCAATCCATCCCTACTACCACGTCGAAGCTTCCCAACTCGACTGGTAGTAGATCCAAAGCGAACTCGCGCTCTCCCAATTTGATTACACAACCTCTGACGACTTCATTTGCTTCAACTAGCTTCCCATTAGCCAGTTCAATTGAGTACGGAATATCTAATTTACTTGCAGTTAACCCAAGCATACTCTTAAATACTAACGACACAAAGCTATAGTCGGCACCAGTATCAATCAGAACAGATGCAAAGCGTTGATTTATAGGGAACGTACCAGTGACAACGTTGGGATCCTGGCGCGCTTCCCTTGCTCCAATGTTAAACACTCTTCCACGGGCTTGATTCAGCTTTGGGCATTCCTTCTTGAAGTGCCCAACTTCTCCACAATTAAAACATCCTGGTCGGTGACCATTACCACCTCTGTTCCCAGCTTAAGCGTTGTTTTGGTTGTGATTCCCATTACCAGCTTGATTCGCAACGTTTCCACGGTTTCCATTTCCGCCATTTCCTCCCTGCTAGCGGTTTCCATTACCATTCCCATAACCTCGATTCCCAGTACACCCAGCACCAGTTCCGGCCCAACACGTATCCTTCGTGTGGCCGTTCCTTCCACATGATTCACACTTCCTCAATCTGCATTGGCCATGATGATGGCGCTGGCACGTATTGCACTTGGGCATAGTACCAATATAACCCTTCCCTTTATTTTCAACACCGGTTGCAGCTTTTGCCGGTGTGCTTGATTCACCTTTCTTGTTCACGTTGCTTGTACCCTGCTTGAAGTTCGAGAATTTCCTTTTATTTTCACCTGACGACTCCAAGTGAGTCTCTTTCTTCTTCGGTCAACATTCGAAAACTTGTTCAAGCTAATGGCCTCCTCAGTAAGAGCCACACTGAGATCAATGGCTTCTTTGATGGTTGCGGGCTTGGAAGTAGTAACCATACTCATGATCTGAGGTGCCAATCCCCAGATAAAGTGCTCGATACGTTTGAACTCCGGTGTAACCATGTATGGCACTAAATGGGACAAATCGTGGAATCTCTGAACATACTCCGCAATCTTGGGACCTTCCATTTTTAAGTACCAGAATTCAGTCTCCAGCTTCTGAATTTCAGCACGTGAGCAGTACTTCCTTCTCATGAGCTCCTTCAGCTCATTCCATGACATCGCATAAGCAGCAGCTTCACCAAGAGTTTGCACTTGCAGGTTCCACCAAGATAGGGCTCCATCCAGAAATAGCCCAGGCTTGTTTGTAGATCTAGAGCGGTTCTTGAACTTTCGAGAGCACCGAGCTTGTCTGTAGAGCTCCTTGCTTCTATGGATGTATGAAAAATGGTTGGAATAGAGGTTAATGGTGGTGAGATGGTGGTTGAAGGTGGCGGTCGTGAGGGGTGTAGAGGGAAGGAGAGAAAGTGTTGGTTGATGTTGTCTTGAATGAAAGAGAAGGGTTATCCTTTATGCATATTTATAAACCAAATTCCTAATATCCATCATGTAACATGCTTACTAGATATCCAACAACAACCAATAAAATAATCAAGAAAACACATGGGTGTGTCCCACCATTGTGACCGTCGCCAATGGGGGGGGGGGGTAAGGGTTGGGGTGTAATGATATAGTTAAGATTAAGTTGGAATCCAATGGTTCTAGTTAGTATGTTAAGTGTGTTAACTAATATAAAGGGTGTTAGGGTGTTCGGGGACCCTAACTAGCTCGGAAAAGTAGAAACAATGTTTTTGGCAATATTTTTATGTTCCGGGTAAAGTCCGGTGGTTCGGTTGGATATTGATCCGTTAAAGTGTTAAGTAAAGCTATAAAGTGTCGTTTATATTGTTTTTAGTGACACAATAAATTTCCGACACTTTGGAAAGTGTCTAGGACTATTTTACCAAGTTTTTGCACTAAACTAGTTATGTTAAAAGCTGATTTTTTGTATGTAGTGCAGAATTTTGTAATTAAAGTGTAATTTAGGCACTTCTTGTCACTATAACTATCACCTAGTGATACAGTTTTATGATCCTCACCTCCCTACACTCCCTACCAGTGTAGTAATCTATACCCGGCTCACACTGGCCTCAAACACAATTTATGTCTAGTGCTGGCAATGTCAGCATATTTACTGGGTTATCCGCTCACTGTGCTAACTGTGCTTTCGTGCATCAAGTTTGTCACTAATGTTTTGTGTGTAATAAATGAAGTGACAGTAATAAAGTATGATGCATGAGTATGTGAGTATCAGAAAACAGAAAGCAGTTTAGTCATAATTGTAATTAAGCACAGTAATTAAGCACTAATTAAATATTAATTAATTTGTACGGATACCTGGATTTTTAAGGGTTGTCACAGTCGTTACACGACCTAAACATCTAATAAAACATGGCACGTGTGTAGGTAGTTGTACGACTCATCGGAGGACCTTTGAATATACGAGACAGCTGGACGCAAACTTGTGAGTTCATGTCCCCCTTTTTTCTTAACTGTTTTTTTTATTTATAACTCTCGGGGGTGAAATACATGTTACATATGTTTCAATGGTATGATTTGGCTATAAAATGAACTATTAGCTCATGTGAGCATAGGCTGAAACTAAAATGCCAACAACTCTCATAAGAATCATGGACAAAGGTTAGATCTAACGGGTACGGCCGAGCCCCACTCATGGTCCCTATGTGACCACTTAGAGTGCTTTAGTGTGCTAGTCGAGGTGATTCGACAACGGAGGGGATTTAACACAGTCAAGGTGATTTGATACGGTCAAGGGAATTTGACATAGTCAAGGTGAATTTGACACAGTCGAGGGGAATTCGACACAGTCGAGGGGATTCGACACTAATAATAGACTACTCGGAATGAGTACTCCTATGTCTTCAAATACATTAATGTCCTTGCAAAACATTAATTGATCTGTTCATAGACGCTTTTCATACCTGTTTTCAAAGGACTCTCTCAAATCATACAACACGCATGAACTCGTTCAACTTTTGTTGATGTTTTCAAAATTTCATGTATTTCAGGAAACAAGTTGGATCTTGGGCGCTGGTGTTGTTTCGGGGTGTAAATTTCAAGTTTATATGGCATCCACTTTTGTTTATTTGTAACTTAATCAGAGGTTGTGTTGTTTGAAACTTTAATGACTGGTGTTTGTAATAATTTAAACTTTATGAATAGATGAACATCATTTTGATCATATAGTTGTTTATATAATCGAATGCAATGAGAACCAATCAAGTCACGCGCATATGCTTCCGCAAAACTAGGATTCCTTCTTGAGTCTAGACTGCAATCACTAGGACTATCTCACGAAAACATTTTTTCAAAAAGGTTTTTAATTGCATTTACGAAAGCGCCAAGATCCATGAGTCAAACATTTTTCAAAGAAAAGACAAAGCAAGGACATTAGTAGGGAGGAGAATACCCCAATTAAAATTCCAATTGAGGTATAGTCTACGTGAGATAGACTTGCCAAAGACAAAATGAACCCCCCCCCCCTCCGAAAGGACAAACGAGAGTTATATGTGACATGATGCATCTATTTGCCTGTTTATACTAAGTAACGTATTTATTCATTAATATATATGCGTATAAGGGTACGAAATAAGTATTAACGTGAACGAGATACCTTCGACTCCGAATCCTATTATTGTTCTTGACTCGCACAATGAGACTATCGACCTCGCGTTTATTGCGAAGCTCATGGCTGGAGTGATTATCAAACGAGATCCTGAGCTTGTTTCCGTAGAAGATGGTTGTTCTTCCCTCTCGAATGCGAAGGTGCCTGACTACGGTAGTGACGGCGAGGCGGAGGAGGCAACCTTGGACAACACTCTCATCAGTGGGACGAGGTCCCTGTGGCATTTGCGAAATAAGATTGACGACACTCTTGTCCAGACAAGGAAGATGAGGTACTCATCTTGAAGGTGCCCCTCCAACTACTAGGAATTCCCCTTATTCCTATTATGTCTAAGCATTGTGCCTATTCGCGTGGAACGATAACGAATGGTAGCGCGTGGACCACCATAATGGAACTTTCCATGTTGAAGGTACGAGGACAGTATTTTCCCCTCTCTGGTTGACCATCTGCTTTGAACGGGGGAAAATTAGGGTGACCATGCAAGACAATTTATTATTACGGGGGCCCACGTAATAATGACTTGTAGTACATGGAAATCCTGGTAGACTCTGCGGGTCAAGCTAATGATCACCACCCATCCAAAAATTCCTAAGTGTTCACACTTTCATCTAATAGAACAATACCTAGGTAGTTGCTATATGTGACACCCGGCTTTTCAGGCCGTACCGTACAATTGTAACAAGTGTGGTGAATAGGTAAAAGGCTGTATTTAACTGGTTAGGATGCTTATTTGTTGAATCTAATGAGTTGGTAAATCTAAACCGTGGTAAAAATTATGTTGGCAACGGTAAGATAAACGCTTCTCGCGTAACGGTTAAAATGCGAAACGAACGTCAGTGACCACCCGATCAGTGTTAAAATCCTAAAAATAGTCTGTTATGATTAGAATAATAATTTCAATCATATTCGTGAGGAAAAATAAATTAAAACGCTAAGAAACTCTATTTTTCGAGTTTAAGCGCGTACCACACGATACTGCGCGCATTTGATAAAATACCGTCAACGCAGCCAGTCAAGGCAACTGGTAATTATTCCAGTAATAATTTTGAGTGATTATTTTTATAGAATGATAAAAATAATTTAAAAAGCACTAAAATGGGATTAAAGCACTAGATAAAATACCCGGTATCCAGTAAAATACCTGTTTTTTAACACTAGATTATATATATAAGTGTATGTATAAGATGTGTGTGTGTGTGAGGGTGATAGGTGGCGGCCATAGGGCAGCCCACCTCTTTCAATTTTCATTCCTTGCATGCCAAGTGTTGTCTTGGGAAAATGAGTAATCATTGAAACCTTTCTTATACACTTTGCATTTAACAAATCAAGATTAAACTACTCTCTCTCTCTCTCTCTCTCTCTCTCTCTCTTCCTTGTATATCTCGGCCGAAACACCCCCTCATACACACATATTCAAAAATTTCAAACCTTTTCATGAAGATTCAAAGGCCTTTCATGGTGATTTCAAGCTTGTAAGGAGGTTTGGAAGTGATTTCAAGAAGATTCAAGCAAGAACAAGCCTCATATCAACATCTTTTCTCAAAAACCCACTTAGAAATCTTGAAGGTATAAACTTATTTTCAAAACCACATTCTTAATTTTTAGTGATGATAGAGATGTTGAATGGTTTCTCTTGAACTTGGAATAAATTACAAACTTGTAACAAACAAAGAATAAGATTTCAAACAAAATGGAAATGAGTGTATATATGTGTGTATGTGTGGCCGAAAGTTTATGAGTGTGTGTGTGTGTTTGTGTGTGTGTGTTTAGTTGTGTTTTGATCTTTGTTGAATGATTCTTGGAAGATTTGATTTGATTCATGAAAGATGGATTCATGCAAGGTTTAAAAAGATGTCATAAAAGAAGGTTCTAAAGGGATCTTGTGATTTGAGATGAATATGATATAAAGTGAACTTTTGGAAGTTCATATATGCGTGTATATGTGTCTTATATATGTATATATATATGTATGCACGTATGAAAGTTTTGTCACATGTTAATAAAGAAAGAATGTTTGAAATTATGTGAAAATGATTTGATGATAATGAAATGGATATGTTTTGATTTATATGAACATGAAATAAATATATTCTTGATGCATTTAAGATCATGTTGGATGATGATTTTATGATAAGGGTATGCTAGATGCATATACTTAGACATGCATGATGATATGTGATCATAAAAAGGTGATTTGAGTATGGTTTAGTAAAAATCAGTTTTAATCAGATTATAAACACTAAAATAAAGTTATTTTAAAGTGTTTAGTGACATATAACTTTGTCATAATGTTTACTAGCTTTGCATGTTGTACTTGGTGTCACACCCCGACCACGTAGAACATACAAAACGTGGCGGAAACGTCGGGGAGTGTTGTAACAGAATCAATTGTTTCAAATCCATGGCAATTGAAGTTTCGTTTTATTAATCAAACATGAAAGTTTACATTGCTTTAAACAAGAACCAAAGAATACATAACATAAACTAACTAGTTCTTGTCTCGTTTTAAGTTACTAAGGCACAGGTCCGCCTATGTATGTCTTGATAAGTACTACGCATCGTCTCCTGAAAACACATGTGAAAATAGGTACGTCAGCATAAAAATGCCTGTGAGATACATTGGTTTTGTGAAAACGGAATTCATGACTTATGTTTGAGAAAAATGTTTAGTCATGAACCTTGTATTTTGCTTTGTCTTGTAAATCATTTGAAAAACGGTAAGATCAAATAATATGTATAAATAAGAGAACAATGTATGATTAAACGGATAACCATGTAAATGAGTTTATATAAGATAAGTCGTTTGTAAAACAATGTCTCGTGAAAAGTGTGTTATTTGTATAAAATGTCATATGTCTCAAATTGAAATGATTCAAATAACGCTACGATATGTAATACCATACAAACATTTATATATAGGAAGTACCAGCGGCGTATCCACCATGCTTGTATCATATTACACACGCCTCGTTACTTAATCACTTACTCAACCCAAACCATCAAGATGAAATGTTTAACAACGGTAGAAATGTTTATGTATAGTCAAATGTCTATTGTCAACTGTAAATCATGTCAACGGATACAACTGGTTCACACGGTTCAAAGGTTACGAACGGTTCATATAATCAAAGGGTTAAGACGGTTCACATAGTCAAATGGTTACAACGGTTCAAGATGTAGTGTAATGTGTTCATATGCTGGATGAGCATATGCAACAGATATGCAATGTGAAACAATGTACTACGTATGCACACAATGGGAGAACGTAGCATGAAATGTATTGTAGAGTACAACGGTTCAAAATGTAGTATAATGTGTTCATATGCTGGATGAGCATATGCAACAGATATGCAATGTGAAACAATGTACTACGTATGCACACAATGGGCGTACGTAGCATGAAATGTATGTAAAGCAATGTACTAAGTACGCACACAATGGGCATACATAGCATAAACACAATGAAATCATGTACTATATATGTACTATCGAACATAGCAGTATATGATGTGAAAACCGGAAAGCATGAAAGTAGCAAGTAGGCACATGTGTTTCACCCCAAAACAGTTTGGAAAACAGTAAAAGAGGGGTTCAATGTACTCACCTGAGATTGCTTTGAGTTCTTGTATAATAACCAAACAAATGCTAGATCACGGAATATCAAACGACACCTAATAGGTAGCTATGTTAATATACCGGACCAAATCGGAAGGATCGGATAGTACGCGGGTTCGTAAACCAAACGAGTATGGAGACTCGTGTAATATGGTTTAACAAAGCCTACATACTAAAATGAAACCTAACCTAAGTGGTTGCGACCCATTACGACCCGTTTAGGTAGCTTATGCTACCTTACGCGTCGTTCGCGTAGAACGCGTCTGGAACGCCTAACATCGCGACCACAAGGTATAACCTCAGAAGGTTATAGCTATGGTCACCTAATGTGTTAGGTCGGATCCTAATGATCGACTAAACGGGTCGGGTTCGAAAGTATAAGCGATGGTTTAGATCGCTTACCTTACGACCCTATATAAGCACTAAACTAAAAGTGACGAGCTAAGCATGTTAGAACATGCTTAACTAAGTTTAGAAAACAGGTTTGGCATCAAAACAAACGGCTTTGATGCTCACGAGTAGTTTGGTTACAAAATACGCAAGAATGCGCATTTTGGCCAAAACTACGACTCGTCACTGAGCCTAGATAACGTGGTAATCAGTAGGTATGGTCACTACGGACCATAACCATCGTGATCACGCTCACGTTATGAAGTTCCATGAACTTCGCATCGACCATAAGCTGGTCAATGCAGAAAGTCAACAAAACGTTGACTTTCGGACTCGAAAAGCGAATAAAAGAGCGAAAGAAGACTTACGGAGGGTCCCCGAGTGCTAATCTAGATCAAATAGCTCAGGTATGAAACAATGGTTCCAACTTAGAGCCTTAAGATCAGATTGTGTGGGTTTTTGGAACAAAGGGGGGGGTATTTATAGGAAAAGTGGAACCGTTAGGATCGTTTATCGAATATCGTGCCGCGATCTCGAGCGTACACTTGTCAAAATATTGTGGTAAGTCAGATATTGGCTCTTGGCTCCTGATTGGGTGAAAGGGCATTGCCCCTTGATCGAACGAAAGGCCAAACTGCATTAAATGCAATATATTTTCTGTCTGACAGTCTCACGCGCCCCGCGTAAGGATTTGGGCAATCTTTACGCGGGCCGCCTGAAGTCCTCTGATCTGCACCACTTGCAGAATTTACACTTTTGGTCCCTGTCGCGTATTTAAGCCATTTTCAGCCCTTCCAAGGCCTGTAAAGCCAACTTTAAGGCCCTAAAATGATGTCTAAACATTGTGGACATGAAACATGCCCAAAAATATGTCGGATGTTGGTTCGTTTGGTCGTACGAATGCGATGTTCGCTTAATTACGACGGAATGCGCATAAGCGCGAAAAACGATCCAAATTACGTGACGAACGGATTTTTCTCACGCCAAACACTAAGGCATAATATAAGGATGCTTACATAAATTTTTGGATGTCCGGATGTATTCAGAACGTAAGTTATGCGCGAAAGTGCAAACTTGTGCACTTTTTGACACTTTTAGTCCCTGAATGATCCAAAAGTTTGTTTTAGCATGCCAAACACCTCAAAGCCTATTTCTAAGCTATGTAAAGGATATTTAAGGTATGTTTAACTTATGGACATGTTCCAGAATGTTCGTTACAGTTCAAATTGGCATACTTTTGCAGTTTGTCAAGTTTAGTCCCTGTAAGCGAATTAACTTGTTTTTGCTATACCAAAGCCTTCAAAACTTATTTCTAAGTTATGTAAAGGTTATTTAAGGTATGTTGAGTATATGTTGATGTTCCGGAGTATTTGTCACCTTAAACCGAGTACATTTACGCACCAGTTTGCGTATAATTCTCCAGAAAGCGATATAAAGTTCGAAATTGAACAAGAATTGATATGTGCAAAAGATACACATATTTGTACAAGATCCCAAGTATGAAATACAATATTTCATTGGCTTGGTATTTGTTCGATGGTCGCGGTGACACAGGTGTCACAGTCTCCCCTACTTTAGGAAATTTCGTCCCGAAATTTATTCGTAGGAGTCTATTTGTGACTTTGCCAAATACCCACCAGCGATATGCAAGGCAATATCCTGTCATTTCCTTAACGGTCATTCTTCAGAAACGAAAATGAACAGACAGAGTCATTTTCCTCAACGAGTATTCTTCAGAAATGGAAATGAAGGATTACACAACGGATATTCATTTCCCCAACGGATAAATCATCAGAAACGAAAATGAACTAACAGAGTCATTTTCAACGGTTGCTTCATCAGAGTTGGAAATGAAGGATTTCACAACGGATATTCATTTCCCCAACGGATAAATCGTCAGAAACGAAAATGAACTAACGGAGTCATTTTCAACGGTTGCTTCATCAGAGTTGGAAATGAAGGATTTCACAACGGATATTCATTTCCCCAACGGATAAATCGTCAGAAACGAAAATGAACTAACGGAGTCATTTTCAACGGTTGCTTCATCAGAGTTGGAAATGAAGGATTACACAACAGATATTCATCTCCTCAACGGATAAATCTTCAGAAACGAAAATGAACTAAACGAAATCATTTTCAACGGTTGTTTCATCAGAGTTGGAAATGAAGGATTACACAACGGATATTCATTCCCTCAACGGATAAATCTTCAGAAACGAAAATGAACTAAACGGAATCATTTTCAACGGTTGCTTCATCAGAGTTGGAAATGAATAGGGTTAACTCTAGACACATGACAGAACTTGCTGTGATTTCTGTGCACTAAATTCCATAATTATGTATGCATCCATAATTACGTAATCCCTTGCACAGTCCGCACAGTTTGTTTTGTAATGTTTCGGGGAAGGATATCAAACTTGTGATGAGGGTGACTAGACTTCCATCGTTTCCTTTTTAATTAGATCGACAGGGGATCTTCTTAGTTAGGCCACCAAGGAGTCCTTTCAGCTATATCATCACATGATATCCCTAGCCAGATTTTTTTTTTTGGATCAATCTGTTTATCTAGACCACTCAAGGGGTCTAATTATGAAGTAGTACTTTATAATCCAAAGGACTTAACTATAACATAGAAGTCCATTGAGGATTTTAAGTAATACCTTTGGGTATCCTATTATGAATCTCTTGTACAAGGATATGTAAGATTCTACGAGGATTTGGATAACATAATTTGGATCTCACAACAACACATAAGGGAACACATAAGCACAAAGTCACATAATTGTTTAACTTGATTATAATTTGTTATTAACTTGTTATTGATTGAATACGGATATGGAAACCAATCGACGGGTCTCAATGTTCACTGGGATCTATCTAAGAAGATAGAAAGATCTCCCAAAATTTGATTTTTGATTACAAGGAATCACCACATTCGAATTAAGGTATACAACAATTAAAGACTTACAGGAAGTCCTTAGGTACCCTATTAAGGATTTATAGTGGTACTTTGGGTATTCGTCTTGTGTTGTAACCTGCGCTTTGTACTTCGTTTCCTTAGAATAAACGGGTACTTAGGAATTTTGTAGAAGACGCAAGCGATTATAGAATGGGAGAATTTTGGGGGTAGTTTGTTCTTTAAGGAATACGGTCCCTTGATTGTCGGTATTGTAAGGGATATGTCGTTTATACATGCAACCACAGAAATACATTGCAATGCAATTAAAAGATTTATTTATAAACAACGATAACAACGGTTTCTTGGACCTTGACAACAAAAGAAAATAATACATAAGACGTGATTATTTCTAAACGATGTTGTCTTCTAGTCAGTCAGATGCTTATCCCTGTGCTGGATTTGCATTAGCAAGCTTTGGGCAATTTCTTCGGAAATGACCCATCTCGCCACAGTTGAAACAAGAGCCTGGTAGAGAACGACCTTGAGCAGGATTGTTGCCAGCTTGGTTTGGCGCAGCTACAGCTGGGCAGACTCTTGCTGTGTGGCCTATAAGTCCACAAGTTTGGCATTTGCGGCATTGTACATTGGCGTGATGATGGAGGCTACATTGGTTGCACAAGGGTGCAGTTCCATTGTATGGTTTTCTAGCAGGGGGTTGAGCTGGTTGGTTGGGGACGGCTTGACCATTGTGAGCGACCATGGCGAAGTTCTGTGAAGCCTTTCGCTTCTTTGACTCCATAGGAGATTCAGTCTGTTCATCCATGGTCTTTGATTCCTCGATTGGTTTCTTGTCACCCTTTCGAAAAAGTTTATGCTTTCTGATCTGCGATTCAGTCAAGGTTGCAGATAGCTCAATGGCCTGACGGAGTGTGGTAGGGTTGCTACCAGTGACAATGTCTTGTACCGAGTCAGGCAGGCCGTCGATGTACCTTTCGATAGCCTTGTCGAGTGGGGCGACCATAGTCGGGCAAAGTAGACTCAACTCCTCAAACCTATCAGTATATGCCCTGTGTTCGCCACTATCTTGTTTCAAATCATCCAACTCCTTCTCCAACACTCGTTGTTCATGACGAGGACAAAACTCTCTCATCATAAGAGCTCTCAGTTCAGCCCATGTTTGTGCTAGGGCAACATCTGCACCACGGTCTCTCATTACCCCGTTCCACCATGTAAGAGCCCTCTTCTGAAACACACTCGAAGAAAACTCGACCTTGCGATTTTCCGGACACTGCACGTGGCGAAAGGTATTCTCGATGCTCTCGAACCATTGGAGAAGCCCAGTTGCTCCCTCAGAACCACTAAACTTGAGTGGTTTAGCCGAGTTAAAGTTCTTGAAATTGCATGTACCATTGTTGTTGTTGTTGGCTTGGTTCCATTGAGCAAAGAGATTTGGGAATTGAGCAGCCATCTGCTGCGCAATAATTTCTGCCAGCTCGGCAGTTGCTATCTGGTGTTCGCGTCGAGGAGGCATTCTAAAAGAGGAAAACATGAAAGGAAACAAATAAAATGGTATTAGGTAAGAATAGGATGTTACAATCACTGACCATAATCACGGTTGATGGTCACTTGTTTGAATCATGAAGCAAACAAACAACACCAGGGCTGAATCAAAGCAAATAGATCCTCATAGTGTATCGCGAAGACATGCTCGCCTATAAGTGGACACTCACCCCAAGAGTTCCCAGGTAAGAGTGACTGGTCCGATTATGCGGATTTGTACGAACACTCTAACCTTAGACAGAAAACCCAGGGTACAGGCATTCACCCTTCCAGTTCGCACGTGTTCACACTATTTAGGACCCAAAACTTTGACGGGAGTTTTGAAAATTCAAAGGGGTTCAAAACCTTATAACAAAGGGTTCAAAACCTTACAATAGAGGGTTCAAAACCTAGTAATCAATCATCCTAGAACAGATGATTAGCTTTCAAGGCGGTTTTGAAATTTATGTTCTTGTTGTGGTCGTCGCCTAAGGGTAGGTGACGGTATTGTTTTGTGACTAAACACAAGTAAACTCGCGTTAGGTTCCTAGGAAGGTTATAGACTAGGTCAAAGCATTACTAATAACCTAATTCCCTATAACCATTGGCTCTGATACCATCTTTTCTGTCACACCCCGATCACATAGAACATACAAAACGTGGCGGAAACGTCGGGGAGTGTTGTAACAGAATCAATTGTTTCAAATCCATGGCAATTGAAGTTTCGTTTTATTAATCAAACATGAAAGTTTACATTGCTTTAAACAAGAACCAAAGAATACATAACATAAACTAACTAGTTCTTGTCTCGTTTTAAGTTACTAAGGCACAGGTCCGCCTATGTATGTCTTGATAAGTACTACGCATCGTCTCCTGAAAACACATGTGAAAATAGGTACGTCAGCATAAAAATGCCTGTGAGATACATTGGTTTTGTGAAAACGGAATTCATGACTTATGTTTGAGAAAAATGTTTAGTCATGAACCATGTATTTTGCTTTGTCTTGTAAATCATTTGAAAAACGGTAAGATCAAATGATATGTATAAATAAGAGAACAATGTATGATTAAACGGATAACCATGTAAATGAGTTTATATAAGATAAGTCGTTTGTAAAACAATGTCTCGTGAAAAGTATGTTATTTGTATAAAATGTCATATGTCTCAAATTGAAATGATTCAAATAACGCTACGATATGTAACACCATACAAACATTTATATATAGGAAGTACCAGCGGCGTATCCACCATGCTTGTATCATATTACACACGCCTCGTTACTTAATCACTTACTCAAACCAAACCATCAAGATGAAATGTTTAACAACGGTAGAAATGTTTATGTATAGTCAAATGTCTATTGTCAACTGTAAATCATGTCAACGGATACAACTGGTTCACACGGTTCAAAGGTTACGAACGGTTCATATAATCAAAGGGTTAAGACGGTTCACATAGTCAAATGGTTACAACGGTTCAAGATGTAGTGTAATGTGTTCATATGCTTGATGAGCATATGCAACAGATATGCAATGTGAAACAATGTACTACGTATGCACACAATGGGCGAACGTAGCATGAAATGTATTGTAGAGTACAACGGTTCAAAATGTAGTATAATGTGTTCATATGCTGGATGAGCATATGCAACAGATATGCAATGTGAAACAATGTACTACGTATGCACACAATGGGCGTACGTAGCATGAAATGTATGTAAAGCAATGTACTAAGTACGCACACAATGGGCATACATAGCATAAACACAATGAAATCATGTACTATATATGTACTATCGAACATAGCAGTATATGATGTGAAAACCGGAAAGCATGAAAGTAGCAAGTAGGCACATGTGTTTCACCCCAAAACAGTTTGGAAAACAGTAAAAGAGGGGTTCAATGTACTCACCTGAGATTGCTTTGAGTTCTTGTATAATAACCAAACAAATGCTAGATCACGGAATATCTAACGGCACCTAATAGGTAGCTATGTTAATATACCGGACCAAATCGGAAGGATCGGATAGTACGCGGGTTCGTAAACCAAACGAGTATGGAGACTCGTGTAATATGGTTTAACAAAGCCTACATACTAAAATGAAACCTAACCTAAGTGGTTGCGACCCATTACGACCCGTTTAGGTAGCTTATGCTACCTTACGCGTCGTTCGCGTAGAACGCGTCTGGAACGGCTAACATCGCGACCACAAGGTATAACCTCAGAAGGTTATAGCTATGGTCACCTAATGTGTTAGGTCGGATCCTAATGATCGACTAAACGGGTCGGGTTCGAAAGTATAAGCGATGGTTTAGATCGCTTACCTTACGACCCTATATAAGCACTAAACTAAAAGTGACGAGCTAAGCATGTTAGAACATGCTTAACTAAGTTTAGAAAACAGGTTTGGCATCAAAACAAACGGCTTTGATGCTCACGAGTAGTTTGGTTACAAAATACGCAAGAATGCGCATTTTGGCCAAAACTACGACTCGTCACTGAGCCTAGATAACGTGGTAATCAGTAGGTATGGTCACTACGGACCATAACCATCGTGATCACGCTCACGATATGAAGTTCCATGAACTTCGCATCGACCATAAGCTGGTCAATGCAGAAAGTCAACAAAACGTTGACTTTCGGACTCGAAAAGCGAATAAAAGAGTGAAAGAAGACTTACGGAGGGTCCCCGAGTGCTAATCTAGATCAAATAGCTCAGGTATGAAACAATGGTTCCAACTTAGAGCCTTAAGATCAGATTGTGTGGGTTTTTGGAACAAAGGGGGGGGGGTATTTATAGGAAAAGTGGAACCGTTAGGATCGTTTATCGAATATCGTGCCGCGATCTCGAGCGTACACTTGTCAAAATATTGTGGTAAGTCAGATATTGGCTCTTGGCTCCTGATTGGGTGAAAGGGCATTGCCCCTTGATCGAACGAAAGGCCAAACTGCATTAAATGCAATATATTTTCTGTCTGACAGTCTCACGCGCCCCGCGTAAGGATTTGGGCAATCTTTACGCGGGCCGCCTGAAGTCCTCTGATCTGCACCACTTGCAGAATTTACACTTTTGGTCCCTGTCACGTATTTAAGCCATTTTCAGCCCTTCCAAGGCCTGTAAAGCCAACTTTAAGGCCCTAAAATGATGTCTAAACATTGTGGACATGAAACATGCCCAAAAATATGTCGGATGTTGGTTCGTTTGGTCGTACGAATGCGATGTTCGCTTAATTACGACGGAATGCGCATAAGCGCGAAAAACGATCCAAATTACGTGACGAACGGATTTTTCTCACGCCAAACACTAAGGCATAATATAAGGATGCTTACATAAATTTTTGGATGTCCGGATGTATTCAGAACGTAAGTTATGCGCGAAAGTGCAAACTTGTGCACTTTTTGACACTTTTAGTCCCTGAATGATCCAAAAGTTTGTTTTAGCATGCCAAACACCTCAAAGCCTATTTCTAAGCTATGTAAAGGATATTTAAGGTATGTTTAACTTATGGACATGTTCCAGAATGTTCGTTACAGTTCAAATTGGCATACTTTTGCAGTTTGTCAAGTTTAGTCCCTGTAAGCGAATTAACTTGTTTTTGCTATACCAAAGCCTTCAAAACTTATTTCTAAGTTATGTAAAGGTTATTTAAGGTATGTTGAGTATATGTTGATGTTCCGGAGTATTTGTCACCTTAAACCGAGTACATTTACGCACCAGTTTGCGTATAATTCTCCAGAAAGCGATATAAAGTTCGAAATTGAACAAGAATTGATATGTGCAAAAGATACACATATTTGTACAAGATCCCAAGTATGAAATACAATATTTCATTGGCTTGGTATTTGTTCGATGGTCGCGGTGACACAGGTGTCACACTTGGTGCATTAAAAGTTGTAAAATACGTGAAATCGCATGATTTATGTGACTTACACAAAAACTGCACTAATCTGATTATAACCACTATTTTAATCAGCAAATAATATGTATTGTGTTAAAATATCAAGTCATTCCGAGTTGGGATGATTATAGTAACGTTTAACGCAAAACTATGCGTTAAAACGGTCAAAAATCGGTTTTTCGAGTGATTTTTATAAAACTGATTTAGATCAGTAAGTAAACTAATATTTTTAGATTAAAAATAATTATTTTAACTAATTTTATGTCACACCCTGGCTTTGCAGAAGCGTGGGTTTATTTGGTGTGACTTCTTAATACCATAGCTTAATCACAACAAAGCTATAGGAAATTAAAACGATGATGATCGTCAATTACTTCACGTTTTAAAAATAAAATACCACAACATTGTTTTAAAGTTGACACATGCAACGAATTTACAACACAACATAATAAAAACCTTGTTCATAAGACACAACCACAAACATGAAATAAACATTGTTTAAGACTTGTGACTCGTCCAGGCAAAAGCCACAACCCCTTAACTTGGATGACCTCATTTCCCTTACGCAGCATGAAGACATAGCATACCTCGCCAGATCCCTAATTCCCTGAAATACATGTAAGTTGAAAAATCAACAAAAGTTGAGCGAGTTCATGTAAAGTGAGTATGTAAAAACCTTTGTAATACATTTGTATGTATGAAAAATCCGTGGTATGTAGCAAATAAGGAAAAATGAGATCACCATTGGTTTGCAAGGCCAATGATATGTGTGAAGTGCAGTAGGAAGACTCAAACCTAGTAGATTTTTGCGTCGGGCTCAAAGTCACCCCGAGGTCCGTACAGTTGGGCCTGGAGTTGGGCTCGCTACACCCAGATAGATCTAACGCTAATGACCCTCGGTCCTATAATGAGGATTAATGGCCTCTAGTTTCCGCCTACCCACTCACATGATCTAAGTAGTAACCCTCCTTACGCTAACCATACCATGTGTAAAAGTATCCGTAATCATAGAAACATGTATTTCACCCCCGAAGTATAAAAACTGAAAACAGTTAAGAGAAAAGGGGAATATGAACTCACTGAAGTGCGTCTCGAAATAGTCAATCCCAATCAACCTGCTGCGTGACGACCTACACGTACTAACTTCTATTAGACGGACGACCGTGCCTTGGCTTAAGGTTTAACGTTTTTGGGAAATAGTTAGACAACTATTTCGTATTTACACTTCTTAATTATTTTGTAAATATAATTCCGAAAATATATTTTTATGTCTCACTTAAGAAATATATTTTAAATCACTTGTCTACAAATTTTCTATTTCCAGAATATAAATATTTTTCCCAAGAATATTATATTTTACTTCATACCATTTCCAAAATAATACTTTATCAAAATACACATTTAAGGGTATTTTCCGAAAATACATAAGTTACATTTTAGAGTTCGCTTTGTAATAACAACACCGGTGTAACTTAAATATTTATTTGTAAGGGCGTTGGTATTATTTTGGAGTCGTATTTTCATGATATTTCAAGTAATATTATTTTTATCCTAAAAATGATATATCTCTAGTTCACAATATAATCATATCATCACACAAGCGTTTTATTATGAAATATATATTCTAAATATATATTTAACAAGTTTTACTTATAAAAGTCCACCTCCGAATACTTGGTTATTTTATAACAAAAATCATGGCGAATTTTATTTGGAAAAACAAGTTAAAAATATATTTATAATCACTTGTCACCAAAAATATTTCTAAGTGTTATATTTTTGGAAAAATTTCGTCAGAGTTTCCTTTGTAACTGGAGGTGGCCACGCTTACTAGCGTATCATTTTCTTTTCAAAATTCAATCAAACAATTCACCAATCATCAATATACAATATTTAAACATCAAACTTGTCAAAATAAGTAATAATCGCAAACTCATGAACTTGTAAGTCTTGTAAAAATACGTAGTAACTTTCCAACATATTTAGTAGGTTTCGTTATCTTTACAAATAACTTTATTTTCTTAAAAACCTTACTTTAAAAGAATTTGAAGTTTTACAACTTCTAGTCAAGATTTAAGAAAATATTTCTTTGTTAAATCTTCTTGTTACACAAGTGTTTACACACTTGTTTATTCACTAAAATGCCTTTAGTTTATGTTAGATCCGGGTTTTAAACAAGACTTGCATCTTTTACTTGGTTCTTCTGAAAAACCACTTGCAGATCTTTAGATCTACTAGTTTAGAACCTTATTTTACAAGAAAAATCACATTTACACAAGTTCATGTTCATGAGTGGAAGGGTTCATCATCTTACAACTTTTACACTTAACATATTACTAGCTCATGTTCCATGAACATGATCTAGTATGGTTAGATGATGATCCATCTCACTACTAGCATCAAACAACATCAAATATTCACAACAAAGCAAGATTCACATGATTTACACCACTAGTTTCTCTTTATCCAACTATTCATCATACTTTCAAGACTTTTAAGTTATGATCTAGTGTGTTCTTAAATTTTAACTGTTAAATCACCTATTAACCACTTTAGACAAGATCAAGAGGATGTTTAGAAGCACTTACTACTAGCTCGTGGCTAGGGAAGAATCAAGATGTAAACAAGGTGGATAAGAGAAATGTAGAGAGGTTCTTGAGTTTCCGAAAGCACCGAGCCTCCTTGTATGTCACCTTACACCTTTGTGTGTATGTAATATTGCTAGAACAAGACTTGATGATTATGGTGGTGGCACTAGTGTTCTCGGCCGAACACAAAGGAGAGGGAAGAGAGAGAGCAAATTTTGTGAAGTGATTTGTGAATGAAGTGTTATCCCTCATGTAAATATATAACCTAACCTTGTGCCTTTATCCATCATATAAAGTGTTTACCAGATATTAGGCAAGGTTGATTAAAATAATCAAGAAATTATGGTGTGGCACCCATGGAAAGGGGGGGGGGTTATGGTTGGATTTCAAATGGATAATTAGGAACTAGTTATGTTTAGAATGTTAAGGTTAGTATGTAATAGTGTGTTATGAAATATAAGGGGTGTTAGGGTGTTCGGGGACCCTAACTAGCTCAGAAAAGTATAAACTATGTTTTTCACAATATTTTTATGTTCCGAGTAAAGTCCGGTTGTTCGGTTGGATATTGATCCGTTAAAGTGCTAAATAAGTATTTAAAGTGTCTTTTATAGGGTTTTGGTGACACAATAAATTCCCGACACTTTGGAAAGTGTCTAGTATTATTTTACCAAGTTTTTGCACTTTACTAGTTATGTTCAATGCTGATTTTTTGTATAAAGTGCAGAATTTTGTATTCAAAGCATGTCTTAGGCACATTCGGTCACTATAACTATCACCTAGTGATGCAGTTTTAAAATCCTCACCTCACCTCCCTATACTGACCACCCGATCAGTGTTAAAATCCTAGAAATAGTCTGTTATGATTAGAATAATAATTTTAATCATATTCGTGAGGAAAAATAAATTAAAACGCTAAGAAACTCTATTTTTCGAGTTTGAGTGCGTACCGCGCGATACTGCGCGCATTTGATAAAATACCGTCAACGCAGCCAGTCAAGGCAACTAGTAATTATTTCAGTAATAATTTTGAGTGATTATTTTTATAGAATGATAAAAATAATTTAAAACGCACTAAAACGGGATTAAAGCGCTAGATAAAATACCCGGTATCCAGTAAAATACCTGTTTTTTAACACTAGATTATATATATAAGTGTATGTATAAGATGTGTGTGTGTGTGTGAGGGTGATAGGTGGCGGCCATAGGGCGGCCCACCTCTTTCAATTTTCATTCCTTGCATGCCAAGTGTTGTCTTGGGAAAATGAGTAATCATTGAAACCTTTCTTATACACTTTGCATTTAACAAATCAAGATTAAACTACTCTCTCTCTCTCTCTCTCTCTTCCTTGTATATCTCGGCCGAAACACCCCCTCATAAACACATATTCAAAAATTTCAAACCTTTTCATGAAGATTCAAAGGCCTTTCATGGTGATTTCAAGCTTGTAAGGAGGTTTGGAAGTGATTTCAAGAAGATTCAAGCAAGAACAAGCCTCATATCAACATCTTTTCTCAAAAACCCACTTAGAAATCTTGAAGGTATAAACTTATTTTCAAAACCACATTCTTAATTTTTAATGATGATAGAGATGTTGAATGGTTTCTCTTGAACTTGGAATAAATTACAAACTTGTAACAAACAAAGAATAAAATTTCAAACAAAATGGAAATGAGTGTATATATGTGTGTATGTATGGCCGAAAGTTTATGAGTGTGTGTGTGTGTGTGTGTGTGTGTGTGTGTGTGTGTTTAGTTGTGTTTTGATCTTTGTTGAATGATTCTTGGAAGATTTGATTTGATTCATGAAAGATGGATTCATGCATGGTTTAAAAAGATGTCATAAAAGAAGGTTCTAAAGGGATATTGTGATTTGAGATGAATATGATATAAAGTGAACTTTTGGAAGTTCATATATGTGTGTATATGTGTCGTATATATGTATATATATGTATGCACGTATGAAAGTTTTGTCACATGTTAATAAATGAAAGAATGTTTGAAATTGTTTGAAAATGATTTTATGATAATGAAATGGATATGTTTTGATTTATATGAACATGAAATAATTATATTCTTGATGCATTTAAGATCATGTTGGATGATGATTTTATGATATGGGTATACTAGATGCATATATTTAGACATGCATGATGATATCTGATCATAAAAAGGTGATTTGAGTATGGTTTAGTAAAAATCAGTTTTAATCAGATTATAAACACTAAAATAAAGTTATTTTAAAGTGTTTAGTGACATATAACTTTGTCATACTGTTTACTAGCTTTGCATGTTGTACTTGGTGCATTAAAAATTGTGAAATACGTGAAATCGCATGATTTATGTGACTTACACAAAAACTGCACTAATCTGATTATAACCACTATTTTAATCAGCAAATAATATGTATTGTGTTAAAATATCAAGTCATTCCGAGTTGGGATGATTATAGTAACGTTTAACGCAAAACTATGCGTTAAAACGGTCAAAAATCGGTTTTTCGAGTGATTTTTATAAAACTGATTTAGATCAGTAAGTAAACTAATATTTTTAGATTAAAAATAATTATTTTAACTAATTTTATGTCACACCCTAGCTTTGCAGAAGCGTGGGTTTATTTGGTGTGACTTCTTAATACCATAGCTTAATCACAACAAAGCTATATGAAATTAAAATGATGATGATCATCCATTACTTCACGTTTTAAAAATAAAATACCACAACATTGTTTTAAAGTTGACACATGCAACGAATTTACAACACAACATAATAAAAACCTTGTTCATAAGACACAACCACAAACATGAAATAGACACAGTTTAAGACTTGTGACTCGTCTAGGCAAAAGCCACAACCCCTAAACTTGGATGACCTCATTTCCCTTAGCGTGAAGACATAGCATACCTCGCCAGATCCCTAATTCCCTGAAATACATGTAAGTTGAAAAATCAACAAAAGTTGAGCGAGTTCATGTAAAGTGAGTATGTAAAAACCTTTGTAATACATTTGTATGTATGAAAAACTCCGGTATGTAGCAAATAAGGAAAAATAAGATCACCATTGGTTTGCAAAGCCAATGATATGTGTGAAGTGCAGTAGGAAGACTCAAACCTAGTAGATTTTTGCGTCAGGCTCAAGTCACCCCGAGGTCCGTACAGTTGGGCTCGCTACACCCAGATAGATCTACCGCTAATGACCCTTGGTCCTACAATGAGGATTAATGGCCTCTAGTTTCCGCCTACCCACTCACATGATCTAAGTAGTAACCCTCCTTACGCTAACCATACCACGTGTAAAAGTATCCGTTATCATAGAAACATGTATTTCACCCCCGAAGTATAAAAACTGAAAACAGTTAAGAGAAAAGGGGAATATGAACTCACTGAAGTGCGTCTCGAAGTAGTCAATCCCAATCAACCTGCTGCGCGATGACCTACACGTACTAACTTCTATTAGACGGACAGCCGTGCCTTGGCTTAAGGTTTAACGTTTTTGGGAAATAGTTAGACAACTATTTCGTATTTACACTTCTTAATTATTTTGTAAATATATTCTTTCCCAAGGATGGGGGTTTTAATACATGTGTGTTTTTATAATTCCGAAAATATATTTTTAAGTCTCACTTAAGAAATATATTTTAAATCACTTGTCTACAAATTTTCTATTTCCAGAATATACATATTTTTCCCAAGAATATTATATTTTACTTCATACCATTTCCAAAATAATACTTTATCAAAATACACATTTAAGGGTATTTTCCGAAAATACATAAGTTACATTTTAGAGTTCGCTTTGTAATAACAATACCGGTGTAACTTAAATATTTATTTGTAGGGGCGTTGGTATTATTTTGGAGTCGTATTTTCATGATATTTCAAGTAATATTATTTTTATCCTAAAAATGATATATCTCTAGTTCACAAAATAATCATATCATCACACAAGCGTTTTATTATGAAATATATATCCTAAATATATATTTAACAAGTTTTACTTATAAAAGTCCACCTCCGAATACTTGGTTATTTTATAACAAAAATCATGGCGAATTTTATTTGGAAAAACAAGTTAAAAATATATTTATAACCACTTGTCACCAAAAATATTTCTAAGTGTTATATTTTTGGAAAAATTTCGTCAGAGATTCCTCTGTAACTGGAGGTGGCCACGCTTACTAGCGTATCATTTTCTTTTCTAAATTCAATCAAACAATTGTTAAATCTTCTTGTTACACAAGTGTTTACACACTTGTTTATTCACTAAAATGCCTTTAGTTTATGTTAGATCCGGGTTTTAAACAAGACTTGCATCTTTTACTTGGTTCTTCTGAAAAACCACTTGCAGATCTTTAGATCTACTAGTTTAGAACCTTATTTTACAAGAAAAATCACATTTACACAAGTTCATGTTCATGAGTGGAAGGGTTCATCATCTTACAACTTTTACACTTAACATATTACTAGCTCATGTTCCATGAACATGATCTAGTATGGTTAGATGATGATCATCTCACTACTAGCATCAAACAACATCAAATATTCACAACAAAGCAAGATTCACATGATTTACACAACTAGTTTCTCTTTATCCAACTATTCATCATACTTTCAAGACTTTTAAGTTATGATCTTGTGTGTTCTTAAATTTTAACTGTTAAATCACCTATTAACCACTTTAGACAAGATCAAGAGGATGTTTAGATGCACTTACTACTAGCTCGTGGCTAGGGAAGAATCAAGATGTAAACAAGGTGGATAAAAGAAATGTAGAGAGGTTCTTGAGTTTTCGAAAGCACCGAGCCTCCTTGTATGTCACCTTGCACCTTTGTGTGTATGTAATATTGCTAGAACAAGACTTGATGATTATGGTGGTGGCACTAGTGTTCTCGGCCGAACACAAAGGAAAGGGAAGAGAGAGAGCAAATTTTGTGAAGTGATCTGTGAATGAAGTGTTATCCCTCATGTAAATATATAACCTAACCTTGTGCCTTTATCCATCATATAAAGTGTTTACCAGATATTAGGCAAGGTTGATTAAAATAATCAAGTAATTGTGGTGTGGCACCCATGGAAAGGGGGGGGGGGTTATGGTTGGATTTCAAATGGATAGTTAGGAACTAGTTATGTTTAGAATGTTAAGGTTAGTATGTAATAGTGTGTTATGAAATATAAGGGGTGTTAGGGTGTTCAGGGACCCTAACTAGCTCAGAAAAGTATAAACTATGTTTTTGATAATATTTTTATGTTCCGGGTAAAGTCTGGTTGTTCGGTTGGATATTGATCCGTTAAAGTGCTAAATAAGTATTTAGAGTGTCTTTTATAGGGTTTTGGTGACACAATAAATTCCCGACACTTTGGAAAGTGTCTAGTATTATTTTACCAAGTTTTTGCACTTTACTAGTTATGTTCAATGCTGAATTTTTGTATAAAGTGCAGAATTTTGTATTCAAAGCATGTCTTAGGCACATCCGGTCACTATAACTATCACCTAGTGATGCAGTTTCACAATCCTCCCCTCCCTACACTCCCTACTAGTGTAGTAATCAATTCCCTGCTCATACTGGCCTAAGAGACATTGTCTGTATAGTGCTGGCAATGTCAGCATGTTTACTGGGTTAACCGTTCATTGTGCTAACTGTGCTTTTGTGCATCAAGTTTGTCACTATAGTTCTGTGTAATAAATGGAGTGACAGTAATAAAGTATGATGCATGAATGTATGTATCAGAAATCAAGAAGCAGTTTAACCACAATTGTAAGCAAGCACAGTAATTAAGCATTAATTAAATATTAATTAATTTGTACAGATACCTGGTTTGGTGAGGGTTGTCACATTTTAAGTTTACTTGGTGTTTGGTTAGTCATACGCGACTTCCGACACCCGAAAACGTTACCGAATCGCTAAAATACGCATCTCAAAGTTATGAGACAATTCTAAGAAACAGAGAAACTTAGGATTTTGTGATGTATGTATATTGATTTAAAAATCATTCCTATCTATATAATAGGACGTGTAGAAATCGATCTCTGGGATTGCGCTATTTAAAATACGCACCCAAAGGTGAGTGTCACTAAACCCCTCTTTTAATGCTTTGTATATATTTTGGGTTTAGAACACGCCAATAAAAGGGTTTAATTATGATTTTGGATTAAAACATACATTTTAATATAAAATATATATATTTTTTCATTGAAAATATATGGAGTTTGATAAATCATACGTTTCGAGATAAAACGTTTTTAATGAATGAATGTTTGGAGGAGAAATTGGGATGGTACGGTGTTTTCGAGGAGAAACAGACCATAAAGTTGGGACGAATGCTGCCCGGTCTCAAGAGAGTAAGTAGCAGCATTGGCTTACGTTTCGGTGGGGATTTCAGGGGATTCGTACAATTTCGTATATTAAATTTGTCATATTAGTAGGATATATATATTGTACGTGAGGCAGACATCATATTTGGTCTCAAAATGGACCCTGCGCCCATGATGTCGTTTAATCGATTAAGTAAATGTACGCGAGGAATTGTTGGTAGATCTATCGGGTTGACAACCTCGTCGTGACCGGTCGCCCCGTGTCAAGTCAGACGACGAATTTAGATTCTGGTTATTGTCTAGCATTGATTATCCCTGCATGGTAAATATATAGTTCGTATTGTCTAGCTAACATACGAGTCTGAAAATTGATGCTATGAATTTAATATACAAAACTTGGGTAAGAGCTTTAATGTCGGGTTTTTAAACTTACGACGGATGACCCATGGATTTTATTAAGGAAGTAAAACGGACTTTCTAAAAATTATATGGATGTTTTAAAATAAACACATAATCAAAAAGTTTTCCTTTGGAATAAATTGTTTGAATGTGAATATGTGAACTCACCTTCCTTTGTGTTGACACTTGATTTTAACGTGTTCTACAGGTACTTGAGTTCGGCTTTGGGAATTATGGCGTATCTTGTGTTTGATGATGCATGTTGTGTTACTTAAAATGTTGGACTACTTTTTAAACTTTCTGGGATGAATGTAATAAGATCCGCGAGGATCAAAGACAACTTAACTTATGTGGTTGTGTCGTGGTTTTAAAATGTAATGTTTAAATAACTTATGTTTTAAAATAAGTCGACACGTCCAACAAATAAGTGCATCGTTCAGCAAGATATAAATGGGCACCAACTTCCGTCACCACTACGTTTTATATTCCGATGTGACGTTTTTAGGGTGTGACAGAAGTTGGTATCAGAGCCAATGGTTGTTAGCGAACTAGATGTTTTCGGGAGAAAATACTAGACTTCAACCGAAGAATTTTGAGATGTAAAGTCTAAAATTCTCGAAGCCAAGAATTTTAAATCAACATGGAAATTTTGTCATGTATGAAAACCCTTATGTGTTTATGTGCATACGTGATTTTCTCTTTATTTGGGCCTTATGTGTTACTATTCATATTGATCACACACTTACTTGTACGGTTACATGTGTGTCACAGATGTCGCACGAGCACGAGGTCATCGAGATCAACGACTCAGGTAGCGAGCCAGATTTTGAGACTTCACCCAGATCCATTCTACCAGAGTTACCTATCATGACCCCACAGATGGTTGGTATGGCTGAGTTTGCTTCATCATTCCACGTCGACCCTGCTGCTTTTGCCAGCTAGGTAGACCCCCGATATACTTTCACAAGCAACGGGTGGATTGATGACAACGATGACGCTCCTCTCTCGATTCATGAGAGGGGACAATCACCCGGCACAGTACCAGTTTTCGATGACGTGATCAGAGGTGTCCCTGTTATTGGAGGATCTCTTAGTATTGCACCAGTGGTGGATACCACTATTTTCACGACTCGACCATTAGAGCCATCAGTTGTTCCACCTGCTACTCCGATCGAGTCTATCGCTGAGGTCCCTCCACCTGTTCTGTCAGAGTCATCTTTACCCGTCTTAGAGTCACACACATCTACTATGCCTCTATTAGTGTATTATCATCGTGGGAAGAGGGTTAGCCCTGCTGGCGAGATTGCTTCTACATCACATGCTGAGACGGCATCTACTTCTAAGAAGCAGAAAGGGGTTTGGGTAGATCGATGTTGCCACTGTGACTGACAGTTTGCTACCTTGCGCGAAGAACTGGAAACGACCAAGGGTAAGATGAAGGACCTCGAGGGGCAAATGGACTGGTACGATGAGTTGAAGGATTTGGATAATAGTGCGATGGACCAGATGCATTGGAGGATAGTGGATTTGGAGGAGTTGGTCAGGAAGATGCTAGATTTTACGGGGATGAGCGTTAGATGTTGGTTGTTTGTGGTTGTTTGTTTGTGGTTGTTATGTTGGAAACTTTTTGGTACTTTTGTTTGGGGCCCTGCGTGCCAGTTATATATTTTTGTGGTATTAGGTAGAAATTTTTGTTAAAACTTGTTATGGGTGTTGATGTAGACATACCAAGGATAGTTGGGATGTACTGAAAAACAAGTTTGTAAATTTCTATGATAATATCAGATGATTAACTTTTGGTTTAAAAATTGTTCTCATTAATATGTGGATATTATACATGTGCAATGTTTGGTCCACTAACATTTAATGATTGAATTATTTTTGGTTATCGTCTCATGTGATTATTATTGTTGTAAATAATAGAAACGACGAAAATGCCGCCAAAAGCAAGACAGGGTACTTGACTACCTGTCACACCAGAAGAGTTGGCACGACTCATAGCCCAACACGTTAATACTACCTTGGAACAGCGTAATGCTAACCAGAATGATGGCCAGGAACGTAGATGTGGTGCTCACGGGCATGATCTTGGTGGGACACAGATTGGAAACCCTCCAGGTAAAATAATGATCGGAAAGTTTTGGTAGTTCATGTGTTATGATCTCATTGGAACGTATTCCTGATTTTCGTTAACCGTATGAACAGTGCATAGGAGTATACACAAAACAATCCAGGGTTGTAACCCAAGATCATTTACTGGTGCCCTATGCAATGATGTAGCAGCGATATGCGTGATATCGGGCTGTCAAAATGAGTCGGTCATTCGAGTGATTCAACGTTCCGAACCTAGAACTGGAGATTTGAAGAAGCACAAACCTGAGAGCTCCAAGAAGAATCTCGAAGAGGAACGTGGGAAGAAACGTAGCATGGAGAAAGCGAGTGCAGCTAACCCTAGAGAATTGGGAAAGGGTAATGCCGGTGATGGACAAGAGAAGTGCGCCAGATGCGGCCGAACCGGACATGTGACTCCCAAGTTTTATGCTAAGAGTACATTGGATGGAGTTGCGCTCGAGGGATACTTCGTATGTGGTGAGCAAGGACACAACAAAAGAAATTGCCCGAAACCGAGAGGACAGGATGCTAAGGGCAAAGCCGTTGAGGCGAGTGCTGGGAAGGCACGTGAGAATCCTACTACTGTTACTGGTATGTTTCGAATCAAAGACCAATCTATGTTCATACTTTTAGTACCAAGGATGACTTGAGTTTTATTTTGAAAAACTTTGAACCATTTTTGTGTTCACCAACAAGTGAGCTGAGTATAGAGTGCCCGATAGATCTAACGATTGGTAAGTTGATAGAAACTAGCAAGGTCGTTCGCGGTTGTAGTATTTAGTTAGGTTATCATAGTTCTAGTGTTGGTTTATTTCCAGTGAAGCTGGGGAACCTTGACGAAGATGTGAGGATGAATTGATTACCCGGGAACGAAGTGGGGACTATCGTTTGAAGAAGATAGCTAGGATATCTCGACCTGATGATGATAGAGAGGTGGTAGTTGTTCGCAGAGACTGACCGAGTCGAGTGTTGAGTGTCGAGAGCTAAGTGTTGAGTGTTGAGAGTCGTCATTATTATGAGGATGCTCGAGTTGTTGTGAAGAGGCAATCCTACGTTCTTAGTGAATGTGGTGGATACGGAAACCGAATGTAGGAATATCGGAGAGATTTCTATCGATCGTAACTATCCGGAAGTCCTCCTAAAAAGACTTACCTGGATTGCCCCCAGTGAGACAGATCGAATCTCGAATCGATCTGGCACCCGGTGCTGCGCCCAATTGCACAATCTCCTTATAGATTAAGCACCTCTGAGATGATAGAAATGTCAAGTCAGTTTCAAGAGCTACTAGACAAGGGTTTCATTCGATCAAGCTTTTAACTTTTAGACGCATCTGTTTTGTTGAGAGAAAGAAGGATGGATCCTTCAGGATATGTGCTGATTTCAGAGGGCTGAACAAGTTGACTATCAAGAATCGGTACCCTTTTACAGAGGATTGACGATTTGTTCGATCAAGCTACAGGGATCCAACTGCTACGCGAAGATCGATCTACGATCAGGATATCATCAGTTGAAGGTTACTGACGAAGATATTCTGAGGACTGCTTTTGGAACGCGATATGGCCATTACGAGTTATTAGTCATGCCTTTTGACTAAATTAATGTGCCATTTATATTCATGAATCTCATGAACAGGGTATGGAAACCCTAATCGGATAAATTCGTGATAATATTCTTCGACGACATACTTGCCCATACGCGAACCAAAGAGAATCATGAGTAACGTTTGAAGTTAACTATGGAGTTGGTGAGGAATGAGGAAGGTATGCATGTAGATCAGTCTAAGATTGGAGCAATCAAAGGATGAGGAGCGCCAAAGACCCCGTCAGAAGTACGATGATCCATATGACTAGCTGGGTGCTACCGGGGATTTATTAAGAATTTCTCTAAATTAGTGCAGCCTCCGATACTAATAAACCCAAAAGGAAAGGGGAATTGATTAGGCAGAAAAGTAGGAGGAAGCTTTTCAAACAGTTGGAGGAAATATTGAAAGCGTGTAAGATGGATTTCAAAGAAAGTTAGGATACTCACATGCCCTTTGCAGAGCTATCCTACAATAATAGTTATCACGCTAGTATGTAAGTTGCTTAGTTTGAAGCCTTGTATGGAAGGAAGTGTTGATCACCACTTTGTTAAACTAAAGCTGCAAAAGACGATTAACCAGACCCTAGTTTATCTGGGAAACCAGCGACAAGATTTGCCTAGATCGAGGGAAGGTTAAAAGTCGCCAATTGATCGACAGAAGGATTACATGGACAATTGAAGAGAACTATGGCGATTTCATATCGAAGATTTGGTTCTATTGGAGGAGTTACTTTCAAAGGATGTTATTAAGTTAATAGAGAAAGAAAAGCTGAGCCACATTGATTTTGTCCTTTCAAGAGCCCATCTTGAGTTGGATCAGTCGCTCATAGGCTCAAGCTACCATAAGGATTGAGCGGTGTACATGATGTATTATTTCGATCCAGTTTGAGAAAGTGTATACGGGATAATACACTGATTTTGTTCTTTGTAGAGATTTTTCTGGAAGATAAACGGAAGTTTATCGAAGTATCGTAGAAGCAGTACGTATAACTGGAAGAGTTATGTAAATAACTGGAGAGGCGATTACAGCATTCTAGTCGTATATGTGATTCATTGATTGTGCGATTTGTGGATATCTGAAATGAATTCAAGAAGGAAAGAAAACGAGTTTATGAGATTGGATACTTTCGAGAGCCCATCTCGAGTTGGATCAATCGTGTGTAAACTTAGACTACCTCAGGTACAGGGTAATGTATATGTAAATGTACGTATAATAAACCCGAAATGGTGGAACTTTGACTGTATTTAGCTGGTTAGATGTTCATTTGTGGAATTTAATGAGTTGGTAAATTTAAACCTTGGTAAAAATTATGTTGGCAACGGTAAGATAAACGCTTATCGCGTAACGGTTAAAATGCGAAACGAATGTCGGTGACCACCCGATCAGTGTTAGAATCCTAAAAATAGTCTGTTATGATTAGAATAATAATTTTAATCATATTCGTGAGGAAAAATAAATTAAAACGCTAAGAAACTATATTTTTCGAGTTTGAGCGCGTACCGCGCGATACTGCGCGCATTTGACAAAATACCGTCAACGCAGCCAGTCAAGGCAACTGGTAATATTACAGTAATAATTTTGAGTGATTATTTTTATAGAATTATAAAAATAATTTAAAACGCACTAAAATGGGATTAAAACGCTAGATAAAATACCCGGTATCCAGTAAAATACCTGTTTTAACACTAGATTATATATATATATATATATATATATATATATATATATATATATATATATATATATATATATATATATATATATATATATATATATATATATATATATATAAGTGTATGTATAAGATGTGTGTGTGTGTGAGGGTGATAGGTGGCAGCCATAGGGCAGCCCACGTCTTTCAATTTTCATTCCTTCCATGCCAAGTGTTGTCTTGGGAAAATGAGTAATCATTGAAACCTTTCTTATACACTTTGCATTTAACAAATCAAGATTAAACTACTCTCTCTCTCTCTCTCCATCTTCCTTGTATATCTTAGCCGAAACACCCCCTCATACACACATATTAAAAATTTTCAAACCTTTTCATGAAGATTCAAAGGCCTTTCATGGTGATTTCAAGCTTGTAAGGAGGTTTGGAAGTGATTTCAAGAAGATTTAAGCAAGAACAAGCCTCATATCACCATCTTTTCTCAAAAACCCACTTAGAAATCTAGAAGGTATAAACTTATTTTCAAAACCACATTCTTGATTTTTAGTGATGATAGAGATGTTGAATGGTTTCTCTTGAACTTGGAATAAATCACAAACTTGTAACAAGCAAAGAATAAGATTTCAAACAAAATGGAAATGAGTGTATATATGTGTGTATGTATGGCCGAAAGTTTATGAGTGTGTGTGTGTGTGTGTGTGTTTAGTTGTGTTTTGGTCTTTGTTGAATGATTCTTGGAAGATTTGATTTGATGCACGAAAGATGAATTCATGCATGGTTTAAAAAGATGTCATAAAAGAAGGTTCTAAAGGGATCTTGTGATTTGAGATGAATATGATATAAAGTGAACTTTTGTATGTTCATATATGTGTGTATATGTGTCGTATATATGTATATATATATGTGTGCATGTATGAAAGTTTTGTGACATGTTACTAAATGAAAGAATGTTTGCATTTATGTGAAAATGATTTGATGATAATGAAATGGATATGTTTTGATTTATATGAAAATGAAATAAATATATTCTTGATGAATTTAAGATCATGTTGGATGATGATTTTATGATATGGGTATACTAGATGCTTATACTTAGACATGCATGATGATATGTGATCATAAAAAGGTGATTTAAGTATGGTTTAGTAAAAATCAGTTTTAATCATATTATAAACACTAAAATAAAGTTATTTTAAAGTGTTTAGTGACATATAACTTTGTCATAATGTTTACTAGCTTTGCATGTTGTACTTGGTGCATTAAAAGTTGTAAAATACGTGAAATGGCATGATTTATGTGACTTACACAAAAACTGCACTAATCTGATTATATCCACTATTTTAATCAGTAAATAATATGTATTGTGTTAGTATATCAAGTCATTCCGAGTTGGGATGATTATAGTAACGTTTAACGCAAAACTATGCGTTAAAACGGTCAAAAATCGGCTTTTCGAGTGTTTTTTATAAAACTGATTTAGATCAGTAAGTAAACTAATATTTTTAGATTAAAAATAAGTATTTTAACTAAGTTTAAGTTTACTTGGTGTTTGGTTAGTCATACGTGACTTCCGACACCCAAAAACGTTACCGAATCACTAAAATACGCATTTTTCAATGAACACTAGTATGAGTAAAATTTTGGGTGAACATTATGTGTTAAGATGTGTTATGTGATTTAAACATAAGAATGTGAAAATATATTAAGTTTTAACATGAGTTTGAAAATTTGGATTATGCATGTATACTTGTGTGTTTTGTGCGGTAGAAACGGTAAAAATCGCGTTAAATGTGTAACTTGTTTGTCGAGCATGAAATTTGATACACATGAGATATTTTATGTATATTTGCTTTAAAAATGACAAAATAGATAAGTAAACAAGATTTCGTGTGTTTTGATGATAAATTATGTGAACGTTTATGTATATATATTACGACGTGCAAATCGTAATACATTATGTATAAACGGGAGTGTTAATGGATTTACATGATAACGGTCACCAATAAAATCGTTCAAATCGCAAAAATATTAAAAATATATTTATGGACTCATATATATATTCACATGCCAACATAATCAAAAATGATAACTTTTCGAGAAAATCTCACAGTTATGTGACAATTCTAAGAAATAGAGAAACTTAGAATTTTGTGATGTATGTATATTGATTTAAAAATCATTCCTATCTATATAATAGGACGTGTAGAAATCAATCTCTGGGATTGCGCTATTTAAAATACGCACCCAAAGGTGAGTGTCACTAAACCCCTCTTTTACTGCTTTGTATATATTTTAGGGGTAGAACACGCCAATAAAAGGGTTTAATTATGTTTTTGGATTGAAACAAATCTTTTAATATAAAATATATATTTTTTCGATGAAAATATATGGAGTTTGATAAATCATACGTTTCGAGATAAAACGTTTTTGATGAATGAATGTTTGGAGAAGAAATTGGGATGGTACGGTGTTTCCGAGGAGAAACAGACCGTAAAGTTGGGACGAATGGTGCCTGGTCTCAAGAGAGTAAGTAGCAGCATCGGCTTACCTTTCGGTGGGGATTTCAGGGGATTCGTACAACTTCATATATTAAATTTGTCATATTAGTAGGATATATATATTGTACGTGAGGGAGAATCATATTTGGTCTCAAAATAGACCCTGCGCCCATGATGTCGTTTAATCGATTAAGTAAATGTACGTGAGGAATTGTTGGTAGATCTATCGGGTTGACAATCCCGTCGTGACCGGTCGCCCGTGTCAAGTCAAACGACGAATTTAGATTCTGGTTATTGTCTAGCATTGATTATCCCTGCATGGTAAATATATAGTTCGTATTGTCTAGCTAACATACGAGTCTGAAAATCGACGCTATGAATTTAATATACAAAACTTGGGTAAGAGCTTTAATGTCGGGTTTTTAAACTGACGACGGATGACCCATGGATGTTATTAAGGAAGTAAAACGGACTTTCTAAAAATTATATGGATGTTTTAAAATAAACACATAATCAGAAAGTTTTCCTTTGGAATGAATTGTTTAAATGTGAATATGTGAACTCACCTTTCTTTGTGTTGACACTTGATTTTAACGTGTTCTACAAGTACTTGAGTTCGGCTTCGGGAATTATGGCGTATCTTGTGTTTGATGATGCATGGTGTGTTACTTAAAATGTTGGACTACTTTTTAAACTTTTTTGGGAAGAATGTAATAAGATCCGCGAGGATCAAAGACAACTTAACTTATGTGGTTGTGTCGTGGTTTTAAAATGTAATGTTTAAATAACTTGTGTTTTAAAATAAGTTGACATGTCCAACAAATAAGTGCATCATTCAGCAAGATATAAATGGGCACCAACTTCTGTCACCACTACGTTTAATATTCTGCTGCGATGTTTTTGGGGTGTGACACTGTAGCACTCTACAAAGTAGGAAATCTGTCTTTGCCTACTTCGTGTCTGACACTTCTATCCGTATACGAGACGTTTGGGAACCGATATCTAAGCAAGTGAGGATGGCTAACACTCGGGAAAGATTCAGCAACTTTACACTCTCTATCACCCCTATATGTGGTAGAAATGCACAACCCCCATCTCTTGGGAAGTATACCCGTCTTTGTGAAACTAAAGACCTAAGGAGACCAATGTAGAAGAAAAATAACTACTACTTTCCTATTATGGAACTTGTATAACAGAGGTGATGTAACCTCAAGTTCGTTTTGTTTTCCTCTGATAAAAACAATAAGTCAAGTTGTCGAGCATATATGAAAACTCAGTAGTTGTTTTCTTACTTATACATTGTTGATTATATATGCATGTGATATTAGGTGATTACATGTTTGCTTGTGGTGACATATATCTCATAGACAATTATTAAATGTTGTCTAACCTACCTCATACCTTTTGCCAGAAGAAAATGCCGCCCAGACGTGACACAGACACTAATACGTTACCAAGGATAGAAGCTGAACTACAAGAGCGCATCTCACAAGCCATCGCTCAGCACGAGGCCCCCCGCTCCGAACAAGCGGTGGTACCTCTGGGAATAACCCCCCAATCGGCTATACCTATAAACAATTCTTGGACTGCAAGCCCCTAAATTTCGATGGCACTGGGGGTGCTGTCGCCTTCGTACGCTGGGTGGAGAAAACGGACTCCGTGTTGAGAATGAGCAAATGTGCTCCGGAACAAAGAGTTACGTACATTTCTGGGTCGTTTCTTGACGGAACGCTCTCGTGGTGGAACCTCCAAGCACAGACATTGGGTGAAGTTGCTGCATATGCATTAACGTGGGATGAACTGAAGGAGTTAATGCGCAAAAAGTATTGTTCTCGACCAGAGATTCAGAAATTGGAAACGGAATTCTGGAACTTTAAAATGGATGGACCAAAAGTAGCAGAGTATATTCAGCGATTCCATGATTTATCTAGGGTCGTTCCCTATCTTGTCGAGCCGGAATTCAAGAAAATCGAGCGGTTCATTTGGGGACTTGCGCCTCAAATCCTAAGCATGGTTACTGCCGCAAAGCCTCCAATGTGACAACTCGTATTTCAAACCCACTTTGTGTAACGTTACGTGCTTATATGAACCTTTATGATTATTGAATGTATGATTGTATGCTTTGTGTATTAACTGTTTGTGTTAAGTGAACCGAATCGCACAACCATTCCCCGATCGCACAAGGCCGTTGGGCCGTATTGTTGTAACCGAAACCATTAGGCAACCCAAGTGGGCTCGGCCCACTTCTCTAGTCCGAATACATGTCCACACGTATACACACCTTTGGGGTTTTACTTCTCGCAATTCACAATCAAGAAAACACACACAAGTTGCAAACCCTATTTTTCTCTCATTCTCTCTCTCAAACTCGACGGCAATCACCTCCCATCTCTCGAAGATTATCTCCTTGTTCGGTTCGAGTTTCCTTCTAACCGGTTAGTGTTTGTTATTGTTGATGTTATGCATGATTAGATGGTTGAATGATATTATGTGATGATGCTTAGATGAATCGGATTGTATGACTAAGTTGAAATCGGTTGCATGTATGATAAACAATACGGAATTTCATGATCATGTTCCTGTGAATCGGGTAATGGTTATAGAACTTGATCGGATTGAAAACCTGTTAACATATGTAATTTACACGTAAGCTAGGGTGCATGATAGTTAGAATCGGCTGGTTCGATAATCCGATTGCATGTTTGTTTGATTGATGGATTATTGTTCTTGATGATGATGATATGAGTGTTTGACTATTGAAATAATTGTGTTTGATCTGATTGGTGAAACTGCCAAAGATGTTAGCTGATATCACGGAAATCATATACGGCAACAAAGGCAATCAGTTACAGCATGGATTGCGAGTCGAGAACTCAATGTCTCGACTCGAGACCAACACACCAACACAAAACAGCACAAACCGAGACCACGGTTGCGGGTCCGGTTGCGACTCGAGACCGTGTGATCTCGGCTAGAACATGATGACCCGAGACTACCCTGTTGCGACTCGAGACTGTGAAACCAGTACAACCCGAGACCGTCTAGTCTCGACTCGAGATCTCTGGTCTCGACTCGAGACCACATACACATACACACTGTTGGACTTGCACACTGTTACGAGCCCAGTTGATTGGGCCGCATATTGGACTTTGTTTATGTGAGGTTACTGTGAACTGCTATGCTTATACGTGAATGCAATGGTCAATACTTGTACACAACTTGTTACGATACGTGTAGAACATACGTGCAATACTTGAATACAAACCTGACTTGTATGATAAACATGCTAGGACGTGGTTGATCACATTGTAGCTTAACTAGACCTTTTCGTGTATCATACCGAGCAATCCTAGGTGAGTTCATGGCATTTCTCTAGCATGCGTCCCGGTGGTTTGGGACAACTAGTAAACGTTTGGAAAGGGAATCTTGGGTAAACAATGTAATTGGGTCTTGGTTATTGTACATGGGATCGATCGTTACCAATGCTCGGTTGGGAGCATTGGGGTTGTTAAGGGGCACACTCCCCGGATACATATGGGCACACTCCCTAGGGTATCTAGCATGAGCAACATCGTATCGCAACGTTGAATCGCATTAACATACATATGGTAACAAAATCCGTTAACAAAACCTTGAACTCACTAGCGTAGTCTGACACACTTGTTTGCATGCTTGTAGGTCATTAACGTTTGGAACATGGACTTGCTATCTGGGAGTGCTGGAGTGGTCATGGATCGAGGCTCTTGGATTAACTTACGTTTGATACATTGGTTTTAAGTATTATTATGAACTAATTGCTAAACGATTTATTACATGCTTCCGCTACACAACATCTTGAGAATTGATATCATGTTTGACAATTTCTATTGGTGATTAATGGTATGTTTTATTAAGTATTTACCATTGGTTCAATGTGATTGGTGGCTCGAACTCTGATGCGTAACACGCCTCACGGGGTTTCCGCAGGTGGAAATTTTGGGGGTGTTATATCCAACCATCACGGAGGCTATCGATTTGAGTGTTATGCTTACCGAAGAAGCTCTTCGAATGGGAAAGTTTTTGGAATCCGAGGCCAACAAGAAGGAGACTCACGTGGAGTCTTCGGGCAACAACAAGAGGAAGTTTTCGAACCTGAAGCAAGGCACCCAAGTCAGTTATGACAACTCTGATGCAAACAAAAGAAGGGAAGTGAACCCGCCTCGTGGCATGAAAGCTTATGGAGCCACTAATAAGGCCGGTGGTAACGTTTATTTGGGGACTAAGCCGAGATGTGATGAACGCAAGTTTCACCATGAAGGTCGATGTGTGAGACCTAAGTGCGACAGATGTGGAAAAGAAGGACACAGTAAGGATGCCTGTTGGGCGAAATATCCCAAACAAGGGGGAAATGATGACTGCAACCAAGATGGAAATGATAATGGTAGAGTTCCAGGTTGCTTCAAATGTGGTGACGTGGGGCACTTTAGGAAAGATTTCCCTAGGAAGAACCAAGCGAGGAAGGGTCTTCACGATCGGAACTCGTGAAGCACGCCAGGATCCAGATGCGGTTACGGTTATCCTCCCTATTAACCAACACTATACATCCATTTTGATTGGTACTGGCGCCGACTTTAACCTTGTATCCTTAGAACTTAAGAACCTACTTGGCCTAGTTTCAAGTAGGATATACGTCTCGTATTCTTTAGAAATGGGAAAATGGAAGGTTAGTTAAAGCAAATGAGGTGATTAAGGATTGTATTTTGAACTTAGAGAGCGGGAACCTTCTATTACCTGTTGACTTGGGAAGTCATGATGTTGTAGTCGGCATGAATTGGTTATCCAAGGATAGAGCTGAAGTTGTTTGTCTTAAGGAAAATCATTCGCATCCCTCTTCCAAATGATGAGACACTTAGAGTACACAACCTTCTTGCAACTGATGCGAGGGCACTAGGTCCTATAAGGCGGTGGATTGCGACATCCCACGTCGGCCATAAGGGCACAGAAGTGCCTTCGAAAAGGCTGCATAGCCTTCCTTGCTCATGTTGTCGATAAGGAGACCAAGGCGCCAAAGCTCGAAGACATCCCCGTTGTGAAGGAATTCCTGGAAGTCTTTCCCAAGGACATGCCGGGGCTACCTCCACGGCGACAAGTGGAGTTTCGGATAAATCTAGAGCTAGGAGTGGCACCAGTGACGAATGGCGCCTTACCGACTAGCTCCGTCCTAGATACAGGAGCCTCTGATGCAACTGCAAGAGCTGCTAGGCAGGGGAAATCTATCAGGCCGAGCTTCTTACCTTGGAAGCCCAAGTGTTATTCGTTAAGAAGAAGGACGATAGTTTTTGTATGTGTATACAACCTAATCTGAGAGGAACTCAGAAGAATTAATGAGGAAAAAGTATTACGCATAGGTTACAGGGAGATAGACAACTAACTATCAAGAATCAGTACCCCTTACCAAGAGTTGATGACTTGTTGACCAACTACAAGGTCCCAGCTACTATTCCAAGATTGACTGAAGGACAGGATATCACTAGTCGAGGACATAAGAAGAAGGTATCCCTAAAACGACCTTTAGGACTCGCTTTGAGCATTACGAGTTCCTTGTCATGTCGTTTGTGTCACACCCTGGCTTTTGCGGAAGCGTGGGTTTATTTGGTGTGACTTCTTAATACCATAGCATAATCACAACAATGCTATATGAAAATAAAACCATGATGTTCATCCATTCATTCAAGTTTAAAAAGTTAACACGACAACATTGTTTTTAAAAGTCGACACAACAAACCAAAATACAACCATGACATAGTGAGAACATGTTCAACGACATAATGAAAGACATGAAATAAAAACACAGTTTAAGACTTGTGACCCCTCCAGGCAAAGGTCACACTTGTCGCTGATAAACGATGATTGTGACACTAGGGCGGACCTGTGCCTTAGAGACATAAAAAGAAGATAGACTTAGTTTGAATATGTTCTGAACACTTTATTTCCTGTTTTGAAACAATGTAACACTCGTGTTTAATAAATAAAATATAATTTTCTATGCCATAGTTGTGAAACAATTAATTCTGTCCCAACACTCCCCAGCGTTTCCGCCGCGGTTGCATGTTATACGCGGCCGGGGTGTAACAGAAGAGTTGGTATCAGAGCCAATGGTTATAGGGAATTAGGTTATTAGTAATGCTTTGGCCTAGACTATAACTTTCTAGGACCCTAACACAAGTTATCCTGTGTTTAGATTTTAGAACATGCACTTCACCTATCCTTAGGTGATAACCACAACGAGAACTTCCATTCCAAATCCGCTTTGAAAAATAATCGTCTGTTCGAGGATGATTGATTACTAGGTTTTGAACCCTCTGTTATAAGGTTTTGAACCCCTTTGGATTTTCAAAAATCTCGTCAAGGGTTTCGGGTTTTAATAGTGTGAACACGTGCGAACTGGAAGAGTGAATGCCTGTACCCTGAGTTTTCTGTCTAAGGCTAGAGTGTTCGTACAAATCTACATAATCGGACCAGTCACTCTTACCTGGGAACTCTTGGGGTGAGTGTTCACTTATAGGCGAACATGTCTTCGTGATACATTATTTTTGACCCATTTACTTTGACTAGACATTGCGTGTCGCTTGTTTGCTTTGCGATGCGTAACCACCATCTTTGCTTTTGTTGATTTTGTTTCATTTCATCCTCTTCATCCAATCATCTCACTCGTTTCCTTTCATGTTTTCCTCTTTTAGAATGCCTCCTCGACGAGAAAACCAGATAGCTACTGCCGAGCTGGCAGAAATTATTGCACAGCAGATGGCTGCTCAATTCCCAAATCTCTTTGCTCAATGGAACCAAGCCAACAACAACAACAATGCTCCATGCAATTTCAAGAATTTTAACTCGGCTAAACCACTCAAGTTTAGTGGTTCTGAGGGAGCAACTGGGCTTCTTCAATGGTTCGAGAGCATTGAGAATACTTTTCGCCACGTTCAGTGTCCGGATAATCGTAAGGTCGAGTTTTCTTCGAGCGTGTTTCAGAAGAGGGCTCTTACATGGTGGAATGGGGTAATGAGAGACCGTGGTGCAGAAGTTGCTCTAGCACAGACATGGGTTGAACTTAGGGCTCTTATGATGAGGTAGGTTTGTCCTCGTCATGAACAACGAGCGTTGGAGAAAGAGTTTGATGTTTTGAAGCAAGATAGTGGCGAGCACAGGGCATATATTGATAGGTTTGAGGAGTTGAGTCTGCTTTGCCCGACTATGGTTACCCCACTCAACAAGGCTATTGAAAGGTACATCGACGGCCTGCCTGACTCGGTACAAGATATCATTACTGGTAGTAACCCTACCACACTCCGTCAGGCGATCGAGTTATCAGCGACATTGACTGAGTCGCAGATTCGGAAGAATAAATTACACAGGAAGGGTGACAAGGGCAAGAAACAGTCGTCTGACAAGGAAGATAGCAAGAAAGGTCAAAACAAAAATGGAAATGATTCTGGTTCATCGAAAAAGAGCAAGGAAGTGTAAGGCTTCCCAAAACTATGTTGTCACTGCCCAAGCTAACCAGGCAGCTCCCAACCAACCCGCACAGCCTCCAACGAAGAAGCCCTATTCAGGGAATGCACCTTTTTGCAATAGATGCAACAGTCACCATCAGCCGCAACATCAGTGCCGTTTCTATACTAACAGTGGGAAGTCAGGTCATCTTGCCGATGTTTGTCGGTTTGCTCAAAATCACGCAGTTCAGAACCCGGCTCAACAAGTTGCTCAGCCTCCTGCTCAGCAACAGGGTCAAGCTGCACGACCACAGTACCCACCAGGTGCATGTTATAACTGTGACAACTGGCACAAAACCGGTAATTTCCGTACACTTTAATCATTATTTAATGACTGCAATTATGTGCTTAAATATCAGCATTGACTGAATTGATGTTAAGCAAGTGAATTCATGCACGTTGTATACTACAGAATACTGCTTTATGCATGAACAAGAGCGTTGCGTCAAAAATACTAAGTAAACTCACCGGTAAGACACGATGTGTCAACAGAACTGCAGAAAGCAGTCAGACATTAGAATGGAGGCCTAGGTGTAGGTCCTACGACAAGAATACATTAAAACCCAAGGATACATATAAGGGTTTAATATATATACGTTGCGAAAGCAAAATTAAGCACCAAAAAGCACCCGAAACGCACTTTAAGTGCAGAATATGTATAATTCAGCAATAATTCAGCATTTAAACATATGAATATTATGCAGAAATTTCGTTTTATCATCCAGAATATTTCCCTAAGTGTTGAGAATTGAAAGGGTACAAGAAGGGTACTTAAAAGGCACTAAAAAGTGTAATTTAGCACTTTAACGGATTACTATCCAACCGAACAACCGGACTTTATCCGAAACATAAAAATAGTGTCAGTAACATTGTTATTCTTTTTCTAAGCTAGTTAGGGTCCCCGAACACCCTAACCCCCATTATAAATCATAACACACTAGTAATAAAATTAATCACTTATCTAAACTAACTAGCTACTAACCATTAGTTGAAATCAAACCAAACCTCCCTTAACCCCCCCAACAAATCGTTTCCCCCAAGGGGACACATTCCCTCAACTTTGAATTTTTTATTAGTCATGTCTAATATCACAAAGACATAATACACAAGGGATACTAGTGGTGGTGGGTTATAAGAATACCTAGAGGATCACATTTCATTCATTCTAACCTTAAAGAAAATTTCATCTTCCTTTCCCTTCTCTCTTTGGATCGGCCGAACACCCACACCACCACATACCCACTTTCAAATTTCAATTAAGCCATTTTAAGCATACACAAAGGTGAAGGATCACGCATAAGGAGGCTTGGTGCCTACGGAATCACAAGGACCTCTCTACAACGCTATTAACCACCCATTTTTCGTCTAGTTTCTTCCCTAGCCTCGAGCTAGTAGTAAGTGTTCTAAAACATCCTATTGATCTTGTCTAAAGTGGTTAATAAGAGATTTGTCGGATAAAAATTATGAACACTAGAAACCAAAACTAAAAGTCTACTAAAAATAATAAACTTGGTGGTTAATGAATGAATGTTAGTGTAAAACTTATGGAACTTGTTTTGTTATGATTATTTATTATTCTTGGATGCTAGTAGGGGAACGGATCGTCATCTAACCACGCTAGGTCATGTTCATGGAACATGAACTAGCACTATGTTTAGTGTAAAAATAACTAGATGACGAACCCTTTCACTCACAAACATGAACTTGTGTAAAAACGATTTTTCTTATGAAATGGAGTTCTAAACTAGTAGATCTACGGATCTACAAGTGGTATTTTTGAAGAACCAAGAGTATGATGAAATCATGTTTAAAAAGCCAGATCTTTCTCAAAATAAAGACATTTTTGAGAACCAAAAAGTATGTAGACACTTGTGTAACGAAAGGATTTAACAAAGAAATATTTTCGTAAATACCGACTAGAAGTTGTAAAACTTCATATTCTTTAAAAATAAAGTTTCGAGATAATGATTTTATTTTTTTTAAAGATGGAAAGACTTACCAAATGTGCTAGTAAGTTACTACACATTTTTACACAACTTGCAAGTTCATGTGATTGCGATATATGTTTATGTTGGACTAGTTTGATGATGATTGGGAAATTGATTGGTTGAATTTTTAAAAGAAAATGATACGCTAGTAAGCATGGCCACCTCCAGTTACAGAGGAAACTCTGGCGAAATTTTTTTCCAGAAAATAACACTTAGAATATTTTTTTTGTGACAAGTGTTATGAATATATTTTTGGCTTGTTTTCCAAACAAACTTCGCCATGATTTTTTTTACAAAATTTCCAATTACCGGAGGAACATTTTCATAAATAAAACTTGTTAAATATATATTTAGAATATATATAGTTATCGCTTATATGATTATGTGATTATTTTGTGAACTAGAAATATATTATTTTTAGAGTAAAAATAATATGAATTGGAGATACTCGTAACGAGTAAAAATACAAAAAAAAATACACATACAACATACAAGATACATAATTCGGGTGCAAAGTGCAAAACACAAAAGACTTATATTTATTTGTGAGAAAATAATATAAGTAAGACATTTAGTTAAAAATATAAAATATTTTTTTACACAAGAAAATATACACAAAAGAGAGTGACTGTACTTGTGCGACGCAAGTCTAGTGACTAACGTTAAGAAAACGCGTATAGGTTACGACGTTAATTAAGCAAACCCGGTGAAGTTTACGACGCACAGGAACGCAAAGTTGTGAGTTCATGCTCCCCCTTTTCTCTTAACTGTTTTCAGTTTTATAACTTCGGGGGTGAAATACATGTTACAGATATTTTTTATGTTTAACAAATGGTATGATAATAAAAAGCACACTTGGTGAGAACGAGTACCAAGTGTGTAGCGATATAAGAATACAAGAAGCGCACTTGGTGAGAACGAGTACCAAGTGTGTTGTGAAATAAGAAAACGAGAAGCGCACTTGGTGAGAACGAGTACCAAGTGTGTTGTGAAATAAGAATATGAGAAGCGCGCTTGGTGAGAAACGAGTACCAAGTAGGATGCGCTATGAAAAATGATGCGAGGAATCGTGTCACGAATAGGGTACAGAAGCACCATTAATCAACAATATACCTAGACCGCAGAACAAAAGGTTAGATCTAACGGGTGCCGGGCAGCCACACTCTCGATGAGGGCGAGTATCGAGTAGTGCTTTTGTGTCTCAGAATATACCAATTAAATGCCTAAGGTTTGGTGACTTCCTATGTCGTGTCACATGTTAATGGCTTTGCAACCCATTAACAATCCTGATACATACAGGAATACTTAATTTACATAAAAACTCATACCATTCTAAAACTTGATGAATACTTGAGTACGTGGGGTACTCGAGAAAAGCATGGATTATACTTGAGTACGTGGGGTACTCTAGAAGAATTTGAATCATACATGAGTACGTGGTGTACACATGAAACTGGATTTTATGAAAACTCGATTTATTCACAAAATATGTTTTCATACAAAGTATACAAAAGTGCAAAACAAAACGGCATGAATTCACACCAACATTATGTTGACGTTTTTCCAAAACTCACATGTATTTCAGGTAACTAGGATGGATGTGCGCGTGGTCTCACTTATGCTCGTGGATGTCGCTTGTGTTTGTCTTTAAATAAAGTGTAAACCTTTTAAGACAATGTTTTATGTTAACTCGCGATGTAAACGCTAACTTATGATTTCAAATTATGGTATTTGAAGTTATTTTCATGAGCATGTAGTATGTTTACCTTTCGTATGCAATGAGAACCTTTCATGATCACACCTCGTGCTTCCGCCGCAGAAAGGGGTGTGACAGATTGGTATCAGAGCTGCGATTGTAGTGAACCAGGATTCCTTCTCGAGTCTAGTCTACAATCTCTAGGATCCTATCACGAAAACAATTTTCAAAGAGTTTTCATTGCATAAAACGTCCCGCGACATCCACTACCTGAAACTGACTACACGAGTCTAGAAAAGACACTACGAGACTTAGGGTGCACAGGAGTAGCACTTGTCTTAACTGAGAAATTACGTGCAATTATGTGTGATAATTAGCATATACTAGATATAGAATGTCACAGGTATACGTGACTTTACCGGCAACGATGGCCCATCTGAAGGAAGAGATACGAGGATGAAACGAACTGTGCGGACTGTGCAAGGAGTTACGTAATTATGGATGCATACATAATTATGGAATTCAGTGCACAGAAATCACAGCAAGTCTTGTCACGTATAGATTCCCTCAGTACAAGCCTACTAAGTACTCTGCTAGAGTAATAATTATTTGATGTTAATTATGTGGTATAAACCTGTGAATATATACTACTACTGTCCAGTATGACGACGTCAAAACAAATGCCTAACCCTGCTGTGTTATGTTCTGTCAGAACATGGCACTCAGGAAAGCTGTGAATGCTCGCAATGATGATCAACCTCCTCCTCCCCCACTACCAAAAACTGCTGAAGAGCTGAACGCTCTACTGGAAGAGAGAATCTCTGCTGCTATCGCCCAGTACGAGGCGAACCGTACCCAAGACAGTGGAGGGCCAAGCAGTGCCAGGCGTAACGGACATGGAGATTCGTCCGGTGGAAACGCAGTTCAAGGCTGCACCTTCAAGCAGTTCCTCGACTGCAAACCTATGAACTACGATGGCACTGGAGGAGCAGTAGCCTTTGTGCGTTGGACGGAAAAGACTGAAGCCACAATCCGCATGAGCAAGTGTACCGCAGATCAGCAAGTCACTTTTGCTACTGGGCTGTTTGTCGACGAAGCACTGACATGGTGGAATTTACAAGTCCAAACCCTAGGCGATGAGGCTGCATACGGCATGACTTGGGATGAATTGAAGGAGAAGATGAGAGAGAAGTATTACTCTCGCGCCGAACTCCAAAGGTTGGAGACAAAGTTCTGGCACTTGACTATGGTAGGAGCTGACATCACTGGGTATACTCGGAGGTTCCATGATTTGTCTAGGGTGATTCCTTACATGGCGACTCCCGAATTCAAGCGCGTTGAACGCTACATTTGGGGATTGGCCCCAGAATTTCGTGGCATGGTGACGTCGGCCAAACCACAAACAATCACTGAGGCTGTAACTCTGGCTGTCAGTCTTACTGAGGATTGTGTTCGTATGGAGAAGTTATCACTGAACCCCACTGAAAAGACCGTGACGCATGCCGAGTCGTCCGGTGACAAGAAAAGGAAACATGCGAACCTGAATCAGGTAACTCGCAACAACAAGGGTTCCAATAAGAAACGTGACACCAACCCCTCTAAGGAGGCAAAGAATTCAGCCAAAGGATACCAAGGCACCATGCCTAAGTGCCAAAAATGCAAGTATCATCATGATGGAGCTTGTCGCATTCCAAGGTGCGACAAGTGTGGTAGATTGGGTCATCGAATAGAAGACTGTTGGAGTAAGGGAAAGAATCAAAATGGAAACGGTGCTGGTAACAGGAATGATAACGGGAAAGGGCGAAACCAAGGATGCTTCAAGTGTGGAAGCAACGATCATTTCATGAGAGACTGCCCAAAGAAAGACAATGCTCAGGCTCAGGCATTTGTGATTGAAGCAAAGAACGCACGCGAGGACCCTAACGTGGTCACCGGTACGTTTCTCATTAACAATCACTTTGCATCCATATTATTTGACACTGGCGCCGATTATAGCTTCATGTCTGTGGAATTTAAACGCATACTCGGAATAGAATCTAGTAGATTAGAAGTTCCATATTCCATAGAATTAGCCAATGGAAAACTTGTTGAATCAGGCGAAGTTGTTAGAAACTGCACACTAGAACTTGGTGAGCGAAGGTTTAGCATCGACCTCTTACCTATTCAATTGGGTAGCTTTGATGTAGTAGTCGGAATGGACTGGCTGTCCAAGAACAAAGCTGAAGTTATTTGTCATGAGAAGATCATTCGCATCCCTTTGGCGAATGATGAAACTCTCATCGTGCATGGAGAAAAACGAGACGCGCCTCTTCGAATCATCAGTTGCATGAAGGCACAGAAGTGCTTAAGGAAAGGATGTGTTGCCTTCCTAGCACACGTTATAGATAAGAAGGCTGAGGAACCGAAACTCGAAGATATTCCTGTGGCGAAGGAATTTCCTGATGTGTTCCCTGAGGATCTACCAGGACTACCTCCACAACGACAAGTCGAATTCCGTATAGACTTGGTTCCGGGAGCTGCTCCTGTAGCCAAGGCACCGTATAGACTTGCGCCATCCGAAATGCAAGAATTATCTACACAACTTCAGGAGTTGTTGGATAAAGGATTCATAAGGCCAAGCTTCTCGCCATGGGGAGCTCCAGTTTTGTTCGTGAAGAAAAATGATGGAACCATGCGGATGTGTATCGATTACAGGGAACTGAACAAGCTAACGATCAAGAATCGGTACCCACTACCGAGGATTGACGACTTGTTTGACCAGTTACAAGGGTCAAGCTATTATTCCAAGATCGACCTTCGGTCTGGATACCACCAGCTGAGAATCCAAGAGGAGAGCGTACCAAAGACTGCATTCAGAACACGCTATGGGCATTACGAGTTTCTTGTGATGCCATTCGGGCTGACGAATGCACCAGCGGTCTTTATGGATCTGATGAACCGCGTATGCAAACCATATCTCGATAAATTTGTGATTGTATTTATCGATGATATCCTGATTTACTCTCGGACGAAAGAAGAGCACGAGCAACACCTCAGAACCATCTTGGAGCTACTGAAAAAGGAGAAACTTTATGCAAAGTTCTCAAAATGCGAATTCTGGATTCGCGAAGTACAATTTCTTGGTCACGTTGTGAATGAGAAGGGCATTCATGTAGACCCGTCCAAGATAGAAGCAATAAAGAATTGGGAAGCTCCCAAAACCCCAACTGAGGTTCGCCAATTTTTGGGCTTAGCGGGCTACTATAGGAGATTCATCGAGAATTTCTCCAAAATAGCTCAGCCGCTAACTACCCTTACACAGAAAGACAAGAAGTATGACTGGGGTGTTAAACAAGAGGAAGCTTTTCAGCTACTCAAAAACAAGCTATGCGATGCACCAATATTGTCACTACCCGAAGGCACGGAAGACTTCGTGGTATACTGCGACGCCTCGCGACAAGGACTGGGATGCGTGCTCATGCAACGCCAAAAGGTCATCGCTTACGCTTCAAGGCAACTGAAGGTGCATGAAATAAACTATACCACTCATGACCTGGAGCTGGGCGCAGTGGTATTCGCCTTGAAAATCTGGCGACACTATCTATATGGTACTTGATGCACAATCTTCACAGATCACAAAAGCCTGCAACACATATTTGATCAGAAGGAATTGAATATGCGCCAGCGGCGATGGGTCGAGCTGCTAAATGATTACGACTGTGAGATTAAGTACCACCCAGGAAAGGCAAACGTTGTAGCAGACGCATTAAGTCGAAAAGAAAGGGTTAAGACCCTAAGAGTTCGAGCGTTAGAAATGACCATTCGAACAAACCTCACTGCACGCATTCGTGATGCACAACAAGAAGCTCTTAAAGGAGAGAACCGTAAAGCTGAATACCTCCGAGGTGCATTGAAGTACATGGCACCAAATGAAGAGGGAGCCTTATACTTCAAGAAGCGTATTTGGGTTCCACTCTATGGTGGCATACGAGAAGTCATCCTTAATGAAGCCCACAAATCGAGATATTCGATCCACCCAGGATCGGACAAGATGTATCAAGACTTGAAAGAGCACTATTGGTGGCCGAGACTCAAAAGCGATGTTGCTGTCTATGTTGGAAAATGCCTAACCTGTGCTAAGGTTAAGGCCGAATATCAAAAACCGTCCGGTCTACTACAACAACCAGAGATTCCCGTGTGGAAGTGGGAACAAATCTCGATGGACTTCATAACGAAATTACCCAGGACCCCGAGAGGGCACGACATGATATGGGTAATAATTGATCGGTTGACGAAGTCTGCGCATTTCCTACCAATCCGTGAGAAGGATAGCACTGGAAAGCTTGCAGAAATATACTTAAGAGAAATTGTGGCACGTCATGGAGTGCCTATCTCAATCATCTCAGACAGAGATGGACGCTTTGTCTCAAGAATCTGGCAATCATTTCAGGAAGCCTTTGGATCTCAGTTAGATCTAAGCACGACATTCCATCCGCAAACAGACGGCCAGAGCGAACGGACTATACAAACGTTAGAAGATATGCTTCGCGCATGTGTCATGGATCTAGGCGGCAGCTGGGATACTCACCTACCATTAGTTGAGTTTTCCTACAATAACAGTTATCATACAAGCATAAAGGCCGCGCCGTTCGAAGCTCTGTATGGCCGCAAGTGCCGATCGCCCTTATGTTGGGCAGATGCCGGAGATAAACGTATGGTTGGTCCTGAACTTGTACAAGAGACAACCAACAAGATTGCGCAGATCCGAGAGCGCATTAAGGCGGCTCGAGATCGACAAAAGAGCTACGCTGATCCAAAAAGAAAATCAGTAGAATTCGAGGTGGGAGACAAAGTATTGTTAAAAGTCTCACCTTGGAAGGGCGTAGTCAGATTTGGAAAGCGTGGAAAGCTGAACCCACGATACATCGGACCATTCAGAATCTTGAGAAGAATTGGTACCGTGGCGTACAAGTTGGAGTTACCGGAAGAACTTAATGGAGTACATGATACGTTTCATGTATCCAACCTGAAGAAGAGTCCAACCCAAGAAAACGTGATCATCCCGATGGATGAAGTGCATATTGATGAAGCCCTCCGATTTACAGAACAACCCGTTGAGGTTACTGACTGGAAAGTCAACAAGACTAGGAGGAGCAGTGTGAAACTTGTCAAAGTACGTTGGAGCTCTAAGCACGGACCCGAGTATACATGGGAACGCGAAGACCAGTTCAAGGAAAAGTATCCCCACCTATTCGAAGAGACTCCTACGAGGGTTAGTTCATCCTGAATTTCGGGACGAAATTCTTTTAACGGGGGGAGACTGTGACAACTGGCACAAAACCGGTAATTTCCGTACACTTTAATCATTATTTAATGACTGCAATTATGTGCTTAAATATCAGCATTGACTGAATTGATGTTAAGCAAGTGAATTCATGCACGTTGTATACTACAGAATACTGCTTTATGCATGAACAAGAGCGTTGCGTCAAAAATACTAAGTAAACTCACCGGTAAGACACGATGTGTCAACAGAACTGCAGAAAGCAGTCAGACATTAGAATGGAGGCCTAGGTGTAGGTCCTACGACAAGAATACATTAAAACCCAAGGATACATATAAGGGTTTAATATATATACGTTGCGAAAGCAAAATTAAGCACCAAAAAGCACCCGAAACGCACTTTAAGTGCGGAATATGTATAATTCAGCAATAATTCAGCATTTAAACATATGAATATTATGCAGAAATTTCGTTTTATCATCCAGAATATTTCCCTAAGTGTTGAGAATTGAAAGGGTACAAGAAGGGTACTTAAAAGGCACTAAAAAGTGTAATTTAGCACTTTAACGGATTACTATCCAACCGAACAACCGGACTTTATCCGAAACATAAAAATAGTGTCAGTAACATTGTTATTCTTTTTCTAAGCTAGTTAGGGTCTCCGAACACCCTAACCCCCATTATAAATCATAACACACTAGTAATAAAATTAATCACTTATCTAAACTAACTAGCTACTAACCATTAGTTGAAATCAAACCAAACCTCCCTTAACCCCCCCCCCCCCCCCCAACAAATCGTTTCCCCCAAGGGGACACATTCCCTCAACTTTGAATTTTTTATTAGTCATGTCTAATATCACAAAGACATAATACACAAGGGATACTAGTGGTGGTGGGTTATAAGAATACCTAGAGGATCACATTTCATTCATTCTAACCTTAAAGAAAATTTCATCTTCCTTTCCCTTCTCTCTTTGGATCGGCCGAACACCCACACCACCACATACCCACTTTCAAATTTCAATTAAGCCATTTTAAGCATACACAAAGGTGAAGGATCACGCATAAGGAGGCTTGGTGCCTACGGAATCACAAGGACCTCTCTACAACGCTATTAACCACCCATTTTTCGTCTAGTTTCTTCCCTAGCCTCGAGCTAGTAGTAAGTGTTCTAAAACATCCTATTGATCTTGTCTAAAGTGGTTAATAAGAGATTTGTCGGATAAAAATTATGAACACTAGAAACCAAAACTAAAAGTCTACTAAAAATAATAAACTTGGTGGTTAATGAATGAATGTTAGTGTAAAACTTATGGAACTTGTTTTGTTATGATTATTTATTATTGTTGGATGCTAGTAGGGGAACGGATCGTCATCTAACCACGCTAGGTCATGTTCATGGAACATGAACTAGCACTATGTTTAGTGTAAAAATAACTAGATCACGAACCCTTTCACTCACAAACATGAACTTGTGTAAAAACGATTTTTCTTATGAAATGGAGTTCTAAACTAGTAGATCTACGGATCTACAAGTGGTATTTTTGAAGAACCAAGAGTATGATGAAATCATGTTTAAAAAGCCAGATCTTTCTCAAAATAAAGACATTTTTGAGAACCAAAAAGTATGTAGACACTTGTGTAACGAAAGGATTTAACAAAGAAATATTTTCGTAAATACCGACTAGAAGTTGTAAAACTTCATATTCTTTAAAAATAAAGTTTCGAGATAATGATTTTATTTTTTTTAAAGATGGAAAGACTTACCAAATGTGCTAGTAAGTTACTACACATTTTTACACAACTTGCAAGTTCATGTGATTGCGATATATGTTTATGTTGGACTAGTTTGATGATGATTGGGAAATTGATTGGTTGAATTTTTAAAAGAAAATGATACGCTAGTAAGCATGGCCACCTCCAGTTACAGAGGAAACTCTGGCGAAATTTTTTTCCAGAAAATAACACTTAGAATATTTTTTTTGTGACAAGTGTTATGAATATATTTTTGGCTTGTTTTCCAAACAAACTTCGCCATGATTTTTTTTACAAAATTTCCAATTACCGGAGGAACATTTTCATAAATAAAACTTGTTAAATATATATTTAGAATATATATATTTATCGCTTGTATGATTATGTGATTATTTTGTGAACTAGATATATATTATTTTTAGAGTAAAAATAATATGAATTGGAGATACTCGTAACGAGTAAAAATACAAAAAAAAAATACACATACAACATACAAGATACATAATTCGGGTGCAAAGTGCAAAACACAAAAGACTTATATTTATTTGTGAGAAAATAATATAAGTAAGACATTTAGTTAAAAATATAAAATATTTTTTTACACAAGAAAATATACACAAAAGAGAGTGACTGTACTTGTGCGACGCAAGTCTAGTGACTAACGTTAAGAAAACGCGTATAGGTTACGACGTTAATTAAGCAAACCCGGTGAAGTTTACGACGCACAGGAACGCAAAGTTGTGAGTTCATGCTCCCCCCTTTTCTCTTAACTGTTTTCAGTTTTATAACTTCGGGGGTGAAATACATGTTACAGATATTTTTTATGTTTAACAAATGGTATGATAATAAAAAGCACACTTGGTGAGAACGAGTACCAAGTGTGTAGCGATATAAGAATACAAGAAGCGCACTTGGTGAGAACGAGTACCAAGTGTGTTGTGAAATAAGAAAACGAGAAGCGCACTTGGTGAGAACGAGTACCAAGTGTGTTGTGAAATAAGAATATGAGAAGCGCGCTTGGTGAGAAACGAGTACCAAGTAGGATGCGCTATGAAAAATGATGCGAGGAATCGTGTCACGAATAGGGTACAGAAGCACCATTAATCAACAATATACCTAGACCGCAGAACAAAAGGTTAGATCTAACGGGTGCCGGGCAGCCACACTCTCGATGAGGGCGAGTATCGAGTAGTGCTTTTGTGTCTCAGAATATACCAATTAAATGCCTAAGGTTTGGTGACTTCCTATGTCGTGTCACATGTTAATGGCTTTGCAACCCATTAACAATCCTGATACATACAGGAATACTTAATTTACATAAAAACTCATACCATTCTAAAACTTGATGAATACTTGAGTACGTGGGGTACTCGAGAAAAGCATGGATTATACTTGAGTACGTGGGGTACTCTAGAAGAATTTGAATCATACATGAGTACGTGGTGTACACATGAAACTGGATTTTATGAAAACTCGATTTATTCACAAAATATGTTTTCATACAAAGTATACAAAAGTGCAAAACAAAATGGCATGAATTCACACCAACATTATCTTGACGTTTTTCCAAAACTCACATGTATTTCAGGTAACTAGGATGGATGTGCGCGTGGTCTCACTTATGCTCGTGGATGTCGCTTGTGTTTGTCTTTAAATAAAGTGTAAACCTTTTTAGACAATGTTTTATGTTAACTCGCGATGTAAACGCTAACTTATGATTTCAAATTATGGTATTTGAAGTTATTTTCATGAGCATGTAGTATGTTTACCTTTCGTATGCAATGAGAACCTTTCATGATCACACCTCGTGCTTCCGCCGCAGAAAGGGGTGTGACAATAACTGTGGGGATCTGACCCATTACAGAAATCGGTGCCCAAGGCTAGCCAACCAGAATCAGAATGCCAATCAGAATCAGGCTCAGGCTCGAGGTCGAGTCTTCAACATGAACGCACAAGAGGCACAAGCAGATGATAATGTGGTGAACGGTACGTTCTTTATTAATAATCAGCCAACATCTGTTCTTTTTGATTCGGGTGGCGATAAGAGTTTTGTGTCGTTATCTTTTGAACCATTGCTTCGCGTGTCTAGAACAAAACTAGGTAAAACATTGACAGTAGAAGTGGCGAGCGGTGAACCCATTGTTCTTGATTCTGTTCTCCGCAATTGCCAGTTGAACCTTAACAACCATCTTTTTCCTATTGACCTCACGCCTATGCAACTTGGAAGCTTCGACGTTATTGTGGGTATGGATTGGTCAGCCAAGCATCACGCAGAGATAGTTTGTTTCGAGAAGATCATCTGCATGCCGCTTTCGTCAGGTGAGATCCTACAGGTTCGTGGTGAGAGACCTGCTGGTGGTCTCAAACTCATGTCTTGTTTTAAAGCTCGGAAGTATCTGCGGAAGAACTATGTGGCCTTTTTGGCACATGTGGTAGCAGATAAGGGCAAAGGTAAGTCTATTCAAGATATTCATGTCGTTCGGGATTATTCAGAGGTTTTCCCTGAAGAGTTACATGGTCTACCCCCAGCACGCCAAGTCGAGTTCCGTATTGATCTCGTACCTGGTGCAAATCCCATTGCCAGAGCTCCATATCGTCTTGGACCGTCTGAGATGCAAGAGTTGTCTAAGCAGCTTCAGGAACTCTCTGACAAAGGTTTTATCCGTCCTAGCTTTTCACCTTGGGGTGCTGATGTGTGTAAAATGCAACATATAAAATACATCAAATGAGGCATAAAACTAACCCTTTTTAAGTACTAATGTTGGAAAAAGAGTGTTTTTGTCTTCCTTTTGTATTTTCAGGATTAAATGAGCTCAAATTCACAAAAGAAGCAAAAAGACAGCTAAATCTAACATAAATACAAGAAAAGGAACACAAGTGGATTGCCCGACCCCTTAACGGCATCCTCCCAAGCAAAATAGAGAAGACAGAAGACTGAACACGCCCAGTGCTCAACCAGCACGGGGCCGTGCCCAAGAAGCAGCAAAAAAGACAAACCTATAGAAGCTTCTATTGCCCACCACGGGGCCGTGTCCAGCGGACACGGGGGCGTGGCAAAAGTACAGCAGGCGCATTAATTGTAATTGCGAATTACAATTAATGAAGATAGAGAGTGTCAGACAGGCACGGGGGCGTGTCCAGCGGACACGGGGCCGTGCCCAGCCTTCTGTTCAGCCTATAAATAGGAGTGCTTGGTTTCATTGCAACTCATCCCTTGGCACATCACCTCTCTCACACTTCATCCACCACCCACCACCACCATAACACCATCATCCACCACCATCATCCATTGTCCATCATAGAGTCGTCTCGGGATCCAAGATTGATCGTAAGAGTTCTTGACAATCAAGGCCATGTTTGCCTAAGTCTCTTACATCACTTGGTGAAGACAAGTGTTTAGTATAATACTTTTTATTTTTAATCTTTTGCACTTTTTATTTGGTTTTGTATTAGTGACTTTAATAACTAGTTGCTTATGTTGAAGGTGATCTTTCCTTATCGTTTGTCCGTGGTGTCTTGGCATTATTTTACTGTCTATATAAAATAAAAGATTTTCACCATTCATATCTCCACGGTCTATATGGAGGTATGTTGGCTACCTGGTCGGGGGTTAAGGGAACGGTTTGGTAAGGGTCTTGCCCTTGTTCAGCGTTTAGAGGTCCTGCAAGGGACCTGGGTCAAATTTAGTAGGATCTCCTTCAATGCCCATAGGTATTGGATGGCGGGGATCCAAACTCTTTGACCCCCTCATAAGTTAACTACTATTAATACTATAACCCGGCTATTTAGGACTGTATCCCTGCTGACTCAGTGTTGCTGCAGTTGTCTGTCGACTACATCTTAGTTCGAGTCTTAGGATAGGGCTAATCGTATAGTGAACGGTAAACGAGAAATCTTGAATTGTATTGAACCGCTTATAGGGTAGATGAGTAGGATCGCTTATGTGGTCATCATTATGGATCGCTCATTTGTCACTAGGTTGGATCGCTTATATGGACATGTCCATATGAGCGGCCCAAGACTCCTATATATAGGGTCCAAATGAGCGGTTCCAGGTAGCTGGTGTGTGTGTTTTTCGAAGGTGTAAAGGCGAAGCCCTGTCTGATTGTCTCCACGTGCTTGTAAACTGATATATAATCAATAAAGGAGACGTTAAAGTGTGAAATCAAGCTTAACGAAGACTAATTCAATGAATTCCGCCTCTGGATTAGTCTAAGTGCTCTTCTGAACGACTCATCGGGTCAGCAGACGATCCTACACTCAGACTACTTAGTCGAGGGTAACGTCACCGCCAAAAACGGGGCCTACCATAATTTGCATTAATAACTTAATTCATTATCTTCCAATAATCCAACCCTTTAGGATTGTATCCTTGCTGACTCAAACTACTGGGTTGAGGGTAACGCCGCCTTCAAAAGAGGGGCCTACTACAATAACTAAGATAATCTCTTAAACAAGTGCAAAAGTGCGAAAATAATCAAAGGTTATACTAATACACGAGTCGGATCCAAGTGATTCATCTTGTCTATCTGTTTTTATTTTTATTTTATTTTTCAGCATTTAGTTAGTTTTTATTTTCTTAGTTTAACAACCTTTTCTAACTTTTTCATTTGATTAGACGTTGAGGATAAACCGGTACTAAAAGCTCTTGTGTCCTTGGACGACCTCAGTATCTTACCAACACTATACTACGTCCACGATGGGTGCACTTGCCCATATGTGTGTTTAGTGTTAGTAAATATCGTGTTTTATAAATTTAAAACTTGGCTAAAAGTGTAAAAAAGGGCTTAAAATATACATCAAAAATATACTATACTTCGCACGCATCAAGTTTTTGGCGCCGTTGCCGGGGACACATTGGTGTCCGAAATTGGAAAGTTTGAAGCAAAAATTCGAAGTTTTTAGGGGTCAAATTGGTGTCCGAAATTGGATCGCGTTTCTGATCTCTTTGGACCGCTCGAAATTAATTTCTTTGAATCGCTCATCCGGATGTGCTTTGGATCGCTCATTTGGTCGAATTGACTTGGATCGCTCGTGATTTGGACTTTTAAACCGCTCCAAAAACAAAGTTTGGACCGCTCGAAGTGACACTGTCCGGATCGCTTATACGTACAAGATTATTAGACCGCTCAAAAGGATATTAGTTGAACCGCTCGAACGAACATTCACTTCTGGACCACTTATTTGAACAAGTGGAACCGCTCGAAAGGAAAATCTTGAACCGCTTTTAGGAGATTGTTTGGTTCGCCTTTGTGGTTACTTGTCGAGGCCGCTTATTTGACAAACAGTTGATCTGCATTTTAGTCAACTAGCACGTGTTGGATTTGAAAAATGACAATGAGGTTTGATGTGCAGGAAAATAATGATCTTGAGAGAATGAATAGTTGGTATCGAGGATATCTTAGTAGTTCTTATCAGAAAATATCAAAAGAAATTTGGTATGAACGTTTCAAAAGCTTTTTGAGTAAGAAAGATGAAAAATTGGATGATCTGGAGAAACGTTTTGAACGTTTGATAGACTATTTGAAGGAAAATCAAATAGTGATATCAGAAGCTGAGATGGTATCAAAGTTCGCTAATGGTTTATCAGTTGAATGGGATGATGTTTTGAAAAATTTGAAAGGAAATTCTAATTTTTCAAAATTAACTCCGAATAAATTCATCGACGAACTTAAAAATCACGATTATGAGAATTATCAAAAGAAGAGAGAATTATTGGATAAGATAAAAATAAATTTGGAAGATTTGAGTTTAAAAGTGATAAAAGAAATAAACAAAAGAATCAATTTGTGTTTGGGAACAAAAAGAAAGTCGGTGTATGTATGAAAAGAGGCTGTTATATTGATGATAATAGAAATCCTCTTGATCTTGTTACAATCTTTGGTGCAGGTACATATAAGATAGAGAAAGAACAAGTGCCGAAGGTTGAAGAATCTGTGAAGCATGAAACTTCAAGCTCTGCATCAGTTTGTTCAAAATGTGACCGCTTCAAGACTGAAAATGACAAACTCTTGAAGAATGCGGAAAGTTTGACATTGGAAGTCAAGAAGCTAGAAGATGTGAAGCAAACTGATGATAAGCAGATTCTTATAGTTCAGGAAAATTGTGAAAAGTTGAAAGTTGAAAATGACAAATTGTTAAGTAACTTGAACAGTTTGACATTTGAAAACAGGAAGTTGAAAGAAAATATAAAGGTTTTTGAAAACAAACAGAAATCGTCAGAAGATGAGGATTTCTGGATCAAGCTTGAAAACAAAAACCTGAAAGCCAGTGAACAAAAATTTCAAGAACAGATAAAAATTTTGGAAAATGAAAAGACTGTTCTTGAAAACTTGAAAAATGAAAATGAAAATTCAATCAAGTCTCATCTTAAAAGAATATCTCAGCTTGAAAGTGAAGCTGAGAATTCGAGGAACAGAATTGATGAACTTGAAAAGAAATTGATCGGTTTTGTGACTTCATCTGACAAGTTGAATATTCCTTGTCCAAAACCAATCAACTCTGTTCCAATGAGTGACAAAGTCACAAACTTTGACAAAGTCAAAGTTAAAGATTGTGATGAAAAATCTGATGATAAAAAAGAAAAATTTTAGAAAACTGTTCTGCAATCAACTGAAAAGGGTGAATGCTCGAAGCAAAAACCTTTGAAGAAGAAAGCAGAACAGAATCAAAAGATTAAAAATGAGAAAATTGTTCAAAAAGATAGAAAAAATTCATCAGATCGTTCATTCAATCAAAAGAAAAAAATAAAAATTATAAAAAATGAAAATTCTAAAATTGTTGGTAATAAGTGGTGCAGGTCGGACCACAGTGCTTCAAAGCCAAATCCAGCAAGTTTGAGAAAAGAATATCACCAAGCCAAACAATGCTTTGATCTAAGTGTTTGGACTCAAAATGGTGATAGGTACGATAACAGAGTGTGTTACAGCTGCGGCTATCATGGACACATTGCTGTTAACTGCAGGAGTTGGAGTTATGAGACCAGAAGGTGCTACAACTGCAACATCAAAGGTCATATTGCCAGAGATTGCCCAAGGAGATCGAATGAAAGATTGAGGGCTAAGTCTCAGAAATTGGCAAAGATTCCAGTCAAAGTCAAGCCCCAGGAACAGAAGGGTCTGAAACCTAAAGTTCAAGAACAGTCAACTCAAGAAAAGAAAGTAAAGCTTTCACAGGGGCAGAAAGACAGACTGAGGAAAAAGAGAAAGAAGGCAAGAGAGTATCTTGAGAAGATTTTGTCCTCGGGTTCATCTGTTGACAAGAATAAGAGCTCTGATGAATCAACTTCCTCGATTGCAAAGTCAAGCAAGACAGATTCATCAGATACAAATCTGAGGACAGAAAAAAGAGAGAAAAAGAAGAAAATGGTCGGCGATGAATCTGACAGATCAAAGTCGGACAAGCCACCTGCAGGCAATGATTCTGGTATGGTAAAACCAGAGGAGCCATTGGTTGAGGTAAAAGTTGAGAATTCTAGTTTAACAATGGATGAGAAAAACTTTCCACCATTGTTGAGCAAGAATTCAAAATCACCCAAGGGCAGTCAGGCTTGGGTGAAATTGTTTACATAGAAAAACCTGACTTGCCGGAGATCCCAAGATGGTATCGTGGATCATGAATCGGCACATTTTCTGAGAAATTTCACTTTGGTGATTTTTCGCCTCAAATGTGGTAAATCAGGGACATTAAGTTGTACTTGATTTTCTACAGGTGGTTTATGGTAAACTGGAAATGATAAATCTTTAAAAGGTTTGAAGAAAACAAGATGATGAGATAAACCTCAAATCTACAAATGGTTGGAACACAAACTAATTTTTCCGGAAAAACCATTTTGATTGAAACAAACTTAAGTGTTTTGAAATCATTATGGGAAAATAGTTTGTTGTGAGGGGGAGTTCTGATTGTTTTTGCACGAGAATGGTGAATTGAGGTAATTCACATTGTGTTGTCAAGTTTCTTGTATAGTTTGTTTTCAATTTTTTCCTCGGAAAATCAAAATTGAAACATATTTTGATTTTAGGGGGAGTATTAAAATTTTGAAAAATTTAAAAAAAAAATTGAAAAATGAAAATGAGTTTTGTTGCAAAAAGAGGAGATGATAGTACATCGGTGGACTATCACAGCATGCTAAAGATTTGTAAAGTCAAAATTGTTTTTAAACGAGTCTTACTAATGATGTGTCAGTAGGCTTCACACAGTTAGTAAATTGTATTCGAGATATAAACCTAAATTCAAACTTACTTATTTTGTGGGGAACACTACTTGGATATATAGGTAACTCCTGAAATCTCGTTTGAAAGGTTTCTTATTCTGAAATACTAGGTTCTTGTACTCAAATGATGTCTGGGGTATTATTCCGGGACTTCTGCTGAACGGTAGTTCTGACCTAGTCCCTGGCTAATACTTTCTTCATATGCTTGAAACATAGCATAAAGCCCTCAGCTGATTAGACAATAAAATTGATGATCAGTTGTTGTAGCTGAAAAGATCCTCTAAAGGGGACCCACTTCTAAGTCGAAGCTGATATCTCTCTGCTGAACGGAAGTTCTGACCTGAGATCCCTCAGTTCTCGCATTTTTCCCCTAATTTATATACAGATATCATTTGTAGTTATACTTACCTGTAGATCAGAATATTGGGATCTGGATACGGGAGTATATTCAAGAGGTGGGACACTCAAATAAGTTTAAGTGCTAATACATTAAATACGTATCTTGAATTGATTGAAAACTTGTGTAGAGGTTTAAGTGGACAACAATACTGACAATCAGAAGTAAATTTGTTTTTAATATTTGCTGATTAATCAAGATCAACGGTGTTGGTGATATGTCTCAAAAAACCGATATGATCCTCTTGCACAATCTCTCAAAAATAGTGTTCATTTTTGTATTTCATTAAATTCAAAAATCCAAAAATATTGTTTGTTTGTTAGATATTTGAAAATTACAAAAAGATTTTCGACAACAGAGTGTGAAGAACTGATATTTGACATTTCAAGTGCTAAACATGTTGAACTTGTGGTTTGAGAGAGAGTGTAAAATTGTGAAGATTTGAAATGCAAATTTGGTTCATTAACTTGATGAATAAGTTGAATGGTAACCTACAGTTTGATCTTCATAATTTTTTTATATGATTTGTATTAGTTTGTAATAGTATGGTTGAGTTTTACAGGTTTCTGATCCTGTTGCTACGAATAGCCAGGAGACACATCAGAACCAGAGAAGAGCTTAAACAGAGAAAGCCAGGAGTTGATTTCAAAGGTGATAACGATTTCCAGACAGAGATCCCAGCATGATGATAGGGGGAGTCTGACGAAGGTTAGAGCCAGAGAAAGATCCAGGCATATGATTCCAAGAAGAAATTCTTGAAGAAGAATTGATTCCAGGCTGAGTTCCTGAAGAAGACCGAACAAGAGTGAAGAACTGGAAATGATTGAAGACTCTCACTGAAGATTCCGTCAACATTCAAGGGGGAGTCTGTTGGTGCAGTTGTCTGTCGACTACATCTTAGTTCGAGTCTTAGGATAGGGCTAATCGTATAGTGAACGGTAAACGAGAAATCTTGAATTGTATTGAACCGCTTATAGGGTAGATGAGTAGGATCGCTTATGTGGTCATCATTATGGATCGCTCATTTGTCACTAGGTTGGATCGCTCATATGGACATGTCCATATGAGCGGCCCAAGACTCCTATATATAGGGTCCAAATGAGCGGTTCCAGGTAGCTGGTGTGTGTGTTTTTCGAAGGTGTAAAGGCGAAGCCCTGTCTGATTGTCTCCACGTGCTTGTAAACTGATATATAATCAATAAAGGAGACGTTAAAGTGTGAAATCAAGCTTAACGAAGACTAATTCAATGAATTCCGCCTCTGGATTAGTCTAAGTGCTCTTCTGAACGACTCATCGGGTCAGCAGACGATCCTACACTCAGACTACTTAGTCGAGGGTAACGTCACCGCCAAAAACGGGGCCTACCATAATTTGCATTAATAACTTAATTCATTATCTTCCAATAATCCAACCCTTTAGGATTGTATCCTTGCTGACTCAAACTACTAGGTTGAGGGTAACGTCGCCTTCAAAAGAGGGGCCTACTACAATAACTAAGATAATCTCTTAAACAAGTGCAAAAGTGCGAAAATAATCAAAGGTTATACTAATACACGAGTTGGATCCAAGTGATTCATCTTGTCTATCTGTTTTTATTTTTATTTTATTTTTCAGCATTTAGTTAGTTTTTATTTTCTTAGTTTAACAACCTTTTCTAACTTTTTCATTTGATTAGACGTTGAGGATAAACCGGTACTAAAAGCTCTTGTGTCCTTGGACGACCTCAGTATCTTACCAACACTATACTACGTCCACGATTGGTGCACTTGCCCATATGTGTGTTTAGTGTTAGTAAATATCGTGTTTTATAAATTTAAAACTTGGCTAAAAGTGTAAAAAGGGCTTAAAATATACATCAAAAATATACTATACTTCGCACGCATCAAGTTTTTGGCGCCGTTGCCGGGGACACAAGGATTTTAAGAAAGTTAGGAATCAACGGCTTAATCATATTTTTGTTTTTTTTAATTTTTAGGATTTTTCTTAGTTTTTTTTTTAGCTTCTGCAGAGCTCAGCACGGGCCGTGCCTGGTCGGACACGGGCCGTGCCCAACGTTGTTACTGGCAGTTTTTAGTTTTCCAAGTTACAGACGGCTGACCACGGGGCCGTGTCGGTGCAACACGGGGCCGTGTCCAACTCTCCAGTAACTGGGATCTAGAAAACAATCACTGTAACTCCGACCACGGGCCGTGTTCACTGAGCACGGGGCCGTGGTGAACCTTCTGACGAGCATTCTTTTCTGTTTTTATTGCAGGACTTGGAACCAGACGTCACCCCTACGTAGTGTATGAGCTCCAGTTCTAATAAGGACATAAAAGAACCTCTAGAAGAACCCGAACGCTTTCTCAGAAAAAGACTAAAAGCCAAGAACCAAGAGAAAGTTTCGGGGAATCCACTTCCAATGGCGGACCAACGTACCCTCATGGATTATCTACGACCCACCGTAGGTAACCTAGGCACCGCTATCAACGCACCAAATGTTGAAGCCAATAACTTCGAACTTCGGCCGCATTTGATACAAATGCTCCAAAACTCCGCAACCTTCCATGGGCTTGCGGACGAGGATCCCCATCTACATATTACTAATTTCTTAGAAATATGTGATACTTTTCGGATCAATTGAGCATCAAATGACGCCATCCGCCTTCGAATGTTTCCTTTTTCATTAAAAGACCGAGCAAAAGCTTGGCTCAACGCCCTCCCAGCTGGATCGGTAAACACCTGGGATGAACTAGCCCAAAAATTTCTATATAAGTATTTCCCTCCCGCTAAAACGGCTAAATTAATGACTGAAATTAATACATATTCACAAGAGGATGGGGAATCCTTATATGAAACTTGGGAAAGTTCAAGGAGCTATTACGAAAGTGTCCACATCACGGCCTTGCGATATGGCAACAAGTATCCACCTTCTATAATGGGTTGTTGCCACACACAAGGCAGACACTTGATTCTAGCTCCGGGGGACTTTTAGGTAATCGCCGCCCGCATGAAATATATAACCAAATTGAGGAAATTGCTCAAACCAATTTTCAGTGGCACACTCCCTGAGGCAATAAATCTATTGCTCCGGGCGCCCATAAGGTTGATGAAAGCACTTCTTTACAAGCCCAAATCGAGGCTCTCTCTTCAAAAATTAAAAAATTGGAAATGACAAAAACAATCTCGGTTATGGCTTGTGAAGGGTGTGGTGGGCCACATGAAAATTGGAGTTGTATGAAAGAAACAGACGATCAACAAGAGTCGGTTAGCTACATTGAAAATAGACCTAGGCCGTCGGGTCCTCCAACGGGCACTTACAACCAAGGATGGCGAAACCACCCTAACCTTGGTTGGAGAGAGCCCGGCAATGGTGGTAACCAACAAGCCCAACGAACAAACTTTCAACAACCAAGAAATGAGTCACAAAATTTCACTCAACAACAAGGTGGACGAGAAAGGCTTGAAGATACTGTATCTCGCCTCATCTCCGACACTGAAAAGAAAAACTCGGAAAGGTTTCTACAATTAGAATCAAATTTTAGAAACCAACAAGCTAGTATTCAAAACATAGAAAAACAATTAAATCAACTAGCTCAAAATTTTTCCGAGAGACCACAAGGTGCATTACCAAGCAATACCGAAACAAACCAGAAGGCGTAAGTTCATCTCATCACTTTACGAAACCGCACCGTGGGGCCTGCGGAAGCACCACCGCCGACAGAAGAGACTGTACCCCCGCCTCTGCAAGAGAAGAACTCCCCTCCATCATCAGAGCCTACCAAGGCTCCTCGAGTTCCGTACCCCGGTAGGTTAATTCGTCAAAAGACCAATGAGGAATTCGCAAAATTCGTAAGTCTATTAAAACAATTGCATGTCAATATTCCTTTTATCAATGTCCTAACCCAAATGCCCAAATACTCTAAGTTCATGAGGGACTTCCTCACTCATAAAAAGAAAATTGAAACCTTGCAATTAGTTAACTTAGGCGAAGAATGCTCTGCCCTCGTACTCAATAAACTTCCCCAAAAGAAAATCGATCCATGAAGCTTCACGATTCCCTGCTCGATCGGGGACTCCCCCGTTCATAATGCACTAGCCGACCTTGGGGATACCATTAACCTCATGCCTTCATCAATGTTTAAAAGACTCGGCCTAGGAACAACGAGTCCTACAAAAATAAGCATACAACTTGCTGATCGATCCGTCAAATTCCCGCAAGGTGTCATCGAAAACGTCCTAGTAAAGGTAAACAAATTTGTCTATCCGGCAGATTTTGTCATACTCGATATGGAAGAAGACACCGAAGTCCCCCTCATACTAGGGAGACCATTTCTCGCCACCGCACAAGCAGTGGTAGACATGAATGACGGAACGCTCACCCTAAGGTACGGAGATGATGAAGTAAAATTCGGGGTTGGGAAGAGAATAGAGGACGACGACCCGGTCAACTACATGAAGGTTATTGATTCGAGTTTGGATGCTGCTCTCCGACGGTGCAACATGGGATGCCAAACATCCCACTCAGAAAATATATAACCTCACATTGGGTCTAGCCAAGGACCCTTATAAACATGGCGCACCACGGAGGCATTCCGCGGAACTATCCTTAGTTTAGTTTAATCTTTTAGTTTTAATTTGCAGAAATAAAACACACTCATGGTGGTAAAGGATGAAAAGGGGAACGAGAACCATGACCCCATGCACAAGAACAAGGCAACCGGACATCAGTTTCTCCAATACAGAAGGTTCAACACGGGCCGTGTCCAACCAACACGGCCCCGTACTGAACCCCCTGCAGAAAAACGCCCTGTTCAGGTAACTGGACACGAGCCGTGTTCACCCGACACGCCCCCGTGTCCAGGCTTCTGTTTCTTTTCTTTAATTTTCGTTACTGGCACCTGAACACGGGGCCGTGTCCGGTCCCCACGGGGCCGTGTCCGGACTGCCAGTAACATAAAATCTTTGCTTTTAACACCATATTACACATCTAATCAACCTAAAAATTTATTTTTGGGACACATTGAGGACAATGTGTAATTTAAGTGTGGGGGGGAAGATAAAACCTTGAAATTTTGCAAGTCCTAATAACAAGCCTTACACAAAACTCTATTGGAACCGCTAAACACCCCAAAAATATACATTAGTACTTAAAAAGGGTTAGCTTTATGCCTTATTTGATGTAATTTATATGTTGCATTTTACACACATCAAATACCACCACACTTGAACTTTTGCTTGTCCTCAAGCAAAACTCTTTAATATGTGGCTTACACTCCCAAATGGAATGGGTAGAAGAGAAGGTTTTGTCTTGTCATAGAGTGTTAGGAATCCAAGATCTTTTTGGGTTTTATTTTTATTTATTTACAATCCTATTCGTTATGATTTGTTCAGAACGTTTTATAGGAGAAATTACTTATTTGGGCATAACATGCCTTTTTTAAAATTCCATTTATATACAAGTTCACATACCTCACGGGAGAAATCACTCACACTCGGCCGAATGTGTATTTTTAGTGAATCACTCGAGAGCGGCATGGAACTTATTCCTACCATAAGCTTGCCAAGCAATCAATCCTCCTCCTTTTTAACTTGTTACCTTTGTAAATATCAAGAGGACTTTTTTGGGCAAAGGCTTTGGGCTAAAGGTGGGTGAATGGGTTAGTAGAAAAGGGCAAAAAGCGTAAAAAGCGTCGGTTTTCGTAAAACATTTTGTTTTAGTGGCTTTTTATATTTTTTTGTGAAATATTTCTTCAAACAAGCTTTTTGTTTTAAGAGCTTTGTTTGTTTATTTCAAACTTCATCATCATTTTTTTAGTCACACGAAAACCGAGCTTGTTACTAAAATAAAGGGTAAAAATAAAAAGGGTTTTGGTGGGTAAAAGGATTTTAGGGTAAAGAAATGAAAGGTTTAGGCTCAAAGGGGTTAACTAGGGGGATTTTGGGTAGGTGGTAAAAAAAAATTGAAAAATAATGGTGTAGAAAGAAAAATGGTTAGTCCTAATGCCTCCATCATTTACTTACTTTGGTTTAAGTTGGTAAGGACCGGGAATTAATTGTCGTGGCAAGTTCTAGAGTCGTAAGAACCAAGTGGCTATTCACACAAGAAACGAAAAATGAGCATTTAGTCTAAAGATGTGTATTTGTATGCTCAATAAAGGCTCAAAACTCACTTGTTTTTTGTGGGAATGGGTTTTTCTATGTGAACAAGTATATATAATCAAATTTTAACTTAAGCTTGTCATGCCGTTTCGTAATTTTCGTATGTTGGTTCTTTTTATCACGACGCTATTGGTTATAAACTTGTAAAAATATAACCTTATTAATCTTATAATTCCCAACGTAAACTTTAGACAAGTAAAGAAAAATTGAAAATTTTGAAAACATTTGGGGTGATTAGCGGTTCCAATAGAGTTTTGTGTAAGGCTTGTTTTTAGGACTTACAAAATTTCAAGGTTTTAGCATCCCCCCACACTTAAATTACACCTTATCCTCAATGTGTCCCAAAAATAAATTTTTAGGTTGATTAGATGTGTAATATGGTGTTAAAAGCAAAAATTTATGTTACTGGCAGTCTGGACATGGCCCCGTGGTGACCGGACACGGCCCCGTGTTCAGGTGCCAGTAACGAAAATTAGAGAAAAGAAACAGAAGCCTGGACACGGGGGCGTGTCTGGTGAACACGGCCCGTGTCCAGTTACCTGAACTGGGCATTTTTCTGCAGGGGGTTCAGCACGGGGCCGTGTTGGTTGGACACGGCCCGTGTTGAACCTTATGTAATGGAGAAATTGATGTCGGGTTGCCTTGTTCTTGTGCATGGGGTCATTTTTCTCGTTCCCCTTTTCATCCCTTACCATCATGAGTTTTATTTTGGACCATTCAAACTTTAAAAACCATCATTTCATTGCAATCATAGAGAGATCTTTCATAGTCCTAAATTCATATTAAACTAGATATGCAAACAAAGAAATATTAAACCATGGAGTTCTAGCCTATACTTTATTTTAATTAGCAAAATTTCCAAGAAGCTACTAATCTTGGTTAGACAAGGCCTTCTAGAACTCCTTCTTCCAGGTGCGGCTTTCCTCACATGTCGGCGAGCCACTCCTCCACGTCCCTTGGAAGGAGAAAAGAGGGCTCATTGGCATTAGTTTGAGGAGTTTCAATTTCCACCAGGATCTCTTGTTGGTGCTCTACGGGAGGTTCCGCCAGAAAGTCTTCCCACCCGGTAGGGTTGTTAATTCCGAGTGCCAGGTTCCAATCCTGTTGTGGGAGGACTGCTTCAATCAGGGGTGCTACAAGAATATTTAACCTCTGGTGCAAGAGGTTAATTTCTTGGAAGCTGTTTTCGAGTCCCACCGTAAGATCGTTAATACGGTCGATTAGGACCTCCTCTACTGACGTCATTTCGTCGAGAGCCTCCCTTAATGCTATCACATAGTGCACAAGCATAGCTTCAACGGAGGGCCTCCTTCCTCTGCGGCTGTTTGATGAATGCACAGAAGATGTTTCGCTGCTTTCACTCGACATTCTACGAAAAATAAACTGAAAAATAGTTTATTTGATGAAACAGTGACCGGACACGGCCCCGTGCTCGTTGAGCACGGCCCCGTGTTCATCTTTCTGCAGAATTTTGGAGCAAGGAAACTCGAAATTTTAAGTTATTTTCTGAACTTGTGGGGCCTTTTTAAACATTAATAACTTAAAATAATGTTAAACAACATATTTTTACCAAGATTCCTTGAACAAAACTCATTAATCCTTACCACAAAGTTTGAAGAATTCAAACTTTTAATGGTAGTTCTTAGAGAAAGATGGAGAAGAAGGAAATGGCTAAAAGAGGAAAGGACAAGATGGGTTGTTGGAATCTTCTTTTAGACTTACCTAGGATAGTTGAGAGAAGATTCCTTCAAATCTCTGTCCCAAGTTGGTCCAAATGTGTAGAATTCTTGGCTGCATTTATAGAAAACGACAGCATCCTGGGCACGGCCCCGTGTCCGTTGGACACGGCCCCGTGTGCAGGTGGAGTCCTGACACAGTTTGTCCGTATTCTAACGTACTGATCAGAAGGGAATCTTTTGGTGAAAACGGGGGCGTGTTGGCTGGACACGGCCCCGTGTCGAGGGACTGTTTTATGAAGTTGTCTTGTTTTTTAAGGAACTCACTAGTATCGGGTGGCTCCTGATTGGTTGGAACAACCCCAAAGTGCCTAAGATACCTTAATTGTCCTAGACTAAGGCGAGAACGCAAGAGGTTGTCGGTGAGGGTAATTCCTATTTTCATTCTAGGTGGACAAGTCCAACCCTTTCCCGGGCTCTCGTTAAAGAAGGTGTATGCCGAATCGCTCAGGTCTATGTATGCACCGAACGAGGTTGATGGAGAGTCCTTCACGGCACAATCGGCACAGGGACGACTATCGTCCAAGTCTTCGCTAGGAGTGAAGGTATTTTTGAGAGCAACGAGGTTGTCGGAATGCGACCCCAACATTTCTTCATGGTCATCGTCTTGGGGCGGATCAATGAAATCCTTCCTAAGCTCTTTTGACCAATTTAGAATTAGCTCTTCTAGTTGAAATAACTCGTCAAGGAGCATTTCTCCTAGAATATCTGGCTGGGCGCATTCGAGGGAGAGATAGTGCTTATTTTTACTTTCGCCCCTCTTAGGGTTATAAGGAATCGGTGGGTCTATGTAGTGGGGCCTATAATTTAGAAAGTAACATTATAATTCTTTATGTTCGCCTCCACATAATTGACACCACGTACCAAAAGAGTGCCGAAAGTAAAAGAATTACTATCACTCATATTTATGTCAGAAATTACCAACCACCGGGATCTAACGGTTCTGTTTTCAGTAAGTGAATCTTGGGCACGGGGGCGTGTTGAGTGAGCACAGCCCCGTGTTCAGCTTACTGTCTGACTTAAAACAGGATTGCCAGTTCCAATTACTGAGCACGGGGGCGTGTTCAGCGGGCACGGCCCGTGCTGAGCTCTGCAGAAGCTGAAAAACTAAGAAAAATCCTAAAAATTAAAAAGAAAAATAAAAATATGATTAGGCCGTTGATTCCTAACTTTCTTAAAATCCTTGTGTCCTCGGCAGCGGCGCCAAAAACTTGATGTGCGTGTAGCGTAATATATTTTTGATGTATATTTTAAGCCCTTTTTACACTTTTAGCCAAGTTTTAAATTTATAAAACACGATATTTTTACTAACACTAAACACACATATGGGCAAGTGCACCCATCGTGGACGTAGTATAGTGTTGGTAAGATACCGAGGTCGTCCAAGGACACAAGAGCTTTTAGTACCGGTTTATCCTCAACGTTTAATGAAATCAAAATGTTAGAAAAGGTTTTTAAACTAAGAAAATAACAACTAACTAAATGCTGAAAAATAAAAATAAAATAAAAACAGATAGACAAGATGAATCACTTGGATCCGACTCGTGTATTAGTATAACCTTTGATTATTTTCGCACTTTTGCACTTGTTTAAGAGATTATCTTAGTTATTGTAGTAGGCCCCTCTTTTGAAGGCGACGTTACCCTCAACCCAGTAGTTTGAGTCAGTAAGGATACAATCCTAAAGGGTCGGATTATTGAAAGATAATGAATTAAGTTATTAATGCAAATTATGGTAGGCCCCGCTTTTGGCCGTGACGTTACCCTCGACTAAGTAGTCTTAGTCAGCAGGGATACAGTCCGAAATAGCCAGGTTATAGTATTAATAGTAGTTAACTTATGAGGGGGTCAAAGAGTTTGGATCCCCGCCATCCAATACCTATGGGCATTGAAGGAGATCCTACTAAATTTGACCCAGGTCCCTTGCAGGACCTCTAAACGCTGAACAAGGGCAAGACCCTTACCAAACCATTCCCTTAACCCTCGACCAGGTAGCCAACATACCTCCATATAGACCGTGGAGATATGAATGGTGAAAATCTTTTATTTTATATAGACAGTAAAATAATGCCAAGACACCATGGACAAACGATAAGGAAAGATCACCTTCAACATAAGCAACTAGTTATTAAAGTCATTAATACAGAACCAAATAAAAAGTGCAAAAGATTAAAAATAAAAAGTATTATACTAAACACTTGTCTTCACCAAGTGATGTAAGAGACTTAGGCAAACATGGCCTTGATTGTCAAGAACTCTTACGATCAATCTTGGATCTTGAGACGACTCACACACTCTATGATGGACAATGGATGATGGTGGTGGATGATGGTGTTATGGTGGTGGTGGGTGGTGGATGAAGTGTGAGAGAGGTGGTGTGCCAAGGGATGAGTTGAAATGAAGCCAAGCACTCCTATTTATAGGCTGAACAGAAGGCTGGGCACGGCCCCGTGTCCGCTGGACACGCCCCCGTGCCCGTCTGACAATCTCTCTCTTCATTAATTGTAATTCGCAATTACAATTAATGCGCCTGCTGTACTTTCGCCACGCCCCCGTGTTCACTAGACACGGCCCCGTGGTGGGCAATAGAAGCTTCTATAGGTTTGTCTTTTCTGCTGCTTCTTGGGCACGGCCCCGTGCTGGCTGAGCACGGGGCGTGTTTAGTCTTCTGCCTTCTCTATTTTGCTTGGGAGGATGCCGTTGAGGGGTCGGGCAGTCCACTTGTGTTCCTTTTCTTGTATTTATGTTAGATTTAGCTATCTTTTTGCTTCTTTTGTGAATTTGAGCTCATTTAATCCTGAAAATACAAAAGGAAGACAAAAACACTCTTTTTCCAACATTAGTACTTAAAAAGGGTTAGTTTTATGCCTTATTTGATGTAATTTATATGTTGTATTTTACACACATCAAATACCCCCACACTTGAACTTTTGCTTGTCCTCAAGCAAAACTCTTTAATATGTGGCTTATACTCCCAAATGGAATGGGTAGAAGAGAAGGTTTTGGCTTGTCATAGAGTGTTGGGAATCCAAGATCTTTTTGGGTTTTATTTTTATTTATTTACAATCTTATTCGTTATGATTTGTTCAGAATGTTTTATAGGAGAAATTACTTATTTGGGCATAACATGCCTTTTTTAAAATTCCATTTATATACAAGTTCACATACCTCACGGGAGAAATCACTCACACTCGGCCGCTAAACACCCCAAATTCTTTTCAAAAATTTTCATTTTCTTTTTACTTGTCTAAAGTTTAAGTTAGGAATTCTAAGATTAATAAGGTTATATAATTTTACAAGTTTACAACCAATAGCGTCGTGATAAAAAGAACCAACATTCGAAAATTACGAAACGGCATGACAAGCTTGAGTTAAAATTTGATTATATATACTTGATCACATAGAAAAACCCATTCCCACAAAAAGAGAGTTTTGAGCCTTTATTGAGCATACAAATTTACATCTTTAGATTAAATGCTCATTTTTCGTTTCTTGTGTGAATAGCCGCTTGGTTCTTACGACTCTAGAACTTGCCACGACGATTCATTCCCGGTCCTTACCAACTTAAACCCAAGTAAGTAAATGTTAGTGCACTTACGTCTGTCGACTACGTCTTACATCGAGTCTTAGAGTTAGATAGATCGGAAATGGCACGGAATCCTAGAAATAGACATTTGTAATAGGTCCGCTTTTATGTACATTCCTTGGTCCGCTTTTGTGTCAGTCTAGATCAAGGTTCGCTCATAGGGTCATGTTGTAGGTCCGCTCTTGTGAACGATGTAGATCCGCTTATATGAGCATGTTCATATAAGCGGACCATGTCTGTCTATATATAGGGACCTTGGAACGATCCATAAACACATAGTTGAAGGTGTTTTTGTTCCGGTATGCTGCCGAAGTGCTGTCAGACCTTGTAATTGTGTTCAATATCAATACAACAGCAAGTTTAAAGTGAATCTAGCTAGAATTGCACCAAATCATTAGTTTCCGCCTCTTGATTTGGATAGAAACTTCTCTGATCGACTCAAACAGGGCCGAAAACGATCCTACAATTGGTATCAGCGCTCAGGAGGAGGAGTTCTTGCCATTTTAGCTGCATTTCTTCTGATTTTCTACACTTTCTTCAATTTTTCAAAAATTTTCACGGTAAAACAAGCTCAAAATCACATAGTGCACTCGGAATCATGAACCTTGAAGTTTTCAGATCTAAAATCGACGTAGAAACTTGGATTTTTAGAGGTTCGCTTTTTCAGATTTGCGCAAAAGATGATGTCAGCAAGAACATTGGTTCGCTTTTAGTGTCGACTGTTGACTGGTTCGCTCCAAAATCATTAATCTGGTTCGCTTATACGTACAGATTCGCTCGAAAAGATCAGATTCTGGTTCGCTTATTGATCCAATAGTTGGTTCGCTCGAACAGTCCGCTCTTTAGTCAGTCCATCTGGTTCGCTTATTGGGTAAACTTATTGGTTCGCTCATACAGTCAAAGGATTTGGTTCTCTTATTGGTTCAATCTTCTGGTCCGCTTTTGTGACAAGTGTTGGTTCGCTTTTAGAACAATTGTTGTCTCGCTCTTGTGTCAGACTCGCTTTTGTGAACAGTTTACCTAAATTTGAAAATTGTGAAACTTTGTAACTTTTGAACAATGGACAACGAATTATATAACGCTTTTGCAACCCCGACCTCGATTACTCAGAATTCTTTGATTGAAAACGAAACCGGAACGTCTCAGAAACCACCGAAACTCATGGATATTGATGATTATAATGTGTGGTCTGAACGTTTTGGAAATTGGGTCGAGGCTTATCATCTAGATGCATGGGAACACACTGAAGAGCCATATGTTAAGCCCACGAAAAACGATGTTGTGAATGGTACTCCGTTAACACTTAGAGAAATGAGTACGACAGATAAAAAGAAATATCGGGATGAGAAACTTATGGTGAGTCTGCTTCAGCAAGCTATAAAAGAGGATATCTTGATACTGCTTCAACACGATGGAACCGCATATTCAATTTGGACAGAATTGGAAGCAAAGTTTATTGGAAGCGATGATTTTTGCCCGGATCAAGAATTTATGTCCAAAGAGATATCCAACAATCTTTTCAATACTCATGCTTTCTTTGCTAATGCTTATGATTTGAAATGTGCAGAAAGAACCAGGAAAGTCATGGAAGCTGCTGAAGCAAGACGTAAAAAGCTTGAGGAAGAAGAAGAAGAGGAAGAGAGATTGAAAGCCGAAGCAAAAGCTGAGAAGAAGAGAAGAGCTGAGTTCTTACAATCAAACAGGACAGTCAATGAGGTTCCTGAATTTGAAGTGAAAATTGACGCTAAACCAGTCATAGTCCCAGAAAAATGCATGAACTGTCATTCACTGATCAAGCAGAACAATGAGTTGTTGCACAATATTCACAAATTGAAAGAATCGTACGATACGATGAACAGAGAAATCAACAAGTATACAGATTCGAGTGGTGAACAAGCTGTGGCAATGAACACATTGAAAGTAGCATATCTTAGGCAGCTTGATGATGCAAACTTTCATATTAAGAAATGTGCTGATCTCGAGTTGGAGCTGGCAACACAAAAGATAGAAATTGAGAAAGTTAAGAAGTTATTAGATAGTTACTCATGTTCTACTTTTATTGTTGACAGGATTTATCCAGTTGTGAAAGATTTGAAGACGTTTAAAGAAGTGAAGACATCTGAAGAAGAAAAATCCGTGACAAAAGATGAAGAAAAGTTGAAGAATTCTGGTAAGAAATCAAGTGTGGTCTATAACAGATGTCCGCCCCCGGTCGAAAATGGATATTCACCTCGAAATCCAAATTCTGAAAGAGTCAATAAAGCAATCAATTTACAATGGGAGTCTGGGCCGTCGGATAACTTGCCAGAAAGTATTGATATCACATATACGTCATCAGACACTGATCATGAGTCAAAGTTGATAAAAAGTGTGGTCGATCAGGTGTTAGATAAAGATGACAGTGAGGAGTCAAATCCGGAGTCCAAAACCGAGTCAAAGTCGACAAATAAAAAGGACAAACGGGTTTATGATAAAGAGTTTTTACTTTCGAAATCTAATTTGAATGATGAATCGATCAAAGTAGCATATACTTTGAAAGGTTCTGACAAATTATATTCTGACGAGAGTTTTCCAATAAGAAGTGTCAGACTTGAAATGATTCAAAAGGTTTTCAAAATAACAGAAATTAATATTTCTGAAATAAAAGATTTTAATCTTAATGGAAAACCTAAATCATACACTTCAAGAGATCAACAAAGAATCAACAAGAAAATGGGTTACAATTGTGGTTATAGTTTCCGACAGAAACCAAACCATAATCGTAATTTCAAAAAGAAAGGTCTTGGTTTTGTCCCACTGAAAAGCTATAAAAATGAGAAAATGTATAAACCAAAAACTATGTTTGTTTCAGGGAAAACGTCAGAGGCTGAAAAAGAACAATCATTTAGAAAACAGACAAATCAGGAATTCCTTGCCAAGAAGCAAGAAGAACTAAAGAAGAATGAAGTTCCGAAGAAGATTGAAAAGAGAACCTGTTTTCAATGCAAAATTGCTGGTCATGTGGCAAAGGATTGTCCAAAGACTTTCAAGCCAAAACAGGAAGTCTCTGGGAAAATGAAGGAAAAAGTTGTTGAAAAGACTGAACTGTCAACCCGGAAGTTTACTGGCTTTGAAAATTCGATTTTTGAAAAAGGAGAATGTTCAAAGAGTGCTTCATAAAGGAAAGAAAATGTGCCAAATCAGAAATGGGTTGTGAAAGGTTCAGGTAATAGTTCTGGTGATGAATCTGATTCCATAAAATCAGAGGAGCCACGTGTTGAGAAAAAGGTTGAAAAGAAAGTTCCGATAGTGGACGATGTGAATTTTCCGCCACTGAATGCTAAAAATTATAAATCCAAAATCGGAAAAGTTGAAATATCAAATCAATTTTATTCTGACAAGAAGAAATTTGATGTTGAAAAAACTTTCAACGGAAATGTAAAACGTATCTTTGGAAAAATGGTCAACGGTAAGGCGAAAAGCATCGAAGAGTTTTATGCTTCCAAAGGACGTGTTTACAAGCCTGTTGAAAGAAAAGATGAAGAAGATGTTGTTACACCCAAGGAAGGTCAGGCTTGGGTGGATATATTTTTCAAAGAATAAAAACCTGACTTGCCGGAGATCCCAAGATGGTATCGTGGATCATGAATCGGCGTCCTTCTAAATCTGTGTTTGAAGTTTTGCAGGACTTGCCGGAACTCCCAGGTTTGTAAGCGAGGAGTAGGAATCGGCACCTTGAGAATTCAACCAAAAGATGGTAATTGGTTGAAAAACAGGTTTGAATAGCTTAATTGCAAAATCTACAAGTGGTTGTATGTTTGTGGTTGTTATAAGTGGTTCAGAATGAGAACTAGTTGATCGTACAAGTGGTTAAATCAAGGTCATTAATTTGAACTTGAGTTAACTATCATTCATAAGATTGGTAAAACAATATGATGATTTGAACCCCAATTTTACAAAAGGTAAAAACAACTAAACTTATTTTCCGGAAAAAACCATTCTGATTAAAACAAACTTGAGTGTTTTGAAATCATTATGGGAAAATAGTTTGTTGCGAGGGGGAGTTCTGATTGTTTAAGCCAAACGGATGGAGAATTGAAGTGTTTCGATATCAGTTGTCATGTTCTGTACAGTTTGTTGTCAATTTTCTTTAGATGTATTTGAATTTTAGGGGGAGTAAGAATTTTTAGAAAATCCAAAAACATCAGAAAATTTGAAAAAGCCAAAATGTGATAAACAAGCTTACTGCGGATGTGTCAGTAGATTTTCGCACATTTAGTAAATTGAAACGAGATATAAACCTAAATCAAACTTTCTTAATTCGTGGGTAACTATTCTTGGATATATGGGTAACCCTCGAAATCTTGTTTGAAAGGTCCCGTATTCTGAGATACTAGGTCTTTATACTCAGTGATGTCTGGGGTATTATTCCGGGACTTCTGCTATATGGAAATACTGACCTAGTCCCCGAATAATACTTTCTGCTAAAAGCTTTGAAACACAAGCTCGCCCTCAGCAATCTGATTAAACAATAAAATTGATAATCTTTGCTGTTGTAATAAAAGATCCTCTAAAGGGGACCCACCAAAAGTCGAGCCGTCATCTCTCTGCTGAACGGAAGTTCTGACCTGAGCTCTCACGGTTTCGCATCTACCCCTTTACAGATATCATCTGTGGTATACTCACCTGTAAGACTAAATATTTGGGATCTAGATACGGGAGTATATTCAAGTGGAGTGATACACAATTAAGTTTTTAGTTTCTAAAACATTAATATCGTATCTCGAATCAGTTGAAATTTGTGTGAAAATTTAAGTGGACAAACATACTGACAATCTAGGTAAATTGTTTAGAACTGAAAATGTTAAAGCTTAACGGTGTTAGTGATATGTTTCATAACTGATATGATCCTCTTGCACAAATTCACAAAAATATTGTCTGTAAATAGTTGTTTTTTGCTTTTCTACTTTCATTCAGAAAATTCAAAAAGATTTTTGGTGTGTTTTAGCATAAATTTTGAAAAAGTCAAAAAGAGTTTCGACAACTGGTGTTGAGATACTGATTTTCGAAATTCATAAGTGCTAAACTTGAAGAACTGGTTTGGGAGAGTGTATGTGAAGCTGGTAAATTTGTTGGAAAAGAGCAAGTAATCGATTCTGAATGGAAAATCATTATTATAGCTTAATCAACATAGTTTCTGAATTGTTGAAAAGTTTTAATCTTTGACGAAACTTATGGTTAGGTAGAGATTGTGCAGGATTTGTGTCAGATCTTGATCCTGAGAGAGAATGGAGTCAGGTATAGATCTGAAACTTGATGGGAGCCTGTTAATGATCTTGATTTGAAGAATGAAGATGTGAATTCCAGACTACGATCCCAGCTGTTTGAGAGGGGGAGTCTGAAGACACCGTGTTAACAGCTGTGAGAGAGGAGGTTGGTGATGATGAAGAAAGAGAATGAGGATTCTTGGAATGACAGATATTTCAGAGGTAGTTTGACGACTGATGAAGATTGTAGATTGACATGTGCGAAGACTCTATGAAGACTCTGTCAACATCCGAGGGGGAGTCTGTTAGTGCACTTACGTCTGTCGACTACGTCTTACATTGAGTCTTAGAGTTAGACAGATTGGAAATGGCACGAAATCCTAGAAATAGACATTTGTAATAGGTCCGCTTTTATGTACATTCCTAGGTCCGCTTTTGTGTCAGTCTAGATCAAGGTTCGCTCATAGGGTCATGTTGTAGGTCCGCTCTTGTGAACGATGTAGATCCGCTTATATGAGCATGTTCATATAAGCGGACCATGTCTGTCTATATATAGGGACCTTGGAGCGATCCATAAACACATAGTTGAAGGTGTTTTTGTTCCGGTATGCTGCCGAAGTGCTGTCAGACCTTGTAATTGTGTTCAATATCAATACAACAGCAAGTTTATAGTGAATCTAGCTAGAATTGCACCAAATCATTAGTTTCCGCCTCTTGATTTGGATAGAAACTTCTCTGATTGACTCAAACAGGGCCGAAAACGATCCTACAGTAAATGATGGAGGCATTAGGACTAACCATTTTTCTTTCTACACCATTATTTTTCAATTTTTTTTACCACCTACCCAAAATCCCCCTAGTTAACCCCTTTGAGCCTAAACCTTTCCTTTCTTTACCCTAAAACCCTTTTACCCACCAAAAACCCTTTTTATTTTTACCCTTTATTTTAGTAACAAGCTCGGTTTTTCGTGTGACTAAAAAAAAAAAGAAAAAAATGATGATGAAGTTTGAAATAAACAAACAAAGCTCTTAAAACAAAAAGCTTGTTTGAAGAAATACTTCACAAAAAAAAATAATAATAATAAAAAGTCACTAAAACAAAATGTTTTACGAAAACCGACGCTTTTACGCTTTTCGGCCTTTTCTACTAACCACTAACCCATTCACCCACCTTTAGCCCAAGCCTTTACCCAAAAAGTCCTATTGATATTTACAAAGGTAACAAGTTAAAAAGGAGGAGGATTGATTGCTTGGCAAGCTTATGGTAGGAATAAGTTTCATGCCGCTCTCGAGTGATTCACTAAAAATACACCTTCGGCCGAGTGTGAGTGATTTCTCCCGTGAGGTATGTGAACTTGTATATAAATGGAATTTTAAAAAAAAGGCATGTTATGCCCAAGTAAGTAATTTCTCCTATGAAACGTTCTAACCAAATCATAACGAATAGGATTGTAATTAAATAAAAATAAAACCCAAAAGGATCTTGGATTCCCAACACTCTATGACAAGCCAAAACCTTCTCTTCTACCCATTCCATTTGGGAGTGTAAGCCACATATTAAAGAGTTTTGCTTGAGGACAAGCAAAAGTTCAAGTGTGGGGGTATTTGATGTGTGTAAAATGCAACATATAAAATACATCAAATGAGGCATAAAACTAACCCTTTTTAAGTACTAATGTTGGAAAAAGAGTGTTTTTGTCTTCCTTTTGTATTTTCAGGATTAAATAAGCTCAAATTCACAAAAGATGCAAAAAGACAGCTAAATCTAACATAAATACAAGAAAAGGAACACAAGTGGATTGCCCGACCCCTCAACGGCATCCTCCCAAGCAAAATAGAGAAGACAGAAGACTGAACACGCCCCGTGCTCAGCCAGCACGGGGCCGTGCCCAAGAAGCAGCAGAAAAGACAAACCTATAGAAGCTTCTATTGCCCACCACGGGGCCGTGTCCAGCGGACACGGGGGCGTGGTGAAAGTACAGCAGGCACATTAATTGTAATTGCGAATTACAATTAATGAAGAGAGAGAGTGTCAGACAGGCACGGGGGCGTGTCCAGGGGACATGGGGCCGTGCCCAGCCTTCTGTTCAGCCTATAAATAGGAGTGCTTGGTTTCATTGCAACTCATCCCTTGGCACACTACCTCTCTCACACTTCATCCACCACCCACCACCACCATAACACCATCATCCACCACCATCATCCATTGTCCATCATAGAGTGTGTGAGTCGTCTCGGGATCCAAGATTGATCGTAAGAGTTCTTGACAATCAAGGCCATGTTTGCCTAAGTCTCTTACATCACTTGGTGAAGACAAGTGTTTAGTATTACACTTTATTTTTAATCTTTTGCACTTTTTATTTGGTTTTGTATTAATGACTTTAATAACTAGTTGCTTATGTTGAAGGTGATCTTTCCTTATCATTTTTTCGTGGTGTGTTGGCATTATTTTACTGTCTATATAAAATAAAAGATTTTCACCATTCATATCTCCACGGTCTATATGGAGGTATGTTGGCTACCTGGTCGGGGGTTAAGGGAACGGTTTGGTAAGGGTCTTGCCCTTGTTCAGCGTTTAGAGGTCCTGCAAGGGACCTGGGTCAAATTTAGTAGGATCTCCTTCAATGCCCATAGGTATTGGATGGCGGGGATCCAAACTCTTTGACCCCCTCATAAGTTAACTACTATTAATACTATAACCCGGCTATTTAGGACTGTATCCCTGCTGACTCAGACTACTTAGTCGAGGGTAACGTCACCGCCAAAAGCGGGGCCTACCATAATTTGCATTAATAACTTAATTCATTATCTTCCAATAATCCAACCCTTTAGGATTGTATCCTTGCTGACTCAAACTACTGGGTTGAGGGTAACGTCGCCTTCAAAAGAGGGGCCTACTACAATAACTAAGATAATCTCTTAAACAAGTGCAAAAGTGCGAAAATAATCAAAGGTTATACTAATACACGAGTTGGATCCAAGTGATTCATCTTGTCTATCTGTTTTTATTTTTATTTTATTTTTCAGCATTTAGTTAGTTTTTATTTTCTTAGTTTAACAACCTTTTCTAACTTTTTGATTTGATTAGACGTTGAGGATAAACCGGTACTAAAAGCTCTTGTGTCCTTGGACGACCTCGGTATCTTACCAACACTATACTACGTCCACGATGGGTGCACTTGCCCATATGTGTGTTTAGTGTTAGTAAATATCGTGTTTTATAAATTTAAAACTTGGCTAAAAGTGTAAAAAGGGGTTAAAATATACATCAAAAATATACTACACTTCGCACGCATCAGGTGCTCCCGTTCTTTTTGTCAAAAAGAAGGATGGATCTTTTAGGATGTGTATCGATTATCGTGAGCTTAACAAGCTCACCATCAAGAATCAATATCCCCTACCTCGCATCGATGATCTCTTTGATCAATTGCAAGGCGCTTCTTATTTTTCAAAAATTAATCTGCGATCTGGATATCATCAACTCCGTGTGCATGAAGAAGATATTCCCAAGATAGCGTTCCGTACTCGTTATGGGCATTACGAGTTCACAGTCATGCCATTCGGTTTGACTAATGCTCCTGCTGTTTTCATGGACTTAATGAATAGGGTCTGTAAACCTTATTTGGATCAGTTCGTCATTGTTTTTATTGACGACATCTTGATATATTCTAAGACGCGAGCTGATCATGAGCAACATCTTCGCCTTACGTTGGAACTCCTAAAGAAAGAGCAACTTTTCGCCAAATTCTCCAAGTGTGAATTCTGGCTTAAAGAGGTTCAATTCTTAGGACATATTGTCAACGAACAAGGTATTCATGTAGATCCCTCCAAGATCAGTGCCATTAAGGATTGGGATACACCTACTACTCCTACTGAAGTTCGTTCTTTTCTTGGTCTAGCGGGTTATTATCGCCGCTTCATTGAAAACTTCTTAAAGATTGCAGTTCCTCTAACTGCTCTAACTCAGAAGAACAAACCCTTTGATTGGGGATTCAAGCAAGAGGAAGCGTTTCTGACTTTGAAACAAAAACTTTGCGACGCGCCTGTTCTAACTTTGCCCGAGGGCAATGATGATTTCGTCGTTTATTGCGACGCATCTAAATTAGGTCTTGGATGCGTCCTGATGCAAAGAAACAAAGTCATAGCATACGCATCGAGGCAGTTGAAGATACATGAGAAGAACTACACCACTCATGATCTTGAGTTGGTTACAGTTGTCTTCGCTCTTAAAATCTGGAGACACTATTTGTACGGTACAAAATGTGTGGTTTTCACGGACCACAAAAGTGTTCAGCATATCTTCAATCAGAAAGAACTCAACATGAGGCAGCGACGTTGGGTGGAGCTTCTAAACGACTATGACTGTGAAATTCGCTACCATCCTGGTAAGGCGAATGTCGTAGCCGATGCTTTGACTCCCAAGGAACGTACTAAGCTTCATTGTGTTCGTGTCCAATCTGTTATTCAAGCTCAATCCGATATCCAAGCACGTATTTCTCAGGCTCAACAATCTTGTGTTTCACAAGGTTTGATGGATAAGGAATTTCCTTATCACATAACACCTGCTCTTGAATTGAAGGACAATGGATCGTATTACTTCATGGACCATTTGTGGGTCCCAAGCCAAGATAATCTTCGTACCTTGCTTATGGATGAAGCCCATAAGTCTCGTTATTCTATTCATCCTGGCTCAGATAAGATGTATAAGGATCTTCGTATTCAGTATTGTTGGCCTGGTATGAAGAAAGACATTGCCTTATATGTATCAAAATGCCTTACTTGTCTTAAGGTGAAGGCTGAACATCAGCATCCTTCCGGTCTATTGGAGCAACCAGAGATCCCAGTTTGGAAATAGGAACACATTACCATGGATCTCAATACTAAACTCCCGCGCACAAAGAAAGGTCACGATGCCATCTGGGTAGTTGTTGATCGTCTTACTAAATCAGCGCATTTCTTGCCAATCCGTGAGGATTTTTCGGCTGACAAACTTGCTCAAATCTACGTGGATGAAATTGTAGCTCGACATGGTGTTCCCTTGAACATCATTTCTGACAGAGATGCTCGTTTCACCTCTCATTTTTGGAGAACCATGCAATCTGCTATGGGGTCCTAACTTAATCTGAGCACAGCTTATCATCCGCAAACGGATGGTCAATCTGAAAGAACAATCCAGACACTGGAGGATATGCTTAGAGCTTGTGTGATCGATTTTGGTGGTAGTTGGGATTCACATCTTCCATTGATTGAATTCTCCTACAACAACAGTTATCACTCAAGCATCAACATGGCTCCTTTCGAGGCTCTCTATGGTCGAAAATGTCGTTCACCAGTCTGCTGGAATGAGATCGGTGAGGCTCAGCTTACTGGACCTGCCCTCATTTTAGAGACAACAGATAAGGTTAAGAAAGTTCGTGATAACCTTCAGACAGCTAGAAGCCGTCAAAAGAGTTACGCAGACCTAAAACGCAAGCCCTTGGATTTTCAAGTCAGTGATCGTGTATTACTTAAGGTCTCACCTTGGAAAGGTGTGATCAGATTCGGAAAGAAAGGAAAACTTGCACTTAGATACGTTGACCATTCAAGATCGTCGAAAGAATCGGTAAGGTAGCCTACAGACTTGAGTTACCTCCTGAACTTGGAAATGTTCATCCAACCTTTCACGTGTCCAATCTCAAGAGGTGTTTAGCTGATGAGAACCTCCACATACCGCTTGACGAAATTCGTGTTGACAAAACACTGAAATTTGTTGAGAAACGGTGGAAATCATGGAACGTGAAGTCAAGTGGCTTAAACGCAAGCGCATTCCTTTGGTCAAGGTTCGCTAGGAATCTAAACGTGGACCCGAGTTTACTTGGGAACGCGAAGATCAAATGAAGGCAAAATATCCGCATCTTTTTCCACGAGTTTCCTCTAAATAAATTTCGGGACGAAATTTCCACAAGTAGGGGAGACTGTAACATTTGTGCTCGAAATCATTATGAACAGTTCAATTATCAATAAAACAATGTTATTTGATCCCAATGTTTGTTTGGTTGTGTTTTACATTTTTCATGTTTTGACTTTTATTCGATTTTAAACTCTACATCGCTTTCTTGAGAATTATACGCAAACTGGTGCGTAAACGTACTCAGTTTAATGCGACAAATACTCCGGGACATCAACATATACTCAACATACCTTAAATAACCTTTACATAACTTAGAAATAAGTTTTGAAGGCTTTGGTATGGCAAAAACAAGTTAATTCGCTTACAGGGACTAAACTTGACAAACTGCGAAAGTATGCCAATTTGAACTGTAACAAACATTCCGGAACATGTCCATAAGTTAAACATACCATAAATATCCTTTACATAGCTTAGAAATAGGCTTTGAGGGGTTAGGTATGCTAAAATAAACTTTTGGATAATTCAGGGACTAAAAGTGTCAAAAAGTGCACAAGTTTGCACTTTCGCGCATAACTTACGTTCTGAATACATCCGGACATCCAAAAATTTATGTAAGCATCCTTATATTATACCTTAGTGTTTGGCATGAGAAAAATCCATTCGTCGCGTCATTTGGATCGTTTTTCGCGCTTATGCGCATTCTGTCGTAATTAACCGAACATCGTGATCGTACGGCCAAACGAACCAACATCCGACATATTTTTGAGCATGTTTCATGTCCACAATGTTTAGGCATCATTTTAGGGCCTTAAAGTTGGCTTTACGGGCCTTAGAAGTGTTGGAAATGGCTTAAATATGCAACAGGGACTAAAACTGTCATTTCTGAAAGTTGTGCAGATCAGACAAGGCCAGGCAGCCCGCCTGAGTTTTGCCTGTATGCTGACGCGGGCCGCGTGAGCCCTGCAGGTGCAGAAACTCGTTTTTTTAATCATTTTGGCCTTTCAATCACTCCAAAGGGCAATGCCCTTTCACAATCTCTAGAGTTAGGGTCACCATATGATACCATAACATCTTGACAAGTGTACGCATGAGATCGTGGCACGATATTCAAGAAACGATCCTAACGGTTTTGCTTTTCCTATAAATACCCCCCCATTTGGTGTAAAACCCACAAAACTGATCAAAGAGCTCTAAGTTGATGCTATTGCTTCATACCTGAGCTCCTGGATCAAGTTTAGCTTTCGGGGATAGGGATGGCAAAAATACTCGAGCCCGACGGGTATATCCGAAACCCGATACAAATGGGACGGGTATACCCGATACCCGATGGGTATTGGGCCGGGTGTGGGATTAGTTTTAAAAATTTTCGCGGGTATGGGTCGGGTATGGGATTGAGTGATACCCGACCCGGTTACCCGAAACTACATACCCGTTTACCCGAACTATATACCCGACCATATACCCGAAGTTTTTAGTTTATATTTTTATTTTCCATTAACCCTTATCTATTAGTGATTTATTTTAGTATGTTCATAATGTGAAAAAATAAATTTTCTTTTAGCATATGTATTTGATGATAGCATTTATATTTTGTATGCTGTGAAGTATATACATATAAGTGTATAACTATTATAAAGTTATTATTAATTTATGATAAAACTTATATGTATGTAATGCATATTTTTTACTTATAATAGTTGTTGCATAAATAAAATTATATATTAATTATAATAGTAAAAAATGTATTTAGAAATCCCAATGTATATCTCTTAACAAACTAATGGGTATACCCGATACCCACGGGTATACCCGGTACCCGACGGGAAATTACCCGATAAATACCCGACGGGTATTGGGTCGGGTATGGGACATGATTTTACAATCGGGTATGGGTATGGGATTACCAATACCCGACCTGAACCCGACCCATTGCCATCCATATTCGGGGACCCTTCGTAAGTGTTCTTTCGTTCTTTTAATCGCTTTCTAGTGCTAAAATCAAACTTTGTTTGACTTTCTGCGTTGACCAGCTTATGGTCAACACGAAGTTCGTTGGAACTTCATAACGTGAGCGTGATCACGATGGTTATAGTCCGTAGTGACTATACCTACTGAGTACCACGTTATCTAGGCTTAGTGATGAGTCGTAGTTTCGGCCAAAATGCGCATTCTTGCGTGTTTTGTAACCAAACTACTCGTGGGTATCAAAACCGTTTGTTTTGATACCAAACCTGTTTTCTAAACTTAGTTAAGCATGTTTTAACATGCTTAGCTCGTCACTTTCAGTATAGTGCTTGTATAGGGTCGTAAGGTAAGCGATCTAAACAATCGCTTATACTTTTGAACCCGACCCATTTGGTCGATCATTAGGATCCGACCAAACACATTAGGTGACCATAGCTGTAACCTTCCGAGGTTATACCTTATGGTCACGATGTTAGGCGTTCCAAACGCGTTCTACACGAACGACGCGTTAAGGTAGCATAAGCTACCTAAACAGGTCGTAATGGGTCGTAAGCACTTAGGTTAGGTTTCATTTTAGTATGTAGGCTTTGTTAAACCATATTACACGAGTCTCCGTACTCGTTTGGTTTACGAACCCGCATACTATCCGATCCTCTGATTTAGGTCCGGTATATTAACATAGCTACCTATTAGGTGCCGTTTGATATTCCGTGATCTCTAGCATTATTTGGTTATTATACAAGAACTTCAAAGCAATCTCAGGTGAGTACATTGAACCCCTCTTTTATTGTTTTCCAAACTGTTTTGGGGTGAAACACATGTGCCTACTTGTTACTTTCATGCTTTCCTGTTTCCACATCATATACTTGCTATGTTCTTTAGTACACTGATTACTACATGATTTACATTACATTATTCTACTACATATGTTTACTTAGCATATTAAGCACATTGTTTTACATTACCTTTTCTGCTATGTATGTTGACTGAGCATGCTAGCACATTGATTTACATGACTTTTATGCTATGTATTCCCATTGTGTGCGTGCTTAGTACATCATTTTACACTACATTTTATGCTATATATGCCCATTGTGTGCGTGCTTAGTACATCATTTACACTACATTTTATGCTATGTATGCCCATTGTGTGCGTACTTAGTACAATTATTCATCACATGCCTACATTTTGGTATGACATTTGGTTTGTTTAAATTATACAATGTACATTCATTAACACCGATCATGCCGCCCGTTAGTAGGTAATGGTACCATAGGAATTGACAACTCCCGTTCCGGACATCCTAGGTTGGTTTGGATGAAAGGAATGACCGAATTCGATACACATAACTTAGATAAACCTTTAATTTGTTTAAGGGTTTATCACCACAGTCTCAAGGCTTGGATGTATGCATTATCACAATACCGCATAAATGTTTGTATCAGTATAGCATGCATTTGTTCCACAAAACATAACTTTGATTTAAACCATGTTTTACTTCAATACCCTGTTTTTGTGCATTTTACATATGGTTTAGTTGATATATTTCACTTACCATACATGATATATTTTGGGTACACACTACATGATCTACATTAAACATAAACATTTTGACATTGATATACACATTTGGTGGTTTACATTGAACATAGACATTTCAATATGGTTTACACAATAACACTTGACAATTGATATATACATGAACAATTTACATGGTGGTTGGTTTGGGTAAATGGTTTGAGTAACGTGGCGTATGTAATATGATACAAACATGGTGGATACGCCGCTGGTACTTCCTATATATAAATGTTTGTATAATATTACCTATCGTAGCATTATTTAAATCATTTCAGTATAGACATGTTACCTTTTTTACAAATAACATATTCTTCACAAGACATTGTTTTACAAACAAACTTATCTTATACAAACTCATTTTTACTCTCATTTAACCTTACATTTTACTTATACATATCATATGATCTTATCGTTTCTCATATGATTTACAAGACTAAAAAATTTACAAGGTTCATGACTAACTGTTATTAAACGTTTTCTTTAAACTCAAGTCATGAATCCGATTTTCACAAAACCTATGTATCTCACAGGCATTTTTATGCTGACATACCTACTTTCACATGTGTTTTCAGGAGCTGTCGCTTAGGACGATGATTGTGACACTAGGGCGGACCTGTGCCTTAGAGACATAAAAAGAAGATAGACTAAGTTTGAATATGTTCTGAACACTTTATTTCCTGTTTTGAAACAATGTAACACTCGTGTTTAATAAATAAAATATAATTTTGTATGCCATAGTTGTGAAACAATTAATTCTGTCCCAACACTCCCCGGCGTTTCCGCCGCGGTTGCATGTTATACGCGGCCGGGGTGTGACAACACTTCCTAAACTCGGATGACATCATTATTCCTACGCAGCTTGACAACATTGCATACCATGCCAGATCCCCTAATTTCCTGAAATACATGCAGTTTGAAAAATCAACAAAAAGTTGAGCGAGTTCATGTAAAAGTGAGCATGAATAAACCTTTAAAGTATGTATAAAAGTCCCTGGTATATAGCAATAAGGAAAAAGAGATCACCAATGGGTTGCAAAGCCACTGGTATGTGTGATAAGTGCAGGGAAACTCAAACCTAGCAAATTTGTTACCGGGCTTCGGCTGGAAGACACAGTCACCACTATGGGCCGCCCCGGCCTCACGGGTGTGGGCTCGCTACACCCAAATAGATCTATCACTCTTGTGTCCCTCGGTCTTAACAAAGAGGATTAATGGCCTCAAGTGTTATTGCCCACCCCTCACATGATCTAGTAGTATAAACCCTCCCTACGATAACCATACCATGTAATAGAAGTTTGTAATAATTGTCGCATGTATTTCACCCCGAAGTATAAAACTGAAAACAGTAAAGAGAAAAGGGGGACATGAACTCACAAAAGTCTGTATCCAGAAACGCCAAACTCCAACTCAATCCGCTGCGTGACGACCTACACGTACTAATTCCTATTAGACGGACGGTCATGCCTTGGCTTAAGGTTTAACGTTTTTGGGAAAAAGTTAGACAACTATTTCGTATTCACACTTCTTAATTATTTTTTTTAAAGTATATTTCCTTCCCAATGATGGGGGTAATAATATATGTATGCTTTATAATTCCGAAAATATATTTTTAAGTCTCACTTGAAAAATATATTTTAATCACTTGTCAAAAATGTCTTAAATTCCAAAATATATATATTTTTCCCAAAAATATTATATTTTACTTCATACATTTCCAAAATAATATTTCACCAAAAATGTACAAATAGGAGTATTTTTCTGAAAAATACCTAATAATACTTGTGTAACTTAATATTTATTTTGTGAGAGCGTTGATATTATTTTGGAGTCGTAATTTCACGGTATTTTCAAGTTATATTATTTTTACCCTAAAAATAATATATCTAGTTCACAAATAACAAACAGTCACACAAGCGTTTTATTATAAAATATATATTCTAAATATATATTTTACAAGTTTCATTTACGAAAATCCACCTCCGGTACTTGGTATTTTTGTAATAAAAATCATGGCGAAGTTTATTTTGAAAAACCAAGTTAAAAATATATACGTAAACGCTTGTTAGAAAAAAATTTTACTGAGTGTTATATTTCTAGAAAAATTTCGCCAGAGTTTCCTCTGTAAATGGAGGTGTCCATGCTTTTTAGCATGTCATTTTCTTTTGTAAAAATCATTCAAACAATTTACAAATCATAATATATAATCTTTAATCATCAAACTTGACCCAAAAATAACATGAACCATAAACTTGTGAACTTGAAGGTTTGTAAAAATATGTAGTAAATTACTAACATATTTAGTAGCTCTTGTTTTCTTTAAAAATAAGATTAGTTTCTCAAAAACTTTATTTTTAAAGAATTTGAAGTTTAACAACTTCTAGTCATGATTTACAAAAATATTTCATTGTTAAATTTGCTTCTTACACAAGTGTTCACACACTTATTTACTTACTAAAAATGCTTTTAGTTCATATAAGATCCGGGTTTTAACAAAACTAGTATTTTTCACTTGGTTCTTCCAAAAAACCACTTGTAGATCTTTAGATCTACAAGTTTATAATCTTATTTTTCAAGAAAAATTATATTTATTCAAGTTCATGGTTCATGGATGGATGGTTTCATCATCCTTCATAACTCTATCATTTACATCTTGCTAGTTCATGTTCTTAAACATGATCTAGCAAGTCTTGATGATGATCCATCCTACTTCTACAATAAAACAACATGTAATAAACATAACAACACAATATCTAGATGATTTAACCATACTTCTACTCTTTATCCACTCTTTATCCCTTTATGTTTCAAGATTAGTTAATGTTCTTTAGTATTTCTTAACATTGCACCATTCAATCATCTATTAACCACTAAATACAAGAACAAGATGATGTTTTAGAACACTTACTACTAGCACAAGGCTAGGGGAGAAACAAGGCGTAAAAGTGGTGGATAAAATTGGGATGGTACGGTGTTTCCTAGGAGAAACAGACCGTAAAGTTGGGACGAATGCTGCCTGGTCTCAAGAGAGTAAGTAGCAGCATCGGCTTACCTTTCGGTGGGGATTTCAGGGGATTCGTACAACTTCATATATTCAATTTGTCATATTAGTAGGATATATATATTGTACGTGAGGCAGACATCATATTTGGTCTCAAAATGGACCATGCGCCCATGATGTCATTTAATCGATTAAGAAAATGTACGCGAGGAATTGTTGGTAGATCTATCGGGTTGACAACCCCGTCGTGACCGGTCACCCGTGTCAAGTCAAATGACGAATTTAGATTCTGGTTATTGCCTAGCATTGATTATCCCTACATGGTAAATATATAGTTCGTATTGTCTAGCTAACATACGAGTCTGAAAATCGACGCTATGAATTTAATATACAAAACTTGGGTAAGAGCTTTAATGTCGGGTTTTTAAACTTACGACGGATAACCCATGGATTTTATTAAGGAAGTAAAACGGACTTTCTAAAAATTATATGGATGTTTTAAAATAAACACATAATCAGAAAGTTTTCCTTTGGAATGAATTGTTTAAATGTGAATATGTGAACTCACCTTCCTTTGTGTTGACACTTGATTTTAACGTGTTCTACAGGTACTTGAGTTCGGCTTCGGGAATTATGGCGTATCTTGTGTTTGATGATGCATGTTGTGTTACTTAAAATGTTGGACTACTTTTTAAACTTTCTGGGACGAATGTAATAAGATCCGCGAGGATCAAAGACAACTTAACTTATGTGGTTGTGTTGTGGTTTTAAAATGTAATGTTTAAATAACTTATGTTTTAAAATAAGTTGACATGTCCAACAAATAAGTGCATCATTCAGCAAGATATAAATGGGCACCAACTTCCGTCACCACTACGTTTAATATTCCGCTGCGACGTTTTTGGGGTGTGACACTGTAGCACTCTACAAAGTAGGAAATCTGTCTTTGCCTACTTCGTGTCTGACACTTCTATCCGTATACGAGACGTTTGGGAACCGATATTTAAGCAAGTGAGGATGGCTAACACTCGGGAAAGATTCAGCAACTTTACACTCTCTATCACCCCTATATGTGGTAGAAATGCACAACCCCCATCTCTTGGGAAGTATACCCGTCTTTATGAAACTAAAGACCTAAGGAGACCAATGTAGAAGGAAAATAACTACTACTTTCCTATTATGGAACTTGTATGACCGAGGTGATGTAACCTCGAGTTCGTTTTGTTTTCCTCTGATAAAAACAATAAGTCAAGTTGTCGAGCATATATGAAAACTCAGTAGTTGTTTTCTTACTTATACATTGTTGATTATATATGCATGTGATATTAGGTGATTACATGTTTGCTGGTGGTGACATATACCTCATAGACAATTATTGAATGTTGTCTAACCTACCTCATACCTTTTGCCAGAAGAAAATGCCGCCCAGACGTGACACAGACACTAATACGTTACCAAGGACAGAAGCTGAACTACAAGAGCGCATCTCACAAGCCATCGCTCAGCACGAGGCCCCCCGCTCCGAACAAGCGGTGGTACCTCTAGGAATAACCCCCCAATCGGCTATACCTATAAACAATTCTTGGACTGCAAGCCCCTAAATTTCGATGGCACTGGGGTGCTGTCGCCTTCGTACGCTGGGTGGAGAAAACGGACTCCGTGTTGAGAATGAGCAAATGTGCTCCGGAACAAAGAGTTACGTACATTTCTGGGTCGTTCTTGACGGAACGCTCTCGTGGTAGAACCTCCAGGCACAGACATTGGGTGAAGTTGCTGCATATGCATTAACGTGGGATGAACTGAAGGAGTTAATGCGCAAAAAGTATTGTTCTCAACCAGAGATTCAGAAATTGGAAACGGAATTCTAGAACTTAAAAATGGATGGACCAAAAGTAGCAGAGTATATTCAGCGATTCCATGATTTATCTAGGGTCGTTCCCTATCTTTTCGAGCCGAAATTCAAGAAAATCGAGCGGTTCATTTGGGGACTTGCGTCTCAAATCCTAAGCATGGTTACTGCCGCAAAGCCTCCAACCATCACGAAGGCTATCGATTTGAGTGTTATGCTTACCGAAGAAGCTCTTCGAATGGGAAAGTTTTTGGAATCTAAGGCCAACAAGAAGGAGACTCACGTGGAGTCTTCGAGCAACAACAAGAGGAAGTTTTCGAACCTGAAGCAAGGCACCCAAGTCAGTTATGACAACTCTAATGCAAACAAAAGAAGGGAAGTGAACCCGCCTTGTGGCATGAAAGCTTATGGAGCCCCTAATAAGGCCGGTGGTAAGGTTTATTTGGGGACTAAGCCGAGATGTGATGAATGCAAGTTTCACCATGAAGGTCGATGTGTGAGACCTAAGTGCGACATATGTGGAAAAGGACACAGTAAGGATGCCTGTTGGGCGAAATATCCCAAACAAGGGGAAATGATGACTGCAACCAAGACGGAAATGATAATGGTAGAGTTCCAGGTTGCTTCAAATGTGGTGACGTGGGGCACTTTAGGAAAGATTGCCCTAGGAAGAACCAAGCGAGGAAGGGTCTTCACGATCGGCGCTCGTGAAGCACGCCAGGATCCAGATGCGGTTACGGGTATGCTCCCTATTAACCAACACTATATATCCATTTTGATTGGTACTGGCGCCGACTTTAACCTTGTATCCTTAGAACTTAAGAACCTACTTGGCCTAGTTTCAAGTAGGATATACGTCCTGTATTCTTTAGAAATGGGCAAATGGAAGGTTAGTTAAAGCAAATGAGGTGATTAAGGATTGTATTTTGACCTTAGAGAGCGGGAACCTTCTATTACCTGTTGACTTGGGAAGTCATGATGTTGTAGTCGGCATGAATTGATTATCCAAGGATAGAGCTGAAATTGTTTGTCTTAAGGAAAATCATTCGCATCCCTCTTGCGAATGATGAGACACTTAGAGTACACAACCTTCTTGCAATTGATGCGAGGGCACTAGGTCCTATAAGGCGGTGGATTGCGACATCCCACGTCGGTCATAAGGGCACAGAAGTGCCTTCGAAAAGGCTGCATAGCCTTCCTTGCTCATGTTGTCGATAAGGAGACCAAGGAGCCAAAGCTCGAAGACATCCCCGTTGTGAAGGAATTCCTGGAAGTCTTTCCCAAGGACATGCTGGGGCTACCTCCACGGCGACAAGTGGAGTTTCGGATAAATCTAGAGCTAGGAATGGCACCAGTGACGAATGACGCCTTACCGACTAGCTCCGTCCTAGATATAGGAGCCTCCGATGCAACTGCAAGAGCTGCTAGGAAGGGGAAATCTATCAGGCCGAGCTTCTTACCTTGGGAAGCCCAAGTGTTATTCGTTAAGAAGAAGGACGATAGTTTTTGTATGTGTATACAACCTAATCTGAGAGGAACTCAGAAGAATTAATGAGGAAAAAGTATTACGCATAGGTTACTGGGAGATAGACAACTAACCATCAAGAATCGGTACCCCTTACCGAGAGTTGATGACTTGTTGACCAACTACAAGGTCCCAGCTACTATTCCAAGATTGACTGAAGGACAGGATATCACTAGTCGAGGACATAAGAAGAAGGTATCCCTAAAACGACCTTTAGGACTCGCTTTGAGCATTACGAGTTCCTTGTCATGTCGTTTGTGTCACACCCTGGCTTTTGCGGAAGCGTGGGTTTATTTGGTGTGACTTCTTTATACCATAGCATAATCACAACAATGTTATATGAAAATAAAACCATGTTGTTCATCCATTCATTCAAGTTTAAAAAGTTAACACGACAACATTGTTTTTAAAAGTCGACACAACAAACCAAAATACAACCATGATATAATGAGAACATGTTCAACGACATAACAAAAGACATGAAATAAAAACACAGTTTAAGACTTGTGACCCGTCCAGGCAAAGGTCACACTTCCTAAACTCGGATGACATCATTATTCCTATGCAGCTTGACAACATTGCATACTGTGCCAGATCCCCAATCCTGAAATACATGCAGTTTGAAAAAATCAACAAAAAGTTGAGCGAGTTCATGTAAAAGTGAGCATGAATAAACCTTTAAAGTATGTATAAAAGTCCCTGGTATGTAGCAATAAGGAAAAAGAGATCACCAATGGGTTGCAAAGCCACTGGTATGTGTGAGAAGTGTAGGGAAACTCAAACCTAGCAAATTTATTACCGGGCTTCGGCTGGAAGACACAACCACTATGGGCCGCCCCGGCCTCACGGGTGTGGGCTCGCTACACCCAAATAGATCTATCACTCTTGTGTCCCTCGGTCCTAACAAAGAGGATTAATGGCCTCAAGTGTTATTGCCCACCCCTCACATGATCTAGTAGTAAAAACCCTCCATACGCTAACCATGCCATGTAATAAAAGTTTGTAATAATTGTCGCATGTATTTCACCCCCGAAGTATAAAACTGAAATCAGTAAAGAGAAAAGGGGGACATGAACTCACAGAAGTGCGTATCCAGAAACGCCAAACTCCAACTCAATCCGCTGCGTGACGACCTACACGTACTAATTCCTATTAGACGGACGGTCGTGCCTTGGCTTAAGGTTTAACGTTTTTGGGAAATAGTTAGAGAATTATTTCGTATTCACACTTCTTAATTATTTTTTTTAAGTATATTTCCTTCCCAAGGATGGGGGTAATAATACATGTATGCTTTATAATTCCGAAAATATATTTTTAAGTCTCACTTGAAAAATATATTTTAATCACTTGTCAAAAATGTCTTAAATTCCAAAATATATATATATATATATATATATATATATATATATATATATATATATATTTTTCCCAAAAATATTATATTTTACTTCATACATTTTCCAAAATAATATTTCACCAAAAATGTACAAATAGGAGTATTTTTCAGAAAAATATCTAATAATACTTGTGTAACTTAATATTTATTTTGTGAGAGCGTTGATATTATTTTGAAGTCGTAATTTCACGGTATTTCCAAGTTATATTATTTTTACCCTAAACATAATATATCTAGTTCACAAATAACAAACAGTCACACAAGCGTTTTATTATAAAATATATATTCTAAATATATATTTAACAAGTTTCATTTACGGAAATCCACCTCCGATGCTTGGTATTTTTGTAATAAAAATCATGGTGAAGTTTATTTTCAAAAACCAAGTTAAAAATATATATACGTAAACGCTTGTTAGAAAAAAATATTACTAAGTGTTATATTTGTAGAAAAATTTCGCCAGAGTTTCCTCTGTAAATGGAGGTGTCCATGCTTTTTAGCATATCATTTTCTTTTGTAAAAATCATTCAAACAATTTACAAATCAACAATATATAATCTTTAATCTTCAAACTTGACCCAAAAATAACATGAACCATAAACTTGTGAACTTGAAGGTTTGTAAAAATATGTAGTAAATTGCTAACAAATTTAGTAGGTCTTGTTATCTTTAAAAATAAGATTAGTTTCTTAAAAACTTTATTTTTAAAGAATTTGAAGTTTAACAACTTCTAGTCATGATTTACAAAAATATTTCGTTGTTAAATTTCCTTGTTACACAAGTGTTCACACACTTGTTTACTTACTAAAAATGCTTTTAGTTCATATAAGATCCGGGTTTTAACAAAACTAGTATTTTTCACTTGGTTCTTCCGAAAAACCACTTGTAGATCTTTAGATCTACAATTAGATCTACAAGTTTATAACCTTATTTTTCATGAAAAATTATATTTATTCAAGTTCATGGTTCATGGATGGATGGTTTCATCATCCTTCATAACTCTATCATTTACATCTTGCTAGTTCATGTTCTTAAACATGATCTAGCAAGTCTTGATGATGATCCATCCTACTTCTACAATCAAACAACATGTAATAAACATAACAACACAATATCTAGATGATTTAACCATACTTCTACTCTTTATCCACTCTTTATCCCTTTATGTTTCAAGATTAGTTTATGTTCTTTAGTATTTCTTAACATTTCACCATTCAATCATCTATTAACCACTAAATACAAGAACAAGATGATTTTTAGAACACTTACTACTAGTACAAGGCTAGGGGAGAAGCAAGGTGTAAAAGTGGTGGATAAAAGAAAACTAGAGTGGTCCTTGAGCTTCCGAGTGCACCAAGCTTGTTTGTAGGACTCCTTGCACCTTTGTATGTATGTAGATGGCTTGAACAAGACTTGATGGTGGAGATATGGTGGAGTGTGGTGGCGGTCGTGAGTGATGGAGGAGGAAGGAGAGAGAGCTTGTGGGTGCTGAGTGTTTAATGAAATGAAGATGGAAGTCTTGTGTGTTTATTTATAAACCATGTTTCAAGTTTACCCAATATGTAATATGTTAGTAATCCTCCAACATTGTACAATTAAAATAATCAAAAGAAGCAAGGGTGTGTCCCACCCTTGTGACCGTCGAGGGGGGGGGGTTATGGGGTTGGGTTGTAATGTGATGGTAACTATCTAGTTAGTTTTAAAGTGTTTAGTTAGGATATTATTATGTGTTATTTAGAATAAGGTGTGTTAGGGTGTTCGGGGACCCTAACTAGCTCAGAAAAGTAAAAACAATGTGTTTGGCAATATTTTTATGTTCCGGGTAAAGTCTGGTTGTTCGGTTGGTTATTGATCCGTTAAAGTGCTAAATAAAGCTTTAAAGTGTCTTTTATATTGTTTTTAGTGACGCGATAAATTCCCAACACTTGGAAAGTATCTAGGACCATTTTACCAAGTTTTTGCACTTTACTAGCATTGTTAAATGCTGAATTTTGGTATTTAGTGTAGAATTCTGCACTTAAGGTATGTTTTAGGCACTTCCGGGCACTATAACTATCACCTAGTGATGCAGTTTTATGATCCTCACCTCCCTGCACTCCCTACTAGTGTAGCATTCCATTCCTGGCTCATTCAGGCCTCAAAATATGTCCGTCTAGGTGCTGGCATTGTCAGCATGTTTACTGGTTTATCCGCTCACTATGCTAACTGTGCTTTCGTGCATCAAGTTTGTCACTATTGTTTGTGTGTAAATAATAGAGTGACAGTATAAGATGTGATGCATGAGTATGTATGTATCAGAAAACAGAAAGCAGTTTAATCACAATTGTAATCAAGCACAGTAATTAAGCACTAATTAAATATTAACTAATTTGTACGGATACCTGGATTTGTGAGGGTTGTCACAGTTTGGCTTAACAAATGCACCGGCAGTATTCATGGACCTCATGAATTGGGAGTGTAAGTCGTGCCTGGATAAGATCGTGACTATATTTATTGACTGCATTCTTATTCGCTCAAAGACCAAGGAAGGTCATGAGCAACATCTGCGAGCTATCTTGGAGCTTTTGAATAAAGAACAGTTATATGCAAAGTCGTAGAAGTGCGAATTTTGGATTCGCAAGGTGCAATTCTTAGGTCACGTGGTGAGGAAGAATGGATTCATGTAGACCCTGCTAAGAAGGAAGCAATGAAGAACTAGGAAGCCCCAAGGACGCCAACTACGATACGACAATTTCTGGGGTTAGCAGGCTATTACAGACGATTCATAGGGGACTTTTCAAAGACTGCCCAACCGCTAACAACCCTAACCTAGATGGTACCCATCTTGCTTCTACCTGGCAGTATCAAGGGATTAGTGGTTTGTTGCGACACTTCTTGACAAGGTCTCGGTTGCGTGATGATGCAACGAGACAAAGTGTACGCGTCATGTCGATCGAAGGATCATGAGAAGAACTACACCACGCACAACCTTGAACTAGGTGCGGTGGATTGCGCGTTTAAGATTTGGCGTCGTTACTTATATGGAAAATGCTGCACGATCTTTACTGATCACAAGGGTTTGCAGCACATTTTTTATCAGAAAGACTAAAACATGAGATAACAAGATGGAATGAGCTACTTAATGATTACGACTGTGGGATTTAGTATCACCTGGACAAGGCGAGCGTTGTAGCAGACGCCTTGGGGCGCAAGGATCGCGCAAAGCCTGTAAGGGTGCGAGCCTTAGAAATGACCATACAGACGAATCCCGCTACTCGGATTCGTAAAGCTGAGCAAGAGGCGCTTAAGCCTGAAAACCTACAAGCTGAAGCGTTACATAAAATGGAAGTGCAGTTATTTCCTAAGGAAGACGAAACCTTATACTCCATGGGACGACTTTGTGGTTCCGACTCACGACAATTTACGTATGCTTATTTTGGGCAAAACTTAGAAGTCAAGGTACTCGATCCACCCTGGATTTGACAGGATGTACCAAGACTTTTATTGGCAGCCCAGGATCAAAGCCGATATTGCTACATATGTGGGTAACTGTCTTACTTGTGCCAAAGTTAAGGCAGAATACCCGAAGCCGTCAGGGCTGCTGCAACAACTTGAGATTCCTGTGTGGAAGTGCGAACAAATCTCAATAGACTTCATTACAAACCTACCAAGAACCCAAAGAGTTCACGATATGATTTGGGTGATTATTGATCAACTCACCAAGTCTGCACATTTCCTACCGAACAATGAGGAAGATAGCACAAGGAAATTAGCAAAGATTTATCTTAGAGAGATTGTGGCACGTTATGGAGTGCCTGTTTCTATCTTATCCGACCGAGATGGTCATTTTGTGCCGAGGATATGGCAGACGTTTCAGAAGGCGTTTGGGTCACGATTGAACCTTAGTACTGCATATCACCCTCAGACGGCCTGCCAGAGTGAACGAAAGATACAGACTGTGGTAGACATGTTACGCATTTGTGTGATAGACTTTGGTGGAAGATGGGATGCTCACTTGCCTTTAGTGGAGTTTTCCTACAATAATAGCTACCACACCCACATTCAGGCTGCCCCGTTTGAAGCTTTCCATGGACGTAAGTGTCGGTCTCCGCTGTTTTGGGCAGAGACCGGGGGGCAAATAACTTCTTGATCCAGAGTTGGTTCTGGAAACTACAGACACGGTCGTTCAGATACGTGGTAGTATCAAGTCAGCACGTGATGTACAGAAAGGCTATGCCGATGAGCTGCAAAAACTGTTGGAATTTGAGATTGGAAATATGGTTTTAGTGAAAGTCTTGCCTTGAAAGGCGTGGTACGATTTGGAAAGCGTGGGAGGTTGAACCCGCGGTATATTAGACCTTTCGAGATCCTGGAAAGGATCGGGACCATTGCTTACAAGCTGAAACTTCCAGAAGAACTTAGCAGCGATCACGACACGTTTCACGTGCCTAGTCTTTAGAAGAGTCTGACTCAAGAAACAGCCGTCATTCCCGCAAACAAGATTCAGATCCACGACAAACTCCAATTTACTAAAGAACCTTTTAAGGATACGGACTGGAAATCCACTAAACACGGAGAAGTCGTATTGAATTTGTTAAAGTTCGTTGGAATTCACATCACGGCCCAGAATTTACTTGGGAACATGAAGGCCAAATCAAGTCTAAATATTCATAGCTATTTCACAACTCCCCTGCAATCTATAACATAGCTTGAATTTCGGGACGAAATTCTTTTAACGGGGGGAGAATGTGACAACTGGCACTTTTCCAAGAATTCCGTACAGTAATCAACAGTAATCTATACACTAATGACAGCACATGATTGAATTAGCAAGACGAATAAATTTTTGATTACTGTTATATACATACAATGGCATTTCATGTTGCAAGACTTTTATCATTACTACATGCAACACAGCATGGTACAATTAGTGCACGAAACAAAGTTAGCACAATTATCAGACAAACTAGAAGTACTGACGGGAGTTCAGTACATAGACAGACGTGATGTTAAGACACAGAATAAGCCCGGAACCAAGAGTTACACTAGAATAGTGTGTAGGAAAGTAGGGATCATAAAACTGCTTACCGAGTAATGATTTAGGTGACGGAAAGTGCCAGAAACACACTAAAACTGCAGAATTCTGCAGAAAATAAACAAATTCAGCAATTTTCAGCATTTTAACAACTAAATATAATACAGAAATGTGGTTTAATGGCCCAGAATACTTTCCTAAGTGTCGGGAATCAAAATTGTCTTAAAAGGGAACATAAAGCACACTAAACTGCGTAATTTAGCACCATAACGAACCGGTAACCAACCGAACAACCAGACACTACCCGAAACATCAAATTCACACTAGAAGCATTGTTTTAACATTTCCGAGCTAGTTATGGCCACCGAACATCATATCCCATCTTATAACACTTAAACACACTAAACGCCTAAATTTAACACTAAAGAAGTAACTAAACTAACTAACTACAATTGAAACCCAACTATACACCCCCCCCCCCCCCCACTTACGGTTACAAACATAAGGGACCCACTTGGATTTCTTTTCCATATTTTATGTGATTTGCAAATACTTTATGAAACATATTAACCTAAGGATATAGTAATGTTGGAAGATCTTATTAAAAGGACCATAAGTCTCACACTCTTCATGCTCACAACCATTCAAGCTAAACAAACAACTTCTTCTTCCTCCCAAAGCTACGGCCCAAACCCCCTTCCATCATCCTCCATTTTTCAATCACTTTCCATACATTCCAAGGGTTATCTAAGGTGTCTCAAGCATAACTAAGAAGGTTGCAAGCATAGGAAGTTGAAGGACCACTTTGGAGAGCTATTAACCACTTGAATCTTCATCATCTTCATACAAGTTTCTTCCCTAGCTTTGTGCTAGTAGTAAGGCACTAACAACTTTATTTACTTCTTATTTTGATGGTTAAAAGGTTATGTAATGAGTTAATCTAATGAAACTCAAAGAAACATGATGATGAACATAAACATAAAGCTAAATAACATGAAGAACAAGTTGTTTTAAGTGTATGTAGTATGCTTGATGTTTGATTTCTTGTGATTATGATGTTGATCATCATAAGAAGCTTGCTAGATTGTGATTAAACACGTGATCTAGCAAGTGAGAGGATGATCTTGTGAAAAATCAAGATGATCATCCTATTATGTGAAACATGAACTTGAAAATGGAGATGTTTTTAAGCATGATGATGATTTATACATAATCTAACTCTTGTACAAGGATGATTTCAAAGATGATTTTCTCAAGAAACCAAGTTTATATATAAGATTTACATAGTCATTATTTTTAAAGGAACTAATTATGTTTTTAGTGTTAAATCAAGTGTAGAAACATGTTTATAACAAGAAAAATACAAAAGAATGATTTTTAGAAAAATCATCTTATAAGTTATGAAAGACTAAATTCTTCAAGAATGTGATTTACAAACAAATAACCATGTTTTAAAGGGTAACTAAACCTATTAAATAACATAGTAAGTTACTACAAGTTTTTACAAAATTTCAAGTTCATGACATAGTGTAAATTGCATGATTTTGGCACATGGTAAGTGTTGATTGAATTGTGGTTGATTGATGATGGTTTTTAAAAGAAAATGATATGCTTTGAAAGCATGAAAACCTCCATTTTTTAAGGGGAAACTATGGCAAAATTTTTGTAGAATTTAAAACACTTAGAAAAATATTTTTAAACAAGTGCTTATAAGTAAATTTTAATCATGGGTTTTCATATAAAATTACAAATATTGGGGGTTGGTTTTGATAAATAAAAGTGACTAAATATGTACTTATGAAAATATATATTTAGATGTCACAATTTGTTTGATTACTTGTATATTATGTGTATTAGTTATATTATTTTAGGACTTGAAATAATATAACTTACCAAAATACCAAGAATTATAATACAAAATATGACCAAAAATTCCAAGAAAGCAGATATATAATTTATACCCAAAAAGTTGACAAACCGAACAAGGAATATGGATTTCTTATATATATATATATATATATATATATATATATATATATATATATATATATATATATATATATATATATATATATATATGTATGTATGTATATTCCGGAATTAAGTTCATATATATATTGACAAATAAGTTAAGCGGTATTTACGAGTATTACAAAATATATCATATTTTTGTCAAGAAGAAAAATACATTATTTTTTTAATAGAGAAAGGATGTATATATTTTCTTGAATTATTAGAAGATATATTATTTTGAAGAAAATATATTTTCTTAAACAAATTTAGAATATATTATTTTTGGGGTGAAAAATGGATTTATAAATATTTTCTAAGTTAATCTTGAAAATGTATTATTTTTGAGGTTTATATGAAAATATAATTATTTTTTCCAAGGAAGAATTATAGATAATTTTCTATAAAAGTTTTCTTAAAATATATATATATTTTAAGAATACAAATTGGTATTTTTATTGGTTAAAAATAATATTTCGGAAAATGTAAATACAAAAATTAAGTATAAGAATACAAAATAAATACAAGAAGATACGTATTCTCGTACGTACGAATACACACCGGAATACACCACAAATACTTGGCAAAATACACAAGGATAATTATACCCATACTTGGGAAATATTCACGAAAAGAATTGCAAAATGAACTAAGGAAAAATATATATTATTTTGACAATATTCCAAATAAATGAATGAACATAATTTAAGTTAAAATATTAATATTTTAACTAATAATTATATACATTGGAATATTATAATATACATCAATAATGTAACTCAAAATATACCAAGATTTTCAAAACAGGTCTTAATGAACAACTAATACAAAGAGTCATTACACGACCTAAACATCTAATAAAACATGGCACGTGTGTAGGTAGTTGTACGACTCGTAGGAGGACCTTTGAATATACGAGACAGCTGGATGCAAACTTGTGAGTTCATGTTCCCCTTTGAATATACAAGTCACACGCATATGCTTCCGCAAAAGTCATGGTGTTACAATATATGTGTGTATGAGAGATCTTATTTTTTTTTTGAAAGGCAAAGAATACATATACTCATCACCCCTAAATTATACATTCCTCAAGATTAGAACATGGGTATTCTCCAAAAAAAGCTTTGCTTTTTGTCACTAGGCAATGATGAATGATCTTAGTTAATCAAATATTGTAAAACAACATTATTAAAGAACACATTACGGTTTGATTAAGCATTTGACTATATAAGCAAAATATAAGTTTAAGTAGAAACCAAATGATTCGAATAGTTTTATATTTACATGAAATAATAGATGGGATATGAATAAGATAAAGTGTTACACTTTGGTATTATAATACTACAAACAGGGGCAGACCTAGTAAGGTGGGGGTGGGCGGACGCATCCTTTGAAAAAATTAGTGTATTTTATAGGGCAAAATTCCGTCAACGCCCTTTGAAGTTTTGGTTAAACCCTCATCCGCACCCCTTGAAAATATTTCATATGTCCGCCGCTGACTATGAATATACATTAAATCAATTTAACATGTATAGAGTTATAAAAGTATGAGAAGTATCGTTTCACAAGTATATACTTTATAAAAGTACCTGAAAACAAATTTCAACTCTAAATAGCGAGTTAAGCAAAATTATAGCTATAAGATTATGATTCGACTTAATCATCTCATTAATCACAAAAGGGGTTATATAATAGAAGGCAATCCAACGAAATCTCCTACATTTATGGAGATAATAATTTAAAAATAATTTACATATATACTATATGCTATTACAACCCCGTAGTTGAAACGTCGGGAGGTCCGATGTTGAGACTGGTACGAAAATCGTCAAACAGGACCTTCGGAAGACCCTTTGTGAAGATATCAGCAATCTGATGACGCGACGAAACATGTAATACTCGAATATTGCCACGTTGCACTTGCTCACGAACGAAGTGGATGTCAAGCTCAATATGTTTAGTCCTCTAATGCTGAACTGGGTTGCTGGAGAGGTAAACAGCACTGACATTGTACACAGTGACTTATGGGCGTCCCCCGTACTTAGTACGGGTGGTCATAAATAATACATTTTATTTTTGGATGATTTCACAAACTTCTTGTGGACTTATCCCATCTCAACAAAATCTCAAGTCTTTAAAACATTTGCTACGTTCCACAATTTAATTCGTACTCAATTTGAACGTAAAATCAAGCAATTTCAATGTGATAATGGCAAAGAATATGCAAACCAAAATTTTTACAATTTTTGTAACCACAACTGGATGCAATTTCGTTTCTCTTGCCCATATACGTCCTCCAAAAACGGCAAGGCGGAACGCAAAATCCGCACTATCAATAACATGATCCGTACCCTTCTTGCTCAAGCCTCTTTACCCACTAACATGTGGCATCATGCCCTTGAAACTGCCACCTACCTTCTCAACATTTTACCAAGCAAACTTCACCAATTTAAATCACCTACCACCTTACTTTACAATTGCATACCCGAATACGACCATCTTCGTGTTTTTGGGTGTCTTTGTTACCCTCTTACACCGTCCACCACCATCCATAAACTTAACTACCGATCACACCTGTGCGTTTTCCTTGGATACCCGTCGAACCATCGTGGCTATAAGTGTCTCGATCTTATTTCTCATCAATTAATCATCTCGAGACATGTACACTTTGAGGAATCAATTTTTCCTTACACTATACAGTCACCTATAAAAAACCCCCCTCCTATGACTTTCTAAACCTAACTATCAACCCACTCGTCAGGGACTACTTACAACAGGCCCAACGATCACAGCCCAATACCCAACCCAATACCCAATACCCAACCCAATACCCAAACCCCTAATTCGTCCGTCTCTAAGATTATGATTCAAATTGATCATCTCATTAATCACAAAAGGCGTTATATAATACAAGGCAATCCAACTAAATCTCCTACATTTATGGAGATAATAATTTACATATAATCTATCTATACTTTCTATAAAAGGAGAAATCCAAGTGACATAAGAAAAGTTGATGTGTCAGCAGGAGAGGGTGTCCAACAAGGCTTTTCTTATCTCATTATTACATCATAAAGCCTAATATTAAAAGACTTTAAAATTCAAAGTTGGCCCACATCAAACCACTGCCTTGGTCTGCCTTATACTCAAAGGTCTGCCCTGATCGTTTATATTAAAGTACTGATGTTAATTGAAAATTCAAAAAACCTCTTCTCACGTTCAAAATTCAAAATTCTGGCTCCATATTCAAAATTCAAAATTCAAACCATATATATTCAAATTCTAATCCAATAAATAAGATATAATTATCTGGCTTCACATTCAAATCTCTCTCGCTCATATCTACATATGAATTTGGCTCCACATTCAAATTTCAATTTATCTCTCTACTTTATATTTGCGATCATATCTCTCTTACTCAAATGCATAGCTCTCATGATTGAGCCGGTTAATCTTCAGATACAGTTCTTTGTTCCAGTGTCATTGTTCCAGTATCATTGTTCCAACATCGTTGTTTCATGGTAGCTCTGTTTCACACACTCGCCTTTGACCTTGGCTTTGCGGGTTATTTTAGGTTTGTGGATTCTTTTAAACTGTTGATTATGTTGATAATATTTATTTTAAGGTGTTGATATATTTCAGCTTTTTTTTTCCGAGCGAGCAGTGGGAAGTTCTTCTGTACTGTTTTTGAAGTCTGAAGTGCAGAAAGTGGAGTACTTCTTTATGATAAATGAAGAACTTAATGGTAATTATGAAAATCTGTTTTTTCTAATTTTATTTTTGTTCTTTTGGTTTCTGATATTTAACATTTTACTACGATTATGATATCCTTCTTTTACATGAGGATACGGCTACTGTTCAAGAGCTGAGGAGCTGAAGAGGTGTTTTGGTGATGTCTTTCTGCACTTCGGAATTCAAAAACAGTGCAGAAGCTTTTCATCACGTTTTACTACCATTATATCCTTCTTTTACATCGGAGTTGAAGAAATATACAAGTTAAAAATGTCATCATATCCTTCTGTAGGTTCTTATGATTTAAAGTATTGATTTTTCAAGGAAGTTGAGGATCAAGTATATAAGGATAGGACTACTGTTCAAGAGCTGAAGATTATTATATTTCGTTTTTCAGTTCTTAATGTAACTGTTGATCTTTGTAGAGCATTTTATTTTTACTGATTTGAGCATCAACAGTTGTTAGTGTTGATATCTGCTATTGTAAATGTTGAGTTGCTATTGTTGCCAGCATCTGTTTAACAAAAGATTTATCCACTATTTAAAGGTATTGTCTGTTCTCATAATTCCTGTTTTTTGTAACGACTGTTGAGTTGCTACTGTTGGCGACATCTGTTATTCTCATTAGCGGTTTCCAAAGAATTGTCAACCATCAATCCAATAGAAGTTCTGAACATTCATAAAAAATAGGTATTTTGAAAAAAAATTGACAAAAAATCTGTTATTCACAACAGAAGTTTCCAAAGAATTGTCAATGATTAACTTTATAGAAGTTTTGAACATCTGTTATTGCTCAACGTCTTTAAATGAAGACGTTTTTAACGCTGTTGATTTACCACTGCTCAACAGTGCTGAACAGCTGTTATTGGTCAACTATTATTGCATCTCACAGTTGCTACTGGTGCGAACATCTGTTAGTCCCAACAGCAGTTTCAAAAGAATTGTCAATGATTAACTTTATAGAAGTTCTGAACATCTGTTATTGCTCAGCGTCTTTAAATGAAGACGTTTTTACCGCTGATGATTTACCACTGCTCAACAGTGCTGAACAGCTGTTATTGGTCAATTGTTATTGCATCTCACAGTTGCTACTCGTGCGAACAGATGTTATTCCCAACAGTAGTTTCCTAAGAATTGTCAATGATTAACACAATAGAATTCTGAACATCTGTTATTGCTCAACGTCTTTAAATGACGAGGTTTTTTACTGTTGTTGATTTACCACTGCTCAACAGTTTTTAAAATCTGTTATTTCTCAACTGTTAATTTACCATTGTTTGCCATGTAGATTATTGTTGGTCTTTAAATGAAGATATTTTTTTATATTTCTTTATTGCAGAGGTTTAAAATTTGTCCTTTCAGTTTCTTGATATTTAATTTTATAGTTTTCACATGAAAATTTATTTTTTAAATGTTTTGCATTAAATGGTTGCTGATATTTAATATCAATTTATTTGTTTATATTAAAAGTCTGTTGAAAGGACTGCTAAGTTACTATTGTTGTATAAGATCTGTTGTTGCCCAACAGTGGTTTCCAAATATTGCTGAACGGTATTGTCTGTTCTCTTAACATCTGTTGTTGGCCAACAGTGGTTTTTGCAACAACTGTCAACCATTATCAAAGCAGAGGTTGTGACCTGGACAGATGTTAGCCATCAGATCTTTCTAACTTCTGACACGTCAGCATTCACCTTTTCACTTTATAAACCGTTGTTTCATCCCCAAACAGTGGTTTTACTTTCGTCTGGAGTTTAAAATTCAGCAGTAAGGTTTCCACCTTCTTCTTCAACACTTCTTCGCCAACCTCTCGCAACTTTCAATTTCGATCATGGCTTTGGTGATGAAAAAATTGCATAACTACGTTGCTATTTTTGAGAAAACCGAGAACAATACTCTATATCATTCGATGATTGATATTCTTACATCATCAAAATATAAGGTCATTCTTATCGCCGACGCACCCATTTTCCAAGAGACGCTTCGTGATTTTTGGGCTAATGCAAATATTGAAGAACAAAACAATGTGGCTGTAAGTATAACTTCAAAAGTCAGAGGTGAATCGGTTGCTATTACCCCTAGTACCATATCAACAACATTTGAGGTATATGACTTGGCAGGTAAGACCTCTTTGCCGAAAAATGAGATTCAAACATACTTGAAGGGGAGGGGATATGATGGAGAGTTGAAAAAGGCAATTATGTTTAAAGGTAATTTTTCACCGCCGATGAAATTGTTGTTCCATACTCTCTTAATCTGTCTCTCAAATAAAACTACTTCTTTTAACGAAATACCTTTGAAAATTCAGTCATTGGGGTATGCAATTTTGACAAATACTGATTTTAACTACTCCCAAGCATTGTTTGCTGATTTGGTTGCAAATTTAAATAACATTAAAGAGGGCAAAATTGCTGCTATTAAAAAGGGCAAAACTGATGTTATTAAAATGGGGAAAGTTGCTGCTATTGAAAAGGCGAAAATGTTTCCTAGACTATTAAGCTACTACCTGCAAAAACATGTTTCTCAAAAAGCTTTCGAAAATGGTGAAGCTATTAAAATGAATAGTCTAACTTTTACTCGCCTTATGGCTAAAGAGTCAGATGTTTTCAAAACTGAAGCAAAGGGGAATGAGGAAATTTTAGATGAGTCTACAACTGCTCCTCAAACGTCTTTTGTTGAGCCCACTGCTCTTGGTGATCACAGCACTACAACCACTGCTGTGAAACCCCCACCAACAAAACCCAAAAAGACCAAAACAAAATCCAAAAAGCCCACGAAACCAGCAAAACGGGTCTTCTGGAAGATGAGATCCCAGATGTTAACCCCGTGACAACACATATGTCACTACAAACCACTGTTTCTACTTCCTCACAACATGTGGAAAGATCTCAACCCATAAACCAAACTCCTCATGATTCCTCACAAAAGGAACATGTTGTATTCACAGGGACACCACAATATGATCTCATACCCTCATATGAGAGTATACTTAAAAGCCCTTCTCTCGCGGCAATGTCTCTTTCGACAGCAATCCCTTCATCTTCCATTCCACCCAAGTTTGTAACACTGCTTCAAGCTATTGACATTCAGAGTGATAGCAATCCCTCTCACAAACACTTTACTGAGAGTTTAACTTCAACAATAGCTATGTCTAAACCTGTTCAATTACCTAACCCAGAAATAGTTGAGGAGGCTACACCTCTTGAATTTCAGCAAATTCTTGATGGTATTTCAAGTGGAGCAACTACTAAAAATGTCAAATCCACTGATTTACATTTGGACAGTAGTTTCATCAGTCAGACTCCCTTGAAGGCAACCACTGCTGTGTCTATCAAGGTATCCACTTGTGAGTTCAAGTTAACCACGGGTGAGATCACTAAGGTAACTACTGATGCAGAGGGAAGTCCCCAAAACCAAGAACAAGGGGCATCTGCTAATGAAAATTTAGTGATACCTCCTCTTTCAAAAGCAGATACAGCCACCTCTGTTGGGAATTCAGATGATCCTATTAAGTTAGGTGATGGATTAAAATACCAGGATTTGACGGACAGGGTATCTAACTTGGAAACAACTGTTGCTGATATGAAAGATCAATTGAAGCAGTTGGTGGATGCTTTCAAAAGTCGACCTTCTCATCAGCAGTTATGCCAAGAGCTTTGGAATTCGGTACAACCCATTCTTGCGGCTCAAAGGGAACTGGCTGAGATTCAACTTAATTCCCACATGAAGCTAATTAGAGTTATGGTTGAAGCAAGATACAAAGACACACAGGCTGACATCAAGGGCATAAAAGAATGCATTGTAAAATTAACTGGTACTACCCCTACACCTGTGTTGGAAAACGAAGATGAAAATAATGCTGATAAGAGGGAAAAGGATTCCATGAAAAACTTTGGCAAACCAACACAAAGGAATCAGCCAAAAAATAAATCCAAAGGCTGCCAAGCAAACTTCTGCAAAATCTCCAAAAAAATCTGATACTGGTAAGAAAAAGGGAATTGATGATTCCGTTAACAAACAGACAGATAAGGAGATTGAACGAAAACAGAAGATGAAGCATACAAAAGAGGAAGATGAAGTGCTCAACATTGGAACTTCAAATAGTAGAAAATCACAGAAAGATAACGAATCACCACCAGAAAAACCAACCACTACTGCGAAACTCAAAACCACTGCTGAACCTAAGAAGTCAGATTTTGATACACCTAAAACAAAACTCTCACCACAAAAACCACCTGTCAAAAAGCAGAATACAAAATCCTCATCACCACTGCCAACCTCGACTGAAACAATTTCTGATGCAATAAATGTTTCAGCATATCTTAAGACAACAACGGTTGAGACACCAGTTGTTTCAACAGTTGTTAGTCAATCCACTGATTCCACCCAATTTCAATTTCCACCACAATCAACCCTTACAGTCATGGCACCTTTTTCTTCCCTAACTCCTCCTTCTCCAAAATCTGTTTACACAAGAAAGAGAAAATTCATGGTGTATGAAGAAGAGAAGGAAGATATACCTGCACCAATTCCGTTATCAGCTACTCCGTTCATTCAAAGTTCACCTAAACCATTCGTCCCACCTTCATCAATAAAGATCAACCCATTGGCAGTAACTTTCCCTCTGGAACTGCTTACAATTCAAGATGAAATGATTCAATTTTACACAGAGGATGATCCATCGAAAAGAACCTTCCCATCTCTTCAGGGATTTGAAACTCCAAAGAATATTTATGAATATCTGAAGCTAAAGGGCAAGCAAGCAGAAGATAAGGCAAATGAAGAGTGTAAAGGGCTAGGAGACATTAATTTATCAGCTCGCATGCAACATTGGCTTGGTGAAGTCAAGAAGCTGGAAGATTTTGCTAGAGACCTGAGTAAGAATATGTCAAATCTGTCACCAAATGCTGAGCCAGAAAAGACATTAAGAAATGGGTTCTTGAACACTATCATGGAAACCAAGCCCTACGAAGCCTACAGATCTGATTTCAAAGACTGGCCCCTTGAGGCTCTTAATGAGGAAGTTAATAGAATTGAAAAGATGAATAAAAGATCCTCAAATGCCAAAATCAGCTCCCAACTGGAAACAATACAAAAAGGTTGAAGTGGATGAAGTGTTGAAGTATAAGAGAATGAAGGCAGAACTTGTAGCAGCTAAGGTTGGGACTGCTAGACATATTGGAAAATGTACTAAGCAGTCTATTGATCTAGCATACAGTAGGTTAGAAGAGCGAAGAAAGACAGATCCATCCCTTCCTAAAAAGCCAGTATACAAAGATGAAACGACTGTTATACGTAGGCAGACCGTTACATCTAAAAAGCTGTTCTCATCAGCAGATGTATCCATTGCTGCTTTGAACCAAAGAAAAAGACAACAACTGATGGATGAGGAAGATGAAAATAGGTATGCTGAGCATAGAAAAGAGTCTATCAAAAATCAGTTACGATATGGATTAGATGATGCTTCATTGAAATTACAAGCTCAAGTTGCTCAAACACTTCAGAAGTTGGCAAGCAGGACTCAATCGCCAAACTCCTCTCAAATAAAACGTTTCCCAAGAAACCCATCAGACCCAAAAATACTAAAGTGGAAGTCCGACAAACAGACCCATGAATTGACTTTGATGAAGTCTGATGGTAGTGTTGAAAAGATATCAAGGGAGAATGCACTTGGTCTGAATCCAGTTGACCTCCATGATCTTTTTAACCTTCAGCTTGATAGGGATGAAGATGATACTAATTCTTTGGATTTTGAGCTCCTTTTCAAAGGGCAAATCCGGGAAATGTTGATGAGAGAATAAAGAAAAGTTGATTTCTAAAATCTGCTGATTCCTTGATTTAGTTTTCCAGAAAGTTGTTGAGGCAGGTGATTGTGTTTTTGTAGTTAACGTTTGTTGAACTTTAAGTTGTATTCAAATTCTATGAAGTATGTATGTCTATAAACAGTTTATATTGTCTTTTTAGGTAAATAGTTAAATTGTATGTAATTGATATATTAACCCATAATCTATGTTTATAGTTGTCTTTTAGCTATAATAGATAACACGTTTTGGTACAATATCTATGCACGTATCTATGTGTTCTATTAATATGTGTTATGCATGCATGTCTAAGAAACGACTCGTGTTTGCAGCTCTCATTTTTAATGAGAGTGCTAAATTCTTTGTTAATAACATTATTCTCTTAACATCTGTTTACCAACCTCTGTAATTTCTGTTGACTGACCTTTTTAACATAGGTTGACTAACATGCATATCTGTTTACTATCTATCCATCTGGTAAGCTCTGTTGGAGATAATGGATAATTTTTTTTTTAGTAAAGTCTATTGGAAAGCAACAGAGGTTTTTAACAGTTAATAGACAACAGTAGTTTGCTATCAAATAATGGAATTGCTGTTGAATAAACCTATTGACCATTAGTGTATATCAATTTTATAAGTCTGGACTAATTATTTTTTTTACTCTCTGTCAATATGGGCTATGCATGGTTTTCTAAGAAACAGATGTTAGTGCTTAAACAGATGTTTGGTCATAAACAGATGTTTCACCTTAAACAGATGTTTTGCCTTAAATAGATGTTTGGCCTTCTATATCTGATATTTGGACTTAAACAGATGTTTGGCCATAAACAGATCTGTGGCGTTAAACCAAACATCTGTTTAAGGTCAACATCTATTTGACTATTGGTCAACATCTGTTTTAATTTTGAACAACCTATCATTAAAGTAATTTTGTAAAGTAGTTTGCTCTCAACATAATGGAATTGCAGTTGAATAAAGCTATTGATCATTAATTTATATCAATTTTGTAAGTCTGCAGTAATTATTTTTTTACTCTCTGTCAATATATGTTATGCATGGTTTTCTAAGAAACGACCCGTGTTTGCACACGGGTCTTACCGCTAGTACTATATAATAAAAGAAACCATTTTAGGGACACTTGTCATCATATTAGGTCATGTTTTATGGATAATTATTGTTTTAATTTAATACTTTCTAATTAATTATAGATAACTCTCATACTAAATATTATTTAATTTAATATTTTATGGACAATTATTATTTAGTTTAACCTCTTCTAATTAATTATAGATAACTCTCCTACTAAATATTATTAATGAGTAAACTGCCAAAATGGTCCCTGAGGTTTGGTCACTTTTGACACTTTTATCCAAAACTCAAACCTTTTGAATCTGGGTCCCTGTGGTTTTAATTTTATTGCCATTTTCATCCAAAATCACAATATGGTCAGATTTTTCGGTTAGCATTCAGCTTTTTTTGTCTTTTTCCTCTCTTTTAATGAGGGCAAAATGGTTAGATTTTAGATTTTGCTTTTGAATGAAAATGACAACAAAATTGAAACCACATGAGGCCCAGAAGTGCCAAAAGTGACCAAACATCAGTGACCATTTTAGTAGTTTACTCTATTATTAGAGTAAACTGCCATTTTGGTCCCTGTGCTTTGGGCAGTTTTGCGATTTTAGTCCAAATCTCAAACATTTTAAATCTGGGTCCCTGTAGTTTGCATATTGTTGCCATTTTAGTCCAAATCTCAAAAACTCTCATTTTTGAATGTTCAAACATGCCTTTTTTGTCCTTTTCTACAGGGGTATATTTGTCCAAATACATTTCATTAAACCATTTTTTAATTAAAAAACCCCCCAAATAAATACCCTCCTTTACACACCCTCTCTCACTCTCTGGTACCTCACCACACATCCAAACCCCCTAAACCACCCCTCCCTTTGATCTGTGTACTGGCCGACCACCACCACCACCGTCTGGTGGTGGCACGACGAAGAAATGGAGAGAGAGTGTGTGTGACAGCGAAGAAAGAGAGTGATGGCAATGAGAGAGAGACCGAAGCAGGGGAGACATCGGAGCCACGCCGGCGACGACGGCGGCACGGTTTTTGGTCCGACGAGTTGTTTTACCGGTAACACTTCTCTCTGTTTCCCTCGTCCTTTTTCATTTTTTTTTGAAGATTGATTCCGGTGTTCTGCTGGATAACAGGTCAATGATGACGTTAGGCTACTGGAGGTTGAAGATGGTGGAGGTGGTTCTGCACGATGGCAGGAACGACGGCCGGGGGGGTGCCCCCGCGACCGGAGGGTTCTGATTAGATGAGGTATTTAATGTATTAAAATAATTGTATAACAATCCAAATGACGAAAATGCCCCTGCACAAATGTCACACCCTGGCTTTGCGGAAGCGTGGGTTAATTTGGTGTGACTTCTTAATACCATAGCTTAATCACAACAAAGCTATATGAAAGTAAAACCATGCAGATCATCCATTGATTTAAGTTTTAAAATAAAAGTAACACAACATTGTCTTAAAGCGTTGACACATGCAACGGAAATTACAACCTAATAACATAAAAACATTGTCCGAAAGACACACCCATAAACTTAAAATAGACGTAGTTTAAGAACTGTGACTCGTCCAGGTAAAGGCCACAACCCCTAAACTTGGATGATCCCATAACTCATACGCAGCGAGAAAACGTAGCATATCGTGCCAGATCCTTAGTTCCCTGAAATACATGTAAGTTGGAAAAATCAACAAAAATGTTGAGCGTGTTCATGTGTAGTGAGTATGTAAAACCCTTGTAAGTATAAAATCCCTGGTATGTAGCAAATAAGGAAATAAAGAGATCACCAATGGTTTGCAAGGCCATTGATATGTGTGAAGTGCAGTAGGAAGACTCAAACCTAGCAGATTTTTGCGTCGGGCACCAAGTCACCCCGAGGTCCGTACTGTTGGGCCTGGGGCTGGGCTCGCAACACCCAGATAGCTCTACCGCTATTGTCCCTCGGTCCTACACTGAGGATTAATGGCCTTCAGTTCCCGCCTACCCACTCACATGATCTAAGTAGTAACCCTCCTTACGCTAATTATACCATGTGTAAAAGTACTCATAATCATAGTAACATGTATTTCACCCCCGCAGTTTAAAAACTGAAAACAGTTAAGAGAAAAGGGGGACATGAACTCACCGAAGTGCGTCTCTAACTAGAAATCTCCCAGTCAACCTGCTGTGCGACGACCTACACGTACTAACTTCTATTAGACGGGCGGCCGTGCCTTAGCTTAGGGCTTAAGTTTTTGGGAAATAGTTAGACAACTATTTCGTGTTTACACTTCTTAATTATTTAGTAATTTTATTCCTTCCCAAGGATGGGGGTTTGTATAATTCCATGAATATATTATTAAGTCACACTTAAAAATATATTTTAATTCTATCTTCAAAATATAAATATTTTTCCCAAAAATATTATATTTTATTCCATATAATTTTACCCAAAATAATACTTTTATCAAAATACACATCTAAAAGTATTTTCTGAAAATACGTAAGTTACATTTAAAGTTCGGGTGGTAATAATAATAATACCGGTGTAACTTAAATATTATGAAGGCCTTCGTATTATTTTGGAGTCGTTACTTTTCAGTGTATACGAGTTATATTATTTTTACCCTAAAAATAATATTTGTATAGTTCACAAAATAATCATAAAAATTCACACAAGTGCTATTATGAAAAATATATATTCTAAATATATATTTTAGCAAGTTTTATATATAAAAATCCCACCTCCGACACTTGGTTATTTTGTAATAAAAATCATGGCGAAATTTTATTTGGGAAACAAGTTTAAAATATGTTCATAACATTTGTTGTAGAAATATTTTCCAAGTGTTATATTTCTGGAAAAATTTCGCCAGAGTTTCCTCTGTAACTGGAGGTGGCCACGCTTACAAGCGTATCATTTTCCTTTCAAAACTCAATCAACAATTTTCTCAACATCAACAAACAATATTTCAACACTAAACTAGTCAAGGATATACATAGATCGCAAACACATGAACTTGTGGGTTATGTAAAAGAATGTAGTAACCTTCCATCAGTTTTAGTAGATCTTTCTATCTTTGTAACAAACTTCGGCTTCTTGAAAATCTTATTTTTAAAGAAAGTGCAAGTTTACAACTTCTCAGTCAAAAATTATAAAAATATTTCTTTGTTAAAACCTCTTGTTACACAAGTGTTTACACACTTGTTTGTTCACAAAAACACCTTTGTTTATGAAAGATCCGGCTTTAAAACATGATTTCATTTTACACTTGGTTCTTCGAAAATACCACTTGTAGGTCTTTAGATCTACTAGTTTAGAACTCCATTTTACAAGAAAAATCACTTTTACACAAGTTCATGTTCATAAGTGGTAATGTTCATCATCTAATCACTTTCATACTTTAACATACACTAGTTCATGTTCCATGAACATGACCTAGCCGGGTTAGATGACGATCCGCACTACTACTAGCATCAACCAACATAAAATAATCATAAAAAAACAAGTTTCAAGAGTTTTACACTAATATTTACTCATTAACCACCATGTTCATCTTCTTGCAAGACTTTTAGTTTTGTTCTTGAGTGTTTATGATTTTTATCAGACAAATCTCTTATTAACCACTTTAGACAAGATCAATAGGGTGTTTAGAGTCACTTACTACTAGCTCGTGGCTAGGGAAGAAACTAGACGAAAAATGGGTGGTTAATAGCGTTGTGGTGAGGTCCTTGGCAATCCGTGAGAACCAAGCTTCCTTATGCGTGATCCTTCACCTTTGTGTAAGCTTGGAATTGCAAGATCGAAACTCAAAAATGGATGGATGGATGTGAAGGCTCTCGGCCGAGAATCAAAGAGAATGGAGAGAAAGAGTGATCAAAATTTTGTTAAGTGAATTGTGTGTAATGGTGTGGTTTAGTGGTGTTATATATAATCCATCTAATCCAAATAACCACTAGGTAAAATGCCCTTTAGATATGAGACCACAAGAAATAAAATAATCAAATGGTAAGAGGGTGTCCCCTCATGGGACCGAATTCGGTTGGAATAGGGGGGGGGGGTTTGGTTGATGTTGAACTAGTTAGTTAAGGTTTAGTTAGTTAAATTAGGAGGTTAAACCAATTTCTAGTGTGTTATGTTCCATAGCGAGTGTTAGGGTATTCGGGGACCCTAACTAGCTCAGAAAAGGAAAAACAGTGTTAATGACAATATTTTTATGTCCCGGGTTAAGTCCGGTTGTTCGGTAGGATACTGATCTGTTAAAGTGTCAAACGATGCTTTAAAGTGTCTTTATTATTATTTTTAGTGACACAAAGAATTCCCGACACTTTGGAAAGTGTCTAGTATTATTTTCCTATGTTTTTGCACTTTACTAGTTAGCTTAAATGCTGAATTTTATATTAAAGTGCAGAATTTTGTGTTTAAAACATGTTTTAGGCACATCCGGTCACTATAACTATCACCTAGTGACGCAGTTCTACAATCCTCGCTTCCCTACACTCTCTACTAGTGTAGTAAACTATTCCTGGCTCATACAGGCATTAGAGGCAGTGTCTGCCTGGTGTTGGCTATGTCAGCACGTTTACTGGGTTATCCGTTCATTGTGCTACTGTGCTTTTGTGCATCAAGTTTGTCACTAGGGTTTTGTGTAAACAAATGGAGTGACAGTTAATAAAGTATGATGCAAGTATGTGTATGTATCAGTATTCATGTAGCAGTTTATCCACAATTGTAAGCAAGCACATTAATTAAGCAGTAATTAAATATTAATTAAGTTGTACGGATACCTGATTTGGTGAGGGTTGTCACAACAAAAAGACAAAAAGGTATGTTGGAACAGTAAAAAATGAGAGTTTTTGAGATTTGGACTAAAATGGCAACAAAATGCAAACCACAGGGACCCAGATTTAAAAAGTTTGAGATTTGGACTAAAATGGCAAAACTGCCCAAACCACAGGGACCAAAATGGCAGTTTACTGTTTAAAATATCTTAAATTAATTATAGGAGTAAACTGCCATTTTGGTCCCTGTGGTTTGGGCAGGTTTGCCATTTTAGTCCAAATCTCAAACTTTTTAAATCTGGGTCCCTATGGTTTGCATTTTGTTGCCATTTTAGTGCAAATCTCAAAAACTCTCATTTTTGAATATTCCAACATGCTTTTTTTTTGTCTTTTTCTACAGGGGTATATTTGTCCAAATACATTTCATTAAAGCATTTTCTTAATTAAAAAACCCATAAATAAATACCCTCCTTTACACACCCTCTCTCACTCTCTGGTACCTCACCACACATCCAAACCCCTTAAACCACCCCTCCCTTTGATCTGTGTACCGGCCGACCACCACCACCGTCTGGTGGTGGCACGACGAAGAAACGGAGAGAGAGAGAGAGAGCGAAGAAAGAGAGTGACGGCGATGAGAGAGAGACCGAAGCAGGGGAGACATCGGAGCCACGCCGGCGACGACGGCGGCACGGTTTTTGGTCCGACGAGTTGTTTTACCGGTAACACGTCTCTCTGTTTCCCTCGTCCTTTTTCTTTTTTTTTTTTGAAGATTGATTTCGGTGTTCTGCTGGATAACAGGTCAATGATGATGTTAGGCTATTGGAGGTTGAAGATGGTGGAGGTGGTTCTGCACGACGGCAGGAACGACGGCCGGGGGGGTGCCCCGGCGTCGAGAGGGTTCTGATTAGATGAGGTATTTAATGTATTATAATAATTGTATAACAATTCCAAATGACCAAAATGCCCCTGCACAAAAAGACAAAATGGTATGTTGGAACAGTAAAAAATGAGTTTTTGAGATTTGGACTAAAATGTCAACAAAATGCAAACCACAGGGACCCAGATTTTAAAAGTTTGAGATTTGAACTAAAATGGCAAATCTGCCCAAACCACAGGGACCAAAATGGCAGTTTACTCTTTGGTAAACAATATTCTATTTATTCAACCCGTGCAATACACGTGGTTTTAAAGATATAACTTTTTTAGTATTTTGTATATAAAATTATATTTATTCAACCCGTACAATTTAGTTGTTATAAATATAATTTTTTATTACTTAATATTTAAAAATGATATTTATTCAACCCGTGCAATAAAGGAGGTTTTTAAAGATATATTGCTTTATTATTTAGTATATAAAATTCATTCATTCAACCCGTGCAATACATGGGGTTATAATTGTAGGATCGTGTTCCGACCCGAATGAGTTGATCAGAAGAGTTTTTGTCCAAAACAAGAGGCGGAAACTAATGTTTTGGTGCAATCTCAGCAGTATTCACTTTAATCTGTTGTTCTTATTGATCAGAAATCCGATTACAAGCCTGACAACACTTCGGCAGCACTTCGTGGCTCACCGGAAGACAACACACGACTTAGACCTCTGATTTCGCTCCAAATGACACAACTATATATAGACAGCCTGATTCCGCTCGAACACGTACAAGCGGAATCACATTACGAGCGAAATCAGGTGTATGACATTTCGGGCGAAATCAACATGTTAGGGGGTTTCGCTCGAAATGACATCCTGTCATTTCGAGCGAAATCACCTTCAAATACAGTTTCTTGGATTTCGTACCCTAATCTATCCAACTCTATACAAGACTCGATACAAGACGTAGGCGACAGACGGATGCACCAACAAACTCCCCCTCGGATGTTGACGGAGTCTTCAGTGTCGAGTCTTCGGTTGTCAACCTTCAGTCTTTATCAGTCTTCGTGCTTCTCTCCGAAGTATTCTCCATTATAAGCATCATTCTTCAATCTTTATCATCAACAAACTCCTCTCTCTCGAATGTTGAATCTTTAATTCATTTGCATCGGCAATCTCAGAATCAGAACCTGGCACTTTGTTCTTTAGACTCCCGCTCTCAATCTGCTGGGATCGTAGTCTGGAAATCACAGATTCAGAATTCATTCCAAGATCATGACCTGGCTCTCTTCCAGCTCAGGTTATCTGCACAATCTCTACCCAACACATAAGTTTCTCAAAGATTAAATCTTTAAAATTTAGAAACCATTTTCAAAAAAATATTCAAAATGATTTATTCTCTGAAAACCACTTGTAAACATAACATCTTCATACACTATCTCCCAAACATGTTTTTCATGTTTAGCACTTGAGATTTTGAAAATCAGCTTTTCAACACCAGTTGTCGAAAATGTTTTTGAATTTTTCAAAATTTATGCTAAAACACACTAAACTCTTTTTGGATTTTTTAATAAAAGAAAATGCAGAAATAAAATATTTACAGACAATATTTTTGTGAGTTCGTGCAAGAGGACCATATCAGTTTTTGAGACATATCACTAACATCGTTAAGCTTAATTTCATTTTAAGTTCTAAACAATTCACCTAGATTGTCAGTATATTTGTCCTCTTAAATTTTCACACAAATTTCAACTGTTTCGACATATGCAATTAATGTCTTAGTTACTTAAACTTATTCGTGTGTCCCATCACTTGAATATACTCCCGTATCCAGATCCCAACATTCAGTCTTACAGGTGAGTATACCACAGATGATATCTGTAAAGGGGTTAAATTGCGAGGGCCGTGAGAGCTCATGTCGATACTTCCGTATACGCAGAGAGATGACAGCTTCGACTTTTGGTGTGTCCCCTTTAGAGGATCTTTTCTTCAACAGCAATGATTATCAATTTTATTGTCTAATCATTTTTGCTGAGGGCTTTTGTTGTATTTCAAGCATTTTGCAAAAAGTATTATACGGGGACTAGGTCAGAATTTCCATTCAGCAGAACTCCCGGTATAATACCCCAGATATCACTGAGTATAAAGACCTAGTATCTCAGAAAGAGGGACCTTTCAAACAAGATTTCAGGGGTTACCTATATATCCAAGAAGTTGTTCCCCACGAATTAAGCAAGTTTGATTTTTTTAGGTTTATATCTCGTCACAATTTACTAAATGTGTAAAAAGCTACTGACACATCCACAGTGAGATTGTTTATTACACTTTTACTTTACATATCTTTAGCATGTTGTGATAGTCCACTGATGTACTATCATTTCCTCTTTTATGCAACAAAAACTCATTTTTCATTTTATCATGTTTTTGTCTTTTTCAAATTTTCTAATGTTTTTGGATTTTCTGAAAATTTCTTACTCCCCCTAAAATTCAAAAACATTTAATGAAATTGAAAACAAACTGTACAAACACATGACAACTGATATGAATCGCCTCAATTCTCCATCCGTTTGGCATAAACAATCAGAACTCCCCCTCACAACAAACTATTTTCCCATTAAGATTTTCAAAACACTTAAGTTTGTTTTAATCAGAATGGTTTTTTCGGAAAATAAGTTCGTTTATCAACCACTTGTAGCTTTGGGGTCATTTTATCACCTTGTTTACCAATCTTTTGAATGATAGTTAAATCAAGTTCAACTTAATGACCTTGATTAACCACTTATAGAATCAATGATTGGACCATTTATAAAATCAACTGTCAAACATTATCAACCAATTATCATCTGTTGGTTGAATTCTCAAGGTGTCGATACCTACTCCACACTTACCAACCTGGGAGTTCCGGCAATTCACTCTTCTCAAAACAAATTTTACAAACATTTTCAAGAATGATGCCGATTCATGCTCCGCAATTACCAACTTGGGAGCTCCGGCAAGTCAGGTTTCTATTCAACGAAAAAAATATCCACCCAAGCCTGACCAGCCTTGGGTGTAACCTTTTCAGTCTCATTTGGGTTTGTATCTTTCCTTTTAGCTTGATAAAACTCTTTCACCCCTTTAGCCTTCCCCTCAATCATCTTTCCAAAAATGTTTTTCACAGCAGGGTTAAAGGCCTTTTCAACATTCAATTCTTTTGTTTTAGGAAAGAATTGGTTTGAAATTTCAGCTTTTCCGATTTTAGATTTCAAATTTTTAGCACTCAGTGGTGGAAAATTCACATCATCCACTGGCGGAACTTTCTTCTCATCTTTCACAACAACCTGCGGCTCCTCTGTCTTTGTGGAGACAGATTCATCACCAAAACTGTTTCTTGAACCCTTAACAACCCATTTTTGATTTTTCAAATTATCTTTTCTTTTTAAGGCATTCTTTGAACATTCTCCCACTTCAAAGGTTGAATTTTCAAAGCCTGTAAAATTTTTTGTTGTAAGTTCAGTTTTCTCAACAATTTTCTCTTTCAGTTTACCAGAGACTTCCTGTTTTGATTTGAATGTTTTAGGACAGTTTCTAGCAATGTGCCCAGCAGTTTTGCACTGAAAACAGGTTCTTGTTTCTGTCTTTTTCTGAACAACATTCTTCTTCAATTCCTCTTGCTTCTTGGCAAGGAATTCCTGATTCGTCTGCTTCCTGAATGCTTGCTCCTTTTCGGCTTCTGTCGTTTTTCCTAAAACAAACACAGTTTTCGGTTTATAAACTTTTTCATTTTTATAATTTTTCATTTGATTAAATCCAAGAACTTTCTTTTTGAAATTACCATTATGGTTTGATTTCTTTTGGAAACTATAACCACAATTGTAACCCATTTTCTTGTTAATTCTTTGTTGGTCTCTTGAAGTGTATTGTTTAGGTTTTCCAGAAAGATTTAAATCTTTTATTTCAGAAATATTAATTTCTGTGATTTTGAAAACCTTGTTAATCATTTCAAGTTTAACACTTCTTATTGGAAAATTTTCATCAGAATATAATTTGTCAGAATCTTTCAAAGTATATGCAACTTTGACCGGTTCGTCATTCAAATTAGATTTTGATAGCAAAAATTTCGTATCATAAACCCGTTTGTCCTTTTTGATTTTTGGCTTTGACATATCAGACTCAGACTTTGACTTGGGTTTGGACTCCATTTTTGACTCCTCACTTTCATCTTTATCCAACACCTGATCGACTACACTTTTTATCAATTCAGACTCATGATCAGTGTCAGACGATGTGTATGTGACATCAATATTTTCTGGCAAGTTATCTGATGGCCCAGACTCCCATTGTAAGTTAATTGCCTTTTTGACTCTTTCAGAATTTGGATTTCGAGGCGAATATCCATTTTCGACCGGGGGCGGACATCTATTGTAGACCACACTTTGTTTCTTACCAGATATGTTTACTTCATCCTCGTCTTTTGTCACGGATTCCTTTTCTTCTGAAGTCTTTTCTTCTTCAAACGTATTCAATTCTTCCACAATCGGATAAATCCTGTCAACAACAAAAGTAGAACATGAATAACTTTTTAATAAATTGTTAACACATTCAGTTTCAATTTTTTGTGTTGCCAATTTCAATTCTAACTCGGCACACTTCTTTGTGTAGAAATTGACATCATCTAGCTGTCTCATGTAAGCTCCTTTGAGTGTGTTCAATGCTACAGCTTGTTCACTGTTTGACTCAGTGTACTTGTTGATCTCTCTGTTTAAAGTATCATATGATTCTTTCAACCTTTTAATGTTGTGTAGCAGTTCATTGTTTTTGTTAGGACCAGTTTGATTCCGAAACGATTGCGTATGACACGTTCGACGTGCAGAAACCGTGAACGTGAATAACCGAAACACACGAGACGTACTATTAACGTGATTCTTTGATAGATCTGAAAAGATACAAGAACCGTGAATCACCTTTTGCCTTTCTCTCTCTACTTTCTCTCTCTAGCTTCTCTCTCTAACCTCTAAGCTCCAAAGATCAAAATGGCAAAAAGTCTCTAACTAAAAGCCTAAGGCTTCTATTTATAGGCCAAAGGTGATAAGGAATCTTTCCTTATTTACAATAATGCCACCTTGCCTTTAGTAACAAGATATTACATTGTAAACACTATAGTTCTTCTGTTTCAGCTACGAACTGAGATGACGGAGGCGATAGACATTAATGTACCAACAGACTCCCCCTTGGATATTGCCGTAGTCAATCTCAAATCTTCAGACTTGTAGCTTCTTTTCTTTTCTTTCTCTCACTTTAGCCTGAATATAATCCCGATGGATCTGTCTTCAGCTTCAGCTCCCCCTTTCGGTAAACTCTTCAGGCTCCCCCTTTCGACAAGCTTCCGTGCTTTGGGATCGACACCTGGCTTTCCAGATACAAGCTCTTTCAGGAACGATACCTGGCTCCTTACACACTTCCGTTGGAATTGAGCTCGTCTTCAGACTCCCCCTCAGACTCGGTTGTCGGGATCGTAGTCTGGAATAACATCTGCAACACTCATACGTTTATAAGTGACAGTGTTTTAAAATTGTCCAGAAATCGTAATCTGGCTCTTTAAACTTTCTAGATCAAGATTCTGGCTTTAAGATATAATAATATGAATATATCCAGGATTAACTTGACTCTCTCCCCCTATCAAAATGCTTTATAGATTTGACAGCGTTAAAGAATCCAAATCGAAAAACTGACTCTTTTAAGATTTTAACAATATGAGCATCCAAATCCTTCACGGTTGATCATCCAAGTCCAAATTAATGACCTTGGATATATCACATACTGTTTTTAAATTTTGATTTTAATTTTAAAAACTTCAAGTTTCAAATTAATGAACTTGATTTATTTCCAGAAACATGATTAGCATACTTAGATCTTGAAACTTAGCACTCAGACATCGGTTGTCGAAAATAAAACAGAAGTCAAAATCTTTTTGTATTTTTCTGAAAATATAAAGCAGTAAAGAAATATGTACAAACATATTTACAGACAATATTTTTGTTTGAGTTCGTGTAAGAGGATCATATCAGTTTTTGAAACAAATCACTAGCACCGTTAAGCTTTAATCATTTTAAGTTCTAAACGATTCACCTCGATTAACGATATAATTGTCCTCTTAAATTTTCACACAATTTTCAATCTATTCATGATACGCTTTAGATGTTTTAGGAACTTAGCTCGATTTATGTGTCCCACCTCTTGAATATACTCCCGTATCCAGAATCTCAATATTCAGTCTTACAGGCAAGAGTACTACAATGATGTCTGTACATAAATTAGAGGTTTAATGCGAGAATTGAGGGATCTCAGGTCAGAACTTCCGTTCAGCAGAGAGATATCAATTTCGACTTTGCGGTGTGTCCCCTTTAGAGAATCTTTTATCTACAACAGATGATTATCAATTTTATTGTCTAATCACTGAGGGCTAGAATGCTATGTTTCAAGCATTTACTGCAAAGCATTATCCAAGGACTAGGTCAGAACTACCGTTCAGCAGAAGTCCCGGAATAATACCCCAGACATCATAGAGTATAAACACCTAGTATATCAGAATACGAGACCTTTCAAACGAGATTTCAGGGGTTACCTATATATCCAAGTAGTGTTCCCCACAAATTTCACAAGTTTGAAATTTTAGTTTTATATCCCGAATAAATCTACTAAATGTACGAAAACCTATCGTCACATCATCAGTGAGACCATTTATCACATTTGTCATTACATTTCTTTAGCGTGCTGTGATAGTCCACTGATGTACTATCATTTCCTCTTTTATCAACAAAAACTCAAATTTTTGAATTTTATCATGTTTTTGGCTTTTTCAAATTTTCTAATGTTTTTGGATTTTCTGACAATAATATCTCTTACTCCCCATAAAATTCAAAACCATTTAAAGAAAATTTGACAACCTGATATTGATAGCTTTGTCTCGCCATCCATTTTCTGCTTCTCATACACTGATTTACAGAAAACATATTGTACCCCCATGATTTACAACACATTGATCTTTTACAGTTTGAAAACCGTTTTTCAATCTAGTGAAATTAATCATGTTTGTTCAGCCGTGAGGGTTTCGGCGTATTCAATCAGAACTTCCCCTGATAATAAACTATTTTCCCATTATGATTTCAAAACACTTAAGTTTGTTTTAATCAAAAAGGTTTTTCCGGAAAATAAGTTTTGTTTAATTCACACACGGGGTTTATTCATCATCTTGTTCTTTCATCAATTAATTCGAAAGTTAAATCAAGTACAACTTAATGTCCTTGATAAAACATTTCTCAAGAAAGATGCTGATTCCTACTCCTCAATTACCAACCTGGGAGTTCCGGCAAATTCAAGTAACATATTTTTGAATTTTTTTTTTTGCATTTTTGACAAATTTAAAAACAAACATATTTTTGATTTTTTTAAATTTTTAAATTTTTAGGGTTTTTGAAAATATTGTTTATTTATGTACAGAAATCAAACAAACTCCCTGTTTAACCGTTGCAGGGATCAGCAACCTCCGGTGCCAGGCTGCTTCGTTTCTCCTTTGGTTGACATTCAGTTTTCTTCAGAAACACCTGCACATTCAAATTTTATCAAATACGACACAATAATTTTCTTTTCAATAAAGATGGATGCCGATTCATGCTTCGCGATAAAGGAAGCTCCGGCAAATCAAATTGTTCAATCAAACATTGTATCCACCCAAGCCTCATCAGCCTTGGGTGTAACCTTGACTCTAGCAATCTGAATTTTAAAGTTTTCAGCCTTAAGTGGTGGAAAATTTGCATCATAATCAATCGAAATTGACTCCTCGGCCTTTTTCACCTCATAAGTTGAACTTTCTGTTTCTGTTTTCGATTTCCAGATTTGTTTTTGTTTCTCATTTTTAACCAAATCAACATGTTTCTTAACACTCCATGTTTGACCTTTTGGAGTCCCACGTTTGTAAAAATGTGACTCTTTTTGAACATTTGGACTCTGAACAACATCTTTTGGTTTCCAAAATAGGTTTGGTTTTGTTGCATCAACAGTTGTTTTACAACTTTGTGTTGTTCTAAGTCTGAGTGTCACTGGTTTCCATGTTTGTTGTGAGTCGGCCTTTGACAATTTTGGCTTCCAAGTTTGCTTTGATTCAAACTTGGTTGTCTTTTGATTCACAACTTCAGATTTCTGTTTTTGAACATAAACAGATTTCTTTTTCGTCTCAACACCAACAGGTTTCAGATTTGGACATTTGCGAGCAAGATGTCCTGTTTGATCACATTTAAAGCATGTTCTCTTTGAAACATCTTTGACCTGTTGTTGTTGCTTTTTCTGGGCCTGAAACTCTTCATTTGACTGTTGTCTAAATTTGAGTTCTTTCTCTTCTTCTGAACTTGTTCCGTGAACGAAGTTCATTTTTGCCTGAAAATTCGGAGTTTTATTTTTATTCCAATTTTGTTTCTTCTTATAACCCAACCCAGCCTTCATGTTTTTCTTCTTGTAACCAGGTTTGTTATAAAAAGTTTTGTGACCTTTACCAGCAAATTTTGGAATTTCAGATTTTTCAATCTCAACCATCTTGAAAACTTTGTCAATCTTTTCTGAAATCACATTCTGAATCGGGAATACAACGTCTAAGAATAATTTGTCAGATCCAATCATGGTATAAACCAATCCCTTTGAATCATCATTCAAACTTTTCTCAGATTTTGTGTTCTTCAGATATGCATCATGAAGATTTCCTTCATCTTCATCATGTGATTCAGATTTACCTGTATGAACCGACTCTTCGTTCAAGACACTTTCAACGACTTTACCTACCACCTCTGAATCATGAATATCATCAGATTTGGAATAGGTTATGTCAATGTTGTCTGGCAATTTGTCTACCATGTTGAAAGCTTTTTCGACCTTTTCCTCATCATAAAATGCAAACTTTTCCGGTGGTGGAACTTGATGAAACTCTGAGCCAATGCCTTTCTTGTTCTGCTCAGACTCACCATCACCCGGTTTTATATTGAAAATTCGTTCAAGCACATATGACGACACATGGTAACTTTTTAACTTGTTGTTTTCCTGTTCTAAATCAACAATCTGTTGCTTTAGCTTAGCAACATCCTCAATATAGGAATTAACAACATCTTGTTTTATAGCATACATTCGTTTTAGCTCTTTTGTTGTTTCAGACATATAATTCATTCTAGATTGAGCATATTTCATTTCGTCTTTCACTTTTTCATATGATTCTTTTATAATCTCATATGATAATTTCATTGAATCATATTCCTTTTTCATTTCTTGACAAGCAATCTCTTTTTGTTCACATTCATTTGTCATTTTCAAAACGTTTTCTTTCAAAACCTCATTTTCTTTTTCTAATTTGTTACATTTTTCTGAAAGTTTTTCATCATTTTCTTTAAAAACTTTTTCCTTTTCTAACATTTCTTTGCATTTATTTTTGAAAATGTTTTCGATTTTTGTGAATTCAAGATCTTTTATTCTGAATTGCTCATCTTTTTCAGTACAAGCTCTGCACGGTTCCATGCATTTCTTGCACTGTTCAGCTGGTTTTAAGACTTCAGAATCAGAATTTACCTTAGTGATAGGCACCTCGGTGTTTTCAGCTGCCTCTGGCTGCTTTATCTCAGCATCATTTAGCTTTTGTTCAACACTGACTTCTTCGCCAACATCACCAACATCTGATTTTTCATTTTTCTTTTCTTCTTCTTCAATTTGCTGTTCTTCAACTTCTTTCACCACTTCAGCTTCTACAGCTTCTGTTTCGACTTCTTTAGCAACCTTCTTCAGATTAACTACCATCTCTTCAACACTCTTCTTCATTTTCTCTTCATCCCTTTTTCTCAAGCATGACAGCATAGCATATCGGATATCTTTCTCGTATTGTTTAACATATGCATCATCTTTCGTCACTCTTCTGTAATATTCAGCTCTCAACGGGACAGCAAGAAGAACATCATCAAAGATTATATCTTTCTTTGGAACAACTGGTTCTCCTTCTCTGTTGTAATAACACTCTCTCTTCTTGTCCCATCGTTTGTTGCTGACAGCATTCTCATATTCTTCCTGCATCTCATCCATTCTTCTGTAAACCACATCTCTTTCTTTATGTGTTTTCTCACTCAAGATCTCTTCTCGAGTTTTCTCTTTGTTCTCAATCTTTTCTTCATGGTTTTTAGCAGGTTCTTTTTCTTCTTTAATTTCAGCAACATTCGCAAACTTTCTTGGTGCTGTCGTAGCTTTCCCATGAGCTGTTTTGCGAACAATATCATTTCGATCTTCTTCTGGACAAATTTGAGACCAATCATATCCTTCATCAGGATATATGACAGGACAAGCTCTTGAAGTTGTTTTTGGTCTATCTTCAATCAACTTTGGCTCTTCTCTGCTTCGATGGTAGATCGCCTTTTGATAATAATCATCATTGAAAGGACGTTCATTTCTTTCAGCAACTTCTGCATTCTTACACTCTCTTTTGAAATGACCCTTTTGCTTGCATTTGAAACAGGTCACTTTTGACTTGTCAAAACCGAGCTTTGTTGATGGACCACCAAGAGATTGTTTCCCAGTAATTTCCATGTATCTTTGAGCTCTCCGAATGCAGCTTGCTAAACACCAACGAATATCAATAAGTTCCATCTCCTCTGGATCAATCTGGTCGTAGTCTTCTTTCGTCAGTTCAGAATTACCGATTTTTCCAGCTACCAGACCTTCATATGATTCCAGGACAGATGCAAGAAAGCTCATTTGCTGCTTCGCTGCATTGATACTCATTGCTGGAGAATTTTTCAGTTTAAGAGCAATGTTGCATAAAATTTCATCTGTGTCTTCTGAATTTGTTTGTGAAGATGAATGATATCCAGACTGATGACTTGTTGACGTTGTTTGAGATTCATTCATCTTTTCACCAATGAATGCTGTTTTTGGTGAACCAACACCTTTCTCTGAAAGTACACTACTTTTGTAATACAAGCCGACATTCTGTTGTCGTGAAGACTCTGTCATCTTGCTTTGCTTCTGCAGCTCTAGATCATGACTCTCAATCTTTTCAAACAATGCATCAAGAGAAATTGTATCATATGAATCATCATTTTTCAAAATAAACACAAACGTTTGCCACTGATCAACTCGTGGTAACGCTTCAATCACTTTATCGATGATTTCTTCTCTTGTTTTAGCAATTTCAAATCTTTCGAGTTCGATTTTTAGGTGACAGAATCTTTCTATCATTTGTCTCACCGATTCTCCTTTTAAACTATCAAAAAGATCAAATTCTTTTTTAATTAGCGCGATTTTGTTCTTTTTAATTTGTTTGCCACCCTCAGCTTTAATACGTAGAGCTTCCCAAACCGATTTGGATGTCCCGCTATGATTTAATAATGCAAATATATCGTTTCTAATTGCTGACTGTATCAATGCGATCATCCTTTGTTCGGCGGCAAATTCTGCTCTGTCGTCTCTGGAGAATTTTTTGAACTGTAAATCTTCACCTTTGTCATCTTTTGGCTTTTCGTATCCGTACTCAAGACAAAACCAACTTTCATGTGCATACGCTTTTGCCCAATTAATAAATCTTTCTTTCCACCAAGTGTAATCTTCAATGCTTTCAAGCGTTGGTGGTTTAGAATGCGTTCCGTAAAAGTTATCATGCTTGATGTTCTCATTGATTGCCTTTGTGATGGTTTTTGGTGTAACAGTTGTAACTTCGGATGATTCAGATGTGAATGCGTTGAAAAACGTGTTATAAAATTCTTCAGCCATGATGCTTTTTCTTTGAATTACCTCGAATCACCTGAATGAATTTTGTAAACAACTGATTAGTTCAAAGTTTTTTAACAAACTTAATTTTGAAAGTTAATTGATTTGATATGATTAAAAATTTTTATGATTCAAATCAATTCTAAAATATTTATTCAATTTGATTTTTGTCAACCGAATGGATGGGAATGGTTACTAGCCGATCGAGTAGTAATGGATGCTAGCCGATCGAGTAGGGAGGGATGCTAGCCGATCGAGTAGGGAAAGGATGCTAGCCGATCGGATAAGAAATGGATGCTAGCCGATCGGTTAGGAGGTAGTGCTAGCCGATCGAGTGGGAGGTGGTGCTAGCCGATCGAGTAGAAAAGGTCTCTGTTCGATCGAGTAGGAAAGGATACTGTTCGATCGAGTAGAAAGATATTGCTGTTCGAGTGGGACTTTGCTAGCCGATCGAACAGTTGTTCGATTGAATGAAATTCTAGCCGTTCGAGTAGCTGTTCGAGTGAATGACTTTCTAGCCGATCGAACAGCTGTTCGATTGAAGTACACTTAATATGCTGTTCGATTCAAAGTTCCTGTTCGATCCAAAATTCCTGTTCGAACCAAAATTCCTGTTCGAACGGTTAGCACTTTGCTAGCCGTTCGAGTAGCCTAACCGAACGGTTGGCCTACTCGATCGAGTAGGACCTGATGAAGAACTTGACGAACATTTTCAGCAAAAACGAACACAAAATCACTGATTTCTTTCAAACGGCTTGGAATTTTGACCTGAAAATTTGTAGGATCATAGATCAGATATATGCGCACATCATATTAAAATTTCATCCAATTTCAACCGTAAAAACACTGTTAATTTTGCGATTTTCAGATAAAAACGTGAAGAACAAGAAAGTATGAAGAAATTTGACAAATCTGAGTAAATTCGACTCTGAATCTGAAGGATTTCTGTGCGAATTCGTGCGTTTGATCTGTGCAATCGAGCTCCTGCTCTGATACCACTTGTTAGGACCGGTTTGATTCCGAAACGATTGCGTATGACACGTTCGACGTGCGGAAACCGTGAACGTGAATAACCGAAACACACGAGACGTACTATTAACGTGATTCTTTGATAGATCTGAAAAGATACAAGAACCGTGAATCACCTTTTGCCTTTCTCTCTCTACTTTCTCTCTCTAGCTTCTCTCTCTAACCTCTAAGCTCCAAAGATCAAAATGGCAAAAAGTCTCTAACTAAAAGCCTAAGGCTTCTATTTATAGGCCAAAGGTGATAAGGAATCTTTCCTTATTTACAATAATGCCACCTTGCCTTTAGTAACAAGATATTACATTGTAAACACTATAGTTCTTCTGTTTCAGCTACGAACTGAGATGACGGAGGCGATAGACATTAATGTACCAACAGTTTTGCTTGATCAAAGAATCACAATTTAAGCACTTTTCAGGAACTTTGACTGCTTTAGTATCAACTTTGATTTCAAATTCCGGAACTGCTTTGACTGTTCTACTCAATTGAAACATCTCAGCTCTTCTCTTTTTCTCAGCTTCAGCTTCAGTTTTATCTTTCTTCTTCTTCTTCCTCTTCTTCAATATTTCTCCATTTTTCTTCTTCTTTTTCCCTGACCTTTCTGTACTTTGCAGCCCAATACTCATCATAAGCATTAGTAACAAAGGCTTTAACATTTGACATCTTTTTTGACATCTCTTTGGCCATGAACTCTTGATCTGGGCAAAAGTTGTCCCAACTGAAACCTTCAGCCAATTTTTCATCATCTTGATCTACCTAACACACTTTGCTGTTTGTTGGAATGTAGTTATCCCAACTGAATCCACCATCATTGCCCTGATTAACCAGACATGCTCTCTTTGAATCTGCAATCACATGTCTGCCATGTGCAGTTTGTGCCTGATGCGATGCCTGTTGTTGTTGATGTAGGATCGCGTGCTGACCCAAACGAGTTAATCAGAGGTGTTCTAATCCGATTCAGGTGCGGAAAACAAGAATCAGACACGGAAAACAGCTTATTTCACTAAATATTGCCTTATATATTGATTTCACAGCTATTACAATTCGAACGGCACTTCGGCAGCAGTTCGGTACCGGAAACAGAGCAGCTATCTGATTTCGCTCTAAAAGAACTATATATAGGGGTAGGGGTTTCGCTCCTAATGACATTATGTCATTTCGGGCGAAATCACTACCTTGTGATTTCGCCCCAAATGACATATTGTCATTATGAGCGAAATCAGCTCAAGAAGCGAAATCAGCATTTTGTCAACCTAAGACAACGTATTATCTCGTACAACGTGCCCTGATCTAACATTCTAAGACTAAGACTCGATACAAGACGAAGTCGACAGATGTATGCACTAATAGACTCCCCCTCAGATGTTGATGAGTCTGATGTGTCACACCCCCAAAATCCACACGCGGAATACCACCGCATGGAGGCGTGACATGACCAGGATCAAGCCACCAATCATATCGAACAATGTAAATAATAAATGTAATTCAACCAACAGTATGAAAGGTGTTCAAAACATAAGTATAATATCAATGTTTAGCGGAAGCATAATGTAAAACCCAACATAAGTATTAAGTAAAAGTTTGAAATCTCTTAAATGTTTAATATGGCATCTACGATCCATGTCCACAATGACTGCACCTCCCTGTGCAAGCTCCAAGAGTACCTAACGACCTGCAAGGCATGTAACAACGAGTCAACAAACTAGTTGAGCGAGTTCATAGTTGGTAGTTTAGTTATAGTATTCGTTTCGTGCATCGTTTGATCGTTCTGTACCAAGTATCGTATTAATTTCGTATCGCGATCTCCCAGACATGTGTGCGAAGATTAGTGGGGGTTTCCCATGTATTCTAGACTAGATGTATTTGTATCGCGGTCTCCCAGACATGTATGCGAAGATTAGTATTCGTATTGCGGCCTCTTAGGCATGTGTGCGAAGAATAGTGTTTGTATCGCGGCCTCCTAGGCATGTGTGCGAAGATTAGTGGGGGCCTCCCATGTTTTACTAGTCTAGCTGTATCTATAGGTGTCCTACACCTAACGAGGTCAGTGGTACGTATTTCCTTAGTGACGTAAGTACAAGTAATCATACAACCCCATTCCCAACCCCGAGAATCCCATGCCTTGGTAAGAGTGTGAACTCACCATGGTTTGCTCGGTATGCTAAGGTATGTGCTCACAAACAATCAGTCAAGTCCTAAAGTACGCACGTGTACATAATCAGTTTATATTCACGAAGTTCACGCATGCATATACAATCACTGTGGTATTAAATCAGCAATCACGAATAACACAAGGCACTTAATCAAGTTCATACAAGTCATGCTCATCATTTAACGGCAGTTAATTAATCCAGTTAACACATAACAGAATCAAATAAGGTTACTGTGCAATTACCCATTTGACGAAACACCCTTGTTTCGTCGTTACCTCCCTGCGACGAAACACTCACTGTTTCGTCGTGGCTTCCCTCGGCGAAACACACATTTTTGTCGTGTTTGTTTCGTCAAAACTGGTTTCGGCGGAACACATCTGTTTCGCCGCCACCTGTGTTTCGTCATTAAGTATCTGTTACGTCTACCAGTTATCATCTTTCAACATTTATGCAATATTAGAAACCCTAATCGTCTACAGCCGTTTCATCCAGTCATGAGATCAACATACATTACAGTAATCATATAATGATTATCGTTCACATAGAATTCGTTAACCAAATCATACCATGGCAGTTATCATCTAGCATGAACCCTAAATCATGAGATAGTCATGTGCAACCTAGATCACGACATGTGTGAATCCGATCATCATGTTCTTTTAATCGTAACACTACCGATAGCATACAAAGTCAACATCAACCAAATACATCGGAATCGTCAAGCACTCAAGAACAATCATCACATATATTACGATATCATGATTCCGAATTCATATTGTTTACCAACACTAGCCTAACCACACAAGGGCATCAATTAACAGATACGTATAAACAGTGGGGTTTTTACACTAACCGATTCGAGATGACACGTAAGAATTCGGGAAAGAAAGATGATGGTGAAGATAGTTATTTCCGTCACACAGTGGAGAGAGTTCTAGGGTTTCAACTTTTGCCAAAAGTGTTACGAATGGAACAGAATACTGGATAAATATTTCGTGTAACGAGTTGGGCCCTTACTGGGCCTCGGCGAATCGTGGGCCGGCGAAACACCCTGTTTCGTCGAGCTAGGGATGGTGAAACACATCTGTTTGGTCGGGTTGGTTGATGGCGAAACACTCTTGTTCCGTCGGGCCATTTCATGGTTTAACAGTCTAAGTTTTTCAACAGGTTTCATGTTATATCACCAAACATATAATTGTAACAATCATAATACCTCTAAACATATCACAACGTATACAGTTACAAAGCAAACAAGTCGTGTAAGTAAACAACTAAACAGGTAACCGTGCAATAAATGCGAATAAGGAATCTTGGAAACTCGAGTTGTCACATTATCCCCAACTTGAAAGAAATTTCGTCCCAAAATTTAGCATGCGGTTACTGAGGAAGCTAGTTTAGTTGTATCGTTTACTAGTTTTCCTTGGGTGTCACATCATCCCCCCGTTGATTTGGAATTTCGTCCCGAAATTCTGTAGTAGCTTCAGCCTCAGTAGTAGTAGTTGCATTGTTTTCGAACAACTGAGGATACTTGAGTTTCATTTGGTCTTCTCGTTCCCCTGTGAACTCTGGGCCACGACGGGAGTTCCAACGAACTCGAACAAGAGGTATTCTAGTGTGCTTGAGGACCTTAACATCCCGGTCTGTGATTTCAACAGGTTCCTCGACGAAATGTAACTGTTCGTCGATAGTGAGTTCCTTCAAAGGAACTATGAGGGTCTCATCTGACAGAGACTTCTTCAGATTTGACATGTGGAAAACGTTGTGAACTGCACCGAGTTCTGCTGGTAGGTTCAGTTTGTAGGCCACTTTGCCTATTCTTTCTATGATTTCGAACGGTCCGACATACCGTGGATTAAGCTTGCCTCGTTTACCAAAACGAACTACACCCTTCCAGGGCGAAACTTTGAGTAGCACTCGATCCCCAACCTTGAACTCGAGTGGTTTCTTGCGCTTATCACCGTAACTTTTCTGACGATCACGAGCTGCCGCCATGCGTTGTCGTATCTGTGCAATCCTTTCAGTAGCGAGACTTATGGGCTTCATCCATTACAAGCTCGTATAAGTTGCCATAAAGTGGGACCCAGATGCGTCCTGTTACGTAGTAGGCACCGTCTTCCTTTTCTTCTAACTGTTGCCTTGAGCCGCGTAGGGCTTCAGCCCTGATATTTTCTGGTTTCAATGCTTCTACCTGAGCATCTCGTATCTGCGCCGGAAGACTAGACTGGATGGTAAGTTGTAGTGCTCTACGCGTCTAGGTGCGGTATCCTTCCGACTGAGGGTGTCGGCCACAACATTGGCTTTGCCCGGATGGTACTTGATGGCGCATTCGTAATCGTTCAGTAACTCGACCCATCGACGTTGATGCATATTCAGTTCCTTTTGCTTGAAGGTATGCTCGAGACTCCTGTGAACGGTGTAGATGGTGCACTTGGTACCGTACAGGTAATGTCGCCATATCTTAAGCGCGAAAACGACAGCTCCCAGCTCTAAATCGTGTGTAGTGTAGTTCCGTTCGTGAACTTTAAGTTGGCGCGAAGCGTAGGCAATAACCTTATCCTGTTGCATCAATACGCAACCGAGACCCTGAATTGATGCGTCACAATAAACCACGAAATTGTCTGTGCCCTCTGGCATTGACAGAATAGGTGTGCTGCAGAGTCTATCCTTTAAGTGTTGAAAAGTTGTTTCCTGTGTATTACCCCCACGATAAGTAACACCTTTCTGTGTCAGTAGCGTAAGCGGCTGTGCAATCTTTGAGAAATCTTTGATGAACCGTCTGTAATAACCCGCCAAACCCAAGAATTGGCGTATTTCCGTTGGTGTACGTGGTGCAGGCCAGTTTTTAATCGAATCTACCTTGGATGGATCAACATGAATCCCATCCTTGTTTACCACGTGGCCGAGAAAATGGACTTCACGAAGCCAGAAGTCGCATTTCGAAAACTTGGCATACAGCTGTTCTGCTCGAAGTAGTTTCAAAATGAGTCGTAAATGCAGCTCATGTTCCTCCTGACTCTTAGAATAGATCAAGATGTCGTCAATGAAAACAATGACAAACTTGTCTAGGTAAGGCTTGCATACTCTGTTCATAAGATCCATGAAGACCGCAGGCGCGTTTGTTAACCCGAATGGCATAACTAGAAACTCGTAGTGGCCGTAGCGAGTTCTGAATGCTATTTTGGAGACGTCCTCATCCCGGACTCTCAGTTGATGGTAGCCTGACCTCAGATCTATCTTCGAATAATAGCTCGACCCTTGCAATTGGTCGAACAGGTCGTCGATGCGTGGAAGAGGATAGCGATTCTTCACGGTCACCTTGTTGAGCTCATGGTAGTCGATGCACATCCTGAAGGTACCGTCTTTCTTTTTCACAAATAGTACAGGAGCTCCCCAAGGCGAAGAGTTAGGACGAATGAAACCCTTATCCAAGAGTTCTTGTAGTTGTTTGGATAGTTCTTCCAATTCTGATGGGGCTAAGCGATACGGTGCACGAGCTATTGGTGCTGCTCCTGGAGCTAGCTCGATCTGGAATTCAACCTGGCGATGAGGCGGTAGCCCAGGTAAGTCTTCAAGAAACACTTGAGGAAAATCGCGTACAACTGGGATATCCTCTAATCTCTTCTCTTTCGTTGATGCGTCAGAAACAAGTGCCAAAATGGCAGTATGGCCCTTTCGTAAACACTTTTGGGCCTTCAGGAAGGAGATGATGCCAACCATGGCACCACTCTTGTCGCCTCGGACTTCGAGAGGTTCTTTACCAGGACGGGGAATACGAACAATCTTCTCCTTGCATAAGATCTCTACTTGTTGTTGAGATAACCAATCCATACCAATGACGATGGCGAAACTACCCAGAGCTATGGGAATGAGATCGATGGAGAAAGTCTGACCAGCGAGGATAAGATTACAACCCTGAACTACGTGTGTGGCCTCTAGAGTTTTACCATTAGCTAATTCTACGACATGTTTGGTGTTCAAAAGTGTTGGTGTGCGCTTGAGCATTTGACTAACTTTCAAAGACATATAACTGGTATCCGCACCCGAATCAAATAATACAGTAACATAAAAGTCGTCGAGAAGAAACTTACCCATCACCACATTAGGATCATTTCTTGCTTCACCCTGCCCCAGCACGAACACACGACCCCTAGCATCGTTGCCACTATTGTTTCCCCCGTTGTTGTTCCCATTGCCCTGATTATTGTTGTTGTTATTCTGATTCTGATTTAACTGGGGGGCAGTTCCGCTTGAAGTGGCCTTCAGCACCACACTGGAAGCATCCCCTGTTGCCTCGTTGTTGTTGCTGTTGCTGGTTCTGTGGAACTTGTGACAACTCGTACTTCAGAACCTATAATTGTGTTTACTGTGACGTGTATGAACTCTATGTGACTATTTGATATGTTGATATTAACGAATAAATGCTACATGTTATGTGATTGTATGTGAATATATATACTTGTCACGCAAGCCTTTAGGGCCGCACACTTTATCCCTTGTTACATCTCTTTCTCGGCCCACACTATGCATGACTCGAGACCAAAGGGCAACCCGTGTAAAGGGTTCGGCCCACTCCAATCACACGCATAACACTAGGAGTAGGGTTATACTCCTCATACTTGCAAAACACTTTACACACACAAACCCTAGGAGCTCTCTCTTCTCCTCTCCCTTGTGCGACGGCAAACACCCCATCTATCTCTCGAAGCTTTGTTTCGGATCATTCCTTCTCTAACCGGTTAGTGTGTGTTTACCGATTTCATGTTTATGGATGTTGTGATATGCATGCTTTATGTGGTGATTATGGTTAATGATGTTATAAATTGTTAATGTTAATGTGCTTGAAATCGACTCATGTATGTATAAATCGGATAGTGTTGGTATAACTCGAACGGATTGATAAACATGATTACGAGATTGTTGTACACATAAACTAGGGTGCATGCTAGTTTAAAATCGGTTGGTTTAAGGATCCGGGTGTATGTTTCGTATGATGATTTGGTTGATGGTTATTGCTTAGATCATGATTAGGGTTGATAAATGATTATGATTTGCTGTTTTGATTCGTCTGAAAACGTGATAGAAACTGTTGATTGATCTGATTGTGAAACTGCCAAAGTTGTTTGCTAATGTTACGGGATTGATTGAGCTGCAAAGAAGGAAGTCTGTTACACATACATAGTCTCGACACGGGTTGCGAGCCGAGAACTCCTAGTCTCGACTCGAGACCACAGCACCGACACAAGCAGCACAACCCGAGACCACGGTTACGGATCCGGTTGCGACTCGAGACCGTGAAGTCTCGACTAGTACATGATGACCCGAGACCTCCCCAGTTGCGACTCGAGATCTTCAGGCCAGCACAACTCGAGACCGCCTAGTCTCGACTCGAGATCTCTAGTCTCGACTCGAGACCATGAACACATGCACACCGTTTGGACATTGCACACTGTTACGAGCCCAGCCAATTGGGCCGCATATTTAGATTTCGTTGTTTACATGATACTGCTGTTGAACTGCCATGATTACATGTATATGCCATGATTATGCTTGTGTACAATTCATGTAGAAAATAAGTGCACTACTTGAATAAGAACCTAACTTGTATGGTAACCATGGTAGGACGTGGTTGACCACCAAATAGCTTAATTGAACTTTTCTGTGTATCTGCCGAGCAAACCAATGTGAGTTCACACAGCCAATGCATGGGATTCCCGGGTTGGGAATTGGGTTGGAAGATTCGAATTGGATAATTACTCGTACTTACGCTATTGCTAGACTATATACCATCGTCCTCAGGTTAGTCAGGACACTTACGTAAAACCTACGTAAATTAGTATCTACCACTGTCTCCCGGGTCGGGAGGACACTTACGTAAAACCTACGTAAACTCATACCTACTACTGTCTTCCGGGACGGAAGGACACTTACGTAAAACCTACGTAAACCCCACGCGTACCACTGTCCTCGGGGAAGGGCACTCACGTAAAACCTACGTGACCTTGTACGTATCCCTGTTCTCGGGCTAAGAAGAACACATGGTTGAAAATAGTCTAGTAAGTATAAATATGGGAAGCCCCCACTAGTAATAAACATAACCAAGGGAAACCCCCACTATTAGTACATACATACGTGGGAAGCCCCCACTAAGTGAACATACGATTTGTTATTTTGAACTTACTTTCTGTGAACTCGCTCAACAAGTTGTTGACTCTCTGCTGCATGCCTTGCAGGACCTTAGGTACTTATGGAGCTTGCACAGGGAGGAGCAGGTCGTTGTGGGACATGGATCGTGGATGCCATGTTAACGTTTAATCTTTGAACTTATGATTTACATTGGATTTACATACTTATGCTTCTGCTACTCAAATTACGTTTTGATAAACACCAATTATATTGTGATGGGTTGTTTTGACTACTTTTAATATTTAAATGCTATGTTCAATATGATTGGTGGCTTGATCCTGGTTATGTCACGCCTCCAAGCGGTGGTACTCCGCGGGTGGATTTTGGGGGTGTGACAGATTGGTATCAGAGCCATTGGTTATAGAGAACTTGGTTTTAATATGGGAAAAACGTTTTTATTAAAACCAGACTATAACCAGAACAGTGCTCTCAACGATCCACAACGACGCTTCGCTCCACGTGCAAGACTCAACATCCTAGGTAATATGGTTTATGTTTATATTGCCTCCTTGCTAGATTACATAGAACTTTGCTCGTAGTATGCCTAGATACACATGACACTATTGCATGAGAATACCTATGTGCTTACACTTTTCTGTCATCGCACTACTCGCAAACCATTCTCACTTATGCTACTTTTACTATGAAGATCATGTCTGGACGTGTTAACATGACTCAAGCCCAGTTGACGGCTCTCATTAACGAACAAGTTGCTGCGGCACTTGCAGCCGCACAAGCAGGAGGTATATCCTGTAGTTATAACTCACACTAGGATCTTTAGGTCCTACACTCCTAAACCAACTCTTGTGTTTAACCTTGTCCTATTCGTACACAATAGGTCAACACGCACCGCAACGAGTTTGCACTTTCAAGAACTTCATGGACTATCGTCCAAGTACGTTCAGTGGCACGGAAGGAGCAGTGGGACTACTCCATTGGTTCGAAAAGCTCGAGTCAGTATTCGAGATGTGTGAATGCCCTGAGGCTCGCAGGGTCAAGTACGCCACTGGTACTTTGGAAGGGATTGCGCTAACTTGGTAAAACGCGCAAGTTCAGATTTTAGGGCTGGCAGCTGCTAACGCCACCCCTTGGAACGATTTTAAGGAACTGATCAAGCGAGAATACTGCACACGTGATGACATCCACAAGTTGGAAGTGGAGCTTTATCATTTGAAAATGACGGGGTCAGAAATCGAAGCTTATACGAAACGGTCAAACGAACTGGCTATCTTGTGTCCAACTATGGTGGACCCTCCAATTAAGCGCATTGAGTTGTATCTCAAAGGTCTAGCACCAGAAATCCAGAGCCACGTGACATCGGCTAATCTCGACAACATCCAGGATATTCAGCGACTCGCTCATCGCCTCACTGATCTGGCAGTGGATCAGAACAAGCTACCGAAACGTATCAGCGCTACTACTGCTGCCACATCAGTCGCTACTCCTGCTACCCCCAGTGACAACAAAAGAAAGTGGGAAGGGGATTCTAGCAAAGGTTCAGCAACAGTTCAGTCTCAGGCTCAACAGCAGAAGACTGACCACTACTAGAGTCCCAGTCAGCAGTTTTCTGGTAGTCGTGGGCAGAGAAGGTATCAAGGAAATCTTCCAAAGTGCCACAACTGTAACAGGCACCATAGTGGCCAATGCAACAAGGGTCGTTTCCAAAGGTGTCTCAAGATGGGCCACGAGGCCAAAGACTGTAGGAGCCCACGGCCTGCGAATCAGAACCAGCAACCGCCACTACCAGCTCCACAAAACCAGCAACAGCAGCAACAGCGAGGCAACAGGGGATGCTTTCAGTGTGGTGCTGAAGGCCATTTCAAGCGGGATTGCCCCCAGATAAACCAGAATCGCAACAACAACAACAATCAGGGCAATGGTAACAACGGTGGGAACAATAATGGCAATGAAGCTAGGGGTCGTGCTTTTGTGCTGGGTCGAGGTGACGCAAGGAATGATCCCAACGTGGTCATGGGTAAGTTTCTTCTCGACGACTTTTATGTTACTGTTTTGTTTGATTCGGGTGCGGATACAAGTTATATGTCTTTGAAAGTTAGCCAAATGTTAAAACGTACACCCACACTTCTAAACACCAAGCATGTTGTAGAATTAGCTAATGGTAAGAGTCTAGAGGCCACGCACATAGTTCAGGGTTGTAATCTTATCCTCGCGGGTCAGACTTTCTCGATCGATCTCATCCCCATAGTTTTGGGTAGTTTCGACATCGTCATTGGTATGGACTGGTTATCTCAACAGCAGGTGGAAATCTTATGCAAGGAAAAGATAGTTCGCATTCCTCGTTCTGGTCGGGAACCTCTTGAAGTTCAGGGCGACAAGAGTGGTGCTGTGGTTGGCATCATCTCCTTTCTAAAGGCTCAGAAGTGTTTACGAAAGGGACACACTGCCATTTTGGCGCTTGTCACTGATGCATTAGCGAAGGAAAAGAAATTGGAGGATATTCCAGTTGTACGTGACTTTCCTCAGGTGTTTCCAGAGGAATTACCTGGTCTACCGCCTCATCGTCAGGTCGAGTTTCAAATCGAGCTAGCACCAGGAGCAGCACCGATAGCACGTGCACCGTATCGATTAGCTCCATCAGAGTTGGAAGAACTCTCCACGCAACGACAAGAGCTCTTGGATAAGGGCTTTATTCGACCTAGCTCTTCGCCTTGGGGAGCCCCAGTACTATTTGTGAAGAAGAAGGACGGTACCTTCAGGATGTGCATAGACTACCGTGAACTGAACAAGGTGACGGTGAAGAACCGTTATCCTCTTCCGCGTATTGACGACTTATTCGACCAGTTGGAAGGGTCGAGCTACTACTCCAAGATAGACTTGAGGTCAGGTTACCATCAGCTGAGAGTCCGGGATGAGGACGTCTCCAAAACAGCATTCAGAACTCGCTACGGCCACTACGAGTTCCTAGTCATGCCGTTCGGGCTAACGAACGCACCGGCAGTTTTTATAGACCTTATGAACAGGGTGTGCAAACCCTACCTAGACAAGTTTGTGATTGTATTCATCGACGACATCTTGCTCTACTCCAAGAGTCAGGAGGAACACGAGCAGCACTTACGGCTTATCTTGGAACTTCTTCGAAAGGAACAACTGTATGCCAAGTTTTCAAAATGCGACTTCTGGCTTCGCGAAGTCCACTTTCTAGGCCACGTAGTAAACAAGGATGGGATCCATGTCGATCCATCCAAGGTTGATTCGATCAGGAACTGGCCTGCACCGCGTACACCAACGGAAATACGCCAATTCTTGGGTTTGGCGGGGTATTACAGGCGATTCATCAAAGACTTTTCAAAGATTGCACAGCCGCTTACACTACTGACACAGAAGGGTGTCACCTACCGTTGGGGTAATACTCAGGAAACTGCTTTTCAGCACTTAAAGGATAGACTTTGCAGTGCACCTATCCTCTTATTGCCAGAGGGCACAGACGACTTCGTGGTTTACTGTGATGCATCCATCCAGGGTCTTGGATGTGTGTTAATGCAGCGCGACAAGGTCATTGCTTACACGTCGCGCCAACTCAAGGTTCACGAACGGAACTACACGACGCACGACTTAGAGCTGGGAGCTGTTGTTTTCGCACTCAAGATATGGCGACACTACCTGTACGGTACCAAGTGCACTATCTACACCGATCACAGGAGTCTCGAGCATATCTTCAAGCAGAAGGAATTGAACATGCGTCAACGTCGATGGCTTGAACTACTGAACGATTACGAATGCGCTATCAAGTACCATCCAGGCAAAGCCAATGTTGTGGCTGACGCCCTTAGTCGGAAAGACACTCTACCTAGACGCGTACGAGCCTTACAGCTCACTATTCAGTCTAATCTTCCTGCACAGATACGAGATGCTCAGGTTGAAGCATTGAAACCAGAAAACGTAAGGGCTGAAGCCTTACGCGGCTCAAGGCAACGACTAGAACAGAAGGAAGAAGGTGCCTACTATGTAACAGGGCGTATTTGGGTCCCACTTTATGGCAACCTGCGTGAGCTAGTGATGGATGAAGCTCACAAATCGCGCTACTCGGCACATCCAGGGTCGGATAAAATGTACCACGACATCAGAACTACTTATTGGTGGCCAAGCATGAAGGCCCACATCGCTACCTATGTCAGCAAGTGCTTGACCTGTGCAAGAGTCAAGGCAGAGTATCAGAAACCAGCAGGCTTACTTCAGCAACCAAAGATACCACAGTGGAAATGGGAGGAAATTTCCATGGATTTCGTTACTAGCCTGCCTAGATCCCAGCATGGGAACGATACGATTTGGGTGATCGTGGATCGACTCACCAAGTCTGCTCATTTCCTGGCGATCAAAGAAACAGAGAAGTTTTCTACACTAGCAGACATATACTTGAAGGAAGTAGTCTCAAGGCACGGGGTGCCCACCTCTATCATTTCGGATCGCGATGCACGATTCACTTTAGAACTGTGGCAAGCAATGCACAAAGCTTTTGGCTCACAGCTAGACATGAGCACAACATATCACCCTCAGACGGATGGACAGTCTGAGCGCACGATTCAAACTCTAGAAGACATGCTTCGGGCATATGTTATCGATTTCGGCAACAGCTGGGAAAAGCATCTCCCTTTGGTGGAGTTCTCATACAATAACAGTTATCACACCAGCATACAAGCCGCTCCATTTGAGGCATTGTACGGGCGTAAATGCCGGTCACCTCTCTGTTGGGCAGAGGTGGGGGATAGTCAGATCACGGGTCCAGAACTTATAGTGGACACCACGGAAAAGATTGCACAAATACGACAACGTATGGCGGCAGCTCGCGACCGTCAGAAAAGCTACGCGGATAAGCGTAGGAAGCCATTGGAATTTCAGGTCGGGGACCGGGTTTTACTCAAAGTCTCACCCTGGAAGGGTGTGGTTCGTTTTGGCAAACGGGGCAAGCTCAATCCGCGGTATGTCGGACCGTTCGAGATCATAGAAAGAATAGGCAAAGTAGCCTACAGATTAAACCTACCAACTGAACTCGGTGCAGTTCACAACGTCTTTCACGTGTCAAATCGGAAGAAGTGTCTGTCAGATGAGACCCTCATAGTTCCTCTGAAGGAACTCACTATCGACGAGCAGTTGCGATTCGTCGAGGAACCAGTTGAAATCACGGACCGGGATGTTAAGGTCCTCAAGAACAAGAGAATCCCTCTTGTTCGAGTTCGTTGGAACTCCCGTCGTGGCCCAGAGTTCACCTGGGAACGAGAAGATCAGATGAAGGAAAAGTACCCCCAATTGTTCGCGAACAGTACAACCACTACTGAGGCTGAAGCTACCACGGAATTTCGGGACGGAATTCTAGATCAACGGGGGGCGGATGTGACACCCCAGGAAAACCAGTAGACGATACAACTTACCAAGCTTCCTCAGTGAGTACGTACCAAATTTCGGGACGAAATTTCTTTTAAGTTGGGGATAATGTGACAACTCGTACTTCAGAACCTGTAATTGTGTTTACTGTGACGTGTATGAACTCTATGTGACTATTTGATATGTTGATATTAACGAATAAATGCTACATGTTATGTGATTGCATGTGAATATGTATACTTGTCACGCAAGCCTCTAGGGCCGCACACTTTATCCCTCGTTACATCTCTTTCTCGGCCCACACTATGCATGACTCGAGACCAAAGGGAAACCCGTGTAAAGGGTTCGGCCCACTCCAATCACTCGCATAACACTAGGAGTAGGGGTATACTCCTCATACTTGCAAAACACTTTACACACACAAACCCTAGGAGCTCTCTCTTCTCCTCTCCCTTGTGCGACGGCAAACACCCCATCTATCTCTCGAAGCTTTGTTTCGGATCATTCCTTCTCTAACCGGTTAGTGTGTGTTTACCGATTTCATGTTTATGGATGTTGTGATATGCATGCTTTATGTGGTGATTATGGTTAATGATGTTATAAATTGTTAATGTTGATGTGCTTGAAATCGGCTCATGTATGTATAAATCGGATAGTGTTGGTATAACTCGAACGGATTGATAAACATGATTACGGAATTGTTGTACACATAAACTAGGGTGCATGCTAGTTTAAAATCGGTTGGTTTAAGGATCCGGTTGTATGTTTCGTATGATGATTTGGTTGATGGTTATTGCTTAGATCATGATTAGGGTTGATAAATGATTATGATTTGCTGTTTTGATTCGTCTGAAAACGTGATAGAAACTGTTGATTGATCTGATTGTGAAACTGCCAAAGTTGTTTGCTAATGTTACGGGATTGATTGAGCTGCAAATAAGGAAGTCTGTTACACATACATAGTCTCGACACGGGTTGCGAGCCGAGAACTCCTAGTCTCGACTCGAGACCACAGCACCGACACAAGCAGCACAACCCGAGACCACGGTTACGGGTCCGGTTGCGACTCGAGACCGTGAAGTCTTGACTAGTACATGATGACCCGAGACCTCCCCAGTTGCGACTCGAGATCTTCAGGCCAGCACAACTCGAGACCGCCTAGTCTCGACTCGAGATCTCTAGTCTCGACTCGAGACCATGAACACATGCACACCGTTTGGACATTGCACACTATTACGAGCCCAACCAATTGGGCCGCATATTTGGATTTCGTTGTTTACATGATACTGCTGTTGAACTGCCATGATTACATGTATATGCCATGATTATGCTTGTGTACAATTCATGTAGAAAATAAGTGCACTACTTGAATAAGAACCTAACTTGTATGGTCACCATGGTAGGACGTGGTTGACCACCTAATAGCTTAATTGAACTTTTCTGTGTATCTGCCGAGCAAACCAATATGAGTTCACACAGCCAAGGCATGGGATTCCCGGGTTGGGAATTGGGTTGGAAGATTTGAATTGGATAATTACTCGTACTTACGCTATTGCTAGACTATATACCATCGTCCTCAGGTTAGTCAGGACACTTACGTAAAACCTACGTAAATTAGTATCTACCACTGTCTCCCGGGTCGGGAGGACACTTACGTAAAACCTACGTAAACTCATACCTACTACTGTCTTCCGGGACGGAAGGACACTTACGTAAAACCTACGTAAACCCCACGCGTACCACTGTCCTCGGGGAAGGGCACTCACGTAAAACCTACGTGACCTTGTACGTATCCCTGTTCTCGGGCTAAGAAGAACACATGGTTGAAAATAGTCTATTAAGTATAAATATGGGAAGCCCCCACTAGTAATAAACATAACCAAGGGAAACCCCCACTATTAGTACATACATACGTGGGAAGCCCCCACTAAATGAACATACGATTTGTTATTTTGAACTTACTTTCTGTGAACTCGCTCAACTAGTTGTTGACTCTCTGCTGCATGCCTTGCAAGACCTTAGGTACTTATGGAGCTTGCACAGGGAGGAGCAGGTCGTTGTGGGACATGGATCGTGGATGCCATGTTAACGTTTAATCTTTGAACTTATGATTTACATTGGATTTACATACTTATGCTTCCGCTACTCAAATTACGTTTTGATAAACACCAATTATATTGTGATGGGTTGTTTTGACTACTTTTAATATTTAAATGCTATGTTCAATATGATTGGTGGTTTGATCCTGGTCATGTCACGCCTCCAAGCAGTGGTACTCCGCGGGTGGATTTTGGGGGTGTGACAGAACTGGTGGTTGTTGTTGTTGGTTCTGATTCGCATGTCGTGAGCTCCTGCAATCCTTAGCCTCATGACCCATCTTGAGACACTGCTGACAACGACCCTTGTTGCACTGGCCATTGTGGTGCTTGTTGCAAGTATTGCACCTTGGAAGGTTCCTCGATATCCACCCTGTCTCTGACTACCAGTAAATTGCTGACCAGGGCTCTGGTAATTATCAGTCTTTCACTGCTGTGCCTGAGACTGAGCTGTAGCTGAACCCATGCTGGAATCCCCCTCCCATTTTCGCTTGTTGTCACTGGGAGTAGCAGGAGTAGTAGCATTAGTAGCACTGATACGTTTAGGTAGCCTGTTCTGTTCCACTGCCTGATCTGTGAGGCGATGAGCAAGACGTGTAATATCCTGGATATTATCAAGGTTGGCCGATGTCACATGACTTTGAATTTCTGGTGCTAGCCCTTTGAGATACAACTCAATATGCTTGATAGGAGGGTCCACCATAGTTGGACACAAGATGGCCAGCTCGTTTGACCTTTTAGTATATGCCTCAATCTCTGACCCCGTTATTTTCAGATTGAAGAACTCCACTTCTAACTTGTGAATGTCATCTCGTGTGCAGTATTCTCGCTTGATTAGTTCCTTGAAATCATTCCAAGGGGTGGCGTTAGCAGCTACCAACCCTAACATCTGAACTTGCGCATTCCACCAAGTCAGCGCAATGCCTTCTAGAGTACTAGTGGCGTACTTCACCCTGCGAGCCTCAGGGCATTCACAAATCTCAAATACGGACTCGAGCTTTTCAAACCAATGGAGGAGTCCAACTGCTCCTTCAGTGCCACTGAATGTGCTAGAACGACAGTTCATGAAATTCTTGAAAGTGCAAACAGGTTGCTGAGCGTGTTGACCTGTTGTGTATAAGAACAGGACAATGTTAAACATGAGAGTTAGTTTAGGAGTGTAGGATCTAGAGACCCTAGTGTGAGTTGCGACTGCAGGGTATACCTCCTGCTTGTGCGGCTGCAAGTGCTGCAGCAACTTGTTCGTTAATTAGAGCCGTCAATTGGGCTTGAGTCATGTTAATGTGTCCAGCCATGATCTTCATAGCAAAGGCAACATAAGTGAGAGAGGTTCGCGAAAAATGTGATGACAGAAGAGAGTAAGCACACAAGTGTTCTCAAGTAATAGTTGTTACGTTTATCTAAGCATACCATGAGCAAGGTTCTATGTAATCTAGCAAGTAGGCAATGTAAACATGAATAGTATCACCTATAGTGTTGAGGCTTGCACATGGAGCGAAGCGTCGTTGTGGATCGTTGAGCACTGTACAGGTTATAGTCTGGTTTTAATAAAAACTTTTTCCCCTTATTAAAACCAAGTTCTCTATAACCAATGGCTCTGATACCAATCTGTCACAACCCCAAAATCCACACGCGGAATACCACCGCATGGAGGCGTGACATGACCAGGATCAAGCCACCAATCATATCGAACAATGTAAATAATAAATGTAGTTCAACCAACAATATGAACGGTGTTCAAAACATAAGTATAATATCAATGTTTAGCGGAAGCATAATGTAAAACCCAACATAAGTATTAAGTAAAAGTTTGAAATCTCTTAAATGTTTAACATGGCATCTACGATCCATGTCCACAACGACTGCGCCTCCCTGTGCACGCTCCAAGAGTACCTAACAACCTGCAAGGCATGTAACAACGAGTCAACAAACTAGTTGAGCGAGTTCACAGTTGGTAGTTTAGTTATAGTATTTGTTTTGTGCATCATTTGATCGTTCTGTACCAAGTATCGTATTAATTTCGTATCACGGTCTCCCAGACATGTTTGCGAAGATTAGTGGGGGTTTCCCATGTATTCTAGACTAGATGTATTTGTATCACGGTCTCCCAGACATGTATGCGAAGATTAGTATTCGTATCGCGGCCTCTTAGGCATGTGTGCGAAGATTAGTGTTTGTATCGCGGCCTCCTAGGCATGCGTGCGAAGATTAGTGGGGGCTTCCCATGTTTTACTAGTCTAGCTGTATCTATAGGTGTCCTACACCTAACGAGGTCAGTGGTACGTATTTCCTTAGTGACGTAAGTACAAGTAATCATACAACCCCATTCCCAACCCCGGGAATCCCATGCCTTGGTAAGAGTGTGAACTCACCTTGGTTTGCTCGGTATGCTAAGGTATGTACTCACAAACAATCAGTCAAGTCCTAAAGTACGCACGTGTACATAATCAGTTTATATTCACGAAGTTCACGCATGCATATACAATCACTGTGGTATTAAATCAGCAATCACGAATAACACAAGGCACTTAATCAAGTTCATATAAGTCATGCTCATCATTTAACGGCAGTTAATTAATCCAGTTAACACTAAACAGAATCAAATAAGGTTACTGTGCAATTACCCATTCGACGAAACACCCTTGTTTCGTCGTTACCTCCCTGCGACGAAACACTCACTGTTTCGTCGTGGCTTCCCTCGGTGAAACACAACGTTTCGTCGTGTTTGTTTCGTCAAAACTGGTTTCAGCGAAACACATCTGTTTCGCCGCCACCTATGTTTCGTCATTAAGTATCAGTTACGTCTACCAGTTATCATCTTTCAACAGTTATGCAATATTAGAAACCCTAATCGTCTACAGTCGTTTCATCCAGTCATGAGATCAACATACATTACAGTAATCATATAATGATTATCGTTCACACAGAATTCGTTAACCAAATCATACCATGGCAGTTATCATCTAGCATGAACCCTAAATCATGAGATAGTCATGTGCAACCTAGATCACGACATGTGTGAATCTGATGATCATGTTCTTTTAATCGTAACACTACCGATAGCATACAAAGTCAACATCAACCAAATACATCGGAATCGTCAAGCACTCAAGAACAATCATCACATATATTACGATATCATGATTCCGAATTCATATTGTTTACCAACACTAGCCAAACCACACAAGGGCATCAATTAACAGATACGTATAAACAGTAGGGTTTTAACACTAACCGATTCGAGATGACACGTAAGAATTCGGGAAAGAAAGATGATGGTGAAGATAGTTGTTGCCGTCACACAGTGGAGAGAGTTCTAGGGTTTCAACTTTTGCCAAAAGTGTTACGAATGGAACAGAATACTGGATAAATATTTCGTGTAACGAGTTGGGCCCTTACTGGGCCTCGGCGAATCGTGGGTCGGCGAAACACCCTGTTTCGTCGAGCTAGGGATGGTGAAACATATCTGTTTCGTCGGGTTGGTTGATGGCGAAACACTCTTGTTCCGTCGGGCCATTTCATGGTTTAACAGTCTAAGTTTTTCAACAGGTTTCATGTTATATCACCAAACATATAATTGTAACAATCACAATACCTTTAAACATATCACAACGTATACAGTTACAAAGCAAACAAGTTATGTAACTAAACAACTAAACAGTTAACGTGCAATAAATGCGAATAAGGAATCCTGGAAACTCGAGTTGTCACATGACGTGTCAAGTCTTCGTATCTTCAGCCTTGATCAGTCTTCGGGCTTCCAGAATCTCTATCTATCTCTTCCGTCTTCAAATTCTTTCTCCAACAGACTCCCTCTTAAAACATGTTGGGATTGAAGACTGGCTTTTACATGATCAGGATCAGAACCTGGCTTTCTGCTCTCAATCAGAGTCTCTGGAATCGGAACCTGACTCTTATCCAGCTCAGGTCATCCTGCACATCCTCTACCCAAAACATAAGATTCATAAAATAAGATATTAACAGATTTAAAATTGTATGCACCAACACTGACTCCCCTACTTTCAACATACAATCAGAATAACAGTAATCATTCATAAAATCATTTTTTACAGTAAAATTTTCTGAAAAACTTTTCAATCAAATTCACCCAAACCTGTTCATTATGTTCAGCACTCGGAATTTTGAAAATCGGCGTTTCAATATCAGTTGTCGAAAATCTTTTTGGATTTTTCAAAATTTTATGCTAAAACACACCGAAAATCTTTTTGGAATTTTATGAAATAACCGAAATGAAATGCAGTAAAGAAATATTTACATACAATATTTTTGTGAGTTTGTGTAAGAGGATCATATCAGTTTCTTGAGACAAATCACCAACACCGTTAAGCTTTAAACATTTTAAGTTCTAAACAATTCACTTAGATTGTCAGTATACTGATCCACTTAAATTTTCACACAAAGTTCAACTGTTTCGAGATACGAGATTAATGTTTCAGAGACTTAAACTTATTCGCGTGTCCCACCTCAGAATATACTCCCGTATCCAGATCCCAATATTCAGTCTTACAGGTGAGTATACCTAGATGATATCTGTAAGGGGTTAGATGCGAAACCGTGAGAGCTCAGGTCAGAACTTCCGTTCAGCAGAGAGATGACGGCTCGACTTTTGGTGGGTCCCCTTTAGAGGATCTTTTTTACAACAGCAATGACTATCAATTTTATTGTTTCATCAATTTGCTGAGGGCAGCGCTTTTTCAAGCATTTTCGGAAAGTAATATGCGGGGACTAGGCCATTGCTTCCGCATTATCAGAAGTCTCGGGATAATACCCCAGATATCACTAAGCATAAAGACCTAGTATCTCAGAATAAGGGGTCCTTCAAACAAGATTTCGGGGGTTACCCATATATCCGAGAGATGTTACCCACGAATTAAGCAAGTTTGAAATTTAGGTTTATATCTCGTCACAATCTATTAAATGTGCAAAAACCTACTGACACATCATCAGTGAGACCATTTATCACTATATAACTTTCCAATTCTTTAGCATGCCGTGATCGTCCACTGATGTACTATCATTTCCTCTTTTATACAACAAAACTCATTTTTGATTTTATCATGTTTTTGGCTTTTTCAAATTTTCTAATGTTTTTGGATTTTCTGTGAAATTTTTACTCCCCCTAAAATGAAAACACATTTAAAGGAAAATTTTGAAAACAAACTATACAAACAAATTGACAACCGATATCAAATCACTTCAAATCGTCATCCACTTGGCATAAACAATCAGAACTCCCCCTCACAACAAACTATTTTCCCATTGTGATTTCAAAACACTTAAGTTTGTTTTAATCAAATGGTTTTTCCAGAAAATTAGTTTTGTTGATTTTCAAATTACTTGTAAGTTAGGGGATAAACTCATCATTTGTTCTCCAAAATACTACCTGTAAGTATGGTCCAATCAAGTTCAACTTAATGACCTTGATTAACCACTTGTCAATGAAAACCTCTTTCAACCACTTACAGGTTCACTCACCAACCATAATCACTTGTGAATCAAAAAATAACAATTTAAAGATATCACCTGTAGATTTACCAAACAAACATTTCAAGAATGATGCCGATTCCTGCTCCACTTTTACCAACCTGGGAGCTCCGGCAAGTCAGGTGTTTAATCAAACATAATGTCCACCCAAGCCTGACCAGCCTTGGGTGATTTTGGTACACATCTATCCCACCAACATTTTGATTTGTAAAATTCTTTAGCACCCTTTACTTTTCTATCAACCATCTTACCGAAAATATGTTTGACTTTCTCATTGAAAGCCTTCTCAACATCAAATTCTCCCTTATCAACGAAGAATTGATTTGAGATCTCTACCTTCCCAACTTTTGACATTAAATTTTCCTTTGACAATGACGAAAAATTTTCATCGTTCATTTCTGAAACGGAATTCACAATCTTTTTCTCAACCAATGACTCCTCTGATTTTATGGAATCAGATTCATTGTCAGAATTACCCTCAGATTTAACCACCCACTTTTGTTTACTCAAATCACCTCTTCTTTTGTAAAATCTTTTTGAACTTTCTCCTTCCTCAGAAGTAAAATTTTCAAACTTTTTAACATTTTTCACAGGTTGTTCTTTCTTATCAACACAAGTCTTTCTTAAAACAGAGTTAGAAGAAACTCCCTGTTTTTTATAGTTGGACTTGGGGCAATTCCAAGCTATATGTCCAACTTCCTGGCATTTGAAACAGGTTCTTCTGTCAACTCTTTGAGCAAACTTTCTCACATTCTTCTTCACTTCAGCAAGAAACTCCTGGTTTGACTGCTTCCAGAACGGTCTCTTCTGTTCATCTTCAGAACTTCCACCTGAAACAAATTTTGTTTTTGGTTTATAAGTTTTCTGATTTTTATAATTTTCTGATGAAATAAAACCAAGACCTTTCTTTTTGAGATTACCATTATGGTTTGATTTCTTTTGGAAATTATAACCACAACCGTAACCCATTTTCTTATTTACTCTTTGTTGAATCCTTGAAGTGTAAGGTTTAGGTTTTTCAGAAAGATTTAAATCTTTTATTTCAGAAATATTAATTTCTGTTAATTTGAAAACCTTTTTGATCATTTCAGTTTTAACACTTCTTATTGGGAATTCCTCATCAGAATATAATTTGTCTGAATCATTCAACGTATATGCTACTTTGACTGATCCGTCATTCAAATTAGAATTTGATAACAGGAATTCTTTATTGTAAACCCTCTTAACCAGTGAACTCTGACACTTCTCAGACGAACTCAAACTATCTGACTTAGACTCCGACTTTGACTCTTCATCCATATCCAACACCTGATCGACAACTCTCTTAACTAATTCAGACTCATGATCAGTGTCAGATGCTGTGAATGTGACATCAATATTGTCTGGTAATTCATCAGTGATTTCAGACTTTAATTTGATGTTTAGAGCCTTTTCTACTTGTTCCTCATTTGGTTTCCTGGGGGAATAACTCTCAAAGATAGGAGGCGGACATCTGTTATACTTGACACTTTTTGTCTTACCAGTATCCTCTTCTTTTTCTTTCTTCTTGAAAGCTTCAAGACCTGCAACAGTAGGATAAACACGATCAATCAGATAAGCGCAAGTAGTATAACTCAAAAGTAACCGGTTAATCCTTTCACTCTCAATTTTCTCAAGTTCCAACACTTTCTTCAAATTAGCACAATCTTCAATATAATCATTAATGACGCTTTGCTTTGTCATTAAAGTTGCACTCATTTTGTCTTTTGCCTTTTCGATTTCTGCATTTGTCTTTTTCAAACCCTCAACTGTCCTGTTTAGAACATCATAGGACTCTTTCACATACTTCACATCAGATAATAAATCTTCTTTAATCTTTTCCAAATCAGCAATCTTTTTGTCTTTTTCTTCACAAACTTTGCAAGATTCTGAACATTTCTCACAAGGCTTAGTAACTTCAACCACCCTTTCAACTATCTTTTCAACTTCAACAAGTTTCTTGACCTCAACAATCTTTTCTATTTCAACAACTTTCTCAACTTCCACAACTTTCTCAACTTCGACGATTTTCTCTACCACTTTCTCCACTTCAATAATCTTTTCTGTCGCATTCTTAGTAACTGCTTCAACTTTTGTTTCTTCAGTTTCTGTCTTCGCATTTTCATCAGCAAGTAACTTTGCTGCTTCCAGCTCTCTCTTCAAGCGAGCAATCTTCTTCTGATTCAGCATCTCAACTTTATCTGCATAAAAAAAATTAAAACTATCAGGATCAAGGCTTTTTCTACATTTGTCAAGATACTTTTCCTCATCATCAGTATCAACATCATTTCCTAGATCTGGAAATATTGAAATTCTATTTTGACAATCTTCATTTTCACCCAAAATTCATGTAACAAGAGCCACATCTGGTCTAGTCACATCAGGCATGTACTTGTCCCAACTAAATCCCTCGGCAACAAACTCATCCCCTTGATCTATTAAACCAAAATAAGCTTTCTTGTTTGCTTCTTCGATCATTTCCCATGAGCAGTTTTCTAATCCTTTTGTTGAGGTTGTTGATCGATCTGATGAAAGATTGATTTCTGATAATAATTGTTCTTATCTTGATTTCCAGATGCTTCTTGGTTTTTACATTCCCGTTTAAAATGACCTTTTCCTTTACATCGGAAACAGGTAACATTTGACTTGTCAAAACCAAGTGGAGATGTAGCCATTCCTCGAAACTCGTCTCTGACAGTAATCTGCTGAAACTTTTCAGCTCGCCTGCATGCACTAGCCAAACACCACTTCACATCCATCAGCTCAAGTTCTTCTGCATCGATTTGGTCGTAATCTTCTTTTGTGAGCATCGGATTACCAATTCTTCCTGCAATCAAGCTTTCATACGACTCTAACATGGCTACAAGAGATGCCATGTGTTGCTTAGCCACCTCAGGAGATAGATTTTGACTGTTCTGAATGTTCAAAGTCACATTACACTGCAGATTTGTAGAGTTTTGCTTCTGAGGGCTAGGTGTATTGCTGTTTGGATCAAAGTTTGAGAATGATGAAGTGTATCCACCACTTTGAGTTGTAGTGCTAGCATTTGGACTTGTAGAACCATCAGCACTGAATGCAGTACTAGTCTTTGGACTTTGACTGGGAGTGGCCTCAAACTTGTTCCCTCGATAGTACAAACTGACATCCTGTTTTGCATTTGGATTTGTCATGATAGCTGTCTTTTGAATATCCAGCTCCTGTTCTTCAATCTTCTGGATGAATTGTGCCAAATTCATACTCTCGGACTTTCTCATGAGTTTCACAACCATCAAATATGTTCCCCACTTATGCTGTGGTAACGCCTCAGCTAGTTTATCGACCCACTCATCATCCTCTTTCTTGATATCCAACCTACCCATTTCCAATACCAGATGACAATATCTATCAATGGTTTGCTTGGTTGTTTCATGATCAAACGCAGTAAACATGTCAAACGATTTCTTCAATAAGGCCTTTTTGTTTTTGATCATATCAGCACTCCCTCTGAATTTCTGAAGCAAAGCCTCCCAGATTGATCTAGCTGTTCCGTTATGTTGAAGTAACACAAAAATATCTTCTTTAACTGCTTGCTGTAGAATGCTGATCATCATTTTTTCACTTGTGTATTTCAGTTTGCCAGCTTCTGTAAAATCATTAAAACCCTTTTCTAACCCGCGTTCATTCTTTGGTTTCTCATAATCTTTTAGCAATGAACACCATGCATCGAATCTGTAGGCTTGAACCCAGTTCTCAAATCGGTTTTTCCAACCCTGAAAATCCTCAATGTACATTAGCTTTGGTGGTTTCTGATGAGTACCCGTCTCATTCTCACTGTATACTGTTTCAGCAGCAGTAACTGGAGCAACAGGTGTCACGAACGCATTGTAAAACTCTTCAGCCATGATTTGATAACACGTTTTCAATGACAGATTATTTCGAGCGAAAAAACAAGTTGAAATGGAATCTCAGTTAATCTTGAGCGAAATCACAGAATTCTCTTGGGGCGGAATCACATTCAGTTTGGAGCGAAATCACAAATAGCTTTTTGGAGCGGAATTAGATCTGGTATCTTGGAGCGAAATCTCAAATGTACTTTGGAGCGGAATCTCAAACTATGCTTTTCGAGCAAAATCAGAGAAGTATCTGGAGCGGAATCAGCAAATTGGCAGTCTGGAGCGAAATCACCCACAACTTTTAGAGCGAAATCAGATCGGGATTTGGAGCGGAATCTCAATTTTGTCACACTAGAGCGAAATCAACAGGCAGTTTGGAGCGAAATCAAAAATGTCCATTGGAGCGAAATCACTTCGCACATCATTTTAACCCACTTTTAATTTGAATTTTGTTTTGGTTTTTTTCAAGGGTTTCTCTATGTCCAATTTTAAACAATCTGTGAAAATTTGGTCCGATTTTAACCGTAAAATCTTGTTCAGATCTAAAAAGAAGGTGTAGAAGATAGAAAATGAGGCTGTTTTAGCAAGAACTCCTCGTCCTGAGCTCTGATACCACTTATAGGATCGCGTGCTGACCCAAACGAGTCAATCAGAGGTGTTCTAATCCGATTCAGGTGCGGAAAACAAGAATCAGACACGGAAAACAGCTTGTTTCACTAAATATTGCCTTGTATATTGATTTCACAGCTATTACAATTCGAACGGCACTTCGGCAGCAGTTCGGTACCGGAAACAAGAGCAGGTATCTGATTTCGCTCTAAAAGAACTATATATAGGGGTAAGGGTTTCGCTCCTAATGACATTATGTCATTTCGCGCGAAATCACTACCTTGTGATTTCGCCCCAAATGACATATTGTCATTACGAGCGAAATCATCTCTAGAAGCGAAATCAGCATTTTGTCAACCTAAAACAACGTATTATCTCATACAACGTGCCCTGATCTAACATTCTAAGACTAAGACTCGATACAAGACGAAGTCGACAGATGTATGCACTAACAGATGATATGGCGGTGGTGAGACTTGATGATAAATCGCCTTCTTATGGTAGTCGTTGTTTCCAAAAGGGTTTTGAGCTCCACTCGCTTCACGATTTGTGCACTCTCTCTTGAAATGCCCCTTTTCCCTGCAACGAAAACAAGTAACTTTAGACTTATCAAAACCTAAAGTTGAAACATGTGCCTCACGAAAATCATCTCTGCCTGTAATTTGTTTGAATTTTTCAGCCCGTCTCAACACACTAGCCATGCACCATTTAATGTCCATCAATTCCATTTCCTCGGCATCAATTTGATCGTAATCCTCTTTTGTCGGCATTGGATTTCCGATCCTTCCTACAACTAATCCTCCATAGGATTCAAGCACGGTCACCAACAAAGACATGTGGCTTTTAGCAACTTCCTCAGTATAATTCTGATCATTCTCAAGCTTTAAGGCAATGTTGCATTGAAGAACTTTGCCACTCTTTGTTGTAGTGAACTGTGGATCATATGTTGGAAATGAAGAGAATCCTGATGTGCTGCTTGATCCCTGAGATGGTTTTTCAGAAGAACCTTTAGCATTATAAGTTGTTTCAACCTTTGGAGACAGATTTGTCTTTTCACTAACACCACTCTCGAAATACAGACTGATGTCTTGTTCTCCATCGTAGTTCTTCATCCTAGCGATCTTCCTCTGCTCCATCTCTTGAGCTTCAAGATGTTTGATGAACTCTCCCAATGTTAACTTTTTATATTCTTTCTGATTGTTTCTTAACATCATCAGGAATGTTCCCCAAGTATCATGTGGTAATGCATCAGCAAGTTTCTCAATTAGCTCATCAGTATCTTTTTTGATTCCCAATTTCAACATATTTCTCACCAAGTTACAATATCTCTCAATAATTTGCTTGGTGTTTTCAGATTTCAATCCACGAAATAGATCAAGGGCATGTTTGGCTTAGCTTATTTTCAACTTTTGCAAAAGGACTTTTGCCCAAAACAAGTCAGGAAATCCTGACTTTTGGCAAATCCAAAGGACTTTTGCCCTTCAAAAGGAAAGCCAAACACTTTCCAAAAGTCCTTTTGCCCTTCAAAAGTCCTTTTACCCTTAAAATAAGGAACCCCAAACACCCTCCAAATTCTTTCTTCATGAGAGACATTTTGTTTTTAAGCATATCATCACTACCAATAGACTTTGCTTCCAATTCGGTCCATATCGAATAAGCACTACCATCATGCTGAAGCAAATCAAAATGTCCTCTTTGATTGCTTGCTGAAGCAAATCAAAATGTCCTCTTTGATTGCTTGCTGAAGTAGACTCACCATCAATTTTTCATCTCTATACTTCTTTTTCTCATCAGCACTCATTTCTTTAATTGTTGACTGAACACCACTTTTTATGGGCCTTACATATGGGATTTCAGTGTGTTCCCAAGCATCCAAGTGATAAGCTTCAACCCAATTTCCAAAACGTTCGGACCACGCATTGTAATCATCAATATCCAAGAGCTTAGGTGGTTTCTGTGATGTCCCTGTTTCATTCTCAAGTAAGGTACTCTGACTGATAGTCATTGGACCAGCAAAGGCGTTATAGAACTCGTTGTCCATGTTCTAAATTTTTCAAAAGTTCACAAAATTTCAAGTTCGAGTGAAATCAGGTTCTGGAGCGGAATCACAATGTTCGATTCAAGCGAAATGGTAAGTCTCGAGCGGAATCAGGATGATTCACTCGAGCGGAATCACAGCCCAAACTGATTTAAGCGGAATTAGCACTTGGAGCGGAATCACAGATAAATCTCGAGCGGAACCACAAAACTCGAGCGGAATAACTGATTCCGCTTCAAATGCTTGAGCGGAATTAGAACCTTAGACACCAAATGCGTGATTTCGCTTGAAATTCAAGCGGGATCACCAAACCCTTCGTTCGAGCGAAATTAGATTCTAGGGCATTTTTACCACTTTTAAGTTGTATTTTAAGTTGAAAGTATCAAGGGTTTGTTAAATGTCAATTTTACACAATATGTCAAAAATTTGGCCGATTTTAGCCGTGAAAATTTGAACAATTTAAGAAAAGAAGGTGTAGGAATCAGAATTTTCCAGTGTAAACGAACTAAACAGTAAGAACTCTTCCTCCTGAGCTCTGATACCACATGTAGGATCATGAAACGACCTAACGAGTCGATCAGAAGAGTGTTCAGACAGAATCAGAGGCGGAGTTCATTGATTCTGTCTTTGTTTAGCTTGATTTCACTATTAACTGTCTCTTGTATTGATCAGAAAACTGTTACAGACGCGGAGACACTTCGACGGAGCTTCTCCGTCGGAAATCACAACTGAACTACTGCTTCCCTTTGATTCCGCCCCAACTGACCTTTATATGGGCCAAGGGGTTCCGCTTGAACATGCACATGCATTTCAAGCGGAATCAGACAATACATTTCGAGCGGAATCTGCTACAAACTCTTCGAGCGGAATCAGGATATGATGTGATTTCGCTTGAAATGACATTGTGTCATTTCGAGCGAAATCAGCACTAATTCACATATCCTCGATTTCCATGCACTATACAAACAGTTCTATACTAAGACTTGAACGAAGATGAAGTCGACATACAACTGCACCAACAATAATCTAGTTTACATATATACTATATGCTATTAATAGCATTTATACATAATGATAATATTTTGGTTAACACGCATTATAAAAGTAATCACACGGGATTTGTAACATTTTTATATTATTAATCAACTTTCATCTAGCTAGTCATTCTTTGATCACTTCCATGGTTCTACATGACTACAATAGACTACAAATGTTGCTTTGTTCATACACATATGTAGCTAAATTACCAACATGAAATTGAAACACTTTTTTAAGAAAGTGAGATGATAAGACACCATCGACATCATTTGACTATGTTTGTCCACCAATTTCATCTAATAATATGCTATACATGCATTGCTAACATGGTGTCATGTAAACCTTGAAAGCATATGTAACTCTTTAATGAGCGTCAATAAGCTATGCATGTGGGGCCTATTTATTTCAATCAACCAGAATTTTTTTTTGTTTTTCTTTTTCTTTTTTTTTAATATTATTTAAAGAGGGCTTTAAAGGGAGTGTTATGCCACACGATGCAAATTAACGATAAAGCCCTTCGATTATGTGATGGATACATGGCGCTGATGTGGCATCATATAGTTTAATAGTGCCAGAAAGTCTCTTATTATGGGAAATACGTGTTGTTGGTTAGTGTGTGCATTGAATTCACTAGCAAAACACGCGTTGTGTTTATCATATACGATGAAAAGGTGATACGTGAGGTTCGTTTTGCATACTATTAGAATATAAGTATTTTGTGTAATGCAATATTATACGCGGATAAAGGTGATGTGTGGCCAGGTGCGGACTCATATAGAGTGGGTTGGGGCCCGCGGACCCCAATGCTTTTAAAAAAAAATTAGTAGATTCGGTATATAAATTGTATAAGGACCCCATAAATACAATTAGGTTGACACCATAGAAAGAAAAAAAAACTGGTGTAGTGGTAAATCCTTCTATTTACCAACAAGAGATCATGGGTTCAATCCTTGTATAGCTTGTATTTCCTTTTTTTTTAAATCCAGTTCAAACCTTGCTATGACCCGACCTGAACGTGGACCGACCCGAAAATTTTAACGTTTTATTATGAAAATTTTGAACACCGAAAAAAATGGACCCTATTGAAAAAAAATCATGGTTCCGCCACTATGCGTGGCGCATTATTGCAGCGTTGATTTCTTTTAAGCATTACTGTTGTGATATATCACATTCAAAATAATGAAATATAAGTAAAGGTAGTTTTAAGAATTTTCAAAAACAATACTATACTAGTAATAAGACCCGCGCGCGTTGCGGCGCGGGTACATTGCAAACGTCAAACGGATTAGTCCAAGCGTTATGTGATACGCTAGCTTTATGTGATACGCTAGATTTATGAAAACATGTGTTTCGATGTATCCGATTGAATTCAATGTAACATATAGTTGAACTGCGATTGGATCAAAACATAACGCAAATCGAATTTATACCGTATAATTATAACGTATTATATGCGACCCGACTAACCTGAATTTATATTGTCAAGTCAAAAACTCTCCAGGGGTGAAAGTAACATTTTACAAAGTTCATAAAAAGTTATGGAGTTAAAAATTACATTTCCTAAACTTAAGGACTAAGCAGGGGTAATAATAAGATTTTACAAAGTTAGGGGTAAAAAGAAAACTATGATAAAGTTGAGGGTATATAAGACACTACCACAAAATTGGAGGGTAAAAAGCATACTACTTTTATAAAAATGTTATTTATGTTCGATTGGATCAAAACATAACACAAATCAAATTTATACCGTATAATCATAACGTATTATATGCGACCCGACTAATTTTAATTTATATTGTCAAGTCAAAAACTCTCGAAGGGTGAAAGTGGTATTTTAAAAAGTTCATAAAAAGTTATGGGGTTAAACATTACATTTCCTAAACTTAAGGACTAAACGGGGATAGTAATAAGATTTTACAAAGTTAGGGTTAAAAAGAAAACTATGATAAAGTTGAGGGTATAAAAGACACTACCACAAAATTAGAGGGTAAAAAGCATACTACTTTTATAAAAATGTTATTTATGTTTGAAAAAACAAAAATAGGCAACATGATAAGTCAACAATGACAATCCCTTTGATTCAAGATTCTAGAAGCTTAAATGAAGAAGCTGGTCGGTGTCAAGCCACCAACTCTCTTCTTTAAGATAGTACTAGTAATAAGACCCGCACGTGTTGCGGCGCGGGTACATTGTAAACGTCGAACGGATTAGTCCAAGCGTTATGTGATGTGTTAATCATATAATAATGTGCGTTTCGACGTATTCGATTGAACTCAATGTAACCTATAGATGTGTTGCAGTTGGATTAAAATGTAAAGCAAATCGAGTTTATACTGTACAATCATAATGTATTATATGCAGCTCAACTAACTCGAATTTATACCATCAAGTCAAAACGTATTATATGTGACCTGATTCATATGCAGAAAACATACAAAATAAAGGCCGAAAGCGTATACCAAATTTACGTCAAAATATAAAAAGCAAAGTTTAAAAGTTGAGGGGTCGATATAAAGCATATGTGCCAAAACGTAAACTACCAAAGTATAGGTAAAAATGCAAGTTACAAAAGTAGAGAGTAAAAAAAGGAAAATTCTATATACAAAAAATATGAATTACACTACTATAAGCTAAAAGTGGAAATTTTGAAAGTCAAAGATTGTGGTTTCACCAACTTTATACTTTAAGTAATATAGAAATTAGTAAAAAGCTAGGGATTTAAAAATGCCAATTGTTAAAGTAGAAGAATAGTAAAGTTAGTAAGGAACTAAAAATGATAACTCCAAAAGTGGAGGGGCCGTAGCAAAGCTGAGGGGCTTCAAATGAAATATTGTAAAAGTTTAGGGGAGGTAGCAAAGCTGAGGGGCTTGAAGTGTAAAATTGTAAAAGTTTAGGAGGGTAAGGCAAAGCCCGTGGGGGACTAAAATTGATTAGTCCAAAAGTGGAGGGGCTGTAGCAAAGCCGAGGGGCTTGAAATAAAATATTGTAAAAGTTTAGGGGGTAGCAAAACTGAGGGACTTGAAACACAATACTATAAAAGTGTAGGGGAGAAGACAAAGCCGGTGGGTCACCCACCGAATTTGTGTTTTAAGATATAGTAGAATTTATTTGTTATGGAAAAAAATAATAAATGCATGAAAACAAATGAAGGTGGGCTAAATCGTACATGGACTCTGGTACACAATAATTAAAATATATCACAGCATATATGTTTATATACTTGACTTCCAAGTTTGTAATCAAATTTTGGACAATTATGATTTCACGAGGTTAACAAGTTTTGGACAATTATGATTTTGGACAAGTATGCAACATTTGCATTAACTTCATATACTTTAGTACAAGTTTTATATTGTTAATATTTATTAAAATAAAACAATATTTGTGTAAAAATATAGCGAACACACATATGATAACTATGAAATGATGATGGTAGTTGAAGTTCCAAATTACTTGATCATATAGTACTCAAGTGATTTGTCAAGTTAGTTTTCTTCAATCATGGGAGATCATGGGATGTACTCTTCATTATCTTTCTTCATTTTACGACTTCAGCATCACATCACCACTCCTTTTATCTTTTACTGCATCTTTCAGCTGACCCCCATCCTTCCCCATCGTCCATCTTTTTTAATTTTTTTAATAGAAATTATATTTACAAATTTTAAAACAATTAAATAACCCTTAAAAAATAAAAAATAAATATATCATAAATTAAATCTTTTCAATAATACTAAGAAAAACATTATTAAATAATAACAAAATACATGATTAGAATTTGACTGCCGTATGGGAGATGCCTTACAACATCCCAAGCTGCCATATTGGCAAACACCGTGTCGCTACTTTCCAAATAGTGTTAGTCATTAGTAAGGTTGTAAAAATCCTGACTACGCGCCAATTAATCCTTGATTAATCGCCGATTAATCTCGATTAATTTCTGACTAATTACAATCAATCACGATTATATCCGATTAATCCCTAGTTAATCCCGATTAATCGCTAGTCCCCATCTCACCCCACCCCACCCCACCCTACCGGCCGACCAGTGGTGGACTCAGGAATTTTTCCATGGGGGTGCGGAACATTTTTAAAAATTTTAGGCCCCTAGTTATATGAGTAAAAAAATAGGTTCGTATCGGGTCGGGTCGGGTCATGTAAAACAAACGAACATCAAACTAAATTTTATATAATAATCAAAAACATGTAAAGTTTGTTACAAACATAATTAAAACGTCGACGCCCTACGGGTTTTCATTTTTTGAAATCTATCAAAAACATCACTTAAAACTAAATTTTTAAACAATTCTTTCTCTATATAACATAAGTTCATCGCTCCATAACATAATGTTTCAATTTTAATTTTCAACTATTCAAGCCTAGAAATCATAACGTTAGTTGTAATCACCCTAAAAATATATAAACAACATAATCACCCTAAAAATCATCTAAAAAACCATAAACAACGTCAAAACACACAAAATTTCAAACCTATTTAACAACTTTATTACCTTTTTTTCTCCTATAATATCAACCAAAATCATCAAAATACAAAGAAACTTACCCGTGTTCGGATTCCGGTTAGATTTGGTGTCAAACGACGGTAGTATGGTGGCTGATTACGGTGGTCACCGGCTGCTGGACTGTTGTCGCTGGGTGGTGTTGTTCGTTGGCAGTGCAGGGACGCAAGAGAGGGAGAGAGCGGGAGAGAATTTCTAAAGGTTTTGGGCTTTAATTATTTTATTATAGTTTGAAATATTGTTGGGTTTGGTTAATGGGCTAAGACTTAGTGGGCTAGTTAGTTAGGAATTATAAGTGGGTAAATGTATGACTATTTGAGTTTAGTTAGTTAGGTATTAAAAGTTATATAATTTAGGTAGTATTTTTTTTTTTAAATAAGAGTTTACCAAAAAATTAAAATATAAATTGATAACACTTTTTACCTAAGAGGTGCGTTCAAGGTGCGGTCGAAAAATCCAACGGGTGCGGACGAAAAATTCCAAGGGGTGCGGACGGGATTTTCAACGGAATTTAACACTAATTTTTTTTTCCCTGGGGGTGCGCCCGCCCACCTTGAAGTGGGCTTGGGTCCGCCCCTGCGGCCGACTAACGACTATCGATTTCTACAACCATGGTCATTAGTCGTTTTCAATAGATTGATTTCATCCGTATTAATTCTCTTGTGACTATAGAGGTTTTTAAGGACATGAAACCTCATCAACTTCTGTCTCAACTCAACTTAGAGTGGAGTTAATGGGGCGTACAATATTTTTCATATTGTATTGTAGGGTGAAAAGATTCAATACGCGCCTCTAAAAATCAAATGAAGTTTGTTAGTACCACGACTACGACTACCGTTACCGCTACCCCTACCGCTATGACGACTACCGCTACCGCCACGGCCACCGCCGCCACCACTACCATGTCCGTCACGACCATGACCACCACCACTACCTACCCCTACCGCTACTACTAATACTAATAATAACAACTTGCGTTCTATGCTTATTTATTTTTAATAATAATTTATTCATATAATTTGATTTTTTAGTAACTTGCATTCTATATTTATTTTCAATATTGCGATATAAATTTTATTGAAAAGAGCCGATTTTTTTTTCAACAATATAAATTTTATTGTAAATAGGTGTTGTACCTCTATTGTACCAAATCCAAACCGATCAAACAATATATTATTGGTACCGGTATTTATTTGTATTGTTTTAGCTTTTAATAATCTGACACCGTACCTCTATTATACCGTACAGAACAACATCAGTACTTGTACATATATTCATATTTTTATTTCCTTTGTGATAACGGATTCCGTGCCGCTACCGTATAAACTGAAATCGATCAAATAATATTGGTATTGGTACTGGTAATTTTTTCACTAAACTAACACTGTATCGCTACCATGCCCTACCGAACAACATCGGCATCGGTACCGGTACTTGTATTTGTTATTACAGTTTCCGATTTTGATAGTTTTTCGTTTATAAGACGTTTTCTACATGATAAGCGAATATCGGCACTAGTACCTTGATGATCTAAACCAAACGATACCATTTGAACATCGGTGCTGGTACCGGTGTTCGTTTCTATTGTTTTCAGTTAATGTAAATCAAATGTTGATTTCTATATCGAGTGCATGTATCGGACTAGTTCTATAACGAACTGAACCAAACCGTTACCAATCGAATGTATGCGATAACGTACCGCCGCGATGGAAGGGCAAATAACCTAGTTATTATTATTTAAAAAAAATATTCCATCGATGTCACCACCTTCGTTGACAGCATCATTAATGGCTTGGAACATGGAGGAAAGGGGCGTCTACTCCGTTAAAGACTTGAAATAGTTGGTTGAGGTAGTTAGGTAGTAGATAACGTGAAGGTGATTAAGGTGTGTGATCTAGTATTAAATTAAATTTAATTTAATTAAATTGTTAGAGTAGCCATAACAACTATACATATCATATGATAATGTAGTTATGGGAAGTTGATTGTTGTCTCTCAAGGAACATTTGTTGCGATTTTGAAAAAACTAGAATTATGCCCATGTGTTATGGTTGTAGTGTAAAACCGTGCCAAATAGCACCAATACATTGAAGTTGCGGCGTGTTAATACAAATAAATTAGACGAAAACGTAAAATATAGAAATGAATAACTAAGTCGATTTAAGACTCACGTGTTGCGACGTACTGTCAAACGTGAAAAATAGTCATAAAGACGTTGAACCACACACGCACGTTACGCCGTGTTAACTCGCAAATTTTATAATGAAACGTAAAGAGAAACTAAGTCGATTTAAGACTCACGTGTTGCGACGTACTGTCAAACGTGAAAAATAGTCATAAAGACGTTGAACCACACACGCACGTTACGCCGTGTTAACTCGCAAAATTTATAATGAAACGTAAAGCGAAAAATTGCGAAAATTAAAAAGTACAAAAGACCAAAGTTAAAATAAAAAAGTTATAAGGTTAAATTGCAAATAATAAAAAGTTTGTGGATAAAGGTGAAGAAAACAAACTTTACAAGTTTAGATTTGAAAAAAAAAAACAAAACAAAAAAAAAAGTTGAGTTAAAAGTATTTTTTTTCGAAAAAACCCTAAAGCAAGAGATATAGTATCATACATAAAAAAGTTACTAATTTTATAGTTTGTAAATAGAATTTAGTTAAACAGTTACTTAAACATGTAGCTACCATATTCACTTCATCTATAGGAATCACACAAATTGTTGAGTATAACATAATTATAAATACGTTTAATCCATTTATTTAAAAAACTAGGTAAGTTATTTGTGTGATACACGGACTCAACTAATATGTTTTGTAAATTTATGTTTTGTATTAAAATTATAAATACAATGTAAAAATTTATGAAAGTTTGTTCAGTATGAGTGTGTTTATGATTGTAAGTAGTTGGGCTAAATATTTTACTTAATAACATATTACATGGTTCAAAATGATCTGCCGAATGATTGAGCAACTTATTAAAAGAAGGTTGTTCAAGACTTCTAGTGATAGAAAAATTATAGTTACGGGTGAACATAGATATATAAAAATCATTCGACGTATTAACAAAATAAAATAATAATAATAATAAGAAGAAGAAGAATAATAATAATAACAATAATAATAATAATAATAATAATAATAATAATAATAATAATCTTCATTCATATAGCAATCTAACAAATTTGGACATTAATATTTGGGTTATTGGATTTTAATAATCCTAAGTTTCACATGTTGGCCAACAATAATCCCAACTTTAAAAATTCCCTCAAACGATCCCAACTTCAAAAAATTTGGCTTCTATTGATCCTTTTCAAACATATAAGAATTTGGCATCCTTAATAGATTCAAATGCACCTATAAACTTCTTAATTAATTTAGGTGCACCTATATTAGAAAATGATCAATGATGGTCAAATTTTTACAAGTTGGGATCGTTTGATAGATTTTTAAAGTTGGAATTATTATTGGCTAATAGGTGAAACTTATGATTATTAAAATCCAATAACCCTTAATATTTCTAAATAATAATCACAGTGATCCAAAAATTTTTAGTAGAATCCAAAAAACAAAATCCAAATACATAACTTTCAATAAACAATCTTCCTATACTAATAAACAAAAATCTTTTTGTACACGTGTCACTCTCTGGTGCCTCCTCCCTTTTAATAATAATATTACATATTTATTTTTATACACAAAATATAATATAATATTAATTAATATAGTTAGAGATAAACGTATAAATTCAAATTAAATTAATAATTATCTATAACAAATATAAATATATCGAATAATAATCTATAACAAATATAAATGTATCAAATAATATCTTATACTATATAATAAAATAAACCATTTTAAGACACTTACCATTATATTAGGTCATCTCTTATAGATAATTATTATTTTAGTTTAATATCTTTTAATTAATTATAAATAATCATCCTATTAAATATTATTTAGTTTAATTTAATATACGTGTGAACTCAATAGAAATTTCGTTATATTTAAGTGGAGGGAAGACTCAAAAGATAAGTTTTCCACGTTTTTCCATTGTGGAAGTTACATGAAACCCCTTCAAGTTTGGGTTATTGACGTTTTTGTCCCCATGTAACTCAACTAAGGGGCTGTTTGTTAACATCTTAATGGTTAAGTGCTGAATCAGTAAGAGGTCTGAATCATTAAGTGCTGAACCAGTAAGAGGTCTGAAACCAGTAAGAGGTCTGAACCATTAAGAACCTGTATTATGCTTAACCGTTATAACTTTTTATTATATGATATATAAAATTAGATTTATTCAATTCATACATTACACGGGGTTTTTTAAGGATATATATATTTTTTTTTATTATTTAGTGCAGAAAATTACATTTATTCAAACCGTGTAATGCGCATATTTTTAAAGATGTATTTTTTATTATTTGGTATATAAAATTACATTTATTCAACCCGTGTAATGAATGAGGTTTTTTAAAGATGTATTATTTTATTATTTGGTAAATAATATTACATTTATTCAACCTTTATAATACACGTGGTTTTAAAAATATAACTTTTTATTTGGTATATAAAATTACATTTATTCAACCCGTACAATATGGTTCTTATAGATATAACTTTTTATTATTTAATATATAAAATTATATTTATTCAACCCGTACAATAAATGCAGTTTTAAAGATATATTGTTTTATTATTTAGTATATAAAATTTATTTATTTAACTCCGTGTAATACACGGGGTTATAACCTAGTTAGTTATAAAGAAAATAAACATAGAACCAAAACTTAAAAAATAAAACATAAAATTACGGTAAAGTAAACTAAATAGTGGTGTAGGTCAGAATTACGTAAGAAACTAACATTTGTATAAGAGTTGAATTCATGAAAAAAATTGTATATGCAAATTACATGCACATAATTAGGCTTTTATGTTTCAGTGTTTCGACAGGCGCTATCCTTTAAGTTTAAAAATTACACTGTATGTCCTTTATGTTTGCAACTATTAACGGGCGGTGTCCTTTCTCATAAACCCAGTTATCTTTTAATGTTAAAACCCCTTGTCTCTCTCAACTTGAAACATGAGGGGCCTTTTATATAAAAAGGTGAAACATTCAAAAACAAAACTAAAGCATCAGCCGCCATCTTCTACGTTTATCCCGCCGGCAATTTCGCCGGATTCCGGCAACTCTGGAACCCCATTTCTACGCTTTTTCGGTCCGTTTCTTTCGCGATAAACATCATCTCCATCTTATAACAACTTAACAACGAAGTTTCAGCATGTATTTTCCCTATAATTATATCTAATTCTTCAAAGATTTGTTTCGACTGTGGATGTGATTGATCACCAGGAAGAAATGAGTGAACTTGATTGTTTGAGCTCAACATTATTAACACCAGGCTCCTTTTTCACTCTGTTGACTTTCATGATTGACCTTATAGTCGTCACGTCTTTCCATCTACCCGTTTTCCCATAAATATTTGACAACAAAACATAATATCCATATTCTATCGTTTGGTTCCATTTCATTTTGTTAATAAATTCATAAGCTTCATTGATTCTCCCCGAATGCCCCAACAAATCGACATACAAGCAAAGTGTTCAAGCCTTGGAACGATTTTATATTCATCCGTCATTAGTTTGAAAAATCGCTTTCCTTGATCTAATAATCCAGCGTGGCTGCAGGCTAACACAACATCTCGTGTTTGCATTTCATCAAACACCTTCCGGTATTGCAGCAACTCAAAGATGAAGACGAAGTTCCGGGTTCGCTGCTGATGCTTTTGTTTTGTTTTTTCAAGATCTAGGTGAGAGAAAAACCTTGCTGGTGAACTGATTTTGATCTTGATAAACAACCTGTTGTTGTTGTTGTGAAACCGAATAAATCCCATCTTGTTCTTGCTTTTTGGAATCAATCAACCGATTTTCAAAACCCCCAATTTAGTTCATAAGATTCAGGTCGCTATCATCATCTCCATATACTCTACTGTTGATCAAACTTGAGAAATATGAACTGGGTGCGGATCGGTATAGGGTTAAACCCGAATTCACGGTTGATTGACCCGCCTGCTGTTGTTGCTTATTGTACTGGTGGTGAAGATCTGAATCCATAAAGAAACCCTAAAAACAATTGTTATAAGATGGAGATGACCCGCCTGCTATTGTTGGTTAATGTTTCACTTTTTTACATAAAAGGTCCCTCATGTTTGAAGTTGAGAGAGACAATGGGTTTTAACATTAAAAGATAACTGGGTTTATGAGAAAGGACACCGCCCGTTACTAGTTGCAAACATAAAGGACATACAGTGTAATTTTTAAACTTAAAAGACAGCGTCTGTCGAAACACTGAAACATAAAGGACGAAAACTGCAATTTAGCCACAAAATTACAAATAATAAATAGGATAATATGATACTTAACATCACTACAGATGGATAGTCCAATTTAAGATTGCAAAAAGCTAAGCTTGCCATATAATTGGCTTCCTAGCAATATTGAACTTGAGATAATATCACATGCATACATATATTATCGGAGTTTCATATTATAATTATAATTATAAAACGTTTGAATTGCAGATAATAGCACATAGTTTAACTTCTTAAAAGTGGATACTTGATGTGAATTTGAAATCGGTTTTGATAGCAAATATATCTACTACTTCTAATAAAACAAAATAATTTTCAGCCACTTGTCATACTTTTAACCTATTACTTGACACTTGGCATTAGACTAATCCCTATTTTCTTCTAATGACCGCCAAAACCACATCCCTCACTCTTCTTTTCTTTTCCTTCTTCTTTCTTTAACCTAATTAATATTCACCACCATTTCACACAAAAATCTCTTCAACTTCACTCCAATCATCTTCCAAGAATACCTTTGGTTTCCTTATATAACAATGAAATTCGCTGGATCTACATATATTCATTGGATTCGAGTCTTCTGGTTCTTCATCGACGTCTACCTTTTCTTATTTCGGCGATTCAGAGATTCTCAAATCGATATACAAATCTGTAAGTTGTTTATGTTAAATTTCTTCTTTAATCATTATCATGTGTTTTTTCGTTTCTTTAATTTCTTAAAATTATGTTTATGTTGAATTAACCCTAAATATGATTGTCATTGAAAAATCTGTTGATTTTGGGGTTTTAATTTATGGTTTTCTATAAAAATATGATGTTTATGCAAAACCCTAAACCCGATTTGGATGCTGAATAATTTTAATTTCTAATGTTTTTTCATTCAATCAAGTTTATATGAAACCTTATATCCGATTGTTATGTAATATATGTGTTAAGTTTTATTTTAATTGATGTAAATTAATATTATTTGATTGTAATTGTTAATAATTTTGTGATTATGATTCAACAGTCTATATCCGAATTTGCATATAAAAATCAATTGATTTTGGGGTTTTAAGATTTTGTTTTCGAAGATGAATATTTTTTATTTATCATGTTTTTTTGTATTATATTAATTAACTTTATAAAAAAACGTAGATCCGATTGTTATATAATATAGATTTTTATGAATTTTTATGAATTAATCTGTTTATAGGTTTTTTTCAATTTGATATTTTCGTTATTTTTTGTGTTATAGAACTCCCGATTCAACTGATTGTAATGGAAAATCAGTTTTTTTTTTTTTTTTTTTTTTTTTTTGTTATTTCACATGTTTATGTAATCTATCAAATTTTTATGTAATCAATTTATTTTTTATGATATGATAATATGATTTTCTAATTAGTTGACATAACTTGCTTTGCACATTATGTTTATGATAGATAGTTGTTTTCATATTAATTTTTTCATGAATTTTCTGTTTGATTGCACAATTGGATTATTTTGTTTGTAATTATGTTGAATGCATAATAATTTATCTGATGTCGTTTGTTTATGTAAACTGTTTTTTAGGTATTTACTATGGGTGAGAGTTCATCAAGGTATTTTGTATTCATTTTAATTATTTTGTAACAATAACCTAAACATGTTTTACTTTATTAACATTTGTATTTTGTAATTTAGTTACAGAGCACCCTGGTTCTGTAGGGAAATGAATCGAGCAGACCAACTTATTATGGTAAATGAATAATTTTTTATTGAGTTATTTGTGTTCTTTTTTTTCTTCTTATCTAATACAGTTTACTATAATTGTTTTGTTTAAATCTTTTGAGTATAATTATAATTCGTTTTTCCATTTTATTGTTTTATTAGGCCATTCCAGATGACGCTGCGTCCAAACTATGGGGTGTTGACAAAGGCCCTACTAATGTTATGATACACACTGAAGATGGCTGTGTCTTTAATGTTTTTTTAAGCGCTTCTAAAGGGAAGTTATTTTTTTTCATGGTTGGTCCAATGTTGTAGGACACTTGGGACTAACCAAAGGATGTTTGGTAGTTTTTAATCCACTAGATCCTACTACTTTTAAATTAACAAGTTTCGTTGATGGAGTTAGTCGTGGCTCTTCCTGGACATATATGCTCTCTCCGTCATGTAATTTTTATGTAAGATAAACTCAGATATTATTTTTCCTAATGTATAGAATTATTACTTTAGTTATATTAATAGTAACCTTTTTTTCTTTTGTTTTTTATCATCCTACAGGTCATTCCTCAATGTACTTTGCCGAAAAGTTACGATTATTCCTCAAATGATGTAAGCTCTACTGTAATGATAGACAACAAAACATTTAACGTTTCCATTGTAACATCTGACGGTAAAGTTGGTTTTACCGTTGGTATGGACATAATTGTCAGTCTGTTTCAGTTGGAGGTTGGTTGTTTATTGTTATTTACAAAAGGTTTTGGTCATTTTTTCTATTTAAAAGTTTTTGAAAAAAACGGTGTTGAAATCAATTATCCTGATGTAGATGTTGATGAGGTAAATTACATATTGATACTTATTTATAAATTTAATATATATGCTAATTTATTACATGTTATATATATATTAATTTGCAGGCTGAAGTTGCACCCGTAGATGCTGAAAGTGAAATTGATGAACACATAGATGGTGGTGTTACTCGGTTTGTTCGTACGGCTGGTGAAGATTATTTTGTAAGTTTGAATATACTTTTACAAACTGCTTAAAAACAAGTTTTCTCATTTTTTTACTTTATAAACATTCATATTTATTATTAATTATATTTTTACAACAATGCAGAGAATCCCTGATCCTGTTTCACGCAAGGCTAAACTTGATGAAGGTTTAAAAGATTTGACCATAAGATTTTTGCATATGGATCCGCCACTGCAGATTACCAATGGTACAAGACGTGAAAAAAGAAGCAACGGTCGTGGTTTTCGATACGCTTTAACCTGTTGGAAGAAGTTCATGAAAGCCGCTCGAATTAAGGTCCGTGACCAGGTTCACTATTCTTTTGATGAAAATGAGCAGGTTTTGAGTGTTGAGAGGGTTGTACCTTACGTTACGCGTAGTAATTAGTTATATGATAATTACGGCATGTTTTTTGCCTTTCCAGTTTTTTGGTTTTAACATTGGTTTTGGTTTTCAATTTCAAGTTTTTATATAATTTTCATATCTTAACTGTTATTTTAATCACTATATCCCATGTCTTTAAAGTTGAATCTATGTTATTAGTAGTTTTTATTTCCACTACATGTATGATATATCAAAAACGATATACAAACTACTTATAAGGATAAAATTAAATTGATATATTCCAATATTAACATTGGTGATTAATGTTTACAAATAATATAGTGTTTATATAACTCACTGTTTAATCTGTTATAATAATATTGCTGTATATTTTGTAATCGTGAGAATTTAATGTATAATATATTTTTATGGCTTTTAAAAAATATAAAAAATTTAAATTTTAAACATTAAAGTCAATCATATTTATAACTGATTGATATAATACCTTTTAATTTTAATCATTTAACATGATTTAAAATAATCACGATCCTATTCGTGATTTTATCTTTTTATTTTCTGCACATAGATTATAGTGTTGTTATTTCTAGATTGTAGAAGATTGTATTATGTACTTAGTCCTACATATAGAATATAACACTAAGTATTATGAATTAGTAGTACATTGTGACAACTCGAATTTTCACGATTTCCATCTTCGCATTTATTGCACGTTAATTGTTTGGATTGTTTGTTTTCACGACTTGGTTGTTCACAACTGTACGCGTATTGTGATTTATATGATTTATATGGTGTGGGGATTTAATGTGTATGTAATATATGTTTTGGTTTAATAGCGTGACTAATATCAACAAACTTGGAATCTATGAAATCACTAACCTAGCCGAAGACCTCACCATATGAAATCACCCTCATGAAAACACTTTCTTGGTGAAAACACAATATGTGTTTTCGTCCAGCATATGACCAACGAAAACCAAATGGGCCTTGGCCCACTGATGATTTAGTATATGATATTTCCAACCTTTACGTGATAATTTTTAGTCGGCAAAACCCTAGAGCCTTATTCACTTGTGCGACGGCAACCCCAAGAATTCATCCTTTCCTCTAATCAATCTTGTGATCTATCATCACGGTTAGTCGCACTATTGTTTGAACTATGAATGATTTCATATCTGTATGCGTATGTGGTTGATTGGATGCTGATGTTATGTGACGATGTTATACCTTTACATGAATTGTTGGGATTGAATCGATTTGCATGTTAGGGATCCGTATATGTTCTAATGCAAGATCGGCTGTTTGATACTATTGTTTGTGTTCGATTAATGTTGATGATCTTGTTATGTTAATAGTATGACAGTAAATTAATTGCAGATAGTGATTCTATGTTTACACATATGCCAACTACTAAATGATCACAACTTACTGTCATTAGATATTGTCTGTATGATGAAACGATGTAACTGTTGCCGATGATGATGATTAAGATTTGTTTTGTTGCGTAACTGATGTTGTTGATGGGCGATGAAGCCGGCGAAACCCCCCCCCCCAACGAAATCCTCACCTCAACGAAATCACCTTGGGGATTTCGGCCCAAAGTGATTTCGTCACTCAAAGGTTTTCGGCCCAATCAGTTCTCGGCCCAACAAGTGTTTTCGGCCCAAGTATGTTTTCGCCAGCAAAGGATTTCGGCCCAAGTGTTTTCGACTCAATGTGTTTTCGGCCCAAGCTTGGTTTTCGCCCATTAAGTGATTTCGCTTGGTGATCTGTAACTTTGTATCTCGTATGTTAAATTGTTACTTGACTAACCCTGTTATATGTAGTAATTTAGTTAAACGGGTTAACTCTGCTATGCATGTTTAGAATGTAAACTCAGTTAAGACTATTAACTCTGGTTAGTTTAAGTACCCTGTTAAACTTGTTTACCATGTTACGTCACTAACTCGGTTGAGAGTGTTATTGGATAATATACTAGAGTAAACTGTGAAAGACTGTTAAGGAATAACTAAGTTAAAATAAGCTGAGGAAGCCTATAAGGTAAAGCTTGAATCGCATGAATTGATTAACTGCTTTTGTGTTACCTGACGTAAACTGTCAAATATACCTTGTGACATAGAGTATATGTGAAACTTTACCAACATATACTGACTGTGAGTACGTGCACACAATAGGACTTGACTGATTTCGTTGTGAGCACTTAACTTAGCATACCAAGCAAACCCAAGGTGAGTTCACACAGCTAAGGCATGGGTTCCCGGGTGGGAATGGGATTTGTTGATTTATTGTACATACTCAGCTGATAGAATCGAACGATAAGATACAACTAGACTAGTAACACTTACTGAACTGATCTTCGCACACCTGCCAAGGGTTGGCCGCGATATTATGACTGACTTCGCACACCTGCCTTTGGAAGGCCGCGAACTAAACTTACTAACATCTTCGCACACCTGCCTGGTAGGCCGCGATACAAATAAACCTAGTCTAGAATACTTGGGATAGTTATCCCCTAATCTTCGCATACCTGCCTGGGAGGCCGCGATGGAAATATGATACATGATATAAACGAACGAACATACTATTACTCACACTATACTATTACTGAACTGTTAACTGTGAACTCGCTCAACTAGTTGTTGACTCTCTGCTGCATGCCTTGCAGGACCTTAGGTACTTATGGAGCTTGCACAAGGAGGAGCGGGTCGTTGTGGGATTCGGATCGTAGACATTATGTTAAACAATTGAACTTATAACTTTACTTTGGATTTTTATTATTACGCTTCCGCTATTGATACTATGTTTGGTTTAGAACATCAATCGTATTGATTTGGGTTTTAGGAATTATCTTATTTACATTATGCTATGTTCAATATGATTGATGGCTTGATCCTGGTCATGTCGCGTCTCCAAGCGGTGGTACTCCGCGTGTGGATTTTGGGGGTGTGACAGATTGGTATCAGAGCCATTGGTTATAGAGAACTTGGTTTTAATATGGGAAAACGTTTTTATTAAAACCAGACTATAACCAGAACAGTGCTCTCAACGATCCACAACGACGCTTCGCTCCACGTGCAAGACTCGACATCCTAGGTAATAAGGTTAATATTTATTGCCTGCTTGCTAGAATTGCATAGAACTTTGCTCGTAGTATGCTTACCTTACTTTTGCTCACTACTTGTTATTGCCTAAGAACCTCTATGTGCTTACACTCTTCTGTCATTGCTCTATTCGCGAACCTCTCTAACTCATGTTGCATTTGCTATGAAGATCATGTCTGGACGAATTAACATGACTCAAGCCCAGCTGGAGGCTCTCGTTCAAGCTCAAGTTGCTGCGGCACTTGCAGCTGCTCAAGCAGGTAGTATACCCTGCAGTTTAGACTCACACTGGGATCTTTAGATCCTACATTAACTCTCGTATTTAACTTTGTCCTATTCGTACACAATAGGTCAACACGCGCAGCAGCCTGTCTGCACTTTCAAGAACTTCATGGACTGTCGTCCAAGTACTTTCAGTGGCACCGAGGGGGCAGTGGGACTCCTCCATTGGTTTGAGAAGCTAGAGTCGGTGTTCGAAATGTGCGAATGCCCTGAGGCACGCAGGGTCAAGTATGCCACTGGTACGTTGGAAGGGATTGCGCTCACCTGGTGGAACGCGCAAGTACAGATCCTAGGGTTGGCAGCTGCTAACGCCACCCCTTGGGAGGATTTCAAGGAATTGATTAAGCGTGAGTATTGCACACGAGACGACATTCACAAGTTGGAGAATGAGCTATACCACTTGAAAATGACGGGGTCAGAGATAGAGGCTTACACGAAACGATCAAATGAACTGGCCATTTTATGTCCAACGATGGTGGACCCCCCAGTTAAACGCATTGAGTTGTATCTCAAGGGGCTTGCGCCAGAGATTCAGAGCCACGTGACGTCGGCTAACCTCAACAACATCCAAGACATTCAGCGTCTTGCTCACCGACTCACCGATCAGGCAGTGGATCAGAACAAGTTGCCAAAACGCATCAGTGCTACCACTACTGCTACTACTACTCCAGCTACTAATTCTGCCACACCCAGCGAGAACAAAAGAAAGTGGGATGGGGATTCCAGCAGGGGATCAGTATCTGTTCAGTCCCAAACACAGCAGCGTCGCACCAACGACTACCAGAGTCCGAATCAGCAATCATCGGGCAGTCAGGGGCAGAGTGGTTATAGGGGAACTCACCCGTGGTGTAACAGGTGCAACAAACACCACAGTGGGAGATGTCGCAGGGAACGTTGTCAAAGATGCCTCAAGCCGGGTCATGAGGCAAAGGATTGTAGAAGCTCACGGCCAGCAAATCAGAACCAGCAACTCCCACCACCAGCTCCTCAGAACCCACAGCAGCAGCAGCCACAACGTGGAAACCGGGGATGTTTCCAGTGTGGGGCTGAAGGTCACTACAAACGCGATTGTCCACAGTTGAACCAGAATCAGAACCGCAACAACAACAATCAGGGCAACGGGAACAATAACAACAACAACGGGAGAAACAACAACAACAATGGCAACGAAGCTCGGGGTCGTGCTTTTGTGCTAGGTCGGGGTGACGCAGTGAATGATCCCAATGTGGTTATGGGTAAGTTTCTTCTCGACGATATTTACGTTACTGTCTTATTTGATTCGGGTGCTGATACAAGTTATATGTCCTTGAAAATGAGTAAACTGTTAAAACGTACACCAACACCCCTAAACACTAAACATGTCGTAGAGTTAGCAAATGGTAAGAGCGTAGAAGCCGCACACGTAATCAAGGGTTGTAGCATTGTTTTAGCTGGTCAGACCTTCTCGATTGATCTTATACCCATAGTTTTGGGTAGCTTCGACGTTGTCATCGGTATGGATTGGTTATCCCAACATCACGCGGAAATTTTATGCAAGGAAAAGATCATTCGTATTCCTCGTTCTAGTCGAGAACCTCTCGAAGTTCAAGGCGACAAGAGTGGTGCTGTGGTTGGCATCATTTCCTTCTTAAAGGCGCAGAAATGTTTACGAAAGGGGCACACTGCAATCCTGGCACTTGTCACTGACGCATCAGCAAAGGAAAAGAAGCTGGAGGATATTCCAGTTGTATGTGACTTTCCTCAGGTGTTTCCTGAAGATTTACCCGGTTTACCTCCTCACCGCCAAGTCGAATTCCAGATTGAGTTAGCTCCTGGAGCAGCACCAATAGCCCGCGCACCGTATCGTTTAGCTCCAACCGAATTGGAAGAACTGTTGAAGCAGCTACAAGAGCTCTTGGAAAAGGGCTTTATTCGTCCAAGCTCATCGCCTTGGGGAGCTCCAGTACTTTTCGTGAAAAAGAAGGATGGCACTTTCAGGATGTGCATCGACTACCGTGAACTGAACAAGGTGACGGTGAAGAACTGTTACCCTCTCCCGCGTATAGACGACTTATTCGACCAGTTGCAGGGGTCGAGTTACTACTCCAAGATAGACTTGAGGTCGGGGTATCATCAGCTGAGAGTCCGGGATGAGGACGTCTCTAAAACCGCATTCAGAACTCGCTACGGTCACTACGAGTTTCTAGTCATGCCATTTGGGTTAACGAACGCGCCTGCTGTATTCATGGACCTTATGAACAGGGTGTGCAAACCCTATCTAGACAAGTTCGTTATCGTTTTCATCGACGACATTTTGATTTACTCCAAGAGTCAGGAGGAACACGAGCAGCACCTACGATTGATTTTGGAACTCCTTCGAAAGGAACAACTGTACGCCAAGTTTTCAAAATGCGACTTCTGGCTTCGTGAAGTCCACTTCTTGGGCCATGTGGTGAACGGGGATGGGATTCATGTTGATCCATCCAAGGTAGATTCGATCAGGAACTGGCCTGCACCGCGTACACCAACGGAAATACGCCAATTCTTGGGTTTGGCGGGTTACTACAGACGATTCATAAAAGACTTCTCCAAGATCGCACAGCCTCTCACACTACTGACACAGAAGGGTGTCACCTATCGCTGGGGAGAGCCCCAGGAAACCGCTTTTCAGTACCTAAAGGATAGGCTTTGCAGCGTGCCTATTCTCTCATTGCCAGAGGGCACGGAAGATTTTGTGGTCTATTGTGACGCGTCGATACAGGGGCTTGGTTGTGTATTGATGCAGCGGGATAAAGTTATTGCCTACGCTTCGCGACAACTCAAAGTTCATGAACGGAATTATACGACGCACGATTTAGAGCTGGGAGCTGTTGTTTTCGCGCTTAAGATATGGCGACACTACCTGTACGGTACCAGGTGCACGATTTACACCGATCACAGGAGTCTCGAGCATATCCTTAGGCAAAAGGATTTGAACATGTGACAACGAAGATGGGTCGAACTACTGAACGATTACGAATGCGCTATCAAGTACCATCCAGGCAAGGCCAATGTTGTGGCTGACGCCCTCAGCCGGAAAGACACTCTACCTAGACGCGTACGAGCCTTGCAGCTCACTATTCAGTCCGGTCTTCCTGCACAGATACGAACTGCTCAGATAGAAGCATTGAAACCCGAAAACGTCAAGGCTGAAGCCTTACGCGGCTCAAGGCAACGAATGGAACAAAAGGAAGACGGCGCCTACTATGTAACGGGGCGTATTTGGGTCCCACTTTTTGGCGGTTTACGCGAGCTGGTAATGGACGAAGCTCACAAGTCTCGCTACTCGGTACATCCAGGGTCGGATAAAATGTACCACGATCTCAAAACAACATACTGGTGGCCTAGTATGAAGGCCCACATCGCTACTTACGTCGGCAAGTGTTTGACATGTGTAAAAGTCAAAGTGGAATATCAGAAACCAGCGGGTCTACTTCAGCAACCCAAGATACCGCAATGGAAATGGGAAGAAATTTCCATGGATTTCGTTACAGGCCTACCCAGATCCCAGCACGGGAATGATACCATATGGGTGATCGTGGATCGACTCACCAAGTCTGCACACTTTCTGGCTATAAAGGAAACGGATAAGTTCTCCACTCTCGCAGATGTTTATCTTAAAGAAGTTGTTTCGAGGCACGGGGTGCCCACCTCCATCATTTCGGATCGGGATGCACGATTCACGTCAGAGCTATGGCAAGCGATGCATAAATCTTTCGGCTCACGGTTAGACATGAGCACAGCGTATCATCCTCAGACGGATGGGCAGTCTGAGCGAACGATCCAAACTCTTGAAGACATGCTTCGGGCATGTGTCATCGATTTCGGCAACGGCTGGGAAAAACATCTCCCTTTGGTGGAGTTTTCGTATAATAACAGTTATCACACCAGCATACAAGCCGCTCCATTCGAGGCATTGTACGGGCGTAAATGCCGGTCACCTCTCTGTTGGGCAGAGGTGGGGGATAGTCAGATTACGGGTCCAGAGATTGTAGTGGACGCCACGGAAAAGATTGCACAAATACGACAACGCATGGCAGCAGCACGCGACCGTCAGAAAGCATACACGGATAAGCGTAGGAAACCGTTGGAATTTCAGGTCGGGGACCGGGTTTTACTTAAAGTCTCACCCTGGAAGGGTGTGGTTTGCTTTGGCAAGCGGGGCAAACTAAATCCGCGATACGTCGGACCGTTCGAGATCATTGAGAAAATAGGCAAAGTGGCCTACAAGCTAAACCTACCAGCTGAACTCGGTGCAGTTCACAATGTCTTTCACGTGTCGAATCTGAAGAAGTGCCTATCAGATGAGACCCTTATCGTTCCTTTTAAGGAACTCACTATCGACGAGCGGTTGCAGTTCGTCGAGGAACCAGTTGAGATCACGGACCGGGATGTGAAGGTCCTCAAACACAAGAGAATCCCTCTTGTTCGAGTTCGTTGGAACTCCCGTCGTGGCCCAGAGTACACCTGGGAACGCGAAGACCAGATGACAGAAAAGTATCCCCAGTTATTCGAAAACCGTGCAACCACTACTGAGGCTGAAGCTACTACTACAGAATTTCGGGACGAAATTCCAAATCAATGGGGGGATGATGTGACACCCCAGGAAAACCAGTGAACGATGCAACTTACCTAGCTTCCTCAGTGAGTGCGTACCAAATTTCGGGACAAAATTTCTTCTAAGTTGGGGATAATGTGACAACTCGAATTTTCACGATTTCCATCTTCGCATTTATTGCACGTTAATTGTTTGGATTGTTTGTTTTCACGACTTGGTTGTTCACAACTGTACGCGTATTGTGATTTATATGATTTATATGGTGTGGGGATTTAATGTGTATGTAATATATGTTTTGGTTTAATAGCGTGACTAATATCAACAAACTTGGAATCTATGAAATCACTAACCTAGCCGAAGACCTCACCATATGAAATCACCCTCATGAAAACACTTTCTTGGTGAAAACACAATATGTGTTTTCGTCCAGCATATGACCAACGAAAACCAAATGGGCCTTGGCCCACTGTTGATTTAGTATATGATATTTCCAACCTTTACGTGATAATTTTTAGTCGGCAAAACCCTAGAGCCTTATTCACTTGTGCGACGGCAACCCCAAGACTTCATCCTTTCCTCTAATCAATCTTGTGATCTATCATCACGGTTAGTCACACTATTGTTTGAACTATGAATGATTTCATATCTGTATGCGTATGTGGTTGATTGGATGCTGATGTTATGTGACGATGTTATACCTTTACATGAATTGTTGGGATTGAATCGATTTGCATGTTAGGGATCCGTATATGTTCTAATGCAAGATCGGCTGTTTGATACTATTGTTTGTGTTTGATTAATGTTGATGATCTTGTTATGTTAATAGTATGACAGTAAATTAATTGCAGATAGTGATTCTATGTTTACACATATGCCAACTACTAAATGATCACAACTTACTGTCATTAGATATTGTCTGTATCATGAAAGGATGTAACTGTTGCCGATGATGATGATTAAGATTTGTTTTGTTGCGTAACTGATGTTGTTGATGGGTGATGAAGCCGGCGAAACCCCCCCCCCCCCCCCAACAAAATCCTCACCTCAACGAAATCACCTTGGGGATTTCGGCCCAAAGTGATTTCGTCACTCAAAGGTTTTCGGCCCAATCAGTTCTCGGCCCAACAAGTGTTTTCGGCCCAAGTATGTTTTCGCCAGCAAAGGATTTCGGCCCAAGTGTTTTCGACTCAATGTGTTTTCGGCCCAAGCTTGGTTTTCGCCCATTAAGTGATTTCGCTTGGTGATCTGTAACTTTGTATCTCGTATGTTAAATTGTTACTTGACTAACCCTGTTATATGTAGTAATTTAGTTAAACGGGTTAACTCTGCTATGCATGTTTAGAATGTAAACTCAGTTAAGACTATTAACTCTGGTTAGTTTAAGTACCCTGTTAAACTTGTTTACCATGTTACGTCACTAACTCGGTTGAGAGTGTTATTGGATAATATGCTAGAGTAAACTGTGAAAGACTGTTAAGGAATAACTAAGTTAAAATAAGCTGAGGAAGCCTATAAGGTAAAGCTTGAATCGCATGAATTGATTAACTGCTTATGTGTTACCTGACGTAAACTGTCAAATATACCTTGTAACATAGAGTATATGTGAAACTTTACCAACATGTACTGACTGTGAATACGTGCACACAATAGGACTTGACTGATTTCGTTGTGAGCACTTAACTTAGCATACCGAGCAAACCCAAGGTGAGTTCACACAGCCAAGGCATGGGTTCCCGGGTGGGAATGGGATTTGTTGATTTATTGTACATACTCAGCTGATAGAATCGAACGATAAGATACAACTAGACTAGTAACACTTACTGAACTGATCTTCGCACACCTGCCAAGGGTTGGCCGCGATATTATGACTGACTTCGCACACCTGCCTTTGGAAGGCCGCGAATTAAACTTACTAACATCTTCGCACACCTGCCTGGTAAGCCGCGATACAAATAAACCTAGTCTAGAATACTTGGGATAGTTATCCCCTAATCTTCGCATACCTGCCTGGGAGGCCGCGATGGAAATATGATACATGATATAAACGAACGAACATACTATTACTCACACTATACTATTACTGAACTGTTAACTGTGAACTCGCTCAACTAGTTGTTGACTCTCTGTTGCATGCCTTGCAGGACCTTAGGTACTTATGGAGCTTGCACAAGGAGGAGCGGGTCGTTGTGGGATTCGGATCGTAGACATTATGTTAAACAATTGAACTTATAACTTTACTTTGGATTTTTATTATTACGCTTCCGCTATTGATACTATGTTTGGTTTAGAACATCAATCGTATTGATTTGGGTTTTACGAATTATCTTATTTACATTATGCTATGTTCAATATGATTGATGGCTTGATCCTGGTCATGTCGCGTCTCCAAGCGGTGGTACTCCGCGTGTGGATTTTGGAGGTGTGACAGATATAGAACATAACACTATGTTTTTTATTTTTAAACCTTGCATTTTAGTTTGTACCTGTTACATTATAAACTTTTTATATAACATTTAACATTTAGCATAAATAAGCTATTTATATTCTTTTTAACTACAGAAAGTCAACTTTCTCTTAATAGGTTGCAAATTCGAAACTTTTTACTTTGAAAGTTATTAATCATAAAAATTCCTTCCTTTGCAATTTCATGTAGATAATTATGGAAACTGATGAATCATAATAATTTAGATAAATGTAATTCTTTTATTTTAGTAAAGGTTGTCAATTATAATTAAAATAAATAATATTGCTACCATAATTAAGTGACCACTTTATTTTATAAATAAGTCTCATTTGTTATGATTCATACACATCACAACTATTGAAGTTGTATATTTTGATATACATATCTTCTGGTATGAGTTTTGTCAGTTTCTTTGTCTTTCATATAGTTATAGGTATTTTAGTCATTAGCAAACATACGGTGTTTTTAATGTTATTTTCTTCAAAGATTGTTCTATATGATCATCAAGTAACCTATTTTAATTGTTTTTTTATTAATTTCAGAGATGGAACACGCTGCTATCACACTTCTGAATAATGTTGATCTTAATGTTGATGATTACACTATCAGAATCCGCATAGTCCGGCTATGGACAAGACCTACGTTCAACAATCCTAGAAAGATTTATTGCTACGACATGATATTCATGGACCAGGAGGTTTTTTTTAGACCAATTCATACTTTTGTTTGAATAAAAAAATAATTAGTTTCAGTTTATAATTAATTATAAAACTTTTATTTTCAGGGCACGAAAATGCAGGCCTTTGTTTTACAGAAAAACACTACTGGTTATGAGCATTTGCTGAAAGAAAATCAATGTTCAACTATTCGTAACCCTTCGATGGGTGAAAATCGTCAAAAAGTCAAATATGTTCATAGTTCGTTCAAGATCAATCTAAATGACAACACTACTGTCCAAGAATGCAACGAGCCTGTTGGTGCTGAATGGGGATTTGACTTTTCACCATTTGATTCTATTGTGGATGACCCTCATGATGATAGCAAGTCTTTCAAAAGCCCGATTGGTAAATTATTTTTAATTTTTTCTTAATTTTTAATCAATTTAATATTATATATGTTATGTAATATTAATTTCATTATTCTGTGATGTTTAGATGTTATCGGTTTTGTGGTCAAGTGTCTTCCGTCAGATGATAAAAGTGATCATAATAACGGCAAAGACGAGAAGAAGACTACCTTTATTTTGGAAGATTTGCGGTACATTCTTATATATATATATATATACCTTCTTTTACTTATATATTTCTCCCATTTTTTATATATTTTACAACTATCAAGTTAATTCTTTAATTTTTGTTTTTTAGACACCATCAGATTTACGTCACGTTATGGGGTTGTTATGCTGATCAGATTTTAGATTTTGAGAAGAACAATAAGGATGAAAAGAATGTTGTGGTTGTTGTTCAGTTTGGGAAGTACAGATTTTGGGGAGGTATATTCTATACCGACACTCTGACTTTTCATTAAACTACATATTGTTTTTTATACAAGTTGGACTTTTATTTACATGTTGTTATAATTAAACAGGTAATTTGTTTGTCTCCAATTTGTATAATGTAACTCGAGTCTTGATAAACTCTGAGGTGAAAGAGATTTTGGATTTCAAGAAAAGGTTTGTAATCTTAATACATTTTTTTATAATATCTTTTGAATATGTATTACTTTTAATAATGTTCTAAATAATTATTTTTCATTTTTTATTAGATTTATCGAGAAACTTTCTCCCGAAATTTATTCCAGTTATTCTGGCTTAAGTTCTTCTGTTGTGAAGTCTGCCACTGAAGAGTTCCTATCTGACTTGACTTTTTATCCCATTGGGTCGTTAAACTCAATAGATACGGTAACACAGATAAAAATTGTTTTAATATGTTTTCCTTTCTCTATTTTGTTATACATTATCTATGTGACAACCCAAAGTTTCAAGGTCAGTGCCTTCGGTTCCGTTCGTGTTTTAAATCTATTTATTCGACCCGTGACCCTGTTTAGCGTGCTAGTATATGTGTGGTAGTTATGTGGTGCGTGTGTGTGTAGCGGGTCAGTCTCTATGTTGTGCTTACAACTGGGCCGTAGCGTATAATTGGACCGCAATGTGAATGTGCTTGTGTGATTTAGAAACCCGTTGACATAAGTGATCGGACTTGGCCCAATCTTTACGAGTAACATCAATGAATAACCAGCGCAAATACTGTTCCACCTTATGGATGGTCTCGGCCCAAACTGGTGTCTTAATTTCCAAAAGCAACCGGCCCAAATGTCTGTTTTGGTCAGCATGTACAATCAGCCCAAAACACTAATTGTTAGCAAATATAAGTGGCCCAGTTTCTTGTCCAATTAACTACATGTGTACGTGATCTAATGTGATCATAAGCTAGAACAAACCCTACTTCCACACTCATTGTGCGACGGCAGTGGAACCCCCCCCTCTTCATCGTGGTTGAAGTCTCTTCCTCTTAGAATCAGCCTTCTTGTTCAGTGTATATCAATCTGCTGGTTAGTCCCATTATGTTTATCCGATTCTTGATTCAATGTGTCTATCTTTATGTGGATAAGTATATAGTTATTCAACCCTTGATAAACATGTGGATGTTGTATAATTGATGATTGTAACAGATTATATAAAAACGGTAACGTAGGGAACCTGATGTATATCTTGTTGATTGTTTGCCGATGTTCGTGTTATGTGGTCGAATGTCATGTAATTGCATATATATGGTGATTCATATGAGCTGATATGTGGTTAACAATATGATTAGTGCCCAAAGATCTACGTAAGAATGGTTAAGAAATCTGATAATAATCCGATGATATGAATAAGGTATCATGTGGTCGATCCTGAGATTCCTATGTTTCGGACTTGAATTAAATAGCGGATGTGAGTATCAAATTGTTTAAACTATGTGTGATCAGAATTATTTATTAGGAGCATGTGGTGAATTATTATCTTGATTCTAGAATTTACATACTAATTGGTTTAAATGAGATTGATACTTCAGGACGGTGATTGTTTGCAAAAGTCAAAGAATGGCTTGCTAGGATAAGTAATGGCTTGCTAGGATAAGTAACTGTTTGACACGTTTTCATAAACTGATGTTATGATATTAAAATTGGGCACTCACACATGATTAGTTTATGAAATTGGATTGCTCACACAACCGAATTAAACTTGGGCCGCTTTGTTTAAGCTGGGCCACAAGTTTAATTACCCGCATTCAGGTGGGCCGGGTCTCATACTTCAGTTGGGCCAGCCTTTGGATTTAACTACACCAGGCCCAATCCGCATAACACAAGCCCACACAGTTTGGTTGGGCTTGTTCAGCTGGGCCGCAACATGTAAACGGGGTGATTTAAGGGTGCGGGCCATGTGTGAGTTGGGCCGCAGGCCAGCTATTGATTCTCGGATGGGGTTCGGATGTTGTTTTGGGTTGGGTTGATACTATTGGGCCATACACAGAATGTTACTACAATATTAGGCTACACACTTGCAATATTAATATATATATGTTGGATCGCATACAACTTAAGTAAACATTGGACCGCATGGACTGAAGCTGGATCACTGATTCGTACATTGCATAATATCGAGTGTCAACGAATGTACTGTGCATGATTTGTATATATATATATGTTTATGTGACAAATTTGGCTTGTGAACTAAGTATGCACTAGAGACTATTAATTTACTATTATAGCTTAAACTTCACGAGTGTGCTACATGTATTTTGATTGTGTGATGAGTGAAATAAGGGATACATGACTTGTTATACGTGAAATGTGTGCTTTATGTATACGAAGTATTGACTGTCATCGGTAACCCTTATAGGGCGTGTTTGTTCAACTGATAATCAAGATATTTAATCTTACCGAGCAAACCAAAGGTGAGTTCACTACATTCGAGCATGCGTCCCAGTGGTTGGGGACAGTCAGTGGGTATCCCGTGGAGGGATAAGTCTTTTGGGTAAAAACGGGTATATTGGTTAATATTCTCACCTATCATTCTTGTAAGTCCCTTATTTTGTTACCTGGAGGGTAACGGGTATTAGTTGGTAGCGCTACTTAGGTTTCGCACCCTCACACCGCTCCTAGATAGGACGGAGGTGAACTAATGACCTAGGCGGGCCCAGTACTGGATAGGAGTACGTGGGAAAGGGCAGTCATGTACTTCAGGAGCCGTCTTGTTTGGAATGGAGATATTAACAATATTACTTGCATTGGTTATTGAACTGTTTTACATTCAACTGGTAATAAACGTTTTCTTAAACTGTGGACTCGCCAGCTTTGTCTGATACACTTGTTACATGCTCGCAGGAGTGGTCATGGTCACACTGATGGGCTCATTTGTTAAACACTTATTTATCATGTTGATTAGTATTACTTTATGATACAATAATGCTTCCGCTGAACTTGATGGTTTTTGAATTACTTATGTTTGGATTTTATTACTATTAAATGATGAAACTTTATTTTTAAACTTATGAATTCAATGTAATTGGTGGCTCATTACTAGTGGTCACACGCCTAACAGGGACACACCCTAAGTGGTAATTTGAGGGTGTGACAATCTATATCTTAAACACAGACGAAGTTTGTTGTCATTGTTGGGACTATCAAGAGTTTTGCATCGAACAATGCGTGGTTTTACAACGCGTGCACTATCTGCATCAAAAAGGTTTCAACCATTACTGTTGTTAAAAAGAAGCAGGATGGTACTGATGGTTTTGAAGAGGTTACTGTCTTGGAATGCAAGACTGATGTTTGTAATACAAAGAACGTTTCATCAATTCCAAGGTAAATATTATCCATGTTAAGTTTTATTTGTCAAAAAAAGTAAATCTCATTAATATATTTTGCAGAATTAGGCTTTATATACGTGTGCAAGATTGTACTGCTATTGTTAGTCTGACATTGTTTGAGCGTGAGGTGACAAAGCTTTTGAAGGTTAATGCTAATCAGCTTTTAGACAACAACATTGAAGTAAGTACTAATTAATTCCTTTTTATCATATTTTTTCGTTATTATACAACAGTAAAGTATATTTTGTTTTTCAAAAGTTAGCAAACGAAGGAAGCTTTCCAAAGGAGCTAAATTCTTTACTCAATATGAAGTTTGCGTTCAAGATTGCTGTTTCTTCTTTTAACATTAGCAAGAAGTCTGATGGCTACTCAGTCTCCAAGATGACTAATAACCCGATGGTTTTATCCGAGCTTGATAAACATTTTGACACTATTCAGGTATATTTATTCCAATTCACCTTTGTACTATTATTACAATTTGCCAACAATGTTTAACTATTAATTATTATCATTTTTGTTTTTTTAATTTTTTTTTTTAAAATCAGCCTATTGATGACGAAGCCGTCAATGTCGAACGATCCGATTCAAATCGTAATAATGATTTCGTAATAATGATTTGCCTGTTAAGGTTTACTATCCTTTACCTTATATATCATTTAAGTTTTACTCATTATCTGTTAAATGAATATTTATAACTCATCCCTATTTATTTATTTATTTTATTTTTATAGGATTCTATATCGCAAACGGGAGACGATGTAACCCCTTGCTCAAATGTTTTTAAAGTTGGCTTTACAACATCTTTTGATCAGAAGGATGCTGACTTGGATACGAACAACGAACGTGACTTGAAGCGCAATTTGGATACCGTGTATGACGTGGATGATGTTTCTTCCCAGTCTTCATCAAAGATGCGTAAAGACAGTGGTGTCGATGAAGTGCTTCTAATTCCAAAGAAAGAAACTTAGTCATCTATAATTCAAACATTTGATATCATCGTTGGTTTTGTGTTCATTATTTGGATATTTTTGTTGGGTTTTTTTCGAAATTTGACAATGGTTTGACTCGTGTGGTTATTTTATATGAACGTGATTGTTTCATGGTTTAGTTGTTTATTTCGAAAAACAATTTTAATTCTATGATATGACATGATGTTACGTTTTCATAACTATGTATTATGTTTTGTTTTTATTATGGTATTCAATTGTTATATCAATTAAAGATGATATTATTAAACACTATATTGTGTTACGTCTTAATAACATTCTAATTCTTTTAAAGTTTTATTTAAAATCTTAACACGTTTCCATTATTAATAAAAAAGAAGCATAATATTTATATTAAAGTTCTAATGTTGGAATGTTGCCATATAAACCTAATTTATATATGGTTAATATAAAGCATAATATTTATATTAAAGTTTGAATGTTGGAAAGTTATTTATATATAGTAACTTTTATCGGTTTTTTAACTATTATTTCCAAAAAAAATTTTAAACTGTTGACTTTCCAAAATTAAGATATTAATCATTAAATATCATAAAGAATATCCTTAAATGTTAACATTACTAATGTTTCCTTAAAAAGAAATTTTACAACATATAAATCTCTTCATCTCATTTCAAGTCATTTCTACTCTTTTGTTCAATGACTACATCCCTTTCACTCCAAGGGTATTGTAAGGCAGTTTGAACAAACGATTAGTTTCTTATTCCAAAAACTTATTTCGAAATGTATAAACGGTCAAAGCATGATTCCAATACTTCGGGAATTCAATCAAACCAGGGAAACACTTCAGGTTGTGTTTTTTGATTTATCTTTGACATTCTTTTGTTTGTTTATATATAATAATAATTTTAATTAGAATCTAATTCATTTTCTTTATTACAATGATAGCCATTTCAAGAAACTGCAAGCGTAGATCTTCATTTAACTCCAATAATGAAGTTAATATAAACAACTCAATAGGTAACACTTTTTGTACTATTGTGATTTTTGTCTATTTTGTATACCTATAATAACCACCTTGATATGCTTTATTTATGTTATGTTTCTTTACTTTAGATGTTGCGGCTGTTAGCTCAAGAAGTCCTTTTTCAGATATTACCAATGGTATTGAACTACTCTCATTTACTAACTTATGTTCCTATTCTTCAACATTTATTTAAAAATGTATATCAATTTTATAGTATTCAATTGAGTTGAAGGCCCAAAATATGTAATAAATATTAAATATAAGTTATAAACTAAAAGTACAACAGGTAGATATATATAAATACGGTTAGATAGTACCGGTCCAAACTACATAAAGATCATAACTATCAAACATGTTAACCACATACAAAACAACTTTTAAGACTACTTAACTTACACTACCTTACTTCATTAGCCAAAACAACAATATGTTATGCTTCTACCGTGATTCCAAGTTTCAAACATTACCACTAGCCGAAAACATTGGCAAGGAACAAAACACCAATTTGTGGAAAGTACTGGAACTTGCAATGATCACCTTCTTTTATGTTGTTATCTTTAAGCCATTTCGCTCATCCCTTGACAACGTACTTGATACTGTTTTTATTTGGCTCCGCCCTAACATCATGTTTTGTCTCGACATTCTGCCTGTTGACGATCTTAACTTTCAGTGTTTCGTCAATTCCTGTGATCCGTGCTACCACAACTGGTATACGCTATAAGTTTCAAAACATATTAATAATGTCCATTATTGATGTCAAATATTTAAAAAAATAGCAAACTTCTTCAAAATATGTAAACATATTAGACGTCCACTAACATATAATTTAGTCTGAACTTACAAAGCGTTTGGTGTATGGCACAATGAATATCAGCGGACCAGTTTCATCGTCATCATCATCAAACTCCTCTGATTCAGCCAAAGAGTCTTCAGAATCCGATATAACCACAACATCGTTTTCAGCTCCGGCCATGCTAACAAACAGTTCAAAGGTTGACCCATTTTAAAGAAAACATAGACTCATAACATATAATCCAATCATTTTTATGTAGTTTAAAGTAATGTTAGTTTTCTAACTTTCATTAACTTCACACACTTTAAAGACATTAGAAGTAATCGTAACAAACTTTGTTGTTCCATTTCATCTTACCCAATAAGAAACATTCTTGAACTATACAAAGTTTAAAAACATAACAAGTACGCCTAACAATCATTCTTATTGCATTTCATGTTACCCCCTAAATGCATATCCGAAAACAACTTAACTTTACAACCTAATCATATAAAACACCTAATTATTATTTGTTTTCTTTACTTTAAAAAAATTATTCTTTCGTTAAGTACAACATTTTTCATATAGACATTTCTTCAAACACCTGGTGTGCATTGTATTCTTTATGTCTTCGTGCATGTGAGTGTATTCAAATCACTACCTAAATCAGTTATTTTCATACCAGAATACATGTATGCAGCAAATACACTAACAACATCATGTATGTTAACTAACTCAATGAAAACAAAACTGCCAATGAAACAAGTTACATTAAGCTTCTGGTATCCAGATTTGTATTTTTATTAAATAAATCCAACCAGGAAATCACAGATGAACATCAACATTGAATTTAAATGATTTATGTTACCTGATTTTCGTAGAGTTGTCAACCGTATGATGCACAAATTCAGAATGCAGATGAGAGCAATGTTTTAAACCCTTATTGAAACTAAATGAAATTATAAGCTTATGTAATGATAGGTATAAAGATCATGAAGTATGATGTACAAGCAATTAGTAAATGTTGACTATTTGATATGCCTATCACTATGACATTTTTGAGCACAAGAATCCATGCAATCAGATTCATTTTTAGCCGTATATGTGTCTTTGTTTGGTTATTTTTTTATTTTATATATTCATATATTTGTTTATATAGTTATTGTGGCATCAATTATTAAAAGTAAATTATTATTTTTTTTATCATAATAACATATATCAAATATGATAACATATTTATAAAATCTTACAATATTACCAAAGTTTTATTTCTACTAATTGATTGGTATATACTAATTTTTTTAGACAACTAATGCTATTATATTGTTTCTTTTGTTTTACATGTTAATACAGTTTTAACTCCGGCAATTACACAAGACGAGTGCAGAGAGAGGCGTAAGCAACGAAAATTGTATTTGGATAGTAAAAGATCTAACGTATCAAACGTGTTACCGCTTTCTAAGAAAAAAGAATTGTCGACTTCTAATTTGTCTTCCACTTTATTTCACACTCCCACTACTTCACAACATGCATCTACAATTTCGCCAGGTTTATTTATTTATTTTCTTTAAAATTTATAATTTTTAAAATTGCATACTTAACTATTTGTTAAAACGTATATATGTCTAAAATAATTACATATATCAAATATGATAACATTTTTATGAAAAATTAAATTATTATCAAACTTCCCTTTCATCTAATTGATTTATAGATAGTTATTTTTTTAGACAACTAATGCTATTATATCGTTTCTTTGGTTTTACATGCTAATACAGTTTTTACTCCGGCAATTACACAAGACGAGTGCAGAGAGAGGCGTAAACTACGAAAATTGTATTTGGATAGTAAAAGATCTAACATATCACACGTGTTACCGGTTTCTAAGACAAAAGAATCGTCGACTTCTAATTCGTCTTCCATTTTATTACACACTCCCACTACTTCACGACATGCATCCACTATTTCGCCAGGTTTATTTATATATTTTCTTTAAGCTTTTCATATTTTTTAAAATTGCATACTTAACTATTTTGATACATATACATGTCTAAAACTATATATATATCGTTTTTCTTTTATCAGTTGTTTTCACGCAAAGTTATCAAAGTTACACTAAAGAGAGACGGAGATTAAGGAGACTTTATTTAGATAGTAAAAAATCTCCTATCTTACGAGGCAAATCCAGGGCTATGAACAGTTTACAATCTTCTTCTAATACAAGGTCCTTTCAATGTAACACACAAAATGGTAATTTTATACATTTGTTAATATTTACAAGTAATATTATAGCCGATTTTCTAAAGTCATATTTTGTTTAGATGATTACACATCTGTTTCAAACAACCAAACACTTTCAACAAGTATCCGTCGCTTTTCTATTTCTCCAAACATAACAACAGCGACTACAACTCCTATTTTACGCAAAACGTCTCCAAAGCTATCTCCTGGGAAATCTAAGTTATTAGGCAGACAAAGAATTACATCTCCTATTCCAATGGTTGATTTGACTATAGATGCAGCGTTAGATGAAGATCCTTACAAAGGTGTTTCACCAGGTAGTCGCTTAAGTTATATATTTTCGACATTATTTTGTATACCATTTTTTATCTTGAAATACATCGATTAATTTCATTTATTTTTATTTCCATGCTAATCTACAGATTACTTAGATCATGGTGACCAGTGTATTAGGTGTCAAGTATGCATGGCAAAGTTATGGGATGTAGAAACGGCGAGAGGCAGAACCAATAATGGGAAAACAAGTTATTTTTTATGTTGTGGTTATGCCAAAGTAGAGCTACCCGATTATAAAGATGCATAACCAAATTATCAGAAACTGTTTACATCTTTGGATAATGAAAGCAAGCATTTTTTCAAAAACATTCGCCGTTATAATTCTATGTTCGCTTTCACATCAATGGGTGGTAAGGTCGATCCGACTGTTAATAGAGGTAATGGCCCATTTTGCTACAGGATTAGCGGTGAAAACTATCATAGTATTGGAAGTCTGTTGCCGGAGAATGCCAATAAACCAAAGTTTTGCCAGCTGTACATATACGATACAGAGAACGAAGTTTCAAACCGAGAATCGATTTTTAGGTAAGTATCTTACAGTATAATTTGTTTCAATTGTTTCTCAATTAATAATTAATATTTCATTGATAAAAATTGTGTCAAAACAGTCGATCTAAGGAGTCACCTACATCCTCTTCTGCTTCAGTTGATCGTCAATTGATCCAATATATCAAGTCTGTGTTAGACTCCGATAATGTATTGGTTAAAGTTTACAGGATGGTTAGAGATTGTTTTCATGACGATCCGCAGCTTACTCTTAAGGTATGTCTTATTGGAAAAAGGGACAAGGATTGTCACACCCCAACCAATGGCGGAAACATCGGGATGAGACGAAGTGTGAAGATTGCTAGAGTCATCATAACGCTATTTGTGACAATATTTAATAAACCGATTTCATTTCATAATTCTTTTGTCAACATTACAAAGAAATTAAATAACATCAAGTTCAAAGGAAATACAATACAACATAATCAACATTGATACAACGATTAAACCTAAACGTCTATATGTGTATCTAGGCATCAACGCTACTTCATTTCATAGCATCATCGTCCTCAACCTGTAACATGTTTAAAATAAAGTTCAATGCAAAAGCAAAGGCGAGTATACAAGTTTGATACGTACATAGCAAAAGATAAGTTTGAACAATTCCTCATAGCAAGCATGTGATTTAAGATAAACATGTAAACATGGCATGTGTCTGACATATCAAACCAAGAAAACGCAATATGCTCATGACATAACCGATGATAAAGGGCGGGTCGTTAATCCTATAGCGCTACATATGTCACGGTTTGGCTCGTACGAAGTTAATGATAAATTCGACACATAAGATTAATCCAAGTTTAAAGCATCAAGCCATCACGTATACAAGCATGTTATAGGAATGTTCATGTGTTTAAGCAAAATGTTCATGTGTAAGTTTGTTGATAGATAAACATGTTACACCCCAAAAGTGGTAAAAGTAAAAGGGGAAAATACGAGTATACTCACAAAGTTTGCATATGTTTTCCGATTATCCAATGTGACAAAGTTGCCGAGGTTGGAAGGTTGAATGCGTAAGGGTTTAAGTTCAAGCATGTTTAGAGTCGAGATTTGGAATGAAAGTGACATGAAAATATTATATCAAAATATTCATCTTCACACATAACACTTGTATGACACTTGGTAACCTCATGGGTTATAATGATTTTATGAGTTGAACACCCATAAGAATCATAACAAGGTTTAGGTCCTTAGATGATAACCTACTACTTTGACAAATGAATATGATTTCAACATCAAAGATTCGAGTGTACATAGATAGTATGTAGGTCGTATATTATACACATATTATTAAGTCCAAATGTTCAAGTATTCAAGTAAGAGGTAGAAGATTACATCTTCATTTAGGTACCTAGAGTTGAGTCATGGGTGTCATGGATGGGGTAGGAAGACAAGGCTTCCATTTAGGTACCCCTTTGATATTCACCACTACACTTGATGTAAGAACAACCAAGGATGAACTAAGGTCTTTACAAGTATGTAAAGTAAACTAACTAATAGAAATCATCAACTTATGTGAGGATTGTATGTTTGGACAACCCAAGTTGTTCCATAATCACTCATGTATCAAAGACTATGTTTGACATGATTTGTGGGTTGAAACCCTAGACAAAACACCAACTTTATGAGGTTTAATCCTCTGATTTCAAATGTCTCAACCTTGTTTTTAAGCTTAACCAACCATGGGATAAGTTGTAAGCATTAGGACATAGGCATGAGATGTGTTAGACACAAGTTGCATAGGTTTAAACAAGTTTTGAAGAACATAAAAATCAAACAGAAAGTTTATGGACTATTTCGGGGCATTTCCAGGTCTGATTTCTCCAAGGAGAAGTATAGGAATCGAACCCCATGATTATCCAAGCAAGTAGGAAAAAGAATCAAGTGAATCGGATAAGAATTGAGTGAGTTATGCTCATTTTCGTGAAGGGGTGTCAATCTGCTCAAACCTTTGTTTTCAGCTACGGTTTGGAGGATGTTTTGAGAGTTTTTAGTGTTGCAAAAGTGGTAGGGAGGCTGGTTATATGTGGTGTTTATAGGGGGAAGGATTAGGGTTTCAATGGGTTGGGCTTTGGAAGTGTTTAGAAGGGGTTACACCTTGAAACTAGCCCACAAAACCCAACTATATGGGGCTGAATTTTGCTAAATTGGGGCTGCCATATTTCTTTATTTTTTTTATTTTTTTAAAACATTATAATGAGTAATTTTGTTAATTAAGTTGTGTAATAATATGCAACAATGTTTCCCCTAACTTGTAACAAGGTGAAATATGAAATAAAACATGATTTAACTAGGTAAAAAGTGTAATGTACAAGTATGTAACATGTTTGTAAGTGACAAGTATATGTCACATATTAGATGATTAACCGTTGTATAAATAAGCATATTATTAGGGGTTTTTAGGTATCAACAATATAAGGACAAGCATGGACATGCATCGTGAATAAGTATAAGTATGAATTACAAATAAGGATTCGATGTACAATGAATTCGAACGTATGAACATGTATGAATATGTAGATGGTGAATTTAAAGAAATACGAATTTTATTTATGATCCAAGTCTCGGATTTTACAACGAAAAGACGACTACAATAATACAAGATTTCCAAAAATAGCATTACAAGGCGAGCTTTCTAATTATGGAAAGTATGAAAAAGCAGGGCGTTACAGTCTCCCCTCCTTTAGGAAATTTCGTCCCGAAATTTATTCAAGAGGAAGACCTTGGAGAAAAAGCATTTTGGCTAAAAGAATCGAGACTTAGGAGTTTTGAAACGTTTAGAAAAGTACGAAATTTTGAAGAACGATAGGATAGGAATTTGTTTGACTAAAATGGGTTGAGGCGTTTAAGCATAGGTAAAACGGGTATGCGTGCGCATAGGCAAAGGAGTTTAAATAAGTTTGAATGTGAACGGGGTTCATATGAAAGAAAGGATAATGGAGAATAATAGGAATATGGGGTGAACAATTGACACTAAATGAATGCAAGTATATGAATGATATAAGTATTAGATAGACGAAAGTAGCGTGTTAAAGATGAAGTCTCGGAATGGATAATCAGATATGATGCGTTTGTGAGTTGTTTAAAGCTTGTATTAGGTCCAAAAGGTCTGTAAAACACTGAATTTCTCATGGCACGTTTTACGAAAGTTTGGTAACATGGTGAAAACACTTATATATAGGAAGTACCAGCGGCGTATCCACCATGTTTTGACCATGTTACGTCCGTTTCGTCTTCGGTGTCATGTTACGTTCCGTGTATTACCATACGCAGTAGCACACTCTATGGTTCTCATACGCCTATCACTATAATCCCGTGTGCACCCGTGATTATTTTGATCGTCGCATGATCTGCATAGCTTGTACTAGTTGTGTATGAATCGGGGTATACATAAAAAAAAATTTAGAATGTGTACGTACAAGAATGTAGTATATAAGCAAGTCCATGTTTAAGTATGTGTGGGACCCACGCAAGCGAATCCCTCGGGTTGCGCTCGCGTATAGGTACGAATGTATGAATCATGAGTAAGGATGAAAGTATGAGCATAAGTTTAAGTATGAATACGCATGTACGTATGAGCATAAACATAAAACGTGTAAGTAGTATGTGTACAAGTAGAAGCGTAAAACGTATAAGTAGTATGCGTATAAGTACAAGCATAAGACGTATGAACATAGGTGTAGGTATGAAAAATAAATATTGCGTAAATAATGTTTGTTGGGACACCACGGATCTAAGTGTATAAAACATTCAAAAGGTCGAGTATGTAAATACGAATGATATAAATGATGTTATCGCGAGGTATCGACCAAAATGTGTACGATGATATGCATGTATAGTTGTTTAAATGAAACATTGAGTTTATCGAATCAAAATTAGGTTGCCCTTGGTTGAAAGGGTAGAATATAGTTGTGTATGTAAGATGATATAAAGTACTAGTTGGTTAAGCATAATGTATTTTTGTAATGATTGAAATGCTACTTTTGTTAAAAAAAAAAAAAAAATTCATGTAAGTCAAAGATTGTCGGTTCCCATGAAGACTTCTTGCCCGCGTGTTTTGTAAATTGGTGTAGGAAAAAGGTTTTCGTTAAAAAGTAAGTTCGTTTCATCAAATAAGAAATTATGAATTTAGGAGGTCCTTGTGAAAACTAGGATCTTTAGAAGGGAAATTTAGCAAAAGGACTTAGAAATAAAAATAAAATAACAATTGATTTGTTGGTGTTGGAAAGGGTATTTGGTAAAACAATCATATAACTTCTATAAGATCTTATAAGTATTCGGGAAAGGTTGGTTGGATTTTGATTAAAAGTAGAAGGTGGGCGTGTTTTAGTGATTAAGTCGAATATGAAGTTCATGGGCAAGAGTTTCATTGAACCGATTAAACTGATAGGTAGCATTTCGTAAGGTTTTGAAGTTCGAGCAATAAAACGTTTTAAGACATGATTATGAATTTCGCGTATATGAGTTGAGTGAAAATAGATTGTAGAATAAAAAGTACGTTTGATAAAACAATGTATTTCGAAATCTGTATGAGTGGGTATTTTTAAATAACATTAAACAATTTGGGTATAAAGTATGATCGAGTTTGCATAATAAGATGTTTCGAAAGAGAAGTTTTGGTAACGGTCACCTAAGTTAGGGAATCACCCCTAACTCGTTGGTGAGGTCGTTTTAAGGAAAAGGGAGTGGAGCTAATCGTCAAGGTAAGGAAGTCACTCCCATCTCGATGATATTTCTCCACTTGTCGTTACAAGGAAAACGAATTTAAATTATATGAAATCATGCATATGTATAAATGTATGGAAAAGGTTCAATATGTTGTGTGTGTGAAAAGAGAAATCGAAAGTAAACTCGAGTTTGAAAGATTGCATCGTATAAATAAATAATAGAAACACATGTTTGACCAAAGTTTGGAGTGTTCCAAACGGAACTTTGACTAACCAAAGTGGTCGAAAAGTCTTTTGAATTTGAGGAGCATGCTTTGGCCTAATAGGTAAAATACTCTCGCCGACAAGTCAGTTAACGGTATTTACCCTTCCGGTTACTACATGTCCCAAATCAATCGAAATTTCGAGACTTGGCGGGATTTATGAAAAAAACCAAGAAGTGGAACTAGTCGCCAAGGTGCGGGTTTCACCCCTAACTTGACGGTTTCGTATCCTAAGTGTGGTTGGTACTCGTCGGGTCAAAATTTAATTTCAACACTTTGACGAGGGTCCACTAGAATTTGAAATTTGAACTTCTCCATCAAGGTGAGGATTTCACTCCTAACTTGATGGTGAATTTCGTGTAAAAAGAAAAGGAAAGTGGATGGATTGAGAGTTGTTCACCAAATTATGGGTTTCACGCCTATTTTGGTGAACTCGTCTCGTTTGTGTAATATGTGTGTTGTCGGATTTAGAATAATCGAGTAAAACGCGTGAGGAAAAGTGTATATTAAAGATTAAACAAACAAGTATAACATGTCAAGAACATCACAATAAAAGTGAAATGATGAAACGAATATTAACGCATAAAAAGTATGTCAAGAACACACATAAAGTATAAAATGAAGAAACAAGTATTAACACATAATAAAATCAAGTATAGCATGTTAAGTGTTAACCCACAAGTGACACATATGCTTACAAGATCAAAAGAGAATAAATAAAAGCAAATAAGATAGCATGCTAGTAATTTCAAGTAAAACATACGAATAAAGCTCTAGAACTATAGACTAGGTTAAAGCATTCCTACTTTTCCTAATTCCCTATAGTTATGGCTCTGATACCAATCTGTCACACCCCAACCAATGGCGGAAACATCGGGATGAGACGAAGTGTGAAGATTGCTAGAGTCATCATAACGCTATTTGTGACAATATTTAATAAACCGATTTCATTTCATAATTCTTTTGTCAACATTACAAAGAAATCAAATAACATCAAGTTCAAAGGAAATACAATACAACATAATCAACATTGATACAACGATTAAACCTAAACGTCTATATGTGTATCTAGGCATCAACGCTACTTCATTTCATAGCATCATCGTCCTCAACCTGTAACATGTTTAAAATAAAGTTCAATGCAAAAGCAAAGGCGAGTATACAAGTTTGATACGTACATAGCAAAAGATAAGTTTGAACAATTCCTCATAGCAAGTATGTGATTCAAGATAAACATTTAAACATGGCATGTGTCTAACATATCAAACCAAGAAAACGCAATATGCTCATGACATAACCGATGATAAAGGGCGGGTCGTTAATCCTATAGCGCTACATATGTCACGGTTTGGCTCGTACGAAGTTAATGATAAATTCGACACATAAGATTAATCCAAGTTTAAAGCATCAAGCCATCACGTATACAAGCATGTTATAGGAATGTTCATGTGTTTAAGCAAAATGTTCATGTGTAAGTTTGTTGATAGATAAACATGTTACACCCCAAAAGTGGTAAAAGTAAAAGGGGAAAATACGAGTATACTCACAAAGTTTGCATATGTTTTCCGATTATCCAATGTGACAAAGTTGCCGAGGTTGGAAGGTTGAATGCGTAAGGGTTTAAGTTCAAGCATGTTTAGAGTCGAGATTTGGAATGAAAGTGACATGAAAATATTATATCAAAATATTCATCTTCACACATAACACTTGTATGACACTTGGTAACCTCATGGGTTATAATGATTTTATGAGTTGAACACCCATAAGAATCATAACAAGGTTTAGGTCCTTAGATGATAACCTACTACTTTGACAAATGAATATGATTTCAACATCAAAGATTCGAGTGTACATAGATAGTATGTAGGTCGTATATTATACACATATTATTAAGTCCAAATGTTCAAGTATTCAAGTAAGAGGTAGAAGATTACATCTTCATTTAGGTACCTCAAGTTGAGTCATGGGTGTCATGGATGGGTAGGAAGACAAGGCTTCCATTTAGGTACCCCTTTGATGTTCTACACATGATGTAAGAACAACCAAGGAGGGTCATGAACTAAGGTCTTTACATGTATGTAAAGTAAACTAACTAATAGAAATCATCAAATCATGTGAGGATTGTATGTTTGGACAACCCAAGTTGTTCCATAATCACTCATGTATCAAAGACTATGTTTGACATGATTTGTGGGTTGAAACCCTAGACAAAACACCAAGTTTATGAGGTTTAATCCTCTGATTTCAAATGTCTCAACCTTGTTTTTAAGCTTAACCAACCATGGGATAAGTTGTAAGCATTAGGACATAGGCATGAGATGTGTTAGACACAAGTTGCATAGGTTTAAACAAGTTTTGAAGAACATAAAAATCAAACAGAAAGTTTATGGACTATTTCGGGGCATTTCCAGGTCTGATTTCTCCAAGGAGAAGTCTAGGAATCGAACCCCATGATTATCCAAGCAAGTAGGAAAAAGAATCAAGTGAATCGGATAAGAATTGAGTGAGTTATGCTCATTTTCGTGAAGGGGTGTCAATCTGCTCGAACCTTTGCTTTCAGCTACGGTTTGGAGGATGTTTTGAGAGTTTTTAGTGTTGCAAAAGTGGTAGGGAGGCTGGTTATAAGTGGTATTTATAGGGGGAAGGATTAGGGTTTCAATGGGTTGGGCTTTGGAAGTGTTTAGAAGGGGTTACACCTTGAAACTAGCCCACAAAACCCAACTATATGGGGCTGAATTTTGCTGAATTGGGGCTGCCATATTTCTTTATTTTTTATATTTTTTTAAAACATTATAATGAGTAATTTTGTTAATTAAGTTGTGTAATAATATGCAACAATGTTTCCCCTAACTTGTAACAAGGTGAAATATGAAATAAAACATGATTTAACTAGGTAAAAAGTGTAATGTACAAGTACGTAACATGTTTGTAAATGACAAGTATATGTCACATATTAGATGATTAACCGTTGTATAAATAAGCATATTATTAGGGGTTTTTAGGTATCAACAATATAAGACAAGCATGGACATGCATCGTGAATAAGTATAAGTATGAATTACAAATAAGGATTCGATGTACAATGAATTCGAACGTATGAACATGTATGAATATGTAGATGGTGAATTTAAAGAAATACGAATTTTATTTATGATCCAAGTCTCGGATTTTACAACGAAAAGACGACTACAATAATACAAGATTTCCAAAAATAGCATTACAAGGCGAGCTTTCTAATTATGGAAAGTATGAAAAAGCAGGGCGTTACAAGGATGGTCGAATGTATAACTTACCAACATGTGGCGAGGTTGCTGCTCTAATTGTTGGAGATGTTGAAAACGCAATTGAGAACAGAGATATTGTTGTTGAAACTAAATCGGGGACTCTTCAACGAATAAGTGAATTACATCCTTCTTACCTTGCTCTTCAATACCCAATTCTCTTCCCATATGGAGATGATGGTTACAGAGTTGACATCCCTCATAGAGGTGTCATAGATGTAACCAACAAGAAGCGTCCAAATTACGATGAGAGAGTTCTTTTCGTATCGTATTCAAGATAGACTAAACCAATTTTCGCTGATTCTAAATTCAAGGAGACTTTTCCAACAATTTTTGGTTGATGCTTATACGATGATTGAGAGCGAGAGACTAAACTACATACGTTTACAACAAAAAAATCTAAGATCTGATACCTATGAAAGTCTCCGGAAATTGAGAAATAATGGTCAGTAAGATATATCTAATGTTGGTACACCTCTTATATTGCCTTCTTCGTTTACCGGTGGAGCTAGATATATGATGCAAAACTATTTAGATGCAATGGCTTTATGTAAATGGTTCGGTTATCCTGATTTTTTTATAACCATTACATGCAATCCGAAGTGGCCAGAGGTAAAACGGTTTCTTAAAGACACCACTCTGAATCCAGAAGATAGGCCTGATATCCTATCAAGGTTATTTAAAGTCAAGCTGGATGCAATTTGTAAAGATTTAAAGGAATGTCATATGTTGGGAAAAGCAGCAGCAAGTACGTATTGCAATCTTTTATTTTTAAATATATTTTTTACATTTTCTTTTATTGATTTTAAATTATTTTTATGCAGTTATTTATACAATTGAGTTTCAAAAACGTGGCTTGCCTCATGCACATTTGTGCTTATTCATGGAACCAGAAGCTAAACTTCCCACTGTTGACCAAGTTGATCCGTTCATATGTGCAGAAATTCCAAACAGAGATGATGACCCAGAGTTGTATACGCTTGTGAAGGATTTTATGATTCATGGACCGTGTGGTAATGCTAATATGAACTGCCCATGTATGGTTGATAAACAGTGCTCAAAAGGTTTTCCTAAAAGATTTCAAGATACTACGACAATTGACGCCAATGGTTTCCCATTATACAGAAGGAGAGATGATGGAGCAACAGTTGTCAAAAACCGGATCGAGTTAGATAATAGAAGTGTTGTACCATACAACAAAAAGTTATTGAAAAAGTATCAGGCACATATAAACGTGGAGTGGTGCAACCAAGCTGGGTCAATTAAATATTTGTTTAAGTATATCAACAAAGGTCCTGATAGAGCAACAATTGCTGTTTTGCATAGTGATAATCATAATGAACAACATGAAAAAGATGAGATTAAAGAGTATTATGACTGTCGGTATATCTCAGCATGCGAGGCATCATGGAGGATATTTAGTTACGATGTAAATTACAGATATCCTTCTGTTATCAGACTTCCATTCCATCTTCTAGGTCTCCAACCGGTTGTCTTTGGAGCAGACGAAGACATCAATTCTGTTCTTAACAGGCCATCTATCAAGTGTTCTATGTTTCTGTCTTGGATGGAAAGGAACAAAGACCCTGATGACCATTTGGCGCGTACACTAACTTATGTTCAGTTTCCAACTTGGTATGTATGGAAGATTGAAAACCGTTGTTGGCAACCTCGGAAGAAAGGTAACTCAATTGGCAGAATTCATAATGTTGCTCCCTCTCTTGGAGAAGCTTATTTTTTAAGAATCTTGCTCAATAAAGTAAAAGGACCCAAGTCATATGACGATATCAAAACTGTTAATGGTCATGTACATGATACATTTCGAGATGCGTGTTTCGCACTTGGTCTTTTAGATGATGACAAAGAGTACATCGAAGCAATTAAAGAAGCAAATGAAACAGCAACAGCTTCTTACGTACGAAATTTATTTGGCATGATGCTATTGTCGAATACTATGTCAAGACCGGAGATCGTATGGGAAAGCACGTGGAAATACATGACAGATGATTTCATCTACAGATATAGTAAACTACATCGTGTTCAAGGTACATTATGAAACTTTAGAAAAGCCATTTTGCTTTTTCAGTTTTTTTCATACATGGTTTAACTAAAATATCATACTCATTGTATCTGTATTTGAACATATAACAGGTTTATCAATTCCAGACGACGAACTTAAAAATTACGCTTTGTTGGAAATTGAAAAGTTTTTAGGTATGAATAGCTCATCGCTACGGAACTTCTCAACAATGCCTTTCCCAGATTGTTCTTCGTTATCTGATCTTGATAATCGTCTGATTAACGAGGAGCGTACTTACGACGTATTAAGTCTCGCAGAGGAATATGTTAATCTGTTTAATATGTTAACTGAAAAACAAAGGTCGGTGTTTGAAGAGATAATGAAATCTGTTGATGGTAACACTGGAGGGATGTTTTTTGTTTACGGATATGGTGGCACCGGGAAAACCTTTTTATGGAAGACGTTGTCTGCTGCACTTCGATCAAAAAGAGAAATTGTATTAAATGTTGCTTCGAGTGGAATTGCATCGCAGTTATTGACAGGCGGCATGACTGCACACTCTAGATTTAGTATTCCTTTGAATCTTAATGAGGATTCGGTATGTCATATAAAAGCAGATAGTGATGTCGCTAAATTGTTGCATCAGACCAAACTTATTATATGGGATGAAGCACCTATGGTCCATAAACATGCGTTTGAAGCCTTGGACCGCACAATGAATGACATTTTCAATTTCGACACCTCAAGAAATTCTGAAATCTCATTTGGTGGTAAGTTTATTGTTTTTGGTGGAGATTTTAGACAAGTACTTCCCGTTGTTCGAAATGGTGGAAGACAAGAGACGGTGAACGCATCATTAAGTTCGTCTTATTTATGGAGTAAATGTAAGGTGCTAACGTTGTCAAGGAATATGAGGTTAACCATTGGAAGATCTCCATCCGAGATTGAGGAAATAAATAGTTTTGCTAAGTGGCTTTTGGATATAGGAGAGGGAAATGTTGGTGGTCCTAATGACGGAGAAGCGACAATTGAAGTGCCATCTAATCTTATAATTAATGATACTTCTGATCCCATTTCCAGCCTGATCGAATTTGTTTATCCTTCGATTCTAGAGAACTTTAGAAGTCCTAATTATTTTAGTGATAGGGCTATACTTGCGCCGAAGAATGAGGTTGTTAACGAGATTAACGATAGGCTGTTAGCGTTGTTTCTCGGTGAAGAAAGAGAGTATCTAAGCTCTGACCGTCTTTGTGCAACTGAAAATGTTAGTTCAATACAAGAAAGATTATACACACCGGATGTTCTCAATGGTCTTAAAGTTTCAGGCTTACCAAATCACAGGTTAGTGCTAAAAGTTGGTGTGCCAGTCATGTTGTTACGTAACATTGACCAAAAAAATGGTTTGTGCAATGATACAAGGTTGAAGGTTACAAAGTTGTATAACCGTGTAATAGAGGCTGAAATAATATCTGGAGCTAACATTGGTACTCGAACCTATATTCCCAGAATTAGTTTAGTACCTTCAGACAAGAAGATTCCCTTTTCATTTCAAAGAAGCCAATTTCCGGTTGTTGTTTGCTTTGCCATGACTATCAATAAAAGCCAAGGCCAATCACTTTCTAGAGTTGGTCTGTACCTAAGACAACCGGTTTTCACGCACGGTCAGCTGTATGTCGCGTTATCGAGAGTTAAAACAAGAGACGGTGTTAAATTGCTAATACTGGACAAAGATGGGAAGCCTACAAATAAAACAACTAATGTTGTGTATAAAGAAGTATTCAATGACTTATGATTTTTCATTAATACTTAATATGTATAATTTAAATATGAATATTTACTGAGTGTTAAATTTTATAATAAACAATTTGAAAATAATAACATTTTTTGTCATTTGTTGTCTTATTACTCCTGTTATTTCCAATACTTTTAACAATTTATATATATATATATATATATATTCATATATATATATGTATATATATATATATCGTAAAAACCTTACTTCCGGTTTAGTCTTTCATAAGTTCATATTCATACTCACATGACTTTATTATTTTGAAATCCATTTAAAAAAACCACGCTTACAGTTCCCTGTTTCCTATTTTTTCTTCCAAAAATTATCATTGCATCTCTCCAATCTATACATAATCACATCAGTCATTCCAAAATTACGAAGGTCGGTGTTTTAATAATATTTGTAATGATGAATTTTTGGGATTTTCATACCGTCATTCATCCTTACTTTCTAAATCGGTTATCTATCAACCATCGCCTTCATCATCTTCGCAATTTTCTTCGTCGGTTTTGGCTCCGGTAAGTTTCTTAAAGCTTCGATTTGTAATTTTGTGAAGCTATGATTCTTTATTTAGTAACTTATTTAAAGTTATTTACAGTTAGTTTTATAAACCCTAATCTTTTTGCTACTTGATCTTTTAGGTGATAATGTTTATTATAACTTTGTATTCGTTTATTGTAGTTGTTTTAGTCACTATTTTGAACAGATTGTTGTCATTATGTTTGGATGTCCATTATTAATACCGAAATCTTCGGCAATTAAGTTTTGTTGATATGCACATCTTTACTGTTATTTTTGTTTAAATTGTTGTATTCTGATGATAATGTTTTTTTCTGGGTGATTTTTTGAAAGTTTTTTTTATATTGAAAGACTTAATTGTTGTCTTCTTGAACAATAATTGAACCATAGCATGCATCTTTCTATTTGTCTACACCTGGTGTTATAAAAGTTTTGGTTCATGATGTTTTTTTTTTACGAATTAGGATAATATATTTGTATACTCTGCATTTGGTTGTTTTGATTGAGTTTTATTACCTGGTTTTGCAACCAATTAAGTCTTTTAAGATTTGTCAGTGCATCTGTTAAAAGTATACTTTACAATTACTTGACGTTTTTAACATTCTATTACATCAGTTAATGTTATGTCTATTAGAGTAAAGGAACTTTTACTATACAAAAGAGGCTGCAATGCTTTTATAAATTGGTAATTTTACCAATAATGTTAAAGATCCTGCCTTTATATCATTTGTTTGGCTTTTTATTTTAGTTGGCGGTGGTTTATAACCTTATTGTATTTATATTATTTTTGTTTATAAATATCTTTACAGATATGGATCGTTGTTTTTTTGTTTACATCGAGGACATGAAATTGGAAGAACAGGTTATACGTTTGTTCATAACGTGATATATATTATTATATTGTTAAGTAACAACCTAACTTTTAATAAATGTTTAAGTAGCGTTATATCGTCTTTTTATTATTTAATCACTTAAATGATGTTTGCAGCCTTTACCAGCTTGGTATAACAAGTTAAATGAATTAGATGGATATCCCGTTGGTAATGTTTTCTTAATCACTGATGATAAAGCAATATTTGATGTTAAAATCAAGGAGTCTACGGACGGTTATTGTGTGTCAAACGGTTGGTCAACTCTTATAAATGTTCTTGAAGTAGACAATGGAGACTATGTTGTATTTGAACTTATGGATGAACTGACGTTTAGAATAACTCATTTTAAGAGTTATCCACACCCGGATCAAGGTTCAAAGTTCCACATTGTTATGTCAAACCCCGAGAACCAAAATCTGGTATGTTTTAAACAGTTTTTTTTATGTTCAGTAAAGATTTACATTTTGTACTTATTTAATGTTTTTTAATCAACTGCAGTGGGTACCGAGAGACTTCATGCAAGAGCATTTCAACGGTGATAATCTCTTTGACAATTTTGTTATTGTTTTTGACAAAAACCACACGTGGACCGTTAGTATGAGAAGACTCTGGGATATCAACCATTTCTTTGTTGATTTTACTCAAGTTTCCAAAGATCTATGTTTAATAACTGGCGATCTTATTGTTTTTGAGTTGGTTGATGATTATGTCTTTAAGATTAAACTGTTCCGTACTAATGGTCTTCAGTCGCTTAGTCCGGACCTTGCCGTACCAGTGGTGGAATCCATTAAGAAGGAGGTGGAAAATTTTGTTTTAGACCGAGGTTTTTATATTGTTATTGCGGACTCCTCAAAAACCGAACAGGTAATGGTTATTTAATGAATTGGTTTATTTTAATATGTCCAGCCTATTAGCATGAACTAATGTAATCCCTGTTTTTAATTTACAGTCTCTTCCTTTATGGTATAATAAGTTTGATAACTTGAAGGGGTATCCGATTGGTCCTGTACTTATCACAAATGAAGATGGCAATGAGTGGACTGTTTCTGTTAAATCTACTTCCAATGGGTATTGTTTCTCGAATGGTTGGTCTGCTATGGTTCGTGATGTTGGTCTAGAGGATAAAGATGTTATTGTTTTCCATGTGGTTGATGCTCAGAAGCTAAAGTTCACTCATTTTAAGGCTGATGGTCTTTCCTGTGTTAAGAACAAGTTTTATGTTGAGATGTTATTTCCCGAGAACGCTAACTTGGTAATTTATACTTTTACTACTTATGATGAAGAACCAACTGACCTTTTTATTGACGATTGCATTTATTATTTATTTAGTGGTTGCCGAAAGAGTTTATGAACAGGTACTTCAAAGCGGACACATTGGACGATAACTTTTCAATTTGTTTTGGTAGTACATACATGTGGAGTGTTAAAGTGAACAGGCTCTGGGGATCCGACTACTTCACTCATGATTTTTCACAAATCACCAAAGATCTTCATCTCATATCAGGTGATGTGATCTTTTTTGAGTTGGTTGCGAGACGCATTTTCAACATTCTGCTTTTCCGTCCTAATGGAATACAGTCTGTTTTTCCTGAGTTTGCGAATAGTGTTGGTGTTGAAGAAGAGGAAGACACGGAACAAATGGATGTTAGTGAAGATTGCATATTAGACGAGGGAAATCAAGACATGGAAGATGACATTGTAGACGTTGATCATGTGCCAGTCTTTATTGCTGATCCTGTCCTGGAACCAGGCTTAGTTGACGTTCCACCGATTCCGGCCGTTGTTCATGAAGCCAACGTATACGAACTAAGATGGTGTCTATCTTTTCGTTTGGTAAGTTTTTCATAGTTGAAATGCTTTATTTTAATATTATGTAACTCTTTCAGGGTTGTTATTTTTGTTTAAATTTCTTTATTTTTCCTTACTTTAATGCAGCGGATCCCAAAGGACTTTGCAGCAAATGTAGATTTCTCGGTCCTTGATGACATGGTTGTTCAAACTGAAGACGGTTTTTCAATGACCCTCGGGATCCGGCAGGAAACAGCACGTGGGATACCTCGGTATGCTTTCAGAGGATGGCGGAACTTTATGATGCAGGCTGGGTTGGAAAATGTAGCTGAGTTTCTGCTGCGATATTTTAGGGATCAAAACACGTTGCAAATTCTTAATCCGGACAACTAAGCTATGTATTTATTGAAAGGTGTCGTTAGAAGTAAACATATAATATCGTTACCAACGCTATCCTATGTGTGGTAACAGTTTTGGAACAATTATTACTACATATGTTTTGTTTAGCAATGTTAATGTGAAACGAACATTTTGTTGATGTACTTTTGGGACGTGCTAAAGTGTCTCAAAATATTAGGCTTAACAAAGCACACTTTAAGGCTTCTACGTTTAAATTATTTTATGTGTTTAATTTTTTTGAAGCCACCCGCGAAGCTCGCGGGGTCTTAGGCTAGTATATATATATATAGGGTAAGGTTCATGCGAGAACCACCCTTATTGCGAGAACCAATGTGAACACAAAATAAAATCTAAAAAAATCAAAAAAGCACTCAATTTTTTTTTAAATCGCTATATTTCGTTACAAAAAAAAAAACCTCTTTTTTTGAGTAACAGTTATCCATGCACATGTGCATATGTATCATTACTTCGACAAATTCAGTAATACGTTATCAGAAATAGACAATTGCACTTTAATTTACAATATCATCCGTAATACACTACTTTTTACATTAACAATATTCAAAATGCACATATGCATCATTAGGGATAACCATGATATAACGTGTTTGATACAAAAAGTTTGTGATTTTGAATGGAGAAGTAGGCCCATATACATGTTTTTTGGTTAGTTATATCTAGTGGTTGATGGTTTGGTTATAGTTGTCAATTTATGATGTAATATGTTGATTGGATGGTATAGATGGTGTTTACATACATGTAATAAAGTGAAAATATTGGTAATGGTATTGTATTATGGATGGTAGGAGGTAATGGTATTGTATTATGGATGGTAGGAGGTAATGGTAGTGTATTATGGATGGTATGATAGATGAAAGGGAAAGTGTCTTCAAATTAGTGTTCCAAAACACCTTATTTCATGTTTATACATATAGATGCACATGTGCATTTCTAATATTGGTAATGTAAAAAGTATTGTATTACACATGGTAGTGTAAATGAAAGTGCAATTGTCTAATATTTGTAATGAATTACGGAATTTGTCAAAGAAATGACAAAAATGCACATGTGCATGTTTGTGTATTACGGATGGAATGATAGATGAAAGAGAAAGTAGTGTACCAACACACCTTATTTCATGTTGATACATATAAATGCACATGTGCATTTCTAATATTGTTAACGTAAAAAGTAGTGTATTACACGTGGTAGTGTAAATGAAAGTGTAATTGTCTAATATTTGTAATGGATTACGGAATTTGTCAAAGAAATGATACAAATGCACATGTGCATGGATAACTGTGACTCGAAATTTTTTTTTTGAAAATTTTTTATTATTATAAACGAAATATAGCGATTTTTTCCAAAAAAAAGTAAAAAAAAAAAAATTTTTGGGTGTTTTTTAGATTTTTTTAGGTATTTTTTGGTTGTGTTCACACTGGTTCTCGCAATAAAGGGTGGTTCCTAACGGATCCTTCTATATATATATATAGGAGAAGGATCCATTAGGAACCACCCTTTATTGCGAGAACCGCGAGAACGAGTGTGAACACAAACAGTAATACCTAAAAAAATCTAAAAAACACCAATTTTTTTACTATTTTTTTTTTGGAAAAATCGTTACATTTCATCAATAATAAAAAAAATTCAAAAAAAAAATTCGAGTAACAGTTATCCATGCACATGTGCATTTGTATCGTTTCTTTGACAAATTCCGTAATTCATTACAAATAACAGACAATTGCACTTTCATTTACACTAGCATTCATAATACACTACTTTTTACGTTAACAATAATAGAATTGCACATGTGCATCTATATGTATGAACTTGTTATAACATTAACAACACTAGAAATGCACATGTGCGTCTCTATATATATATGAACATGTTATAACATGTTTTAGTACACCACTTTGAATACACATCCTCTTTCATCTATCATACCATCGATATTACACTACCATTACCTCCTACCATCCGTAATACAATACCATTGCTTTTTACCATCCATAATACAATATTATTACCACTATTTCACTTTATTATATGTACATCAACACCCTTTATATCATCCAAACAACATATTACATCATAAAGTGACAAATATAATCAAACCATCAACCACTAGATATAACTAACCAAAACACATGTATATGGGCCTACTTCATCATTTAAAATCACAAACTTTTTGTACCAAAACACCTTATTTCATGTTGATACATATAGATGCACATGTGCATTTCTATTATTGGTAATGTAAAAAGTAGTGTATTACATATGGTAGTGTAAATAAAAGTGCATTTTTCTACTACTGGTAATATATTATGGAATTTATCCAAGAAATTATACATATGCACATGTGCATCCATAACTGTTACTCGAAAAAAAAAATGTTTTTTTTTGTAACAAAATATAGCGATTTTTATTAGAAAAATATTAAAAAAAAATTGTGGGTTTTTGGGTTTTTTTAGGTATTTTTTGTGTTCACATTGGTTCTCGCGGTTCTCGCAATAATGGTGGTTCTCAAATGAACCTTACCCTATATATATATATATATATATATATATATATATATATATATATATATATAGGGTCAGGATTTAGAGAAAACGGTAGAAAGTGTGAGAACGGTGAGAACGGTTAAGGATCGTCCGATCAAAACAATCTATGGACTAGATGACGCGATGGCGTTTTCGTAAATAACATAACTTTTATTGCTGTGGCGCGCTTCATTAAGGGTAAAAAAGTCTTTTGACTTCTCTACACAAAACGCCATCTAATGAAATAAAACGCCATTAAAATTACCGCCTTAACCTACAATAGCACACACCATCATAAATCTAAAAACGCCATTAGATATAAAACGCCAAACTTAATTATAATAAAATCCCGCCTAAAAAAACCGCCAAAAAACATCCTATATATACAACATCTCAGACATTCCATTAAAACACACAAAAACCCAAACACCATTTTTAATATATACCATTCGTCTTATAAACGCCAAAAAACCCAAACATCAAATATCCTCTAAACCAAAACGTTTATTTGAAATTCAGTTTGGTTGTCGGTATGGTTTTGCTCAATGTAATGGACAAAATCCTTAAGTGATGATATTGTCCATTTCATTGAGTAAAATCTTATTGACTTTATCCTCAATTTCCATATTTATAACGCCAAAACATAGAAAAACATTATTGAGGTTTGTTGTCAATAAAGTTTAGCTGTATGGGATGGACAACATTGTCATACATCTTTCTTAACTGAGGATTAACAATGTTGTCCATCACCATACAACAAAATATTATTGATTTAGCATGATCAAATTTAGAGTTTTAAGGTGCTTTTATTTAGTGGCATTCTTTTTCTCGGTAAAACATCAAAAAGTTAAAAAATCAAACATCGTTCATTGGAAATTCAAAGATTGTTGGCTCAAGGGTGTAAACTCAATAACATTTTGCTGCATGAGATGGACAAATATTCAAGAAAAGAGGTTGATTTCAAACTTTGTGCTTCCACACGGCGACAAAAAAACTACTTCAAAAAACAAAAATCAAAATAAATCATACGAAAGTCGAAACAGCCAGTGAAGATGCTTCAAAAGAAGAAATAGACTAATGATAGTGAAGATTTGGAAGATCAATTGTTTATATATATATTTTTTAATTTTCTATTTCAGTTGATTGTTATATAATAACAACGCCATAAGTAAAAAAAATGCCACATAGCCAAATGCTTGTCAAAACGCCTTCATGCCATAAAACGCCCCAGAAACTACCAAACTATAATAAAATTACTTTGGACAAGTATTATGAAAAAACCCAAAAATTAAAAAAAAATAAAAACCAAACTTGAAAATGTAACTAGAAACAGTAACTACAAAACAGTAAAACTGAAGAGACGAAAAAATTATTATATTAGAATCTAAAACGCCAAACTTGAAAGATGGGACGTGTTACAGACTTCAGAGATAAAAGCTTATAAAAAACAATAATTACAAAACAGTAACTGAAACAACGAATTCTTTATTATAATAATGCACTGCCTAACCTACGCGCCAAAAAGACATCCTATAAAATGATAAGTCTCAGCAACTTCCATTTGATCAAACCAAAAAAACAAATGCCATACCACTCACTGTAAAACGCCAAAAAATTAAGAAAAATCAAAGATGGCTAATATGCTTTCTTCGATATTCAGTATTGTTTAGGGCCGTTCAAATTGCTCGCCGCTCGCTCGATGCTCGTTCGAAAACTGTTCGGAAAATGCTTGTTTGATTTGACGCTAGGATGTAAACGAGCCGCTCTGCTCGGTTCGGTTTGTAAATGAGCCAAGCATGAGCAAAGGTCCGCTCGGCTCGGTTCGGCTCGAATTATTATTTTAATTAGTATATATATACATATACCTATACACATACATATATAAACATGTATACACACACACACACATATATATATATACAAACAAATATAAATTATCTATATATATTAATTTATAACATTGGGAGGAATAGTGATTTTTTTGTCTTTTTATGGTTTTGTCTTATGTGTGTGTGTTTGTAATAAAACTTTGATTTTTTATAATTTTGCCACAAAAATAAATGAGTTTATTTTTTGTTACTTTTGTTTTACGTTTTTTTCCCGGATTTGGTCGAAGTTCGGTTGGTACTTAGCACTGTGTTTGGTGGTCACATTCGGTCCCTTACATTTTTTTTACCCCCTCGACTTCTAATACGTGTCGGTATAAATTCTACTTTGACTACATTTTATGTCATGTGAGTCACTTGGTGCTAGAAACTCGTATTTTTATTCTATGTTTTTCTTGGTTTTGATCGTCATTTGGTTGCTACTTAACATCGTTTTATATCTCCCTACAATGCTGGTAGCACAGTTTGACGTCCCTCACCGCAACGCGGGAGAGCTAAGACTAGTTATACATAATACACACACACCTATATGTATACACACACTTACACATGCATATATACTTAAATATAAATTAAATTTATAATTTTATATGTACCACTCTGTTAGATTTTAGTCAACGATATACAAATTTACAACTATATCTATACGTACTAGCCCAACCACGCCAATAAAAAAATTAGCATTAAAACTAAAATATAACTCTGAACCGATAAAAAATAGTTTGTTCATCGCCTCAATGTTTCATGTCGTTACCCTAAGTTGATCGTCTCCTGCTCTCAACGTAATTGTTCGTGCAATATGATCGTCGCCTCGTCGGCCACAACATTGTTATTAATAAGAAAAATTTTGTGCCATTAATTGTGCATATTTTTAAAGACATAAAAAGTTGAGGCCCAACATTGTCACTATCTCTCTCAGCAAATTTAAATCGGGCGACACGGTTGTCCAAATTGCTCGAATTTCGCTCGATGCTCGCCTGGAATTTTTATTGCTCGAAAAATGCTCGATTGATTTGAGGCTCGGTTTTAAATGAGCCGCTCCGCTCGGTTCGGTTTCTAAACGAGCCAAGCACGAGCAAGGGATTGCTCGGCTCAGCTCGACTCATGAACAGCCCTAGTATTGTTCTTTGTGAAGTTTCATTGAATGGATTGTTGTTAGGTAAGGGGAGTAACTCAGTAAGATTTTGCTGCATGAGATGGAAAAATCTTCAAGAAAAAGATACTGATGACAGTCATATGTCGTTTTGTGTTCTTTATTCTTGAAGAAGGCTTAGATGAGGAGAAGAGATCAATGACACTGAAGAATGGAATGATTATAAAGATGAAGATCAGAACAAAAGCGAAAAACCCACCCACACGTCATAGATCTATGTCCCCAAACATCCACAAAAAGCCACTTCAACAGACGAGCAGGCAAAATAATCAAACCGATGGGTTTGTTAAGTTTTACATAAAACGTCATATATTTGGTAACAGTTCTTGTAGTATTAAAGAAGAGAAGTATTAAAGAAGAGAGAGACTGATGACAGTGAAGATTGCGAAGAGAGATCCGATTAGTATTTTTAATTTATTTTCTTCGCTTCTATTTTTTCCCTGGTTGTAATATTATTTTACAATTGTAAAACGCCAAGATACCACAAACGCCAAAATGTATGTAAAAAATAATAGAACAATAGGCCATCTTGTCTAAAACGCCTTGAAAAAACGCCATTCAGAGAGATATTCTGACCCCTTGGGGTTCTAATGGCATACAATTTGAAAAACGCCATAAACGCCAAAATATTAATACAATGAAACCATTAAAATGTCATATAGTTATTGAATTTGGTTAACGCCAAAAATCTTAAACCCCAAAAATAAAACACTATTGTGAAAAGCGGAACTGGAAAAGCGGAAGATAAAATGACAAAAAAGCCCATACGCCCTAACTATATCACGCGCCACGTGTTGGGCCTGGATGCGTTCTCACCGTTCTCACACTTTTGGGCGCTTTCTACTGATCCTGTTTCTCTCTCTCTCTCTCTATATATATATATATATATATATATATATTTATTTATATAGGGTAGGGATAGTGTACATTAATTCAGAAGTGTGAGAAGTGTATTATAACACTATATAACACCATATAAACACCGTATAACACTATGTAGCACCATATAACACCATATAACACTATGCAACACTATATAACACTATACATCTATCATAGACATGCTATCAGACAAAATATAGTGTTATATTTGTTATATAGTGTCATATAGTGTTACATAGTGTTATATGGTGTTACATAGTGTTATACGAAGTTTATATGGTGCTATATATAGTTATAATACACTTCTCACACTTCTTACACTTCTGGATTAATGTACAAGATCCTCTACCTACCTATATATATATATATATATATATATATGGTAACGTTCATACGAGAACCACATTTATTGCGAGAATCGCGAGAACCAATGTGAACACAACCTAAAATAGCTAAAAAAACTAACCCCCATCCCCCCCCCCCAAAAAAAAAAAAAAAAAAAAAACCTAACCCCCCCCCCCCCCCAAGCTAAAATGCTAAAAACTAAACCCCCAAAAAACCTAGAAAAATCTAAAAAAAACACACACTTATTTTTATATTTTTTACATTAAAATCGCTACTTTTAGTAGCCAAATTTTTTTTTATTTTTTGCTACTAAAAGTTGCGATTTTTTTTATAAAAGAATATTAAAAAAAAATTGTGTGTTTTTTAGCTATTTTTAGGCATTTTTGGTTGTGTTCACATTGGTTCTCGCGGTTCTCGCAATAAAGGGTGGTTCCTAACGGATCCTTTTCCTATATATATATATAGGGTCAGGATTTAGAGAGAATGGTGAAAAGTGTGAGAACGATTTTGGTGGTGACATGTGGCATTGATGTTAAATTACACTAAGGGGTAATATTGTAAAAAAAACCCACTCACATGAACTGGGTGTTCAAAATAAAACGCCATAAAAACACCCAATTCAGAAAAACGCCAAACACTCAAAAGCTATTTTATTAAGCTATAACTTACAACAGCTCAAAAAAAAACATTTTTTTAACCCATAAAACACTCAAAAGCTATTTTTTAAGTTATAATTTACAACAGCTCAAAAAAACCATTTTTTTTAACGCCATAAAAAAGCTATTTTTTGAGCTATAAATTACAACTCAAAAAACCATTTTTATGAGTCAGCTCCTAGTTAAAACGCCATAACTATTTTCAGGGTCCAAAGTGTAACTTATAGTGTGAACAAGTGTAAACAAGTGTGAACACAAGTATTTAATTAGTTTTTTTAGGCAGCTCCTAGTTAAAACGCCATAACAAAAAAAAAAAAAAAACTATATTTTCAGGGTCCAAAGTGTAACTTATAGTGTAAACAAGTGTGAACACAAGTATTTAATTAGTTCAAGCCAGCTCCTAGTTAAAACGCCATAACAAAAAAAAGCTATATTTTCAGGGTCCAAAGTATAACTTATAGTGTGAACAAGTGTAAACAAGTGTGAACACAAGTATTTAATTAGTTTCATCAGAAAAAAACGCCATGAAAATACCTAGTTAAAATGCCATAAAAACACCTAGTTTAGAAAAACGCCATGAAAATACCTAGTCTAAAACGCCATAAAACCCATTTAATTTTTTTCGAATAGTATCTCAATAGTATACTCATTGGAAAGATAAAAAAACGCTAAGTTTTATGGTGTAATTTTTTTCGAAAAATAATCATGTATAAAAAAGTTATTGTCGTTTAAATATGATGGGGGGAAATGACATATGATTAGCATGTGCACCTTTGTTTGGATCTTCCTATTTTACCCCTCCTGTTAGTTCCAAGACCCCTATTATTTACAAAAATGCCACCGCATCAATCTCAGCCACAAACCACTAAGATCTTGTGGCTGAGAATCGTTCTCACTGTTCTCACACTTTGAGACGTTCTCTCCTGATCTTGTTGCTATATATATATATATGTATGTATGTATATATATATATATATATATATATATATATATATATATATATACATAAGATAAGGATTCGTTAGGAACCACCCTTTATTGCGAGAACCAGTGTGAACACAATCAAAAATACCTAAAAATAATTAAAAAAAACCCAAAAAAATATAATTTTTATTAAAATCTATACATTTCTTCATTAAAAAAATTGAACACCAATTATTGTTGCACGTGTGCGTACGTCGTAGTTTATGTTTTTTTTAGTGACAAAATTTCGCGATTTTAATGAAAAAATAAATTTTTTTGTGTGTTTAAAATTTTTTTTAGGTATTTCTGGTTACGTTCACATTGGTTCTCGCAATAAGAGTGGTTCTCGCACTAAGGTTTAAATGAGGACGCTAAATATTGTAAAAACTGTGAAACGAAGAAAAAACCCACAAGAACTTCGTCAAAAACAATTTAAATTCAATTTTTTTACACTTATCATTATTATTCGAATACAATGTTAGAAATTTTAATTCACACATTTAAATTTACGTGAATTCGTAAATAAAGAAAATTTATGTATGTCTAAGTTTGCCATTTACACGTGTGTAAATTTGTTATATTTACATATGTGCAAAAAAAATTAATAAGGGTGATTTGAGAGAATAAATGAATTATTTAATGTTGTAAATTCTTATGTTGATGTTATATTTTAATTACAATGAGGTTTATACTAAAAATGATTTTAATTGGTTTTTTCATTTGTTCTCACGGTATATATATATATATATATATATATATATAGGGTTAGGTTCAAGAGTGAACACTAGTGTAGCTTGCGAACTGAGTGAACTAATCCTGGCCATACACGTGTGTAGATCAATGGCCAGGATTTGCTGTTGAAATACACTAGTGTATTTTACGATTTGATTATGAGATCCTGCCAATACACGTGTGTAGATCAATGGCTAGGATTTGTTCACCTAGTTCGCAAATACACTAGTGTTCACTCTAGTATATATATATATATATATATATAGAGAGAGAGAGAGGGGCCGGTTAACATACAAATACACTAATCGTACATTATGTACGCTACAACAACAACCGTCGGATCATCTCATTTAAAGCGCGTGTTTTACTATTAAATAAATCAAATTAAAATTAATAAAAGAAACCGCCAAGGTTAAAATCGTCCAATTGCAAGATCAAAACCCTGATAATCAGCACACAAATAACTCACAATCATACCGTAAACCCAAAATCAAACACTGCATTCTCCTTCTCCAAAAGTTCCCTGCTACTCTCCGTTGCGATTTCAACTAGGATCATGAATATTGAGAAACGAAGCAAAGCAAACAACGACAGATCACAAGCGAAGAAGATGAATCCAGGTATCGATTGACATTTGCGAAATTATAGTGGAATACACAGGGGTTTATAATCAAATGCGATTTTGTTTGTTTATTAACCTTTTAACTGAAACATATAGTTTTATAAGATTACATATTGTTCGCAACTACAAATTTTGCTAGGGTTTATGGCTGGTATTTGATATCTATTAGGTTTTGCATTATTATCCAGTTTTCTTAATGATACCTGATAGATGTGCGATATCATATAGGGTTTTGTGAGGGTTTTGTATGACATTTGCGATTTCATATGATAAAATATTGTTTGTTGAATGTTTTTTTAGGTTAGATTAAACTTGCGAATGGATATAAAGGCACATGCGATTTCATATGATAAGTTAGTTTTAGTGTTTATGATTTATAAACATTGACTATTTTTGGTAATGCTTAAGTAACAAATGCGAATTCATAACTCATATATGCCAATTCATAACTAGCACATGCGAATTGATACCTAACACGTGCGAATTGATGACTTAGTGTACATGATTAAATGATAAATGCGATTTTGTAAGTGTTTTTTGACTATAGCATGCGATTTTGTAGAAATAGAATTTGATGATGACTTTGAAGGGCCAATATCAACTCTGATAAAAATTAACAAGAATAGAAAGAGAAGGATAGTTGAAAGTTCTGAAGAGGATGAATTTGTTAAGCCACCCACAAAAAAGAAAAAAAGATGAGAGGAAATCAAAGATACAGAAAAAAAAACATTTAGAAAAAGTTAAACCACATAAAACAGAACATAGGGAGTTCTTCAAATACAACAATGAAGCAATACTGCTGAGATGCCAACCTAACTCATACATGGATACTGTGAGAAGATTTTCAAAAAAACAGATTGATGAAGTGAGGGATATGAGATTTGGAGCTATTCTGGATATCAATATCAACCATATTTCGACACGATTGACATATTGGCTAGCCAGAAACTTTAACGAGAAGTTCGATATGCTAAACGTAGGAAAACACCAAATAAAAATAACATCGGAGACAGTTTACGAGGTAATTGGAATACCAAAGGGTCCAAAGAAGTTTGAAATAATAGCCGATAAGAGAAAAGTCAAAAAGCAGGAGAAAATTGAAAAAAGTCAAGAACCGGGAAATGCTGTCAGGGATACATTCATCCGCAAGTGGGGGGAAAACACGAGAATTACCCATGGCTTAATTGCAAATACATTGGAAAATCAAAGAGACGGAGGGAGCCTGTTTAAATTAAATTTCCTTGTATACTGGATGACCTTCTTTGCAGAAATTACAAAGGCAACACTTGCAAATGATAGATGTTTGCTTGGTGTAGAAGATGTTGAGGAAATACATAATCTAGATTGGTGCTCATATCTACTCGACACCTTGCGTCGTACACGAGCGGGCTGGAAGAACTATAAAATACAGTTCGTGGGACCTGTTGCCTTTCTTAGGGTATACATTACTACATTTAATAACATATTTGAAATACTAGTTTGTTTTGTTAAATAATTAAATGATCTTGCGATTTATACAGCTTCTATACACGCATGAGTACAACAAAAGGCTTAACCTGTTTGAGAGAGCCGTGGAGATACCGGTTATTTGTTATATCACATCTTCGGAGATTGATAAAGTCGAAGATCATATTTCGGATAACGGACCTCCATGGATATCAAGTGAGAGTGAAGAAGAAGAAGAAAATGAAGAAGAAAATGAAGAAAAAAATGAAGAAGAAGAGGGTCCTTTGACGGATGATTATACACTACGACCACTGGTTGACACCACAATAAGCTACAAAAAAGGACTGCGCATGCAGTACAGAACAAAGAAACCAGGGAAGAGCCAAAAGATAACGAGAACATTGATGATTTCATGCATTTCAGTTTTGAAATCCATGAAATGTCTCAGTTGAATCTTGAGTTTGGAGTTGGAACACAGACACATAAAATGATGGATTATTGCAACACCCCTGCTCAACTTTCACCATCGGTATTCTACGACACAGCCCACGAACGAGAATTAGAGGCTTCGAGAGCCAACAAAAAGGTAAGCGCAAAAAAAATTAATTTAACTTAATCAATTATATTTAACTTCTAGATTGATAGTATCTTAACTCGAAAAATATTACAGAATCTATTGAAAAAAATGAAAGCAAATGTCAAAAAATACCTTAAAATGGTTCAAGATGTTCAAGTGATGAACAACTTAGTTTCAGAAGCAAAAACTAAGTGTTTTTGGGATCCGGAGATTATGAAGGCTTGTAAGGAGTGGGATGAGACGCTTCAGAATAATCCCATTTGTGTGCCAACTGATTCGGTTCAAGAGCATGAAAATGCAGCCTCTCCTGTTCATCAAGAACCTGAAAATCTAGCTTGTGAAGTTCATCATGAAGTTACTACAAACGAAGAAGGTAGAGAGGATGAAGAAGTTCAAAAAGTAATATCCAATGTTTTGGTGCAAATGGCATCGGAAGGTAAAACATGCGAATTCATTATTAACACATGCGAAAACATGTAAAAAATTCACTAAATTTTATGCACATGTGAAACCTATAAAAACACATGCGATTCTGTCAAAAACACTTCAAATTTGATTTCGCACACGATGTCATGTATACCCCTGCAATTTTGATTCTACTGTATTAAATTAAATAATTTGTATCTATAGGTATACTGCAACCAGATGATGGAGGAGTCACAGACACCCTTATTGCAAACATTCAAACTGTGGAACCGGGTGTATACACTTACCAAACACCCGCCAAGGGTAAGAAAGCACTTTATGTTAGGAGAAAAATTAAACATCACAAATTATTGTATTTCTTAAATTACTCTGGCATGCAGAAACTGGTGAAAACGAAACTGTTATCGAATAAACAGTGAACTTGGCAGAATCTACACAAAACATCCAACAAAAAAGTTCAAGAAAAAGTGCCAGAAAAAGACCCTCAACAACCCGATACGGAACTTGAAGTTGAGAAGGAAAAGGAAGTTGAATGCCCTCAGGTAACGGCTGAGGAATTCAAATTAGTTGAGTTGGTTTTGAGCCTGGGACCCAGCTTGGAAGAAGATAAAGAAAAAAAACCAACTAAGGGGAGAAAAAACTCAAAGCCAAAGCAAGTTCCAAAACAAGTTATGCCAAAAGGGTTAAATGAACTGCGTAGACTATGGGGTGTTTACGGTGCGTCACATGGAAACGTACAAATGAGACCAAAAACCATGGGTGACTGGATTTGTCAAAGAAGATGAAGTAAACAACAGACATAATTCACAACTTCATCTCCTAAGGCACAGATATCTCAGTAAAATCATTCTATCGGAACACAATATGCATCGTCAAGAAATAATTAAAAAGGCCAATGCTTTCGATAAAAGGCCAGACAAAGAGAGGTATATAAGGGATTTGGATAAGATAACCCCAGATAGGATGAGTACATATTTTGGAAAGCCAAAGTAAACTACATTGATGATGGATTTATGTTACATATTTTAAACTTGTTAGTGTTTTTAATTTCACACATATTGGTGTTCTTAAATTGGCATTTGTGTTTTTTATTTCGCATGTGTTATGTTTGAAATCACATGTTTTACAATGAATTATTAAAATTTGCGAAATACAAGCCCATTACATAACACAAGATGCAAATTTATTGGAACATACACCAAAAATAAACAAAAGTTCATTCAAAAGATAACAGAAACTCCATTTTCATCTTCATCGAGCATCTTAATATAGTTATTGCACCAGCCAACTCTTTCAACTGTTTCTCATCCCTCTCACCCAAATCCACCATAAACATAACAACAATTTCTTTAAGACTACTCACTTGCATCTGAGATAGCAAGTTCAGAATTTCTTGTCTTCTCTTCATGTTTTCTGTTACACGAGAAATGTTGGCCTCCAACATCTCTTGACATGATTGATCCTCTTGAATTTGTTGCTGAATCCTTTTCCTCAAATCCTGCTTGATACTTGGTTCAGAAGAAGAGGATGTTGGTAGATCTGCCATTTTTTAATTGGATGTTTGCAATAGTGATAAAAACATAAAGTATATAATAAAAGAAAAATTATTGATATGAATTATTGAAATCAATTATTGAACTGAATTATTTGATTTCAATTATTGAAACGCACTGTGCGAAAATAAAAATAATAGTGCGAAATAAATAGCTACAGTTGATAAATACTTTAAGGTTTGCGAAGTCTCGAATTTAAACATGCGAAATTATATATTAAACTTCATTGTGTGCGAAATGTCTATTTTTAAACATGCAAAATTATACAACTGATCCATTCTTAACTAGTTGGATTATGTTAAAACATCACATGCGATATATCAAAACAACACATGCGATATAGTAACACAACAAGTAAAACCAGAAACACTTATCTTCAACCCCTCATTACAATCTAAAAAAAAAGCTTCAAATCAAATAAAACCCAGAACTCAACCTAATAAAACTATTGACGAATCCTAAATTGACGAATCAAGCATTTTCGGAAACGCGGTTCTGTGAGGAATCAATCAAAAACCCTACAAATCGAATTGATACGAAGAATAATTAAATGGGACGGTTACGAAACGAACTCGATAGCTGCTTATAGTTGACGAAATTCCATGATTAGCACTAGAGACGTTGGAATAGAATGTCTGATATACCCTTATTTACTTAAATTGAATCAGGACACGTGTATGGCTGTGGGTATCGCGTACATAATGTACGATAAGGAGATTTGTACCATACTCTTTACCTATATATATATATATATATATATATATATATATATACAGGAGAAGGATTCGTTAGGAACCACCCTTTATTGCGAGAACCGCGAGAATTAATGTGAACACAACAAAAAATGGCTAAAAAAATCTAAAAAACACAAAAAAATAATATTTTTTTTAACAAATCGCTACTTTTCGTTTATTAAAAAAATGTATTTTTTTGGAGAATAAAACTAGCGATTTTTATTATAATTTTTTTTTGTATAATGTAGATTTTTTTAGATTTTTAATGGGTTTAGCTTTATGGTATATATATATATATATATATATATATATATATATATATATATATATATATATATATATATATATATACAGGAGAAGGATCCGTTAGGAACCACCCTTTATTGCGAGAACCGCGAGAACTAATGTGAACACAACCAAAAATGGCTAAAAAATCTAAAAAACACAAAAAAATAATATTTTTTTAACAAAATCGCTACTTTTCGTTTATTAAAAAAATGTATTTTTTGGAGAATAAAACTAGCGATTTTTATTATAAATTTTTTTTTCTTGTATAATGTAGATTTTTTAAGATTTTTTTTAGATTTATGGTTTAGTTTTTAGCATTTAGCTTGGGAGGTGGGGGATTTGGTTTTTTTAGGTTTTTGGTATATCAAAATATTAAATTTTAAAGTTGGTAATTAGGTACATATTTTGAATCTTAATGTAATTTAAGGGTTACAAAACTAGTAATTACTAGGATTTTGCCCTGCCGCGCTTTGTGGCGGCAAATCAGTATATTCACATAAGTATTGAACACTTTTAATGTAAACAAATTCACAAATTTACGGCCAACTCGACCTGTTCTGACCCGTTACCTAACATTCCCCTCAGAACAGGTATCATGTACACGAAAAGATACCACTATGCCAGTTAGGCTAGGCAACTCAAGGCTAACAGCAACATTCGACGATCATCTCATATCATATCCGGTCTCAAAACCTGATAAAACGCAAAATCACAACCTAAGATATGTGTACTGCTAGGTTATGATCATTGTCTGCATATGGAGAATTATGGAAATAATAAGCAAAACTGACCATAACTAATGTGTAATGCATAGCAGGTTTGACCCAAAAAATGTGAAACCCAATTTATGACTACTGTCATGAAGTTAGTACAAATCTTTTCCCAAGGAATGCACTAATGTAGAAGGTTTGACTGCAATAAAAAAGTCAAAATGAATTCAAGATTAATATCATTAAAGTTTTAAGTGTAATTTTTTATAAGGAGTTGTCTAAATTTAGTAAGTTTGACGCTAAAGTCAAACTAAATTTACGACTACTGTTTGGAAACACTAAAGTGTAAATCTTTCTTAACAAATTGTCTAAATGTAGCATGTTGGACCTCAAAAGTCAAAACAAAATTCAAGATACAGAAAGTAAAATTGCAATTCTCTCTATCGGTCTAACCCCAAAGTAAACTAATTAATCCAATATTACCATCTCTAAAGTCGTAGTATATATCTTATATTAACGAAGAATTGTGTTAAAAATACCCCACTCTCTATTATTACGTTTGGTAACCCCTATCAAGTTGTCAAATCTCTAATATCTTTCATTTTGACGTTTTCATGGGGAGTCGACTAAAAGTTTAGGGCTAGTGGGCTACAACAAAGATATTACAACCACAAACATATCACGATACTGAAAAATTAATTTAACTAAAATCACACCACAATGACCAATCAAATGTAGCTAAGTTTGCCCAATTTATAATCCATAGAAACTGTTTCCTTTTATCTCTAATACCTTTTAACACATATAAGTAAACCCAACGTAATGTAGTGTAGGAGTGTGGAGTGTTGTTTCAATTAGCTTCCTTCTCTCACTTTCACAAACATTGCATTCTATTTATCCATGGAACAATGCAGCTCCAGCTCAACCATTTCTCTCTGTCTTCTTTTTTCCCGTACTTTCCTTTCATGGTGGTCTCCACCACAACAATCATGATGGATAACAAATGCACCCATCTAGCCCGTCCGGTAATCCAACCTTGTATCAGTCGGCCGGTTCTCGCCCTCCCACCGCCTGATCTCTGGGCCGTGTTGGACCGTTGGTTGCTCATTCGACTCCAGCAGCGGTAAATGCGCCACCATGGCTCAACTCTTTTGTAATGGCGCCGGCGGTACACCGCTGGAAATTCTAGTCGACATCACCCTCACCACCTATACACACCATGAGTGAATAAACCTACATATGTTCACCTACATCAACGACATGACATACATACATACATACATATGGATGTGTGCTCTACCACTGTAAAAGTGCTCATTTGCAAAGACAACATATTAATTTCCTTAATTTAAGCAAAGATGAAGAAATTTTGTCAACATAAATCAAACATATGCAACTGGATCAAACTTCCCCAAATCGAGCATAATCAATAATAAGAATAATAATAAGGTAAAGAAACTCTAGAACACAAAGAAGCCTTCATTAGAAGCAAACAGAAAACATCGGTTGAAATTGAATAGATACATACCTGGAGTTTGAAGACTTCTCACCCTTCGGTCATCGGTTTGTGATGGTACACGCGCCAAAGTACGGCCGGCTCCGCCGTAGCAAGGCCGTGGCGCCGTGTTTGGTTAGCAAAACAGGGTGGTCGGCCTCCTCTAGTCCTTTACTATCTCATCTCTGATCTCCTCCCACTCTCTATGCTTCTCTCTCTACAACTCTCTCTCATGCGAGTGGACGTCTGAAAAAAGGCAGAATATGAGGAAGGGATTAAGAATGACATTTGTGGAAGTTGAAGGGCTAGTTTTGTCGGTGGCAGAGTCCACCGACATTTGCTTTTAAGATATAAAGTAATATAGTTACATGTTTATTTAGTAATAAAATATGGATAATAATTTGTAGGATCGGAAACGGTTCACCAAAATAAACATAAGTTCTGTGTTTTGTTTCGTTTACGTGCGGAAACTGTAAATGAAACCGTAATCGTGCACCGCGTAATGTAAATATAAACGATTAAGATTTTTATTACGATTCAAATATCAACCGGATAAAGTTTTGGTACTACTTGACTCCTATTACAAAGCTCCTTTCGAACTCGAACTCAGCAAATGTGAAGAACTCCTTGAAACGCATGACTCTTGGCCTATTTATAGAAGATGTGACTCATGCGCATGACTCTGAAGCGCACGAGTTTTGCATTCATATTGATGCGTATGAGACCTACGCATATATCATGCATGTTGTTGATCAATGTATTATGTCTTGTACTTGTTCGTTGATCTCAGTTTACATTCTTCACCATGCATGCATTCTTTTATATTGTAGGGTTATTGGATTTTATCATCCCAAACTATCGACCTTTGGTCGTTGCCACCCGCAACTAACACTTTGACACCCGACACCCCCAACTTGACTTTTTGTTTGTGCTGGAACCACTCAGTTAAATCTCCACTAACCGGGTTTGTTTTTTATCCGACGTGGCACAAATTTGATGAGTTGGAGCTGATTACGTGGCGATGATGTGTCTTTAACCTTCAATCTCCATCTCTCTGCAGCTTCTTGGGGGGTTTTGCACTCTATCCAATCTGTAAGTTCACATTCACCTTCTTACACTCTTATTTACACACACACACATATGGCTTCAACTTTCTTTACTTCTTTTGATGTATCAAATTCACTAGACCTAAAAGTAAAACACCCTCACCCTTTCAATTATCGAACAAGATTAAAAAAGTCTCCATTTTCTACTGCAATTCCTCCAAATCACCCCCAAAATCACAGGTTCCAGACCTATCAGAAGAACCCAAGAAGCAAAACCCATCTTTAGCTGATCAACTTCAACCCTTATCCACAACAATCCTTTCAGACACCCCACAAAAACCCACCCAATTGTTGAGCAAACCTAAGTCAATCTGGGTCAACCCCACTAAACCTACACCCTTTGTTCTTAATCTTCAAAGACAACAAAGAACTTCTTATTCATATAACCTATAAATTATGGACCTTAAGTTGTTTGCCAAGAAGCTTAATGAGTGTGAGAATAATAAAGATGCTTTCTTGAAGATTCTTGAAGATATCCCACATGCACCCACTAGAGAAAATGCAATTTTGGTGCTTAATAGTTTGAAACCATGGGAAAAGACTGTGCTTTTCTTTGATTGGCTTAAAACCTAAGAGTTTTTTCCTATGGAAACTATATTTTATAATGTTACTATGAAGTCTTTGAGATTTGGAATACAGTTTCAGCTTATTGAAAATCTTGCTGTTGAAATGATTGATAATTAGATTCCGTTGGATAATATTACGTATTCGACGATTTTTACTTGTGCGAAAAGGTCGAATCTTTTCAATAAGGCGCTTGAATGGTTTGAAAGGATGTATAAAAAAGGATTGATGCCTGATGAAGCAGGAGATGAAGGTTAAAGACACATCATTGCCACGTAATCAGCTCTAACTCATCAAATTTGTGCCATGTCGGATAAAAAATAAACCCAGTTAGTGGAGATTTAACTGAGTGGTCCTAGCACAAACAAAAAGTCAAGTTGGGGGTGTCGGGCGTCAAAGTGTTAGTTTCGGGTGGCAACGGCCAAAGGCCGATAGTTAGGGGTGATAAAATCCAATAACCCTATATTGTATCATCAATTATGCATCTTGTTGTATGGTTGTGAATGTATTACTTATCTAGATCTCATATACCCAAACGACTATAACAAATCCTAGCAAAACGCTAACGAAACCTCTATCGGGGAACACATTACACAGACTCAAGACTCTATCCACACTATGCTTATAAGATTTCTAAGCTCTAGACATAAACTTTACTAACAATCTCCCCCTTGGACATAGCTAGAAATATGTGATTTTAAGTCTTGATCTGTCTTGGATAACATCTTCCAATGAAACCGTAATCTCCCCTTGAACGATGCTCTGAATATCTTATAAGATTTAACTTCGATGATCAATCACATGTATCCACATACAAACAGTTTCTCAGCAGTCTCGTTGGTCCGGCTCACATTCAACATTATCAGATTTCTATGGAAAATTTTTTATAGAAAAACTTTTTGGGTTTTTAATATTGAATGCAGAAATGTAAACATACTAAAATGTGATACTTACAGTTTAAACATAATAAATAAATGGGTTATTGGATTTTAACACCCCCAACTATCGGCCTTTGGCCGTTGCCACCCACAACTAATACTTTGACACCCGACACCCCCAACTTGACTTTTTTGTTTGTGCTGGCACCACCCAGTTAAATCTTCACTAACTGGGTTTGTTTTTTATCCTACGTGGCACAGACTAGCTTACATGGACAAGATTATGTGGTGATTATCTTCTCAAGCTTAGTCTGAGTTTCCATAAAAATATTCAACCTCTGAAACTCAAAACTCCATCCTCTGCTTCTCCAACTTCACCATCCCCTGTTGCTTCATATTTTCCATCCTCTCATAAATCTGTCTAAACCGAACAATTGCCCTCACTGATCTCTTATACGCCTTATTCTCCATCCTCTTGTACACCTCTCCAAACCGAACTATCGCCGCAATTACTTATACGCCAAGCAGTGGTTTAGCGGCACGGCGAGATGGTTATATATGACGCCTGAGATTATGTTTACACCAGGTATCGGTGACGACGACATCTACAACGGTATTGGAACAAGAGCGTGCCGCGGGGTATAGGGTTGCTTCATTATGTTGATGGGTAGAAGAGGTGATAATCCATCCTTTACATTCTATCCATAATCATGTCCATTAATTTCATCATGATAAACATTGAAAACATTGACAAATTTCGTCCGTTCTGATTGTGTCTTAGTTGGTGGTGAGTTGAATGGATACAGTAAGGTTTATTGTAGAACAATAAAGATGGTCACCAGCCATTAATTCCGTCATTGAAGCCATTAACATACTCTTTGTGTTCATTTAACATCAATTTGTGTGAAATTAATGAAATAACTTCTAATTTCTGCTAAATTTGTTCGATTTTGCTAGGGTTTTAGGTTAGGTGAGAATGGCATCTACGAAGATTAACACATCACGGCGACAAACGGCGGATGGAAAAGTCATCTCCGGCGAAATCATTACACAATTTTAAAGTCAGATTGTCGCCGGCGACGGCATACGAGGGTGACTGGAAAAGTTTTCTGGTTGTTGAGTTGTTTGGGGTTAATAGAGAAAATTGAGAGTTTGTATATATAAGGTGTTTATCTGTTCTGCTGACATGGATATAATTTTGCCTACATCATCACCATGTAATCAATTCCAACTCATCAAATTTGTGCCACGTCGGATAAAAAACAAGCCTAGTTAATGAAGATTTAACTGGGTGGTGCCAGCACAAACAAAAAGTCAAGTTGGGAGTGCCGGGTGTCAAAGTGTGAGTTGCGGGTGGCAATGGCCAAAGGCCGATAGTTGGGGGTGATAAAATCCAATAACCATAAATAAATAAAACAAGTTTAAATCTTTTGAAAATGAAAATACAATCACAGTGACTTTTCAATAAGTTGTGAAAGTTCACAGACACACCGGTTTCTTATGCTTTTCAGCATTCAACAATTACCGAGTATGTACACAATCACGAAGGACAAAACTAAGTACTATGCTTTCAACCGCGTTTCCCACTAGAACTAGGCTTTTCTATTTGGTTTGTATCGTTTTCGCAAAACGACTAGTCTAACGGAGCCTACCGACACATCTTTAGTGAGATAGTTTAACCATTTTAAACAATACAAACCTTTAGCATGCACTAATAATCCACTGATGTACTATCATTCCTCCTTTTGCAACGATAATCTCATTTTAAAATTTTTCAATGTTTTTGGCACTTTGAAAATTTTCTATTGTATTGGCCTTTTGAAAAATTTATCAATTTGTAATGATATTTTTGAATATTATCAAAATTTTGAATAATATTTTGGGTTATTGGATTTTATCATCCCCAATTATTGGCTATTGGCTGCCGCCACCCCAACTATCACTTTGACGCCTGTCACCCCCAACTTAATACTTAGTGTGTTCTGTCACCACGTTGTTAACTGATTACTAACTTTTGATCTTGTTACTATACTTTTGAGGGTGTCATAGGGATCTTAGGAAGGTTTTAGGGATCCTAGGACACCCCCAAAAATATAGTAACATGATCAAAAGTTAGTATCAGTTAACGACGTGGTGACAAAACACACTAAGTGTTAAGTTGGGGGTGGCGGGCGTCAAAGTGATAATTAGGGGTGGCAGCGGCCAATAGCCAATAGTTAAGGGTGATAAAATCCAATGACCTTAATATTTTTACCCCCTAAAATCAAAAATATCTTTTTGAAATCGAAAATAAGAATCTTCCACTTTAACCAACAACGAGTTTTACGAATGTGAATGCGAGACTACCATTTTCTTTGTGTGGAACACTCAAACCCTTTATCTCATCTCCACTTTTCACTTCTCTAACCTTTGCACGAATAACCACTGCATCTGAATATACTTTTGTACACAGGTTGGTTATCATGCACATGTAAATGAACATAATTAGTTTCGAATTGGCACCCAATCCATATTGGATTTGAGTTGACCAAATTCATCGACATAAGAAACAATAATCCATTCACAATCCCTCTTATCATCGAACAATTTAGAAACTTCTACCATAGTAGAAATTTCTTCTGAAAACTTAGCTTTCCAACTTTGCTGTGGTTTCAACACTATTTGATAAACAACTTTCTTTTCAACTATTCTCTTTACTGACTTCTCTTCTGTTCTAGATTTGTATCTGACGAATACGTTTTACTTGAATAATCACTTTTAGTAGTGTAAAACGATTCTTCAGAACTGTTATCTATATCAACGGTCGTATCCGAGGACAAAATCGTTTCTAGATATGCTCTCGCATTCTTCCTTTTCTTTCTTAACTTGTCTTTCTGCCCTTTCGATAACTTGAATTTATGCTGTAACGCCCAGATTTCCTAATCCGAAAAGTAATGTTATCATACTATTATTTAACAAAATTCGGGCATAACTCGTTCGTATTATGAACAATTCCCTGTATGACCAACTTGTAAGAACTTAAATATGACACAACGGAAAATATGAGCCCAAAAATTTCTTTCTTAAAAAGTCATATTAACTACATGAAGACCCAATTACAACTTGTAATACATTCACAATGTTACATTATATCAAGACTTCATGACCTATTTAAAACAAACTATGTGACCTTTCTTTCCCGTACAACCCTTGCTCTCAACTCGATCTATGTCTGCTTCACTTCGCTAGCGGTAGAGAAAACCCGAACGGCACCTGTTGACACCACATACAACCTAACCATTAGTCATTAACACACCATATAACATTAAACTATATAATAGAAATTCGTAAAGCTTTCTATGGGGTAAACGTGGAATTGTCCAAGCGCTTTCTTAAAAACTCTTTATCCAAGTTCGGTTTCATTCCTTCATGAAACTGACAATCTCATACCTGCATTACATTCCAACTCAAAGCACAACATTAGTAATCGTAAATACTCAAACGCCTTGATAATGTTCTTACATACGTCTGTAGGATCGATTTCAACCTAAACGAGTCGTTCGGAAGAGCTCAGATCCGTTTCAGAGGCGGAAACAAAGAAACGGACGTGTACACAGCTAGAATCCCACTTTAAACCTCTTGTATATTGATTTTACAGCGTTTACATTGACAAGGAACACCGGCAATACCTCGGTATCAGATCTGAACAACGTTACAAATGAAATGACATTCAACCTATATATACTACTTCTGGTCCGCTTATAGAGACAACTACCATAAAAGCGAACCATACATAACCGTATAAGCGAACTCACATAAATTTGCCATAAAAGCGAACCATCCTTGTATGCCGTTCAAGCGAACCACTCAAATGCCGTATAAGCGAATCTCTATGTTGACTTTCATATGAAACTTCTCTTTGTATTGGACCTTTTAACCAAAACTTCTCATTGGACCTTCAATTGGTCCAATCAACACAAATGGCCACTTTAACACTTTCAAAACCTTTGATCTTTTGTCGTTTACTACTTTGATGATTATAATATTGTGATGATCTTGAATTTTGAATATTGATGTAATGATGCAACATATGATGATGTCATCATATGATGTCATCATCAAAGATGATGACATCATGTTTGATCCAAAACCACAACGAACCCGAGACTCGATATTAAGACGAAGACGACAGATGACTGCACTAACAGACTCCCCCTTAGATGTTGACGAGTCTTAAGTGTCGAGTCTTCAATGACTTCAGTCTTTATCAGTGTAAGCATCCTCAAATCTTTCTCTTCTCTTTTCATCATCACCAACAGACTCTCCACGCACAATCTCTACTCAGATGTCTTCAGACTCCCCCTTTCGATATGCTGGGATTGCAGTCTGGCACGTTGTAATCACAAAGTCTTCAGGTATCGGAACCTGGTTTTCTAACACTTCGAAACCTGCACATCCTTTACCCAAAAATAAATCTTCCGATGATAACATGTAAAAATCTAATGAGTCACTTGCAAAAGTTATACAATCAAAGAATGATTTTACAATGTTAATCTTTGAAGAACCACTTGAAGATATATATCATTTTGTTATCAAAACCAACACACTCTCCCAAACCATTTGTTCATCATGTTTAGCACCCGGAATTTTGAAAATCAACTTTTCAATATCAGTTGTCGAAAATCTTTTTGATTTTTAAAAAAAAATTATGCTAAAACACACTGAAAAACTTTTTGGATTTTTGACACAAGAGAAATAAAATGCAATAAAGAAATATTTACAAACATTATTTTTGTGAATTTGTGTAAGAGGATCATATCAGCTTATGAGACAAATCACCAACACCGTTAAGCTTCATTTCATTTTAAGTTCTAAACAATTTACCTAGATTGTCAGTATACTGGTCCACTTAAATTTTCACACAAAGTTCAACTGATCCGAGATACGATATTAATGTTTTAAGAACTTAAACTTATCCGTGTGTCCCACTACTTGAATATACTCCCGTATCCAGATCCCAATATTTAGTCTTACAGGTGAGTATACCACAGATGATATCTGTAAGGGGTTAGGTGCGAAACCGTGAGAGCTCAGGTCAGAACTTCCGTTCAGCAGAGAGATGACGGCTCGACTTTTGGTGGGTCCCCTTTAGAGGATCTTTTTTACAACAGCAATGACTATCAATTTTATTATTTCATCGATTTGCTGAGGGCGGCGCTTTTACAAGCATTTGCAGAAAGTATTATCCGGGGACTAGGTCAGTACTTCCATACAGCAGAAGTCCCGGGATAATACCCCAGATATCACTGAGCATAAAGACCTAGTATCTCAGAATAAGGGACCTTTCAAACAAGATTTCAGGGGTTACCTATATATCCAAGTTTGTGTTAACCCACAGAACAAGCAAGTTTGAAATTTAGGTTTATATATCGTCATAGTTTATTAAATGTGCGAAAACCTACTGACATATCCACAGTAAGATTGTTTATCACTTTTAAACTTTCCAATTCTTTAGCATGTTGTGATAGTCCGCTGATGTACTATCATTTCCTCTTTTTCACAACAAACTCATTTTTGGTTTTATCATGTTTTTGTCTTTTTCAAATTTTCTAATGTTTTTGGATTTTCTGAAATTTTCTACTCCCCCTAAAATGCAAACACATTAACGAAAATTGAAAACAAACTGTACAGAAACATGACAACCGATATCAAATCGCATCAATTCGCCATTCTCTTGGCATAAACAATCAGAACTTCCCCTATCAACAAACTATTTTCTCATTTAGATTTCAAAACACTTAAGTTTGTTTTAATCAAAATGATTTTTCTGGAAAATAAGTTTGGTTGATTTTACCACTTGTAGATATATCAATACTAAGTTCGGGGATGTGGTTCATCATTTTGTCTCTCAATCACTTGTAGGAAAATGCAAGTACAAATTAATGTCCTTGATTTACCATATGCACAAGTTATGCACAATCAAATATACTAACCACTTGTAAACAAACACAAACAAACCTTTTTTACCGTTTGCATGATTGACATTACCGTAGTAAATTCCTCAAGAAAAATGCCGATACCTGCTCCTCGCTTACCAACTTGGAAGCTCCGGCATAGTCCTTCAATCCTGTAAAAATTTTGACAATTTCAAACATTTTCAAATCATCCTAATTAAACATGAAAGATGCTGATTCCTGATCCACGATTACCAACTTGGGATCTCCGGCAAGTCCGGTGTTTTACTCAAACATAATGTCCACCCAAGCTTCACCAGCCTTGGGTGACTTTGGAACACATCTGTCCCACCAACATTTTGATTTATAAAATTCTTTAGCACCTTTTACCTTCTTATCAACCATCTTCCCAAAAACATGTTTGACTTTCCCGTTGAAAGCCTTCTCAACATCAAATTCTCCTTTATTAGCGAAGAATTGATTTGAAATCTCTACCTTTCCAACTTTCTTCATCAAATTTTCTTTTGACAATTTCGGAAAATTCTCATCGTTCATCACAGGAACGGAATTCACAATCCTTTTATCACCCAATGACTCCTCTGATTTTATGGAATCAGATTCATTGTCAAAACTACTTTCAGACTTTACAACCCATTTTTGTTTACTCAAATCGACTTGTCTTTTGTAAAAACGTTTTGAAGTTTCACCAACTTCCAAAGTCGATTTATCAACACATTTCTTTTTCATATCAGAGTTAGAAATCACTCCCTGTTTTGAATAAATGGACTCTTGGCAGTTCCAAGCAATGTGTCCAACTTTTTGACACTTGAAACAGGTTCTTCTATCAACTCTCGAAGCAAACTTCCTCACATTCTTCTTTACTCAAGAAACTCTTGATTTGACTGTTTCAAGAAGGGTTTCTTCTGTTCATCCTCTGAACTTCCTCCTGAAACAAATTTTGTTTTTGGTTTATAAGTTTTCTGATTTTTATAATTTTCTGAAGAATTGAAACCAAGACCTTTCTTTTTGAGATTACCATTATGGTTTGGATTCTTTCGATAACCTGAACCATAATCATAACCCTTTTTCTTGTTCAATCTCTGTTGAACTCTTGAAGTGTACTTTTTAGGTTTTTCAATAAGATTTAAATCTTTTATTTCAGAAATATTAATTTCTGTTAATTTGAAAACCTGTTTGATCATTTCAGTTTTGACACTTCTTATTGGGAATTCCTCATCAGAATATAATTTGTCTGAATCATTCAATGTATATGCTACTTTGATTGATTCGTCATTCAAATTAGATTTTGATAACAGGAATTCTTTATTGTAAACCCTCTTAACCGGCGAACTCGGACTTTTCTCAGACGAACTCGAACTATCAGACTTAGACTCCGACTTTGACTCTTCATCCATATCCAACACCTGATCGACAACTTTCTTAACTAACTCAGACTCATGATCAGTGTCAGACGCTGTGAATGTAACATCAATATTGTCTGGTAATTCATCAGTGATTTCAGACTTTAATTTGATGTTTAGAGCCTTGTCTACTTGTTCCTCATTTGGTATCCTGGGGGAATAACTCTCAAAGATAGGAGGCGGACATCTGTTATACTTGACACTTGGTTTCTTACCAGTATCCTTTTCTTTTTCTTTCTTCTTGAACGCTTCAAGACCTGCAACAGTAGGATAAACACGATCAATCAGATAATCACAAGTAGTATAACTCAAAAGTAATCGGTTGATCCTTTCACTCTCGATCTTCTCAAGTTCCAACTCCTTCTTCAAGTTAGCACAATCTTCGATATAATCATTAATGACACTTTGCTTTGTCATAAAGTTGCACTCATCTTGTCATTTGCTTTTTCAAATTCTGCATTTGCTCTTTTCAAACTGTCAACTGTCCTATTCAATACGTCGTATGACTCTTTAACATACTTCACATCGGACAGTAAGTCTTCCTTCATTTTCTCTAACTCAGCAATCTTTTTATCTTTTTCTTCACAAACTTTGCAAGCTTCTGAACATTTCTCACAAGGCTTTGTGACTTCAACCACCTTTTCGACTTCGACAGTCTTTTCAACTTCTACAATTTTCTCGACTTCGACAATCTTTTCTATTTCAACAATCTTTTCAACAATTTTCTCAACTTCCACGAGTTTTTCGACTTCGACAATTTTATCGACCACTTTCTCTATTTCAACAATCTTCTCTATTGCAATCTCAGCAGTTGCTTCATCTTTTGTTTCTACAGCTTCAGTCTTCGCCTTTTCATCAGCGAGTAACTTTGTTGCTTCTAGCTCTCTCTGCAATCGAGCAATCTTTTTCTGATTCAGCATCTCAACTTTATCTGCATAGAAAAAATTAAAACTGTCAGGATCAATGCTTTTTCTACATTTGTTAAGATACTCTTCCTCATCATCCGTATCAACATCACTTCCAAGATCTGGAAATATCGGAATCCTTTTCTGACAATCCTCATTTTGATCTAGAATCCTGGTAACTAATGCCACATCTGGTTTAGTTCCATTGGGTATATACTTATCCCAGCTAAACCCCTGTGCAACTAACTCATCACTTTGATCTATGATCCCGTAATAAGCTTTCCTATTGGCTTCTTCAATCATTTCCCATGAGCAGTTTGCGGTTCCTTTTGTTGAGGTTTTTGATGAAAGATTGATTTCTGATAATAGTTGCTCTTTTCTTGACTACCAGTTGACTCTTGGTTCTTACATTCTCGTTTAAAGTGACCTTTTCCTTTACATCGGAAACAGGTAACCTTCTACTTGTCAAATCCAAGTGGAGAAGCAGCCATTCCTCGAAACTCGTCTCTGCCAGTAATCTGTTGAAACTTTTCAGCTCTCCTGCAGGCACTAGCTAAGCACCACTTCACATCCATCAGCTCTAGCTCTTCTGCATCAATTTGGTCGTAATCTTCTTTTGTGAGCATTGGATTGCCAATCCTTCCGGCAATCAGGCTTTCATACGACTCTAACATGGCAACAAGAGATGCCATGTGTTGCTTTGCCACCTCAGGAGAAAGATTTTGACCATTCTGGATGTTCAGTGTCACATTGCACTGCAGATTTGTAGAGTTTTGCTTTTGAGGGCTAGATGTGTTGTTGTTTGGATCAAAGCTTGAGAATGATGAAGTAGATCCACCACTTTGAGTTGTAGTACTTGCTTTTGGACTTGCTGAACCATCAGCACTGAATGCGGTACTAATCTTTGGACTTTGACTGGGAGTGGTCTCAAACTTGTTCCCTCGATAGTACAAACTGACGTCTTGCTTTGCATTTGGATTTGTCATGATAGCTGTCTTTTGAATATCCAGCTCCTGCTCTTCGATTTTCTGAATAAACTGAGCCAAATTCATACTCTCAGACTTTCTCATAAGTTTCACAACCATCAAATTGTTCCCCACTTATGTTGTGGTAACGCTTCAGCTAGTTTGTCGACCCACTCATCGTCCTCTTTCTTTATATCCAACCTACCCATTTCCAATACCAAATGACAATACCTATCAATGGTTTGTTTCGTAGTTTCATGATCGAAAGCGGTAAACATGTCAAATGATTTCTTCAATAATGCCTTCTTGTTGTTGATCATATCAGCACTCCCTCTGAATTTCTGAATCAACGCTTCCCAGATGGATCTAGCAGTTCCGTTATGTTGAAGTAAGACAAAGATGTCTTCTTTAACTGCTTGCTGAAGGATGCTGATCATCTTCTCACTAGTGTACTTCAACTTATCAGCTTCAGTAAAATCATTGAAACCCTTTTCCAAACCACGTTCATTCTTTGGCTTCTCGTAATCTTTCAGTAAAGAACACCATGCTTCAAATCTGTAAGCTTGAACCCAGTTCTCGAATCTGTTCTTCCAACCTTGAAAATCTTCAATGTACATGAGTTTTGGCGGTTTTTGATGAGTGCCCGTCTCATTCTCATTATACAACGCTTCAGCAGTGGTTACAGGGGCAACGGGTGTCGCGAACGCATTGTAGAACTCTTCAGCCATGTTTCAGAATGCAGATGATGCTTCGGGAAATTCCAGAAAACACACAAGCAAAAACACAATCAGTTTCAAAATTTATAAATTAATGAAAACGAACTGGTACTCAAACTGGTGAATTTTCTGTGCGGACTGAATGTTGACAAACTGTACGGACTGAATTTGATACACTGTGCTGACTGAACTTGATGTGAATTGAGTTTGTTGTCAAAACACGCGAACTACTGTGACCCGGATTAAATTCAAACAACCAGATCCACTACGGACGAACTGATGGACTTTTCAAACGACGTGATGAACTTTTGACAATTCTGAACTCCAAACTGTACGAACTGGAACTAACTTCCAAGCGAAATAATTTCTATCAAACGGATCGAATCTTTTCAAGCGACTTGAACACACTAAACTAACTCGTGAATATTATTCTTTTGAATTTTGAACTTGGGCCGTAACTGGGCTTGAACTAACACAACCAAAACCTTTACCCAAGTGCCGACAATTTTTAATATGAAACACACTTGAAACTTTGACTGAACCTCATATTCACTTGATGGATCTGACAACAATTAACATGGGCCGACAACACATAAATGGGCGGTGCAAGATTGGGTTTATTGGGCCGAAACTTTAATTGGGGCAGTGCACAATATGGGCGGCACTTTTTGTCAACAATAACAACTATTTATTAGATCTTCAAACTTAGTGGGACGGTGCAATTGATTGTGACAACAGCAACATCAATTCAAACTTAGTGGGGCGGTGCATCAATTCAACAACACATGGGCTTCAGTTAATTGGACCGAATTTTAACAATTAACAACATTAAAATAGGGCCACGTGAACAACAATAGAACCGGTTTTTAACAACAATAAGGCTGTGATTGGACCATATACTTTGTATGGGGCGGTGTATGTGACAACCTGTATTTCGAGCCTATCTTTGTGATTAATGTAACGTATGTGAACGTGTTGTGATTATGTGAACTTTGATTTATTGAATGCTATGCTGGATATTATGTGCATGTTTGTATGTTATTGAATGTTTGTGTTAAACGAGCCCAACCCGATCGCACAAGCCCACTTGGGGGCCGTATTTCTTATATTCGGACCAAAGGGGCAGCCTATGATGGGCCGGCCCACTCCCTTTATACGAATGACACATAGAGGATGGGGTATACCTCTCATTATTCGCAAAAACACTTCACACACAAAACCCTACTTGCTCTCACCTCTCTCTCGAAGCCGGCAGCCCTCCTCTTATTTGGAGCCAAAACTTTCTCGTTTGATCATTGTTGGTTAGTGGCTTTTGTCTTGTGCTATTTATGATTACATATTGTTTATATGATTATTGGAATGGAATATGATTAATAACTTGGTGAGAATATGGATGCATGATATCGATATCATACATACATAGATAATGGATGATTCATTATATACTGATTTATTTCTGACATTGCACATGATTCTTAAATTGGCCATAATTGAGATAAGTGGTATAGAAGATGATAGTAATCGGTCCAATAGTATTAGGACTAGGAGTATGATGGTCGGCCACTGTGTCCTATATATTGCACGAGATTTGCATAGTGTGTACATGTAGATTGGCGGCATGTGTATTGTCAGGGAAATTAATGATCAAATATATGTGTGTACATGTAAATCAAATTGTGGTGTGTCGACTATTTGAGTTTGTCGCTTAGTATGCATGTAATCGGCCCATGCGATCTCTGTGTTAGTTCAATTATCAAGTTAAGAAATTAATAAATGTTGCATATCTTAGTTTGGTCCAATAACCTCTTGAGGTGACTAACAGTGGTCGGCCACAATTGATAAAAAGTTTCGATTTGATGGTTTTCTTCACTGAAATGATGATGACTTGTTATGATATTGGGTTCATATTAATTGATGATTTATTTGTTTGATCGATTAATTAGTTGGATGGAAATTGTTTGCATTGATTGATAAATCTCATAAAAAAAGGAAACAATATAACCGACTAGCATGATTGGCGGAATATAAAACAAATCGCACACGATCAGATCTTATCACATAAGCTTTCTGATCGCACAAGATTGTCCAATCGTACAAGCTTGACTGGATCGCACAAGATTAAAACCAACTGTTTTGGGTCGCACAAGCTTTGGGCTTATTCACAGGTTGGGCCGGGGTATTTAGTGGGTTATGTTAGTGAGTCGCACAAGATATATTGTAATCTTACATGATGTATGTGATCGCACACGGTTGTTGAACTTGTGCGAGCCCAATCTCTTAATCGCACAAGTTGAATACGTTATAACTGTTGAACGTGATGAAGCGTGTTTGCCATGATCTGTATGTGTTTCTTATATGCTAACTTATGTGTTACCTATGTACGCTACTTGAAACCAAAACCTGACTTGTATGGTAACCCTGTTAGGACGTGGTTGACCACTCATAGTCCAAGAAACCCTTTTTGTGTATCTGCCGAGCAAACCAAGGTGAGTTCACACAGCCAAGGCATGGGGTTCCCGGGTGGGAATGGGATTGGATGACTTATTGTATATATTCAGATGGTAGAACCTCACGATAAGATACGGCTAGACTAGTAACACTTATTGAACTGATCTTCGCACACCTGCCAAGGGTTGGCCGCGATATTATGACTGACTTCGCACACCTGCCTTAGGAAGGCCGCGAACTAAATTCACTAATCTTCGCACACCTGCCTGGGAGGCCGCGATACAAATAAACCTAGTCTAGAATACTTGGGAAGAACATCCCTTAATCTTCGCATACCAGCCTGGGAGGCCGCGATGGAAACTAATATGATACATGACATAACGAACGAACATACTACTACTCACACTGTACTATTACTGAACTATTAACTGTGAACTCGCTCAACTAGTTGTTGACTCTCTACTGCATGCCTTGCAGGACCTTAGGTACTTATGGAGCTTGCACAAGGAGGAGCAGGTCGTTGTGGGATATGGATCGTAGACGTTATGATAAACAATTGAACTTATAACTTTACTTTGGGTTTTCATATTATGCTTCCGCTACTTAATTTACGTTTTGTTAAACATCAATCATGTCGTGATGAATTACATTAACTACTTTTAATATTAGATGCTATGTTCGATATGATTGGTGGCTTGATCTTGGTCATGTCACGCCTCCAAGCGGTGGTACTCCGCGTGTGGATTTTGGGGGTGTGACAGATTGGTATCAGAGCCATTGGTTATAGAGAACTTGGTTTTAATATGGGAAAAACGTTTTATTAAAACCAGACTATAACCAGAACAGTGCTCTCAGCGATCCACAACGACGCTTCGCTCCACGTGCAAGACTCGACATCCTAGGTAATATGGATTACGTTTATTGCCTGCATGTTAGAACTACATAGAACTTTGCTCGTAGTACGCTTAGATACACATGACTCTATTACATGAGAATACTTATGTGCTTATACTCTTCTGTCATCGCACTACTCGCGAACCATTCTCACTTATGCTACTTTTACTACTCGATCATGTCTGGACGTGTTAACATGACTCAAGCCCAGTTGACGGCTCTCATTAACGAACAAGTTGCTGCGGCGCTTGCAGCCGCACAAGCAGGAGGTATAACCTGCTATTCCAAACCTATCCTAGGATGTTAGATCTTACTCTCGTGACCCAACTCTCGCGCTTAACCTTGACCTATCTTTCTCGCGCAACGGGTCAGAACGCACAGCAACCTGTCTGCACTTTCAAGAACTTCATGGACTGTCGTCCAAGCACATTCAGTGGCACAGAAGGAGCAGTGGGACTACTCCATTGGTTTGAGAAGCTCGAGTCGGTATTCGAGATGTGTGAATGCCCTGAGGCTTGCAGGGTCAAGTACGCCACTGGTACTTTGGAAGGAATCGCGCTAACCTGGTGGAACGCGCAAGTACAGATCCTAGGGTTGGCAGCTGCTAACGCCACCCCTTGGAACGAATTCAAAGAACTCATCAAATGAGAACACTGCACACGTGATGACATCCACAAGTTGGAGGTGGAGCTCTATCATCTGAAAGTGACAGGGTCGGAAATCGAAGCTTACACGAAACGATCAAACAAACTGGCCATCCTGTGTCCAACCATGGTGGACCCTCCAATCAAACGCATCGAGTTGTACCTCAAGGGTCTAGCATTAGAGATTCAGAGCCACGTTACATCGACAAACCTCGACAATATCCAGGACATTCAGCGTTTTGCTCATCGCCTCACGGATCAGGCGGTGGAACAGAACAAGCTACCAAAGCGCATCAGTGCAACTACTACTGCTACTACTACTCCTGCTGCACCCGATGACAACAAGCAGAAATGGGATGGGGATTCCAGCAAGGGTTCCGCTACCGTTCAGTCTCAAGCACAGCAGCAGCGCAAGAATAGTGAACACCAGAGCCCGGGTCAGCCAACTTCTGGTGGTCAGGGGCAGGGTGGATATCGGGGAATTCACCCACTGTGTAACAAATGCAACAGACACCACAGTGGTTAGTGCAACGAGGGACGTTGCCAGAGGTGTCTAAAGATGGGCCATGAAGCTAAGGATTCAGGAGCCCACGGCCTGCAAATCAGAATCGCCAGCAGCAACAGCAAGCAGAAATCCTATGCAAAGAAAAGATTGCTCGTATTCCTCATTCTGGCCAAGAGCCTCTCGAAATTCAAGGCGACAAGAGTGGTGCAGTGGTTGGCATCATCTCCTTTCTAAAGGCTTAGAAGTGTTTGCGTAAGGGCCACACTGCCATTCTGGCACTCGTTACTGATGCATCAGCGAAGGAAAAGAAATTGGAAGACATTCCAGTTGTACGCGACTTCTCTCAGGTGTTTCCTGAAGACTTACCTGGTCTACCGCCTCATCGCCAGGTTGAATTTCAAATTGAGCTCGCTCCAGGAGCAGCACCTATAGCTCGAGCACCGTATCGTTTAGCTCCAACCGAACTGGAAGAACTGTCAAAGCAGCTACAAGAGCTCTTGGAAAAGGGCTTTATTCGTCCAAGCTCTTCGCCATGGGGAGCTCCAGTATTATTTGTGAAGAAGAAAGACGGTACGTTCAGAATGTGCATAGACTACCGTGAACTGAACAAGGTGACGGTGAAGAACCGTTATCCTCTTCCACGTATAGACGACTTATTCGACCAGTTGCAGGGGTCGAGTTACTACTCCAAGATAGACTTGAGGTCAGGGTATCATCAGCTGAGAGTCTGGGATGAGGACGTCTCCAAAACCGCATTCAGAACTCGCTACGGTCACTACAAGTTCCTTGTCATGCCATTTGGGTTAACGAATGCGCCTGCCGTATTTATGGATCTGATGAACAGGGTGTGCAAGCCGTACTTAGACAAGTTTGTGATTGTCTTCATCGACGATATTCTGATCTACTCCAAGAGTCAGGAGGAACACGAGCAGCACTTACGTCTTATCTTGGAACTTCTTCGAAAGGAACAACTGTATGCCAAGTTTTCAAAATGCGACTTCTAGCTTCGTGAAGTCCACTTCTTAGGCCATGTGGTGAACAGGGATGGGATTCATGTCGATCCATCCAAGGTAGATTCGATCAGGAACTGGCCTGCACCGCGTACACCAACGGAGATACGCCAATTCTTTGGTTTGGCGGGATACTATAGACGGTTCATCAAGGATTTCTCAAAGATTGCTCAGCCGCTTACACTACTGACACAGTAGGGTGTCACCTACCATTGGGGTAATACTCAGGAAACTGCTTTTCAGCACCTAAAGGATAGGCTTTGCAGCGCACCTATTCTCTCTTTACCAGAGGGCACGGACGATTTTGTAGTATACTGTGACGCATCCATCCAGGGTCTTGGATGTGTGTTAATGCAGTGCGACGGTCATTGCTTACGCTTCGCGCCAACTTAAAGTTCATGAACGGAACTACACAACGCACGATTTAGAGCTGGGAGCTGTTTTTTTCGCACTTAAGATATGGCGGCACTACCTGTACGGTACCAGGTGCACAATTTACACCGATCACAGGAGTCTCGAGCATATCCTTAAGCAAAAGGATTTGAACATGCGTCAACGAAGATGGGTCGAACTTTTGAACGATTACGAATGCGCTATTAAGTACCATCCAGGCAAGGCCAATGTTGTGGCTGACGCCCTCAGTTGAAAGGACACCCTACCTAAGCGTGTGCGAGCGCTACAACTTACGATTCAGTCCAGTCTTCCTGCACAGATACGAACCGCTCAGATAGAAGCATTGAAACCCGAAAACGTCAAGGCTGAAGCCTTACGCGGCTCAAGGCAACGAATGGAACAAAAGGAAGACGGCGCCTACTATGTAACGGGGCGTATTTGGGTCCCACTATATGGCGGATTACGGGAACTTGTGATGGATGAAGCACACAAGTCTCGCTACTCGGTACATCCAGGGTTGGATAAAATGTACCACCATCTCAAAACGACATACTGGTGGCCTAGCATGAAAGCCCACATTGCTACATACGTCGGCAAGTGTTTGACATGTGCAAAAGTCAAAGTGGAATATCAAAAACCAGCGGGTCTACTTCAGCAACCCAAAATACCGCAATGGAAATGGGAAGAAATTTCCATGGATTTTGTTACAGGCCTACCCAGATCCCAGCGTGGGAATGATACTATATGGGTGATCGTGGATCGACTCACCAAGTCTGCACACTTCCTGGCTATTAAGGAAACGGATAAGTTCTCCACTCTCGCAGACGTTTATCTTAAAGAAGTTGTTTCGAGGCACGGGGTGCCCACCTCCATCATTTCGGATCGGGATGCACGATTCACGTCAGAGCTATGGCAAGCGATGCACAAATATTTCGGCTCACGGTTAGACATGAGCACAACGTATCACCCTCAGACGGATGGGCAGTCTGAGCGAACGATCCAAACTCTCGAAGACATGCTTCGGGCATGTGTTATTGTTTTCGGCAACGGCTGCGAAAAGCATCTCCCTTTAGTGGAGTTCTCATACAATAACAGCTATCACACCAGCATACAAGCCGCTCCATTCGAGGCATTGTACGGACGTAAATGCCGGTCACCTCTCTGTTGGGCAGAGGTGGGGGATAGTCAGATCACGGGTCCAGAGATCGTAGTGGACGCCACGGAAAAGATTGCGCAGATACGACAACGCATGGCGGCAGCACGCAACTGTCAGAAAGCCTACGCGGACAAGCGTAGGAAGCCTTTGGAATTTCAGGTCGGGGACCGGGTTTTACTTAAAGTTTCACCCTGGAAAGGTGTGGTTTGCTTTGGAAAGCGAGGCAAACTGAATCCGCGGTATGTCGGACCATTTGAAATCATTGAGAAAATAGGCAAAGTGACCTACAAGCTAAACCTACCAGCTGAACTCGGTGCAGTTCACAACGTTTTCCACGTATCGAATCTGAAGAAGTGCCTGTCAGATGAGACCCTCATAATTCCTTTGAAAGAGCTCACTATCGACGAACAGTTACACTTCGTCGAGGAACCAGTTGAAATCACGGACCGGGATGTTAAGGTTCTCAAACACAAGAGAATCCCTCTTGTCCGAGTTCGTTGGAACTCCAAACGTGGCCCAGAGTACACCTGGGAACGCGAAGACCAGATGACAGAAAAGTATCCCCAGTTATTCGAAACCAATGCAACCACTACTGAGGCTGAAGCTACTACTGCGGAATTTCAGGACGAAATTCCAGATCAACGGGGGGAGGATGTGACACCCCAGAAAAACCAGTAAACGAACGATACAACTTACCTAGCTTCCTCAGTGAGTATGTACCAAATTTCGGGACGAAATTTCTTTTAAGTTGGGGATAATGTGACAACCCGTATTTCGAGCCTATCTTTGTGATTAATGTAACGTATGTGAACGTGTTGTGATTATGTGAACTTTGATTTATTGAATGCTATGCTGGATATTATGTGCATGTTTGTATGTTATTGAATGTTTGTGTTAAACGAGCCCAACCCGATCGCACAAGCCCACTTGGGGGCCGTATTTCTTATATTCGGACCAAAGGGGCAGCCCATGATGGGCCGGCCCACTCCCTTTATACGAATGACACATAGAGGATGGGGTATACCTCTCATTATTCGCAAAAATACTTCACACACAAAACCCTACTTGCTCTCACCTCTCTCTCGAAGCCAGCAGCCCTCCTCTTATTTGGAGCCAAAACTTTCTCGTTTGATCATTGTTGGTTAGTGGCTTTTGTCTTGTGCTATTTATGATTACATATTGTTTATATGATTATTGGAATGGAATATGATTAATAACTTGGTGAGAATATGGATGCATGATATCGATATCATACATACATAGATAATGGATGATTCATTATATACTGATTTATTTCTGACATTGCACATGATTCTTAAATTGGCCATAATTGAGATAAGTGGTATAGAAGATGATAGTAATCGGTCCAATAGTATTAGGACTAGGAGTATGATGGTCGGCCACTGTGTCCTATATATTGCACGAGATTTGCATAGTGTGTACATGTAGATTGGCGGCATGTGTATTGTCAGGGAAATTAATGATCAAATATATGTGTGTACATGTAAATCAAATTGTGGTGTGTCGACTATTTGAGTTTGTCGTTTAGTATGCATGTAATCGGCCCATGTGATCTCTGTGTTAGTTCAATTATCAAGTTAAGAAATTAGTAAATGTTGCATATCTTAGTTTGGTCCAATAACCTCTTGAGGTGACTAACAGTGGTCGGCCACAATTGATAAAAAGATTCGATTTGATGGTTTTCTTCACTGAAATGATGATGACTTGTTATGATATTGGGTTCATATTAATTGATGATTTATTTGTTTGATCGATTAATTAGTTGGATGGAAATTGTTTGCATTGATTGATAAATCTCATAAAAAAAGGAAACAATATAACCGACTAGCATGATTGGCGGAATATAAAACAAATCGCACACGATCAGATCTTATCACATAAGCTTTCTGATCGCACAAGATTGTCCAATCGTACAAGCTTGACTGGATTGCACAAGATTAAAACCAACTGTTTTGGGTCGCACAAGCTTTGGGCTTATTCACAGGTTGGGCCGGGGTATTTAGTGGGTTATGTTAGTGAGTCACACAAGATATATTGTAATCGTACATGATGTATGTGATCGCACACGGTTGTTGAACTTGTGCGAGCCCAATCTCTTAATCGCACAAGTTGAATACGTTATAACTGTTGAACGTGATGAAGCGTGTTTGCCATGATCTGTATGTGTTTCTTATATGCTAACTTATGTGTTACCTATGTACGCTACTTGAAACCAAAACCTGACTTGTATGGTAACCCTGTTAGGACGTGGTTGACCACTCATAGTCCAAGAAACCCTTTTTGTGTATCTGCCGAGCAAACCAAGGTGAGTTCACACAGCCAAGGCATGGGGTTCCCGGGTGGGAATGGGATTGGATGACTTATTGTATATATTCAGATGGTAGAACCTCACGATAAGATACAGCTAGACTAGTAACACTTATTGAACTGATCTTCGCACACCTGCCAAGGGTTGGCCGCGATATTATGACTGACTTCGCACACCTGCCTTAGGAAGGCCGCGAACTAAATTCACTAATCTTCGCACACCTGCCTGGGAGGCCGCGATACAAATAAACCTAGTCTAGAATACTTGGGAAGAACATCCCCTAATCTTCGCATACCTGCCTGGGAGGCCGCGATGGAAACTAATACGATACATGACATAACGAACGAACATACTACTACTCACACTGTACTATTACTGAACTATTAACTGTGAACTCGTTCAACTAGTTGTTGACTCTCTGCTGCATGCCTTGCAGGACCTTAGGTACTTATAGAGCTTGCACAAGGAGGAGCAGGTCGTTGTGGGATACGGATCGTAGACGTTATGATAAACAATTGAACTTATAACTTTACTTTGGGTTTTCATATTATGCTTCCGCTACTTAATTTACGTTTTGTTGAACATCAATCATGTCGTGATGAATTACATTAACTACTTTTAATATTAGATGCTATGTTCGATATGATTGGTGGCTTGATCCTGGTAATGTCACGCCTCCAAGCGGTGGTACTCCGCGTGTGGATTTTGGGGGTGTGACAGTGTAAGAGTTTGTTGATTGGGCCAATTAAAGATAATGGGTCGGTTCCTTAATTGTTTTGATGGGCAGTGAAATAAGGCTGTGAACAAGTGGTTGGTTTACATGATGCGGCGGTGTAACAAGATTAGACTTGGGCCAATTTAATGAAGTGTGTCGGTGTAACTAAGACCTTGATTGTGCCGATTTAATCAGTGATGAACTTTTATGTTGCCGACAACCTGTAAGATCAGAGAATCACGTGAAAGTGATGACATAAAAGCGAAACAGAATTCAAACCTTTTGAGCGGACCCTATTAAAACCCAATAAGCGAACCAAACATTGATTTGGAGCGAACCTGTTTCTGTTACCTATGAGCGAACCTTATGTATTGAACAATGAGCGGACCTAAGTGATGTTACAAAAAGCGAACCTAGTTCATTTTTGAGCGAACCTATGCAATTGTTTGGAGCGGACCTCGGTGTTCTAAAGGCAAATCTATAGTGACGTCAGCAAAACACGAACCGAGTGCAAGCGAAAACTCAATTTGAACCAGAAATAAGTCGATTTTAGTTCTGAAATTCTCAAAGTTTTGTTAATTCATGATTCCGCACACACTGTGTGAATTTAAAGCAATTCTGACCGTAAAAAGTTTTGTTTTTTCGAAAAAGAAAGGTGTAGAAACAGAAAAATGATGAAAAACGAGCTGTATATGCGAGATCTCCTCCTCCTTGGCTCTGATACCAATTGTAGGATCGATTTCGACCTAAACGAGTCGTTCGGAAGAGCTTAGATCCGTTTCAGAGGCGGAAACAAAGAAACGGACATGTACACAGCTAGAATCACACTTTAAACCTCTTGTATATTGATTTTACAGCGTTTACATTGACAAGGAACACCGGCAATACCTCGGTATCAGATCTGAACAACGTTGCAAATGAAATGACATTCAACCTATATATACTACTTCTGGTCCGCTTATAGAGACAACTACCATAAAAGCGAACCATACATAACCATATAAGCGAACTCACATAAATTTGCCATAAAAGCGAACCATCCTTGTATGCCGTTCAAGCGAACCACTCAAATGCCGTATAAGCGAATCTCTATGTTGACTTTCATATGAAACTTCTCTTTGTATTGGACCTTTTAACCAAAACTTCTCATTGGACCTTCAATTGGTCCAATCAACACAAATGGCCACTTTAACACTTTCAAAACCTTTGATCTTTTGTCGTTTACTACTTTGATGATTATAATATTGTGATGATCTTGAATTTCGAATATTGATGTAATGATGCAATATATGATGACGTCATCATATGATGTCATCATCAAAGATGATGACATCATGTTTGATCCAAAACCACAACGAACCCGAGACTCGATATTAAGACGAAGACGATAGATGACTGCACCAACAACGTCTCTAGCATTGTACATTCATTCACTCATACATTCACACCTACGCACTTATTATCATACATACATATATATATATATATATATATATATATATATAATGTAAGTATCTATAGAAAACCCACTTTAATTTAGAAAACCTGGGAAACTCAAAGCTCCCGATGTTTTTTTCTTTTGAAAAAATTTACACATGTTATATACATGTTTTTAAGGGTTTTGGGCAAAAAAAATCAAACAAGCGCCGAGTAGATATTTTTAAAAAAAATAAACAAGTTTTGGTGTAACACATGTTACAAATATGTCAGATGAATGTAACATGTGTTACACCAAAACTTGTTTATTTTTTTAAAAAATATCTGCTCGGCGCTTTTTTGAATTTTTTTTCCCAAAACCCTTAAAAACATGCATATAACATGTGTAAATTTTTTCAAAGCAAAAAAACATCGGGAGCTTTGAGTTTCCCGGGTTTTCTAAATTAAAGTGGGTTTTCTATACATCCTTCCCCTATATATATATATATACATATATATATATATATATATACATATATATATATATATACATATACGTACCTTCATACATGCCAACATCCCTTTCATGAATATATACACAAGCTCCTGTTTACCATTTCTTACACATAGGTTTATGCCGGAATGACATATTCATAACTTTACATAGTATAGACGATATACAAATCAATCTACGAGCCTTCTGGATTCCTATACATATATATTTATAAAATTTCCTACACTAACACGAAACAATCGATTCATTCACTAACCGACAACCTTTAACATCATTTATATTCGAAACCATTCTTAACATAATGTATGAGGCCTTGGAAAACCATTTTTAGTCAAGTCTCATGCTCAAAACATCAAAAATTCAGCAAAAAGCCAGCACCACGGTCCCTCGTGGGCCGCGTAAGCCATGGCTTACTATTTCGCGGGGCGCGACAGCTCCACCGTAAGCTACGGTGGCTACCAAATTCGACTTACATGATGGTAGAAACACTTAAGTGATCAACATGCCTGGTTCATGCATTCGTTTAGCCCTTCAATCCTCTTTCAATTTGATGGATTTTGGTGATCTAGGGTTTGACCCCCTTCTCCCTTCTCTCTTGGTCGAACATTTTGACACCTGTGTCACTTCAGCCATCAAACAAATACCAAACCAATGAAATATTGTATTTCATACTTGGGATTTGTATAAACATGTGTATCTTTTGCACATATCAATTCTTGTTCAATTTCGGGCTCTAAATGGCTTTCTGGAAGGTTATATGCGCACTAATGCGTAAATATAACCAGTTTAATGCAACAAACATTCCGGAATAGTGACATAGGCTTAACATACCTTAAATAACCTTTACATAACTTAGGAATAAGTTTTGGATGGTTTGGTATGCCGAAATCAAGTCTATTCGCTTACAGGGACTAAATTCGACAAACTGCGAAAGTATGTCAATTTGTACTGTAACGGACATTCCGGAACTTGGCCATAAGTTAAACATACCCAAAATATCCTTTACATAGCTTAGAAATAGGCTTTGAGGTGTTCGGTGTGCTAAAATAAACTTTTTGGTCATTTAGGGACTAAAGGCGTCAAAAAGTGCATAAGTTTGCATTTTCGCGCATAACTTACGTTCTGAATACTTCCGGACATCCAAAAATTTATGTAAGCATTAAAATATTTTATTTTAGTGTTTGGCATAAGAAAAATCCATTCGTCGCGCAATTTGGATCGTCTTTCGCGCTTATGCGCATTCTGTTGTAATTAAGCGAGCATCGCGATCGTACGACCAAACGAACCGACATCCGGAATATTTTTTAGCATGTTTTGAGTTCCCTACACTTTAACTTCATTTTTGAGCCTTGAAATGAGGTTAACGGGGCTTAAACGTGCCAAAAATGGGACAAAATACATGTTTCTGAAGTGCAGGGACTAAACTGCAAATTCTGAATACTTAGCCATGCGGCCCGCGTAAGCCCATGTGCATATCTTAAGCAGGCCGCCTGAGATGCCCAGTAACAGAAAAACTAGTTTCTGAAACAGCAGCTGGTTTGCACGGTTTTTGGACATGGTTTTGATCATTCTATGGGCCAATTTTGATGGTTTTTGAGAGCCCATGGTATCCAAATACCATCTGCCCACTTGTACGGATGAGATCAAAGCTCAATCTTCGAGAAACGATCCTAACGGCTCTTGAAAATATATAAATACCCAACCCTTTTGCCCATCCTCCTCACATTTAATCTGATTCAAAGCTTTCTAAGTGGAAGTGTATACTTCCTACCTGAAAGCGAATCGGGTTAAATCTTGTGGGGACCTTCTATAAGTATTCTTTCGCGTTTTTCATTCGTTTTAGCATTAAAGTCAAACTGCGTTTGACTTTCTGCATTGACCAGTTTATTGTCAACGCGAAGTTCGTTTGAACTTCATAACGTGAGCGTAATCACGATGGTTATAGTCCCTAGTGACTATACCCACTGATTACCACGTTATCTAGGCTCAGTGACGAGTCGTAGTTTCGGCCAAAATACGTTTCCTCGCGTATTTTGTAACCAAACTACTCTAGGGTATCAAAACCGTTTGTTTTGATACCAAACCTGTTTTCTAACTTTACTAAACATGTTCTAGCATGTTTAGCTCGTCGCTTTTAGATTTGTGCTTGTTTAGGGTCGTAAAGGTAAGCGATCTAATCAATCGTTTATACTTTCGAACCCGACCCATTTGGTCGATCATTAAGATCCAACCAAACACTTTAGGTGACCATAGTTGTATAGGGAATAACCTTCCGAGGTTATACCTTATGGTCACGTCGTTTAAGTAGTTGTATGATAGGTAGTTTATATGCCTTAGGTAAATTACCAAAATGCCCTTTTTACGCATAAATTCATTTAAAGCATATGTAACCTAAATTTTGACATCTAAACTGATTAGGTAACTATATTAGACATATTAAGGCATATTTTACTTGTCATAGGACTAGTTAAACGGTCCGAACGCGTTTTACGCGAACGACGCGTTAAAGTAGCATAAGCTACCTAAACGGGTCGTAATGGGTCGTAAGCACTTAGGATAGGTTTCGTTTTAGTATGTAGGCTTTGTTAAACCATATTACATAAGTTCCCATACTTATTTGCTTTACGAACCCTCGTACTACCCGATCCTCCGATAGGTCCGTTTATTAATGTAGATACCTATATAGGTGCCGTTTGATTCCGTGATCTTCTGGCATTGCTTGGTGGTTATCCTATGACTTCTAAGCAATCTCAAGTGAGTATATAGTACCCTTCTTTTACTATTTTTCAAACATTTTGGGGTGAAACACATGTGCCTACTTGTTACTTTCGTGCTTTCCATCTTTTCATATCATATGCTTGTTATGTTCAATAGTACACATATAGTACATGTTTTCATTGTGTTTTTGCTATGTATGTCCATTGTGTGCATACTTAGTACATCGTTTTACATGACATTTTATGCTACGTATGTTCGTTTAGCGCATACTTAGTATATTGTTTTACATTACCTTTTCACGCTATGTATTTTCATCATACTTAGTGCATTTCATCACATGCTTACATTTTGGGTATAACATTTGGTATGTTTAAATGGGACCATATATATTCATTAACTTTGATCACGCCGCTCGTTAGTAGGTAATGGTACCATAGGAATTGACAACTCCCGTTCTTGACATCCTAGGTATGTTTGGATGTTAGGAATGACCGAATTCGATTAAAACATAACACAGATAGACCTTTAATTTGTTTAAGGGTTTATCACCACAGTCGCAAGGCTTGGATGTATGCATTTTCACAATACCGCATAAATGTTTGTATTCAGTATAGCATGCATTTCCACAAAACATAACAATGATTTAAACCAAGTTTTAGTTCAACATATTGTTTTGTGCATTTTTACCTATGGTTTAGTTGATACATATATCACTTGCCATACATGATATTTTGTTTACACATTACATGATTGACATTTGGCATAGACATTTTGATATTGACATATACATTTCATAAACATTTTGACATGGTTTTCACAAAGACATTTGACAATTGGATTAGACATGGGCAATTTACATTGGTGGTTTGTTTGGGTAAGTGACTTAAGTAACGAGACGTGTGTAATGTGATACAAGCATGGTGGATACGCCGCTGATACTTCCTATATATAAGTGCTTGTACTATATTGTCACACCTCCAAAATCCACCTGCGGAGTATCACCGCTTGGGAGCGTGACTGACCAGGATCAAGCCACCAATCATATAGAACAATACATATAGTAAAAGTAATTGCCATTAAACCAAACCAAATCCATATGAAAGGTGTTCCAAAACAATAGTAAGTTATCATAGTTTAGCGGAAGCGTATAATCAAAACCCAACATAATTAAGTACGTAATGTCATAAGTGTTTAATAAGATAATCATGATCCAAGCCTACAACGACCAGCTCCTCCCTGTGCAAGCTCCATGTATCTAACGACCTGCAAGGCATGTAACAGTGGATCAACAACTAGTTGAGCGAGTTCACAGAAAGTAATTGCGTAACAGTAAGTTCGTATGTAACATGTGGCTCTACTGGGCCGACAGTGCGTTCTATTGGTGGGGGCTTCCCATGTTGTATAACCACTAGACTATTCGTAACCATAAGTGTTCTACATTTCCCGAGAACAGTAACACGTACAAGTTTACGTAGGTTTTACGTAAGTAATCCTTCACAACCGAGGATAGGGTTACGCGGGGGTTTACGTAGGCTTTACGTAAGTGCCTGACACAACCGAGGCAGTAGTGAGTATAAGTTCACGTAGGTTTTACGTGAGTATCCTTCACAACCGAGGATAGCGAGTAGCATAAGTATACGTATGTTTTACGTATGTGTCCTGCACAACCGAGGACGATGGTATGGTAGTCTAGTAATAGTGTATGTACGAATCTAGTCAACCTCATTCCTTTAATCCCATTCCCAAGCCCTTGGGAATCCCATGCCTTAGAAAGGGTGTGAACTCACCTTGGCTTGCTCGGTATGTTAATTACTCGTTTCCAATAAATTCAGTCAAAGCCTAGTATATGTGCGTACACAATCAGTTCGTGTTTGTATTGTTTTCGCATAAGTTAAAGTCATAGAGTGCATGCAAGGTAATGATCACATAACAGCTATACACTTATCCATATCCACAGTTTACATATATGCTCCTTAGTCATGGTTAACAGTTAAGTGTATGGATCAAAATCAAATCATAATTGATGTTATCAACAGGCAAGAATTTACATATACTAATTCCTTATCACACTTTGCATGCATGCCATATCGATACATAACAGTGAAGGGTACCATGTGTAAGAACCCAAGTCATAATACTTGATCATCACTAAACATTAATAATAACAGATATCATCATATAGTCATCCCATGTCATGCTTGCAAATTTACACAAATATAATAACTACTGTTCCATATAAGCTTCATGTCCAAGAAAAGTCGGACTCATGGCCACTACAAAGTTCGGACTACCCTTGCATCAATGAAACTCGGACACCTTCTTGCCTCCTTATAAAATTCGGACAAGGTATGTGTCTTCAAAAAGCTCGGACCATGTGAGGGTTGATGTTAAAAGTCGGATATGGTGTGAGGAGTTAATGCTCGGACAGTGATCAAGGGCCAAGAACTCGGACCACAAGGTAAGGGGGGGTTTCTTGGCTCAAAAGGTTGGACTAGAGGAAAAGTGTAAAGGTTGGACAAGGAGTTTCTCAAGAAACTCGGACCAACATGTGTCAAAGATCGGACAAAGGGGGGTTGCCCCTCGAAACTCGGACAAAAGGCTTATAAGCCTATAGCTCGGACCAAACAAGCCAAAAACTCAGACTACATTCCCTTCCTTTCAAGAATTCGGACAAGATCATAATGAGGTTTAAAAGTCGGACAGAATGCCCTTAACAAAACTCGGACCCTTAACCACATTGCAAAACTCGGACTCCACTTATCAGCATATTAAAATTCGGGCAACCCTCTTGTTATAAAACTCAGACAAAACACATTAGGTTACGAAACTCAGACAAGTATGACAATCCAAAACTCTGCCTAACAATAATGCGTGAATTCCAATTTTTGCACAGAATCAAAGCATCAGTTACAAACTTTATTCATACGATCAAAAACCCTACTTCATATTTCTCAATACAGAATCAACACAACAATCAATATCTCTTCATATCATGCATCAACATCATCGAGAAATCGATTATACAAGTAGTCAATCATCATTATCACAATAATCAGAATCAAATTAAAGCGCAGAACCATTACATGAAAGCTAGGGTTTACAAGCATCAATCAATCAACAATTAATCACAAACAATGATTAAACAATTACCTTGATTCGATTCTAGATGGATTGGTAATCAAACTTGATGCAAAAGAACTTGTGAATCCAAGGATGATGAGGAGATGGTTGTAGAGAGGATTAGAGAGTACAGTGCTTTGGTTTTTGTGCAAATGATTAGTTAAAAGGGATTAGGGTTAACAATGATTAGAGTTTCACTAATTACTGTATGCATCCCTAAGTATCATAATTTACAATAGCACACCATCTCAAAATAGTTCACAGTTTCACCACCACATCCATACATTTGACAAATCTTTCATAATCAACACATATACTTAACTGAATTAAAACGTTACAGTTTCACAGCAACTAATTGTGCAAGCAGACAATTAAACAATCAATAAACGTGCAATAAATGCGTAATAAAAATCTTGGAAATTCAAGTTGTCACATTATCCCCAACTTGAAAGAAATTTCGTCCCGAAATTTAGCATGCGGTTACTGTGGAAGCTAGGTAAGCTGTATTGTTCACTGGTTTTCCTAGGGTGTCACATCATCCCCCCGTTGATTTGGAATTTCGTCCCGAAATTCCGCAGTAGCAGCTTCAGTCTCAGTAGTGGGTGCATTGGTTCTGAATAACTGGGGGTACTTTTCTTTCATTTGGTCTTCGCGTTCCCAGGTGTACTCTGGGCCACGTCGGGAGTTCCAACGAACTCGAACAAGAGGGATTCTCTTGCTTTTGAGGACCTTAACATCCCGGTCCGTGATTTCAACTGGCTCCTCGATGAACTGCAACCGCTCGTCGATAGTGAGTTCCTTAAAAGGAACTATGAGGGTCTCATCTGACAGGCACTTCTTCAGATTCGACACGTGAAATACATTGTGAACTGCACCGAGTTCAGCTGGTAGGTTTAGTCTGTAGGCTACTTTGCCTATTTTCTCAATGATCTCGAACGGTCCGACATACCGCGGATTTAGTTTGCCCCGTTTGCCAAAACGAACCACACCCTTCCAGGGTGAGACTTTAAGTAAAACCCGGTCCCTGACCTGAAATTCCAAAGGCTTCCTACGCTTGTCTGCGTAGGCTTCCTGACGGTCGCGTGCCGCTGTGACAACCCGCAAAATTTCAGGTACTGTACAAATTAATTAACCCTAATTATGTGCTTAATGACTGTGCTTGATTACATCTGACACTTTTAACTGCTTACTGATTTATGTCATATACATACATGTGCATTATTTACATACAGTCACTCCAATTATTTCATATAGACTCTTAGTGTCAAACCGGATGCACAAAGCACAGTTAGCGCAGTAAGCGGATAACTCAGACACATGCTGACAATGCCAGCACTTAGACAGATACTATTTTTAGGCCAGTGTGGGCCAGAGTTAAATCACTACACCAGTATGGAGTATAGGGAAGTGAGAAATATAAGACTATGTCACTAGGTGACAGTTTGAGTGCCGGAAAGTGCCTAAAACGCAATTTAATTACAGAATTCCACATTTTTAATAACAATTCAGTTTTTAACACGCTCATATTATTCATAATATTGACCAAATAGTCCTGGACACTTTCCTAAGTGTTGGAATTAATTTCGTTACAAAAAGATGCACAAAAGACGCTTTACGGGTAAATTAAACGCTTTAACGGAACCATGCGAAACCGAACAACCAGACATTACCCGGGACATGAAAATATTGTTAGAAATATTATTTTAGTATTTTGAATTAATCATGGTCACAAAAATCCCCATGCACCATGCAAACATGACATACACCCACTACTTGTAAATACCCTTAAGCTTTTAGTAAATACCTACTAATTAACAAAATATTTACACTTTACCCCCCCCCATAACCGAAAATCTGCCCCAAATAATTAGTAGATATTTTGTTTAAATCCTTGTAAGAAGAATCTTGCTTCCATTGGTCATTTTCCTTGTCATAATTTCCCTACAAACCTAAGTGCACATTTCCAAGATATACTCATCATTCCCTCAAGATTCACACTTCTCTCTCTCCTCTCCCTCTAAAAATCGGCCCATACCCCCCCCCCCCCCATCTCACCACAACTGATTTTCATCTTCATATACCTTCACAACTTCATCTCTTTCACTAGTAAACTCCATTCAAAGCTCCAAGACCCTCCATAGAAGTAAGAAGTTGAAGTGCTCTCAAGAAGCTTTGTTCAAGGCCTTTCTCACCATCATTTCTTGTCATCTCATCCTAAGATTACAACCCTAGCCTTGTGCTAGTAGTAAGTTCTTTCATACTCTTGCCTCACTTCGATTCTTGTTCGATTGTTGATTGTTTTGCTCACACAAGAACTCAAACAGCTTGCTGAGTTGGATTTCCAGCCAACTTCAACAGGCTGTAACGGGATCATTTTAAGTCGAAAAGTGGATTTTCAAAAGCCTAAAATGAATGTTTTGGAATAACTAAACAAATGGCACTGGAATCATAATTTTTCGAGACCGTTTACTATTTTTAAAAGATTATTTTTGGACAGCAGCTCAAGCCGCATTTTTGTTGCAGAAAAAGTGGGTTACTTTCGGAGTCATAACCTTAAACCTGAATAAAATCAACTCATGAAATTTTTACAGTAGATAGACACCATTGTCAGGACGACCCTCCAACTGGAATTTCGTCAAACGGACTTACGGTTGATTTTTAGCGAATATTTCCGTAAACTGTGATCAGAAGGTAACAAATCTGATTGCAGTCAAGAAAATGATTTTTTATAAAATATGGGTAACGAATTGGACTCTGATATTTTTACACAATAAACTTTGGAACATATGTCATATTCTGTAAAAATTTGGTGATTTTTAGAAAAGGGTAACTATTTTATAAAAATCCTCGAAAACAGCCCTGTTTCGAGTAATAAAGCTGAAATGAAGTATGTAAAGTTTTGTATGTCTATATGTTGGTTTGATTATTGTAAATGAACTATTGATTTCATATAAAAGAAAATGATATGCTATTAAAGCATGGACACCTCTATTTACAGAGGAGACTCTGCCGAAATTTTCCGAGAATCCGAACACTTAGTAAAATCTTCGAGAAAATAGATACGAAATAGTTGTCTAACTATTTTTCTACGAACGCTATTTAAGTTAAAATAATTATTATTGTTTTAACGAAATAATACCAAAGTAACATAAATCAAAACACTAAACTCTAAGCCAAGGCACGGCCCGTTCGTCTAATAGACATTAGTACGTTGTAGGTTGTCGTGTAGCGGGAAGAGTTTAAGTTCGAGTCAAGAAGCACTACGGTGAGTTCATGACCCCCTATTCCTTTACTGTTTTCAGTTTTATACTTCGGGGGTGGAATACATGTTTACAAATTATTTCAGACTTTTATATACATGGTATGGTTAGCTTAGGGAGGGTTTTACACTACTAGATCATGTGAAGGGTGGGCACAACACTTGAGGCCATTAATCCTTGTTATAGGACCAAGGGACACAAGAGTGATAGATCTATTTGGGTGTAGCAAGCCCACACCCGTGAGGCCGGGGCGGCCCATAGTGGTGACTGTGTCTTCCAGCCGGAAGCCCGGTAACAAATATGCTAGGTTTGAGTTTCCCTGCACCTGTTCACACATACCGGTGGCTTTGCAAACCGTCGGTGATCTCTTTTTCCTTATTGCTACATACCAGGGACAAATTTTTACTTACAGACGTACTAAACGGTTTTATATACACAAGACTTACTCATGAACTCGCTCAACCTTTTGTTGACTTTTTAAAACTGCATGTATTTCAGGAAATTAAGTTGGATCTGGCAAGTGATGCATGATTAGCTGCGTACTAAATAAGGATGTCATCCGGAGTCGTAGGTTTGGGAAGTGTAACTCCTTCTTGGACGAGTTGCATTGTCTCAAATCTTTGTGTTGTTGGTAGTCTATCGTCGAGTCTTATGAACTCATTTTTAATCAAGTCATGTTTTGTAAACGTATCTTGTGCTTGATGTTGTTTCAAGACAATATGTTATGCATTTTCAATTATTTTAATGGATGAACATCAAATATTTTATCATATAGCATGTTGTGATTGTTGCTATGGTATTGAGAAGTCACACCAACTAAACCCACGCTTCCGCAAAAGCCAGGGTGTGACAGCTTGGTATCAGAGCCTCGATCATAGCGAACTAAGATTCATTCTCGAGTCTAGACTATGATCACTAGGGCTCTCACGAAAATGTTTTCAAACGTTTTTACAATTGCATACACTAAAAGTCCAGATCCAGGGCACAAACTTTTTACAAACAAAAGGTCACAAATACATTTTTTTTTCTTCAAAATTTTTGACATCAGTCTTAGAGACTGAGGGAGTTCAGTCTTAGAGACTGAGGGATTCAATCTTAGAGATTGGGGATGTTTAGCCTTGGAGGCTGGGGGAAAATTTGGTCTTAGAGGCCAGGGAGTTAGTCTGAGAGACTAGGAAAAATCCAGTCTTAGAGATTGGGTGGGTTAGTCTGGGAAGACTAGGATGCATACATGATCTCATTATTATTTGTTTACATGCTTATCTTATTTGTGTGCATATGTTGTGGATGTGTTACAGACACCATGGCATCATCCGATAGCGGAGTATCCGATGCGAGTGACCCGAGGACTTATACCTCTGATGACGAGATGGATACCGATTCAGGCGTTTTCACCTCAGACTACACGAGCACAGATGAGGACGACTTTCAGCCTTTTGCCCTACCAGACTTCGGAGATGATATACCCTTAGCTGATGGTCCACCAGGGGAGGACCTACCCCTTGTTCCGGTCCCTGCCCCTCTTCCGTTTGCTGCCGTTCCCTTGGGGGAACAGCTCCTCGACGCGATACCTGATGATGACATCGACCTACTCATCGAGGGTCCCCCGGAGGGAGACCAGGATGGTGGGGCCCCGATGGAGGGCGGTGTTCAGCCTGTTGATATTCCTGTTGTTGATCCTGTTGTCCCCATAGTCGAGCTTCCTGATATGGAGGTTCAACCTGATTCATCCGCTTCAGATTCTTTTGAGTCTGTAGCTTCTCATATCCCACCATTGGGATTCGGTTACATCCCTCGCAGGGACGCTGATGAGGAGATGGAGATTGAGCAGCCTGCTGAGGTTCCCGCTCACCCAGATGATCCGATTCCAGCCGTGCTTGCCGATTATCAGCCTGCTCCAGTTGTTTCCGAGCCTGTTCCTGTCACTGATCTTGTTCCTTTTTCTGACGCACCCGTTGTTGCACCACCAGCTGTTGGGATCCCCGATTTAGCACCCATACCTGATCCCATGGCGATATTCGATGATCTTGCCCCGTTTGCTACACACATGGACCCGAGGTACGCCAACTCCAGCAATGGATGGATCGAGGATGATGACTACCCAGCATACGTGGTCCCAGTCACTCCCCCTCCTGCACCTGTCACTGTACCCTTCGATGCCCCCTTGTTTCCTTCGTCCACTTCCGATGCTTACCGCACCGACCTTCCTATCACCTTCATTCAGGACATTCCTCCGCCCCAACCTGGGGAGGGATCGTCGAGCCAGCTTTTCGGGCACACCCCATTCATGCCAGAGGTTAGCCAGTTTTTACCGCAGGTCCCTTATTCAGACTTTGTTCCACCAGTGTCACTTCCTGCACCTCTCGAGACCCAGTTACCATATGTTACTTCACAGTTTGCACCTACCCCACCTGCTACACTCTTGGCTCCAGCCCCGATGGATGAGCCTTTCCTTCGGTTAGTACCCCACGTCATGCCTGTATCCGACCCTTCCCATCCATTCCAGGTCGGATACTCTGTAGAGGACACGCTCGCGTCACTGCAGTCACGGCGGGACGCCTTGAGACAGTGTGTCCAGCGATTGGAGAGGGCTCCACATCCCCATTGTCCCTGCCAGGCTCTGTTTTCAGCATCCCACACATCTTTTCCTCCGTCTCAGGAGTCAGATGTTGCTTCCGTGTTGCGTTTTGCCTATGCACTCGAGGAGGACTTGATGCAGTTGCGCCGATTGATTCTTTCTCGTTTCTCTCCTCCTCCTCCTCCACCGTCAGTTTAGGGGTATACTCAGCGACAGAGATTTCAGGCCAGCTACTTTTAGTGGGAAGACAGTGCTAGAACCAAGATTATGAAGACTTTTTTTGAAGGCCACGATTTTAGTTTTGGTTTATTTGTATTTGTACTCAGACACATATTTTGGCACGTGATAAAATTGTGACACTTTATTGATGGTTTGGTTATGAAACATTAGTTGCAAGTCTTTTAATTTCATGTATCGTTGATTATTTGTTGTGATTATGACATGAGATGTTATGCGAATGATGAATGATACTACATATACGTACGATTATTATACTTACTATGACCTGACCGATGTGGAACATCCTCTAGGAAATGCCTCCTCGACGTGACGCACGCATGCCGACCACCCAGGCAGAACTGCAAGGAATCATCGCTGCCGCTATTGCGCAGTATGCTGCTTCACAAGGAGAGACAAGCGGCAACATTCCGAACAGCAACAACAACCCTCCCAACGGTTGTACCTACAAGCAATTCCTAGATTGTAAGCCCTTGAACTATGACGGCACTGGGGGTGCTGTTGCTTTCGTTAGGTGGACAGAGAAGACGGATTCTGTGATAAGGATGAGCAAGTGTGCTCCCGAGCACCAAGTCACATACATCTCAGGGCTCTTTCTTGATGGTGCCCTATCTTGGTGGAACCTTCAAGTACAGACCCTGGGGGAAGCAGCGGCGTATGCTATGACATGGACTGAGCTGAAGGAGCTCATGAGGAAGAAATACTGCTCTCGGGCCGAGATACAGAAACTAGAAACTGAGTTCTGGCACCTCAAAATGGACGGCCCAAAGATTGCTGAATATGTGCAAAGGTTTCACGACTTGTCACGCGTTGTGCCGTATATGGTTGAGCCTGAGTTTAAACGCATTGAGCGTTTCATTTGGGGATTGGCACCCCAAATCATGAGCATGGTAACGACGTCCAAGCCCCCAACGATTACCGAAGCTATTGATCTCAGTGTGGCACTTACAGAGGAAGCCATCAGATTGAACAAATTTTCAATCTCTGAACCGAAAGAGAAGGAAGCACATGTTGAATCGTCGCCAAGTGAGAACAAGAGGAAGTTCTCAAATTTCAAAAAGGGCACAAGCAGTGTTAGCAAGAGGGAAGGAGGAAGCGCACCAGCCAGGGCCGGAAATGGTGCCGAAAACAGAGGAAGAGGATACATGGGCACTCTGCCCAAGTGTGGTACATGTCAGTTCCATCATCCCGGCCCGTGCCGACTCAGAAGGTGCGAATCTTGCGGAAGGACAGGCCATTCAAAGGAGACGTGTTGGGTTGGATCAGGCCAAGGTGGCCAAAGGGGTTACAATAACAACAACCGCGGTAATGGAAACAGACCGCAAGGAGGTAATGAGGGAAACGGAAATCGTGGGAATGCCCCGAATCAAGCTGGTAACCGGGGAACAAACGGAAATCGAAACGGGAATGGTAATGGCAATGGCCGAGGGCCAGGATGCTTCAACTGCGGGGACGTTGGGCACTTCAAAAGAGAATGCCCAAAGCTAAATCAAGCGCAAGGCCGAGTTTTTAACATCGGTGCGAGGGAAGCACGCCAAGATCCGAATGTTGTCACTGGTACGTTCCCTATAAATCAACGCTATGCATCTGTTCTTTTTGACACTGGTGCCGATTATAGTTTCGTATCGTTAGACTTTAAGAATATGCTTGGGGTAACTACTAGTAAGTTAGACGTTCCATACTCAATTGAATTGGCAAATGGAGACCTAGTTGAAACGGGTGAAGTTATCAGGGGATGTATAATAGAATTGGGAGGACACAAATTTTCGCTAGATCTACTGCCCGTCGAGTTGGGAAGCTTCGACGTGGTAATAGGGATGGATTGGCTGTCTAGCAACAAAGCCGAAGTGGTTTGTCATGAAAAGATCGTCCGCATCCCGGCGGAGAATGGAGAGACGATTGTAGTTCATGGAGAGAAGCGCGATACGCCATTAAGGATCATTAGCTGCTTGAAAGCTAGGAAGTGTTTGAAGAAAGGATGTGTTGCCTTCTTGGCACATATCGTTGATAAGGAGGCCGCCGAGCCAAGGATCGAAGACATCCCTGTCGTAAGGGAATATCCTGAAGTCTTTCCAGAAGACTTGCCAGGATTGCCGCCTCCAAGACAAGTCGAATTCCACATTGACTTAGTTCCAGGCGCCGCGCCTGTTGCTAAGGCACCCTATCGACTTGCACCATCGGAGATGCAAGAGCTGTCAACGCAACTCCAAGAGCTGTTAGATAAAGGATTCATCAGACCAAGCTTCTCACCTTGGGGAGCTCCAGTTTTGTTCGTTAAGAAGAAGGACGGAAGTTTTCGCATGTGTATAGACTACCGCGAACTCAACAAGTTGACTGTCAAGAACAGATATCCTTTGCCAAGGATCGATGACCTGTTCGATCAACTACAAGGTTCTAGTTTTTACTCAAAGATCGATCTACGATCAGGTTACCATCAGTTGAGAATACAAGAGGAAAGTATTCCCAAAACTGCTTTTAGAACTCGATATGGACATTACGAGTTTCTGGTTATGCCGTTTGGGTTGACAAACGCTCCAGCAGTTTTCATGGACTTGATGAACAGAGTCTGCAAGCCATACCTCGACAAGTTCGTAATCGTATTTATTGATGATATTTTGATCTACTCAAAGACGAAGGAAGAGCACGAGCAACACTTGCGAGCTATTCTAGAGCTGCTTAAGAAGGAGAAGTTGTACGCTAAGTTCTCGAAATGTGAGTTTTGGTTACGCGAAGTCCAGTTTCTTGGACATGTGGTTAATGGAAAAGGAATCCATGTGGATCCCACCAAGATCGAGGCGATCAAGGATTGGGAGTCCCCGAAGACGCCAACCGAGATTCGGCAATTCTTAGGTTTGGCGGGGTATTATCGTAGATTCATTGAAGATTTTTCTAAGATCGCTCAACCTCTGACCGCACTTACTCAGAAAGACAAGAAGTTTGATTGGAGCGACAAGCAAGAAGAAGCGTTTCAGTTGTTGAAGAACAAGCTTTGCGACGCGCCGATTTTATCCCTACCCGAAGGAACGGACGACTTCGTGGTATATTGTGACGCCTCGCGTCAGGGTTTAGGCTGCGTGTTGATGCAGCGACAGAAGGTTATAGCTTATGCTTCGCGCCAGCTGAAAGTTCACGAGAAGAACTACACCACGCATGACTTGGAGTTAGGCGCTGTAGTGTTCGCATTGAAGATCTGGCGACACTATCTGTATGGAACAAGATGTACAATCTTCACTGATCATAAGAGTCTACAGCACATCTTCGATCAAAAGGAGCTTAATATGAGACAGAGACGCTGGGTTGAACTATTGAACGACTACGACTGTGAGATCAAGTATCACCCAGGGAAGGCGAATGTAGTTGCTGACGCCCTAAGTCGAAAAGAAAGGATTAAGCCCATAAGGGTTAGGGCTTTAGAGATGATTGTCCAGACAGATCTCTCGTTGCGCATTCGTGCCGCACAGAGAGAAGCCTTGAAAGAAAGCAATATCGAGAATGAGTATCTCCGTGGGATGGAGAAACAATTGGTACCAAATGAGGAAGGAACCTTGTGTTTTATGAGACGAATTTGGGTTCCTCTGTGTGGAGGATTAAGAAAAGTTATATTCGATGAGGCTCACAAGTCACGGTACTCGATTCATCCAGGAGCGGATAAAATGTACCAAGATCTCAAGGATTTCTATTGGTGGCCCAGGATGAAAGGCGATGTTGCAGTATACGTCAGCAAATGTTTAACTTGCGCCAAGGTGAAGGTTGAGTACCAAAAACCCTCAGGTCTTCTGCAGCAACCTGAAATACCCAAATGGAAATGGGAACAGATTTCCATGGACTTCATCACAAAACTGCCAAGGACGCCCAAGGGTCATGATACAATTTGGGTAATTGTAGACCGACTGACAAAGTCTGCGCACTTCCTGCCAATCAAGGAGAAGGACAACACGAGTAAACTGGCCGAAGTATACATGAGAGAGATTGTTGCACGTCATGGAGTGCCTCTCTCGATTATCTCTGATAGAGATGGACGCTTCGTATCAAGGATTTGGCAATCCTTCCAAGAAGCTTTTGGTTCTCAGTTAAACTTGAGTACAGCATTTCACCCACAAACGGATGGCCAAAGTGAGAGAACTATTCAGACATTAGAGGATATGTTAAGAGCATGTGTTATGGACCTAGGCGGTAGCTGGGACAATCACTTACCCTTGGTCGAATTCTCGTACAACAACAGCTACCACACAAGCATTGGAGCAGCACCATTCGAAGCTCTCTACGGACGCAAGTGTCGATCACCACTATGTTGGGCTGATGCGGGTGATAGGCAGCTTGTTGGCCCCGAAATCATCCAAGAGACGACAGACAAGATCGCACAGATTCGAAAACGCATCGAGGCAGCTCGCGACAGACAAAAAGCCTATGCGGATCCAAAGAGGAAGCCCCTGGAATTCCAAGTTGGGGATATGGTTTTGTTAAAGGTTTCACCCTGGAAGGGTGTGGCACGCTTTGGAAAGCGTGGGAAGTTGAATCCGCGTTACATTGGTCCTTTTAGAATCCTGCGAAGGATTGGGCTTGTAGCCTACAAGTTGGACCTACCTGCTGAACTCAACGGTGTTCACGATACATTCCATGTATCAAATTTGAGGAAGAGTCCGACACAAGAGACAGTTGTCATTCCTGCTGACGAGGTTCATATCGACGACACACTCCACTTTGTGGAGGAACCGGTTGAAGTTACGGATTGGAAGATTAATAAGACACGTCGGAGCAGTGTCAAGCTAGTCAAAGTTCGATGGAATGCACGACACGGCCCAGAATTCACGTGGGAACGTGAGGATCGTATGAAGGCCAAATATCCACATTTATTTCCCAAGACCCCTGCAACTAGGAGTAGGACATAAAATTTCGGGACGAAATTTTCTTAACAGGGGGAGAATGTGACAACCCGCAAAATTTCAGGTACTGTACAAATTAATTAACCCTAATTATGTGCTTAATGACTGTGCTTGATTACATCTGACACTTTTAACTGCTTACTGATTTATGTCATATACATACATGTGCATTATTTACATACAGTCACTCCAATTATTTCATATAGACTCTTAGTGTCAAACCGGATGCACAAAGCACAGTTAGCGCAGTAAGCGGATAACTCAGACACATGCTGACAATGCCAGCACTTAGACAGATACTATTTTTAGGCCAGTGTGGGCCAGAGTTAAATCACTACACCAGTATGGAGTATAGGGAAGTGAGAAATATAAGACTATGTCACTAGGTGACAGTTTGAGTGCCGGAAAGTGCCTAAAACGCAATTTAATTACAGAATTCCACATTTTTAATAACAATTCAGTTTTTAACACGCTCATATTATTCATAATATTGACCAAATAGTCCTGGACACTTTCCTAAGTGTTGGAATTAATTTCGTTACAAAAAGATGCACAAAAGACGCTTTACGGGTAAATTAAACGCTTTAACGGAACCATGCGAAACCGAACAACCAGACATTACCCGGGACATGAAAATATTGTTAGAAATATTATTTTAGTATTTTGAATTAATCATGGTCACAAAAATCCCCATGCACCATGCAAACATGACATACACCCACTACTTGTAAATACCCTTAAGCTTTTAGTAAATACCTACTAATTAACAAAATATTTACACTTTACCCCCCCCCATAACCGAAAATCTGCCCCAAATAATTAGTAGATATTTTGTTTAAATCCTTGTAAGAAGAATCTTGCTTCCATTGGTCATTTTCCTTGTCATAATTTCCCTACAAACCTAAGTGCACATTTCCAAGATATACTCATCATTCCCTCAAGATTCACACTTCTCTCTCTCCTCTCCCTCTAAAAATCGGCCCATACCCCCCCCCCATCTCACCACAACTGATTTTCATCTTCATATACCTTCACAACTTCATCTCTTTCACTAGTAAACTCCATTCAAAGCTCCAAGACCCTCCATAGAAGTAAGAAGTTGAAGTGCTCTCAAGAAGCTTTGTTCAAGGCCTTTCTCACCATCATTTCTTGTCATCTCATCCTAAGATTACAACCCTAGCCTTGTGCTAGTAGTAAGTTCTTTCATACTCTTGCCTCACTTCGATTCTTGTTCGATTGTTGATTGTTTTGCTCACACAAGAACTCAAACAGCTTGCTGAGTTGGATTTCCAGCCAACTTCAACAGGCTGTAACGGGATCATTTTAAGTCGAAAAGTGGATTTTCAAAAGCCTAAAATGAATGTTTTGGAATAACTAAACAAATGGCACTGGAATCATAATTTTTCGAGACCGTTTACTATTTTTAAAAGATTATTTTTGGACAGCAGCTCAAGCCGCATTTTTGTTGCAGAAAAAGTGGGTTACTTTCGGAGTCATAACCTTAAACCTGAATAAAATCAACTCATGAAATTTTTACAGTAGATAGACACCATTGTCAGGACGACCCTCCAACTGGAATTTCGTCAAACGGACTTACGGTTGATTTTTAGCGAATATTTCCGTAAACTGTGATCAGAAGGTAACAAATCTGATTGCAGTCAAGAAAATGATTTTTTATAAAATATGGGTAACGAATTGGACTCTGATATTTTTACACAATAAACTTTGGAACATATGTCATATTCTGTAAAAATTTGGTGATTTTTAGAAAAGGGTAACTATTTTATAAAAATCCTCGAAAACAGCCCTGTTTCGAGTAATAAAGCTGAAATGAAGTATGTAAAGTTTTGTATGTCTATATGTTGGTTTGATTATTGTAAATGAACTATTGATTTCATATAAAAGAAAATGATATGCTATTAAAGCATGGACACCTCTATTTACAGAGGAGACTCTGCCGAAATTTTCCGAGAATCCGAACACTTAGTAAAATCTTCGAGAAAATAGATACGAAATAGTTGTCTAACTATTTTTCTACGAACGCTATTTAAGTTAAAATAATTATTATTGTTTTAACGAAATAATACCAAAGTAACATAAATCAAAACACTAAACTCTAAGCCAAGGCACGGCCCGTTCGTCTAATAGACATTAGTACGTTGTAGGTTGTCGTGTAGCGGGAAGAGTTTAAGTTCGAGTCAAGAAGCACTACGGTGAGTTCATGACCCCCTATTCCTTTACTGTTTTCAGTTTTATACTTCGGGGGTGGAATACATGTTTACAAATTATTTCAGACTTTTATATACATGGTATGGTTAGCTTAGGGAGGGTTTTACACTACTAGATCATGTGAAGGGTGGGCACAACACTTGAGGCCATTAATCCTTGTTATAGGACCAAGGGACACAAGAGTGATAGATCTATTTGGGTGTAGCAAGCCCACACCCGTGAGGCCGGGGCGGCCCATAGTGGTGACTGTGTCTTCCAGCCGGAAGCCCGGTAACAAATATGCTAGGTTTGAGTTTCCCTGCACCTGTTCACACATACCGGTGGCTTTGCAAACCGTCGGTGATCTCTTTTTCCTTATTGCTACATACCAGGGACAAATTTTTACTTACAGACGTACTAAACGGTTTTATATACACAAGACTTACTCATGAACTCGCTCAACCTTTTGTTGACTTTTTAAAACTGCATGTATTTCAGGAAATTAAGTTGGATCTGGCAAGTGATGCATGATTAGCTGCGTACTAAATAAGGATGTCATCCGGAGTCGTAGGTTTGGGAAGTGTAACTCCTTCTTGGACGAGTTGCATTGTCTCAAATCTTTGTGTTGTTGGTAGTCTATCGTCGAGTCTTATGAACTCATTTTTAATCAAGTCATGTTTTGTAAACGTATCTTGTGCTTGATGTTGTTTCAAGACAATATGTTATGCATTTTCAATTATTTTAATGGATGAACATCAAATATTTTATCATATAGCATGTTGTGATTGTTGCTATGGTATTGAGAAGTCACACCAACTAAACCCACGCTTCCGCAAAAGCCAGGGTGTGACAGCCGCCGCCATGCGTTGTCGTATCTGTGCAATCTTTTCCGTGGCGTCCACTACAATCTCTGGACCCGTGATCTGACTATCCCCCACCTCTGCCCAACAGAGAGGTGACCGGCATTTACGTCCGTACAATGCCTCGAATGGAGCGGCTTGTATGCTGGTGTGATAACTATTATTATATGAAAACTCCACCAAAGGGAGATGCTTTTCCCAGCCATTGCCGAAATCGATAACACACGCTCGAAGCATGTCTTCTAGAGTTTGAATTGTGCGCTCAGACTGCCCATCCGTCTGAGGATGATATGCTGTGCTCATGTCTAATCGTGAGCCAAAAGATTTGTGCATCGCTTGCCATAGCTCTGACGTGAATCGTGCATCCCGATCCGAAATGATAGAGGTTGGCACTCCGTGCCTCGAAACAACTTCTTTCAAGTAGACGTCTGCTAAGGTAGAGAACTTATCTGTTTCCTTAATAGCCAGGAAATGAGCAGACTTTGTGAGTCGATCTACGATCACCCAGATAGTATCATTCCCACGCTGGGATCTAGGCAGGCCAGTAACAAAATCCATGGAAATTTCTTCCCATTTCCATTGCGGTATCTTGGGCTGCTGAAGTAGGCCCGCTGGTTTCTGATACTCCACTTTGACCTTTGCACATGTCAAACACTTGCCGACGTAAGTAGCGATGTGGGCTTTCATGCTAGGCCACCAGTATGTAGTTCTGATGTCGTGATACATTTTATCCGAACCTGGATGTATCGAGTAGCGAGACTTATGAGCTTCATCCATCACAAGTTCTCGTAAACCGCCAAAAAGTGGGACCCAAATACGCCCCGTTACATAGTAGGCGCCGTCTTCCTTTTGTTCCATTCGTTGCCTTGAGCCGCGTAAGGCTTCAGCTTTGACGTTTTCGGGCTTTAATGCTTCCATCTGAGCAGTTCGTATCTGTGCAGGAAGACTGGACTGAATAGTGAGCTGCAAGGCTCGTACACGTCTAGGTAGAGTGTCTTTCCGACTGAGAGCGTCAGCCACAACATTGGCTTTGCCTGGATGGTACTTGATGGCGCATTCGTAATCATTAAGTAGTCGACCCATCGTCGTTGACGCATGTTCAATTCCTTCTGCTTGAAGATATGCTCAAGACTCCTGTGATCGGTGTAAATAGTGCACTTGGTACCGTACAGGTAGTGTTGCCATATCTTAAGCGCGAAAACAATAGCTCCCAGCTCTAAATCGTGCGTCATGTAGTTCCGTTCATGAACCTTGAGTTGACGAGAGGCGTAGGCAATAACTTTATCCCGCTGCATCAATACACAACCAAGCCCCTGTATCGATGCGTCACAATAAACTACAAAATCATCTGTGCCCTCTGGCAATGAGAGAATAGGTGCGCTGCAAAGCCTATCCTTTAAGTACTGAAAAGCCGTTTCTTGTGTATTACCCCAACGATAGGTAACACCTTTCTGTGTCAACATAGTAAGCGGCTGCGTGATCTTGGAGAAGTCTTTAATAAACCGTCTGTAATACCCCGCCAAACCCAAGAATTGGCGTATTTCCGTCGGTGTACGCGGTGCAGGCCAGTTCCTGATCGAATCTACCTTGGATGGATCGACATGAATCCCATCCATGTTCACCACATGGCCTAGAAAGTGGACTTCAGGAAGCCAGAAGTCGCATTTTGAAAACTTGGCGTACAGCTGTTCCTTCCGAAGGAGTTCCAAGATAAGACGTAAGTGCTGCTCGTGTTCCTCCTGACTCTTGGAGTAGATCAGAATGTCGTCGATGAAGACAATGACGAACTTGTCAAGATAAGGTTTGCACACCCTGTTCATAAGATCCATGAAGACTACAGGCGCGTTCGTAAGCCCAAATGGCATGACTAGAAACTCGTAGTGACCGTAGCGAGTTCTGAATGCTGTCTTAGAGACGTCCTCATCCCGGACTCTCAGCTGATGATAACCTGACCTTAGATCAATCTTAGAGTAGTAACTCGACCCTTGCAACTGGTCGAATAAGTCGTCAATACGAGGAAGAGGATAACGGTTCTTCACTGTGACTTTGTTCAGTTCGCGGTAATCGATGCACATCCTGAAAGTGCCATCCTTCTTTTTCACGAATAGTATTGGAGCTCCCCAAGGCAAAGAGCTTGGACGAATGAAGCCCTTATCCAAGAGCTCTTGTAGTTGCTTTGACAGTTCTTCCAGTTCAGTTGGAGCTAAACGATATGGTGCGCGAGCTATAGGTGCTGCTCCTGGAGCTAGCTCGACTTGAAACTCGACCTGGCGATGAGGCGGTAGACCAGGTAAATCTTCAGGAAACACCTGAGGAAATTCGCGTACAACTGGAATATCCTCTATTCTTTTCTCTTTCGAAGCTGCATCAGTAACCAGTGCCAAGATAGCAGTATGACCCTTTCGTAAACATTTCTGAGCCTTCAAGAAAGAGATGATGCCAACCACAGCACCACTCTTGTCGCCTTGAACTTCGAGAGGTTCCTTCCCCGAACGAGGAATACGAATGATCTTCTCCTTACATAGAATCTCTGCCTGCTGCTTAGATAACCAATCCATGCCGATGACGATGTCGAAACTACCCAGAACTATTGGAATAAGATCAATCGAGAAAACTTGACCCGCTAGAACGATGTTACAACCCTTGACTACATGCGTGGCTTCTACACTTTTACCATTTGCTAGTTCTACGACGTGTTTGGTGTTTAGGGGTGTTGGTGTACGTTTTAACAATTTACTCATTTTCAAGGACATATAACTCGTATCCGCACCCGAATCAAACAAAACAGTAACATAAATATCGTCGAGAAGAAACTTACCCATAACGACGTTGGGATCATTCCTGGCATCACCCTGCCCCAACACGAATGCACGACCCCTTGCTTCATTGCCATTGTTGTTCCCACCGTTGTTGTTGTTGCCATTGCCCTGAGTGTTGTTATGGTTGTTGTTGTTCTGGTTCCTGTTCAGCTGAGGGCAGTGCCTTTTGAAGTGACCCTCTGCACCGCAATGAAAACACCCTTTGTTGCCCTGCTGTTGATTCTGCTGTGCTGGTGGCTGCTGCTGATTCTGATTCGCAGGTCGAGGGCTTCTACAATCTTTGGCCTCATGACCCATCTTGAGGCATCTTTGACAGCGACCCTTGTTACACTGGCCACTGTGGTGTCTGTTGCAGGTGTTACACTTTGGAAGGTTCCCTCGATATCCACCCTGCCTGTGGCTACCTGAAGAGTGCTGACCGGGACTCTGATAACTGTCTGTCTTTCGCTGCTGAACTTGTGACTGCACTGAAGCTGATCCCTTGCTAGAATCCCCATCCCATTTTCTCTTGTTGTCACTGGGAGTAGCAAGTGTAGTAGAAGCAGTAGCGGTAGCAGTAGCGCTGATACGTTTTGGCAGTCTGTTCTAATCCACTGCCTGATCTGTGATGCGGTGAGCAAGGCGCTGAATAGCCTGAATGTTGTCGAGATTAGCCGATGTCACATGGCTCTGAATTTCTGGCGCCAAACCCTTGAGGTACAACTCGATGCGCTTGTATGGAGGGTCCACCATAGTTGGACACAGCACAGCCAACTCGTTCGACCTCTTGGTATAAGCCTCGATTTCTGACCCAGTCATTTTCAAATGATAAAACTCATCCTCCAGCTTGTGGATGTCTTCCCGAGTGCAGTATTCATGTTTAATCAATTCCTTGAAGTCATTCCAAGGGGTGGCGTTAGCAGCTGCCAACCCTAAGATCTGCACTTGTGCGTTCCACCAAGTTAGAGCAATCCCCTCTAAAGTATCAGTGGCATACTTGACCCTGCGAGCCTCAGGGCATTCACACATCTCGAACACAGACTCGAGCTTTTCAAACCAGTGGAGGAGTCCAACCGCTCCCTCCGTGCCACTGAACGTGCTAGGACGACAATCCATGAAATTCTTGAAGGTACACACAGGTTGCTGAACGTGTTGACCTCCTGCGTTTGCAGCTGCAAGTGCCGCAGCAACTTGTTCATTAACGAAAGCCGTCAGCTGGGCCTGTGTCATGTTAATTCGTCCGGCCATTGATCTTCACATCAAAGGCAACATATGTGAGAAAGGTTCGCGAATAGTGCGATGACAGAAGAGTGTAAGCACATAGGTGTTCTCAAGCAATAACAAGTAATGAGCAATGTAATCTAAGCATACTACGAGCAAAGTTCTATGCAATTCTAGCATGTAGGCAATAAACATAAACCTTATTACTTAGGATGTTGAGTCTTGCACGTGGAGCGAAGCGTCGTTGTGGATCATTGAGAGCACTGTTCTGGTTATAGTCTGGTTTTAATAAAAACGTTTTCCCATATTAAAACCAAGTTCTCTATAACCAATGGCTCTGATACCAATCTGTCACACCCCCAAAATCCACCTGCGGAGTATCACCGCTTGGGAGCGTGACTGACCAGGATCAAGCCACCAATCATATAGAACAATACATATAGTAAAAGTAATTGCCATTAAACCAAACCAAATCCATATGAAAGGTGTTCCAAAACAATAGTAAGTTATCATAGTTTAGCGGAAGCGTATAATCAAAACCCAACATAATTAAGTACGTAATGTCATAAGTGTTTAATAAGATAATCATCCACAACGAACAGCTCCTCCCTGTGCAAGCTCCATGTATCTAACGACCTGCAAGGCATGTAACAGTGGATCAACAACTAGTTGAGCGAGTTCACAGAAAGTAAATGCGTAACAGTAAGTTCGTATGTAACATGTGGCTCTACTGGGCCGACAGTGCGTTCTATTGGTGGGGGCTTCCCATGTTGTATAACCACTAGACTATTCGTAACCATAAGTGTTCTACATTTCCCGAGAACAGTAACACGTACAAGTTTACGTAGGTTTTACGTAAGTAATCCTTCACAACCGAGGATAGGGGTACGCGGGGGTTTACGTAGGCTTTACGTAAGTGCCTGACACAACCGAGGCAGTAGTGAGTATAAGTTCACGTAGGTTTTACGTGAGTATCCTTCACAACCGAGGATAGCGAGTAGCATAAGTATACGTAGGTTTTACGTATGTGTCCTGCACAACCGAGGACGATGGTATGGTAGTCTAGTAATAGTGTATGTACGAATCTAGTCAACCTCATTCCTTTAATCCCATTCCCAAGCCCTTGGGAATCCCATGCCTTAGTAAGGGTGTGAACTCACCTTGGCTTGCTCGGTATGTTAATTACTCGTTTCCAATAAATTCAGTCAAAGCCTAGTATATGTGCGTACACAATCAGTTCATGTTTGTATTGTTTTCGCATAAGTTAAAGTCATAGAGTGCATGCAAGGTAATGATCACATAACAGCTATACACTTATCCATATCCACAGTTTACATATATGCTCCTTAGTCATGGTTAACAGTTTAGTGTATGGATCAAAATCAAATCATAATTGATGTCATCAACAGGCAAGAATTTACATATACTAATTCCTTATCACACTTTGCATGCATGCCATATCGATACATAACAGTGAAGGGTACCATGTGTAAGAACCCAAGTCATAATACTTGATCATCACTAAACATTAATAAAAACAGATATCATCATATAGTCATCCCATGTCATGCTTGCAAATTTACACAAATATAATAACTACTGTTCCATATAAGCTTCATGTCCAAGAAAAGTCGGACTCATGGCCACTACAAAGTTCGGACTACCCTTGCATCAATGAAACTCGGACAACTTCTTGCCTCCTTATAAAAGTCGGACAAGGTATGTGTCTTCAAAAAGCTCGGACCATGTGAGGGTTGATGTTAAAAGTCGGATATGGTGTGAGGAGTTAATGCTCGGACAGTGATCAAGGGCCAAGAACTCGGACCACAAGGTAAGGGAGGGTTTCTTGGCTCAAAAGGTCGGACTAGAGGAAAAGTGTAAAGGTCGGACAAGGAGTTTCTCAAGAAACTCGGACCAACATGTGTCAAAGATCGGACAAAGGGGGGTTGCCCCTCAAAACTCAGACAAAAGGCTTATAAGCCTATAGCTCGGACCAAACAAGCCAAAAACTCAGACTACATTCCCTTCCTTTCAAGAATTCGGACAAGATCATAATGAGGTTTAAAAGTCGGACAGAATGCCCTTAACAAAACTCGGACCCTTAACCACACTGCAAAACTCGGACTCCACTTATCAGCATATTAAAATTCGGGCAACCCTCTTGTTATAAAACTCAGACAAAACACATTAGGTTACGAAACTCAGACAAGTATGACAATCCAAAACTCTGCCTAACAATAGTGCGTGAATTCCAATTTTTGCACAGAATCAAAGCATCAGTTACAAACTTTATTCATACGATCAAAAACCCTACTTCATATTTCTCAATACAGAATCAACACAACAATCAATATCTCTTCATATCATGCATCAACATCATCGAGAAATCGATTATACAAGTAGTCAATCATCATTATCACAATAATCAGAATCAAATTAAAGCGCAGAACCATTACATGAAAGCTAGGGTTTACAAGCATCAATCAATCAACAATTAATCACAAACAATGATTAAACAATTACCTTGATTCGATTCTAGATGGATTGGTAATCAAACTTGATGCAAAAGAACTTGTGAATCCAAGGATGATGAGGAGATGGTTGTAGAGAGGATTAGAGAGTACAGTGCTTTGGTTTTTGTGCAAATGATTAGTGAAAAGGGATTAGGGTTAACAATGATTAGAGTTTCACTAATTACTCTATGCATCCCTAAGTATCATAATTTACAATAGCACACCATCTCAAAATAGTTCACAGTTTCACCACCACATTCATACATTTGACAAATCTTTCATAATCAACACATATACTTAACTGAATCAAAACGTTACAGTTTCACAGCAACTAATTGTGCAAGCAAACAATTAAACAATCAATAAACGTGCAATAAATGCGTAATAAAAATCTTGGAAATTCAAGTTGTCACATATATTACATGTCGTAGTGTTATTTAAATCATTTAATTTGGGTTTACACATTTTACACAAATAACATATTTTTCACAAGACATTGTTTTACAAACAACTTATTTTATACAAATTCATTTTTACTTGGTTATTCATTTAACCTTACACTACTCTTTTACATATCATCTACCTTATTATCGCTTTTCAAACGTTTTATAAAAGCAACACTTAAACTGGATTCATGACAAGTTTTCATTAAGCATTTTCTTAAACCTAAGTCATGAATCCTATTTTCACAAAACCTATGTACTCGCTGGCATTTTTATGCTGATGTATTTTCACATGTGTTTCAGGTACAATAGTTGATGAAATTTGATGATGATATTGATGCATGCTCACATAGGATTGGACGAGGCCTTAGTGACATTAAAAAGATGCAAGACTAGTTAAATTTTGTATGACTTCTTTGTTTGATAAGACATTGTAACTCTTAAATCAATAAAACAGCATTTCAATTTCCATGTGTTATGAAACAATGATTCTGTTACAATACTCCCACACGATTCCGCCACGTTTTGTTGTTTTACGTGGTCGGGGTGTGACAGAAAAGTTGGTATCAGAGCTCATGGTTATAGGGAATTAGGTTATTAGTAATGCTTTGACCTACTCTATAACCTTCCTAGGACCCTAACGCGAGTTTACTTGCGTTTAGTCATAAAACAACACCGTCACTTATCCTTAGGTGACAACCACAACAAGAACATAAATTTGATCCGCTTTGAAAACTAATCATCTGTTCTAGGATGATTGATTACTAGGTTTTGAACCCTTTGTTATAAGGTTTTGAACCCTTCCAGTTTGACTCATATTTGGCTTAGTGCCTTTCGAGTTTTCAAAATCCCGTCCAAGTTTGGGTCTAAATGATGTGAACACGTGCAAATTGGAAGAGTGAATGCCTGTACTCTGAGTTTTCTGTCTAAGGCTAGAGTGTTCGTACAAATCCGCAGTATCGGACCAGTCACTCTTACCTGGGAACTCTTGGGGTGAGTGTTCACTTATAGGCGAGCATGTCTTCAGCGATACATTATTATGACCCGCTTGCCTTGATTTGTCACCGTCTCATTTGTTTGCCTTAGGTAACAAACAAATGATCGCAATTCGTATGCATTGCCTTTCTGTTTTGTTTTTCAGATAACATTTCATTTGTTTCTTCCTATATCTTTCATTTCCTTCTAGAATGTCTCTTCATCTCAACAATGGTCAAATGTTCGAGCAAACAGCCAAATTTTCCCAGCAAATAGGAGAAGTAATACTGAAGTATGTGGATCTAGGCATTTCCATGTCTCGTCTTAAAAATGGAGCCACTCAAGAGTCACTGAAGGAAGTAGAAATCAAGCCTGCACCAAAATCAAGGAAGCGTAAGGCTTCAAAGAAACCCGCAGCAGATGCACCTAATTCAGCAGGACCTAGCCAAAAGGCAACACCACCTGCTAAGAAGCAATACAAGGGAACGGCACCACTATGCGGCAAATGTAACGGGCATCACCAAGCTCACCTGCAGTGTCGTGTGTGTGTATCATGTGGGCGAATTAGTCACCTGGCAAGTACTTGTCGTATCAACCCAAGCCAAGGTGGTCCAAGTCAACCACAAGCCAACCCTATCCGAGCTCGTTTTCCACGTGGATCATGTTACAACTGTGGCGAAACGAGCCATTTCAGGAACAAATGCCCAAAGATTGTCAATGCAAATCCAACCCTTGGATGAGCATTTGGCCGAGCAAAGGATATTGCCGTCTTATGCCTTTGTTTCTTTTGTTTTCTTATATTGTGAAACAATCTGTTTTGTTCATAAATAAAAGTCGCTGTTCGCAATTCTGATATACAAATGTAGTTACATGTATGTATGGCATTTCCCTATGATATCTACATCAAGGAACTATGTTCTTTACAAACTACTCTTGTGATTCTCCCTTTCAAGTGATCGCTCATGATTTCCTCAAAATTTTAAGTACTCGTTTAATTCTAGGAGACGAAGTACATGAAATAAAGTGACATTATGAGTAATCGTGCTTTTTGCGCATCTGTGCCTTTGAATCCTTGGTTAGATAACTAAGGGTATTTTCAAATCTCATACCCATTACGTTCTGATTTATTAACATGCATAACATAAGTTTTCAAAACAACCTTCATGATTTCAAAAACATTTTATATATAGTTCAAAAACATTTTTAATATAGTGTATTTACTTAACATATCAAATGCATGATTTCAAAAAACATTGCCTATATTTTCAAAAACAACCTTCATGAATTCAAAATGTTATTAATACAGTATAATTACTTATATCAAGTGCATGATTTCAAAAGCATCATTCATGTTTTCAAACACCTTATACATAATTTCAAAATTCATCTCGCATGATTTTAAAACATATTTATAAATATACCTACCTTATACACCTACTTTATGATTTCAAAAGTATTATATATAAGGTTTCCAAAAACATTGAACACATATTAGAACCCCATGCATAGTTTTCAAAATATTTTCCTCATACATTGACTTAACTTTCAAATTCCGCTTCATGTGTCGCCTTGGCATATCTAGCATTTCAACTTCATAAGCATTTTTACTTCATGTTTTGACTTAAGCACATCCAGTGCAAGGTTTCAAAACATCTTCAATTCCCAAAATCCATATGGGATCTTTTTATCTTCACAATTAGATCCTTGTGGATAATTGTCATTCAAATCAGAATCCTTAATTGGATTCCTTGTGTACCTTAATTTGAACATTTCGGTTCCTTACAATCGAAATCGAATTTCCTATTTAAGATCTTTCTATCTTCATAGTTAGATTCTTGATAATGTTTAAAGCACTAATCAAAATCCACTGATTGGATACCTGGTGTGCTTTAAATGCATGTGCACAGTTAACAGAACAAATTAAATCATGACAAATTTAAAATCAAGATAAACAATTTTGTGGTTATGTGACTATGTGTTTATGCATTTTGTGTTTTCTTTTATGCATTTTTGTGATTTTGTATACTCTGGATAATTCGTTATCCAAATCCTCATAGAACCTTTCGTATTTTTATATGAGGGATTCGTAGTAGGATATTCAAAAGGTACTATCTCAAATCTTTAATTGGGCTTCTACGTGATAGTTAAGACCCATGGATTTTATAGTGCCATTCCATCATTCAAAGAGACCCTTTGAGTGGTCTAAAAGATTGATTCAAAATCTGGTTGAGAATGACATGTGATGATATAAGCCAAAAAGACTCCTTGGCGGTCTGGAGATCATTTATTAACTTAATTAAAAGGACCCCAGTATGGTCTAATCACAATCATCATAGGCTCGTTCAATGTTTCCTCCCCTACACATTATAAGATGCACTACGTGACTATGCAAGGAATTACGTAATTATGGATGCATACATAATTATGAAGTTCAGTGCACGGAAACCGCGGTAAGACTTATTATGTGTAAGAACCAATAGTGGCAACCATAACAAAATATGAACAATGTAATAGAGGTACGGTGGACGCACCAATAACACTCTATATACTTGTATATAAGTGACCCTCTCACATTGCAAGCGTGATGTTATTTAAAGTTACTAGAAGTTCAGGACTCTAACCAGTGTTGTTTGATCTTTTCAACTTCATGTTTCAAGCTCTCACAAGTTTCCTCTAAATAAATTTCGGGACGAAATTTCCTGAAGTAGGGGAGACTGTGACACCTGTGTCACTTCAGTCATCAAACAAATACCAAACCAATGAAATATTGTATTTCATACTTGGGATTTGTATAAACATGTGTATCTTTTGCACATATCAATTCTTGTTCAATTTCGGGCTCTAAATGGCTTTCTGGAAGGTTATATGCGCACTAATGCGTAAATATAACCAGTTTAATGCAACAAACATTCCGGAATAGTGACATAGGCTTAACATACCTTAAATAACCTTTACATAACTTAGGAATAAGTTTTGGATGGTTTGGTATGCCGAAATCAAGTCTATTCGCTTACAGGGACTAAATTCAACAAACTGCGAAAGTATGTCAATTTGTACTGTAACGGACATTTCGGAACTTGGCCATAAGTTAAACATACCCAAAATATCCTTTACATAGCTTAGAAATAGGCTTTGAGGTGTTCGGTGTGCTAAAATAAACTTTTTGGTCATTTAGGGACTAAAAGCGTCAAAAAGTGCATAAGTTTGCATTTTCGCGCATAACTTACGTTCTGAATACTTCCGGACATCCAAAAATTTATGTAAGCATTAAAATATTTTATTTTAGTGTTTGGCATAAAAAAAATCCATTCGTCGCCCAATTTGGATCGTCTTTCGCGCTTATGCGCATTCCGTCGTAATTAAGCGAACATCGCGATCGTACGACCAAACGAACCGACATCCGGAATATTTTTGAGCATGTTTTGAGGTCCCTACACTTTAACTTCATTTTTGAGCCTTGAAATGAGGTTAACGGGGCTTAAACGTGCCAAAAATAGGCCAAAATACATGTTTCTGAATACTTAGCCATGCGGCCCGCGTAAGCCCATGTGCATATCTTAAACGTGCCAAAAATGGGACTAAACTGCAAATTCTGAATACTTAGCCATGCGGCCCGCGTAAGCCCATGTGCATATCTTAAGCGGGCCGCCTGAGATGCCCAGTAACAGAAAAACCAGTTTCTGAAACAGCAGCTGGTTTGCAGGGTTTTTGGACATGGTTTTGATCATTCTATGGGCCAATTTTGATGGTTTTGAGAGCCCATGGTATCCAAATACCATGTGCCCACTTGTACGGATGAGATCAAAGCTCAATCTTCGAGAAACGATCCTAACGGCTCTTGAAAATCTATAAATACCCAACCCTTTTGCCCATCTTCCTCACATTTAATCTGATTCAAAGCTTTTCTAAGTGGAAGTGTATACTTCCTACCTGAAAGCGAATCGAGTTAAATCTTGCGGGGACCTTCTGTAAGTATTCGTTCGCGTTTTTCGTTCGTTTTAGCATTAAAGTCAAACTGCGTTTGACTTTCTGCATTGACCAGTTTATGGTAAACGCGAAGTTCGTTTGAACTTCATAACGTGAGCGTAATCACGATGGTTATAGTCCCTAGTGACTATACCCACTGATTATCACGTTATCTAGGCTCAGTGACGAGTCGTAGTTTCGGCCAAAATACGTCTCCTCGCGTATTTTGTAACCAAACTACTCTAGGGTATCAAAACCGTTTGTTTTGATACCAAACCTGTTTTCTAACTTTACTAAACATGTTCTAGCATGTTTAGCTCGTCGCTTTTAGATTTGTGCTTGTTTAGGGTCGTAAAGGTAAGCGGTCTAATCAATCGCTTATACTTTCGAACCCGACCCATTTGGTCGATCATTAAGATCCGACCAAACACTTTAGGTGACCATAGTTGTATAGGGAATAACCTTCCGAGGTTATACCTTATGGTCACGTCGTTTAAGTAGTTGTATGATAGGTAGTTTATACGCCTTAGGTAAATTACCAAAATACTCTTTTTATGCATAAATTCATTTAAAGCATATGTAACCTAAATTTTGACATCTAAACTGATTAGGTAACTATATTAGACATATTAAGGCATATTTTACTTGTCATAGGACTAGTTAAACGGTCCGAACGCGTTTTACGCGAACGAAGCGTTAAAGTAGCATAAGCTACCTAAACGGGTCGTAATGGGTCGTAAGCACTTAGGATAGGTTTCGTTTTAGTATGTAGGCTTTGTTAAACCATATTACATAAGTTCCCATACTTATTTGGTTTACAAACCCTCGTACTACACGATCCTCCGATAGGTCCGTTTATTAATGTAGATACCTATATAGGTGCCGTTTGATTCCGTGATCTTCTAGCATTGCTTGGTGGTTATCCTACAACTTCTAAGCAATCTCAAGTGAGTACATAGTACCCCTCTTTTACCATTTTTCAAACATTTTGGGGTGAAACACATGTGCCTACTTGTTACTTTCGTGCTTTCCATCTTTTCATATCATATGCTTGTTATGTTCAATAGTACACATATAGTACATGTTTTCATTGTGTTTTTGCTATGTATGTCCATTGTGTGCATACTTAGTACATCGTTTTACATGACATTTTATGCTACGTATGTTCGTTTAGCGCATACTTAGTATATTGTTTTACATTACCTTTTCACGCTATGTATGTTCATCATACTTAGTGCATTTCATCACATGCTTACATTTTGGGTATAACATTTGGTTTGTTTAAATGGGACCATATACATTCATTAACTTTGATCACGCCGCTCGTTAGTAGGTAATGGTACCATAGGAATTGACAACTCCCATTCTTGACATCCTAGATATGTTTGGATGGAAGGAATGACCGAATTCGATTAAAACATAACACAGATAGACCTTTAATTTGTTTAAGGGTTTATCACCACAGTCGCAAGGCTTGGATGTATGCATTTTCACAATACCGCATAAATGTTTGTATTCAGTATAGCATGCATTTCCACAAAACATAACATTGATTTAAACCAAGTTTTACTTCAACATATTGTTTTGTGCATTTTTACCTATGGTTTAGTTGATACATATATCACTTGCCATACATGACATTTTGTTTACACATTACATGATTGACATTTGGCATAGACATTTTGATATTGACATATATATTTCATAAACATTTTGACATGGTTTTCACAAAGATATTTGACAATTGGATTAGACATGGGCAATTTACATTGGTGGTTTGTTTGGGTAAGTGACTTAAGTAACGAGACGTGTGTAATGTGATACAAGCATGGTGGATACGCCGCTGGTACTTCCTATATATAAGTGCTTGTACTATATTACATGTCGTAGCGTTATTTAAATCATTTAATTTGGATTTACACATTTTTACACAAATAACATATTTTTCACAAGACATTGTTTTACAAACAACTTATTTTATACAAACTCATTTTTACTTGGTTATTCATTTAACCTTACACTACTCTTTTACATATCATCTACCTTATTATCGCTTTTCAAACGTTTTATAAAAGCAACACTTAAACTGGATTCATGAAAAATTTTCATTAAACATTTTCTTAAACCTAAGTCATGAATCCTATTTTCACAAAACCTATGTACTCGTCGGCATTTTTATGCTGATGTATTTTCACATGTGTTTTCAGGTACAATAGTTGATGATGATATTGATGCATGCTCACATAGGATTGGACGAGGCCTTAGTGACATTAAAAAGATGTAAGACTAGTTAAATTTTGTATTACTTCTTTGTTTGATAAGACATTGTAACTCTTAAATCAATAAAACAACATTTCAATTTCCATGTGTTATGAAACAATGATTCTGTTACAATACTCCCCGACGATTCCGCCACGTTTTGTTGTTTTACGTGGTCGGGGTGTGACAAACATCAACTCCCACACACCCACTGAGTATGTGTTTTTGGGGTTTTAATTTTAGTTTTAATTAAACATAAACTTCCCCCTTTTTTGACAACCTTGGCCCCTCTAGTTGTTACTTGATCACAATTGTAGCAAATTCCTTTCCTTGATTGTTTTCTTAGACATTTAACTAGGTTTAATAACTTAGTTATTATATTTATTTAATTAAACATGGTACCATTCAAACGAATTTTAAAATTTGCATTTTGGGATGTTACAAATCTACCCCCCCTTAAAGGAGGTTTCGTCCCCGAAACCTTCCTCATCCCTACTTGGTCAATTCTACTCCCAATCCATTCATCTTTGCATTCATAGCGCTCACTACTTGCGACTTACATATAGGGGTGGGAATCGCTTACAACCATAAAAGTATATCTTGTCCTCACCCTAGAAATCAGGCGTTAAACTTTCAGACATTTATCATTCATGATGGGCCATACTATCCCTACCTCACTCATTTACAAAGAAAATATTACATTCTGGGATTAGCCCCACGAATACTTATTGTGGTTTTAAATTGGCATTCTACCTTAGCAACCTTTCTAGGCACTTTCTTTAACACATAATACCTAGGACCACCTACTAACTCAATTTCATTGACATTCATCTGAGTTTAACGTTACCACGGAATACTTATTATTAATCCATTACTAATATTGTTCTCTGTTTCTTTTATACCATACTTATTTTGCCGCTTGTTTATTATTGGGTAGCATTCTATCTATCAATTCTTACTTATCAATCATGAGTCAAACATTTTATTGACCTCGTCATCATTGCGTAATTCAATGATCCGTAGGCCGGGTCAATCCGCTTCTTCATAGTACCTTCCGTACCAGGATTGATTTTCATTCATTCATGTATTAAGTTCCTGCTCTTGAGCATCCTTTCATCAGCTCTGCTACTTTTATCATGCCAAGAATTTCACCATTCTCATCTGTAACATTATCGGTTAGCACATATCATTCAAATTCCTTCGGTATGGCGTTTATCAATTTAACTTGTTTACATACTAGCCCTTTCTAGATTCTTTTAAAACATTAGTTCGCTCGACCCATTCTTAACGGGTCAATACATGACCATTCCTTCACATAACATTTTCATTTATTTGACCCGTTCACAACTGGTCAACATATGATCGTTTCTTAACATATCATATTCATTCAGTTATTCACTTAATTCAGTGTTAACTCATTCATATTCTTCTATAAGTCCTTAACTTACTAGGCATACTACATCATACATTTCATTGCTAACGTAGAACTCTCTCATGAGTTAATTTCCAATATGTCTATCACATAACTTTACTCAGTACTTGACGTGAATGTCGTGGTACACGCAAATTTAATCCAAATTACACTAGTAGATAGTGGTAAATGGGTATCGAACACAGGGAGTTTGTGAAAAGTATGTCGATTATGTAGCTTTGCACTTTAACTATAATTAACCTAATTTGCCGAAATTAAAGATCAATGATTTGGATTGCTTGTTTTAGAAAACTAAATTAACACTTACTACTAATCAATATTGGATTTTTAATTCAGATTATGAGAACAATGACCATCTTAGGATTCGGTTTCTTTCAACACTTGTGCGAAGTTCCAAATAGAAAGAGTTACATAGACATAACTCGTGTATAAACAATTGTTGTGATAAAAGGGAACAAAGTACTCGGATTATATGAATGCGAGGTTGTTTCCCGATGATCAATCAATTAATATCCAACCCTAACCCTTCCCGTGATATCTCGATTGCCAACGGCACCAAGAACGTACGAATTAGACTAGAATTGCAATACCAATTAACAAGCTACAATCAATTACTCATACACCATGATAATCAAAGCAAACACAATGTTACCATTCTAGAAATAAAGTAACACACACACAAGAGTTTAGAGAAAACCTTCACCTAAGATGATCACCACAAGTTTAGCCGGACATTGTTCGGTTGATCATCATAACACAACGATTAATGTTCATACGAATCAAAAACAAGAACCAAATGTTTAGAATTGTTTAGAACAAGGTAGAACCAGCCAAAATCACCCTCAATGTCTAGAGAAAACATCCAATGATGAATAATCCCAAAAGACACCATCAAAAACGGTTTTAATGAGCAGTTACACTTTTTCCCGTCGCCTCCACCGTAATTTACGGTCTCCACCGTAAATTACGGTGGACTTCAACTTGTTAAGGCAATATGCTACTGAGTTACGGTGGATTCTGGGCATGTTTCAGGGCCACCGTAAATTACGGTGGCCACCGTAATTTACGGTGGAGCCCTGAATGTTGGGTTTTGTTCTTCGTTCCTTCCATGCACGACCCGTTCATCCCCAAACCGTCCAAAGCTGCGTTTTTTTCCATTTTAAGCTCCAAAGTGTACCTGAAACATAAGCCGTAGTCATCTAATTCAAGATAATTACACGATCAAGTGAGGGATAAACTTGTCTTTTAACATCATTAAGGGTTGTCCTATAGACCACCCGTCAGTACTCTTCTCAACTAATGCTTTCCTTGATTCTACAACTTTTGTCAGTTTTTTTTTTTTGGTTTGTTTAATAAACCGAACTTTTCATATTATTTTACTATTACTCGCTTTCTAGTTAATATTCTCAACTCTGTTTGGACTTATAGAAAGTCAAACTATTAATGTACTCTTATTTACGTTTTATTAATCAACTATGACTTAACCTTTACGTGTTCATTCATGCACTTACACATACATATGCATTTCGTTAGTCAAACGATATGGTTCTCCCGACAATGCTATTTTCATCGCCTAACCGCTATGTTATACTTAAGGATTTCAGTCTTCTCATTCTTACATATTACTCTCTTGTATTAGGTCTGTATTTGCCTACACATATTACCTTTCTCTCATTCTTTGTATTCTTTCATGTTTGAATCCGTCAATGGATTCAAACCTTTCATTCTTTCATGTTTAAATCCCTCTCTAGTCGAGCCATAAGCTATCACCGAAAGCATAATCTTTCATACGTACCTGGCGAAAGTCAAAACCACTGACTCATTATCCATGCCTTGTGTTGGTTATTTCTTTCTATTTTGTGGCAATGCATGCCCATTCATTATACTTACCTATAAGCATAAAACTTGTCAAAACAGAACATTAAATACAAGGTTTAAGTGGCTATTACCATTTGACCCGCATGACTCATTCGTCCCTTTTTCCATTCTTGCATACAAACATATTTGTATATATATATATATATATATATATATATATATATATATATATATAAAAGTTTAAGACATAACTTGGATAATATCCGCTTTTTAAAGAATATTTAATTGCTTAGTCTGTAATTACTTACACATTCGAACTTTTCATTCTTATCATTCATTCCCTTCTATGTTTTGAATCCGTCGCGCGGTTTCTAACATATCATTCATACTTTCATTCCTTTCATGTTTCGAATCCGTCTCGCGGATTCTAACATATCATTCATACTTTCATTCCTTTCATGTTTCGAATCCGTCTCGCGGATTCTAACATACCATTCATACTTTCATTCCTTTCATGTTTCGAATCCGTCTTGCGGATTCTAACATGCCATTCATACTTTCATTCCTTTCATGTTTCGAATCCGTCTCGCGGATTCTAACATATTATTCATACTTTCTTATGTGTATTTGGTACTTTCAAATCCCTGAGAGCCTTGCATTTCCCTCACGTCCACCTACTACCTAATTCTAACGGACATACCTATAACAATTATCACGGTCTCACGAACGTCATATGTTTCTTGTGTACTGGCCAGGTACACAATCCACATACTAGTTTCATGTCTTCGTGTAATCGTCACCTTATGTCCGAAGAATTAGGTTTCGGCACATGTAACATTTTCATGACTTCATTTCCATTCTATTATTATATTTTATTTAATGTTTTCCTACACTTGATAGATTTTTACCATTACATCCACCCACATGTTAAATTTACGTACCTGGGTCAATATGTCTTATTACATGCCTTGGTGCCGGTCCTAGACCACATTCACGGATCATCCTTTCCAAGCAATTATGCTTACCTTACACATAACATACTATTAGTTTCCTTCGTATACATACTTTAATACAGACTTACTTTCGCTTTTACCTTTAGGCCTTGATCGAGTCTTGGATTGTACAGGTTCCTTGTCATAAGAGCACACAGGTTTGAGTTCAAGTATTTACCTCCTTCTACTTGATTTCTCTCAAACCAGGGCTCTGATACCAACTTGTAACGCCCAGATTTCCTAATCCGAAAAGTAATGTTATCATACTATTATTTAACAAAATTCGGGCATGACACGTTCGTATGATGAACAATTCCCTGTATGACCAACTTGTAAGAACTTAAATATGACACAACGGAGAATATAAGCCCAAAAATTTCGTTCGTAAAAAGTCATATTAACTACATGAAGACCCAATTACAACTTGTAATACACTCACAATGTTACATTATATCAAGACTTCATGACTTATTTAAAACAAACTATGTGACCTTTCTTTCCGTACAACCCTTGCTCTCAACTCGATCTATGTCTGCTTCACTTCGCTAGCGGTAGAGAAAACCCGAGCGATACCTGTGGACACCACATACAACCTAACCATTACTCATTAACACACCATATAACATTAAACTATATAATAGAAATTCGTAAAGCTTTCTATGGGGTAAACGCGGAATTGTCCAATCGCTTTCTTAAAAACTCTTTATCCAAGTCCGGTTTCATTCCTTCATGAAACTGACAATCTCATACCTGCATTACATTCCAACTCAAAGCACAACATTAGAAATCATAAATACTCAAACGCCTTGATAACGTTCTTACATACGTCTCTAACATTGTACATTCATTCACTCATACATTCACACCTAGGCACTTATTATCATAAATTGTAAGACCCTAATACATATTTGACAAAAGTCGCAGCGGAAATTCGTGCCGTAAAATTTCTTTCATTACACACGTCTTGACTTACTTGAAAATTCATTTTAAAAATATCTGTTTTACAAAACAAAAGCATTACATTCGTTTGCTAACGTACAAACTCAATTAATTTCGTACAATCTCTCTCGTGACTCGGTCTTCGATCTCTATTCCTCATGATAATAGCCCGTGATTTGCATAGCCTGCACTCACCACATACAATCATAGCATTAGCATACCATACATAAACAAAATTTATGCCTGTACACTCCCCATTTCGTTATCTTTCTAACTTTACGCATTTCATCTGCGTATTCGTATCCTGGTGAGGCTTCAATAATGTACCTGCATTACTTTTCATCCTCTAGACACACCATTAATAACGTATTACTCAACGTATCTAAATTATACACACTTACATTCTCACCAGCATACATCCACATCTACATACGTACATACCTTCCTATACTCCTACATATTTGCATACTCTCATACGCACCTTCATGCATACATTCATACATACACATTTACATACGTGCCTACATTTCTACATCTCTACAATACATGCATATACTCCTACGTATCTTCATATATACATAAATACTCACCTACATACGTACATACGTACATACACTCCTACATACACTTTCCATGTTTTGCATACTCATACATTAATCACATGGGACTTGGATTTAGATTTATAATCCATATACATCAAAGGAACGTTAAAAATCAAGTTTGGGAGACCCACTGTAGTCCACGGATAATATACCGAAGCCTACGATGCATAAATTACATAAATAACGAAATTTCAGCTTTTAGGACATGGGGAGGGCGTCGGCGACGGCCCTAGGGGGTGTAGGCGATGGCCCTTGCATTTACACGTAGCCAAAAAACTCCGTAGGCAGCAAAATAACCCGTCAGCAAAAACTGACTTTCCAGGGGGCGTAGGCGACGGCCCATTAGGGCGTAGGCTACGGCCTCTCAAAAATCAGTTTTCCTGCTGTGTTGTTTTCGTCGTTCGAACGCACTAAAACTCGCATAACTTTTAAACCGTTTACCCGTTTAACCTCCCGTTTCTTCCTACATGATTGTAAATTAACATTCTATCATGTGAACTTAAAATCCAACATCCGGGTTAAGGAAATTCTTGACTTATACGTTTTCGGCTTATTATTCATTTATATATTATTCGACCCGTTCATATATTTAGCAACATAACTTGTTGGTTTGACCTTAACTTCATATGAACTTAATAATTTCAAGGTCATCTATCATAAAAGATTTATTCTCGGATACCTTACACCTTTTTCCACCCATTTTCGCTCGAAAAGCTTATTTTGACCCGTTAAGGTGTTTGCGCATTAAATGGTCTATGACTTACAAAACCATACTCCCCACTTTCATACTTGACCAAAACATTACACTAATCGAATAGCTTGTTCCTAAACTACCTTTAAGATCGTTTGCTCAATATACCCATCAAGGGCGTCTTAGTCAACTTTAACCCCATCATTTACGACGAAGGAGTTCATAACATATTTGATCTCAAACCTCATGTTTAATTAATTAAAACATTATATTACTTAAACAAACTAAGAAGTGATTACGGAAATCACTTACCTTATGCGTTCGTGCTCGTATCCGATTCTTGCTTCCTCTTGGCCCGTTAACACCTCGTGCTTGAGCCCATCCCGACGTAATTCCTATACTTCCTTTTCATCGAAATCATGCTCTTATTAGCATACTCATTTGTACATGTTAACGATCATATCAATCGGATATTTCACACTTAACTTTCATTAGTCATTCCTAACAATGTAACTCATAATATCATATCCATATCCGTTTATACTCATGTAATTCATCACATCATTACATTTAACACGTATTGTTATAACATGTACCATACGACTTCCTATAATCCTACCTTTACGAAAACGAGTCAAATCATGTTTCTTATACTTAGTTGACTTTCAAGAGTCAACGGTTTATCATATGAACTTCCGACTTGTCCAAATATATCCGTAACATCATTTATGTTATATCAATGACACATTATACATCTCTTACTCACGATGCAATTGTGCTTACAATCACATAATCACCTAGTGATATTAAACACAACGTACAAGTCCCTAATGCATAGTCTTGACCAAGACATACATTCAATCCAAATTCTTGTATGAGTTCTATCTAAAGAACATTCTCCAAGTTAGTATACTACTAATTTCATCATTTCCTCATCTCATTCATATATATAACAAGCCATTTCAAACAATCTCACATTTTAACTTCACTTAGACATTTCATCATACACTTGGTGTGCGTACACCATTTAGTGCACATTGTACAACTAATTAAAGCACATTCTTCCTAGTTCATCCATAGATTAACATAATCTTTCACAAATCATTATCATAACCAAGCATCATATGTTTTATATGAAATTATATATCTAACTACTTTCTATAACACAATTCTAGTATCAACATTACACATTTCATCATAAATCTTCATTAAACTTCATCTTCCTACAAATTCTAAGTGGGTTTTATCCCAACTCATCAAATTAACACAAACCATACATAACCTATGTTCTATATGATGATTCTAACCCTTATACATGACCAATTTCATATTAACTCACGGATTAGAACATAACCCACTTCACACATGATCACCAATCTTAGATTTAAGACATACCTTACGATCCCCTTGTTAAGGTGATTACACTTTCATGTTCGGTTGTGAATTTGGGACTAGATTCACCCTTCAATTTGGTGACTTAATTGAGCTCACAAGGAGCTCCTGGCTCCTTCTTGAACACACACCAGATGTGTGTGTTGTGTGTGTGTTTGGTTTGTTAATTAAAACATAACTTTCTCATTGTTCATCTTTGGTCCCTCTAGTTTGTTCCCTTGTGTGTTTTGCTAAACATTTGACTAGGTATAATAACCTAGTTATTACACTCCATTTTATTAAACATGGGGTCACACTAGTAAATTTAGTAATTCGAGTTTTGGGGCGTTACAAGTCTACCCTCCTTAAAGAGGTTTCGTCCTCGAAACCTTGCTCATTCTTACTCTTACCTTTTCTTTGTACCCATTCAGAGTGCGTAATACAATGTGAATACATTCAAGATCTTGGCTAGAATTTTACTCATAACTAAATGTAATTGTACGCATTGTACCTACTTACTTAAATTAAGCAAACTTTACCTTCACAAACACATGAAAGGTCGGAAACTTATCCAGATCTCTTATTAGTGTCATTTTCTCTTTCTATAATTTATTTCATTCTATTATTATATCATATACATTATTTCATTCTGTTCACCACGAGCAAACCCTAACATCCCGTTACTAATGTCCCTTCTACTTACATTTCATATTCATAGAAAGGTCGACGTATCATTATACGCATACCATAAACATTCGATATACCAATTCTTACTTATAATCACATGCTAAACGTTTTACTAACCTCGTTTCCATTGCATAATCCAACTGCCTGTGACCCGAATCGATCCAATTCATTGTGAGTCATGCGATACCTGGGTTGATTGTATTTGTTCCCTTTGTTAAGCTTCCACTTAAATGCGTTCTTTCAACAATGTCTTGTTCAAATGAACATGGCCAACAAGCCTAGCATCACGGTTAGTATTTCCAACGATACTTACTGTCTTGTATAATCTATCAAAATTTCCACAGTTACATTCAACTTTGTTCAGACATAATGTTTATTGCATCTCCTTATTTATATATTAATTCTTTCTCGATTTCTTTTTCAAAACATTAGTACGTTCAACCTGTTTAAACAGGTCAATACATGACCATTACCTAACATGTCTCTTCCGTTGGTTGACCCACTCATGACGGGTCAATACATTACCATTCTTTCTCAGATATCTAACTTATTTGTCAACTTTTGCAGTTTGACTCTTTAGAGTCAACCCGGTACTTCCTACTTATCATAGACGTATTAGAGTATACGTTCATAATTTTTCCTTTCCATTCTTCCGTACTTGCGAAGACTTCATTTCCTCATTTTATTATTAATTTGCAAGAATTTTTACCCGTTTCCGCCCCTACTTGAATCATTTGTCTAAGTCGTAGACGTCATTCATCCCGACTCCCAAGAGCCAATTAATGATATGTCTAGCATATAACTTATTTTAGAGATTATTTCTTTCGCCTAAAGTTTCTTGCTACTGCATTAGCTTTTAACAGTTTTATCTGCTTGACAAGTCAACTACCTCATACTATCTTGCTATTACCTGCTTAAATATCTATCAATTTACTTTGATTGACCTTTCAAAATTCCAATCGCAAATATATTCGGGCCTACACTTACCCATTACCCAGTTCTGTCACATCCCTTCCTAGCCGAGCTATAAGCTCTCATAAGAAAAACATAACTTGGTTAATATTTGCTTCAATAATTTTTACCTCTTCGGTCCGCATTTACTTACGAATTCGGGCTCTTTCATTCCATCTTCCATTCCTTTCCATGTTTTGAATCCATCTCGCGGATTCAAACATATCATTCATACTTTCTCATTCCTTCTACGCTTCGAATCCGTCTCGCGGATTCAAACCATTCACATCTTTCATTCATTACATGTGTTGAATCCGTCTCACAGATTCAAACATATCATTCTCTGCATTTCATTCCTTACGGATTCAAACATTCCATTCATGCCTTTCATGCTTCGAATCCGCTTCGCGGATTCTAACATATCATTTATACTTTCATTCCTGATAGTCTTACATTTCTCTTTACCCTCATGTCCACCTACTACCTAATTCTAACGGACATACCTGTAACAATTATCGTGGTCTCACGAACGTCATACGTTTCTTGTGTACTGGCCAGGTACGCAATCCACAAACTAGTTTCGTGTCTTCGTGTAATTGCCACCTTATGTCCGAAGAATTAAGTTTCGGCACGTGTAACATTTTCAAAATTTCATTGGCACGTCATTATTATAGTTCATTTAAAATTTTCCTTCACTTGCTTAATTATACCACTTCATATGCCTACACGTTAAATTTACGTACCTGGGGTCAATTTGTCTTATCACTTGCCTTAATGCCGGTTCTAGACCGCATTCACGGATCGTCCTCTCCAAGCAGTCATGCTTACCTTACACATAATATAACAGTTAGTTTCTTCATATGAATGCAGACATACACGTTTTCATTCCATTTCTACCTTCAGATCTTGACCGAGTCATGGATTGCACGGGTTCCTTATCACAAGAGCACACAGATTTGAGTTCAAGTATCTTTACTCTCGTACTTAATTCTCTCAAACCAGGGCTCTGATACCAACTTGTAAGACCCTAATACATATTTGACAAAAGTCGCAGCGAAAATTTGTGCCGTAAAATTTCTTTCATTACACACGTCTTGACTTACTTGAAAATTCATTTTAAAAATATCTTTTTTACAAAACAAAAGCATTACATTCGTTTGCTAACGTACGAACTCAATTAATTTCGTACAATCTCTCTCATGACTCGGTCTTCGATCTCTATTCCTCATGATAATAACCCGTGATTTGCATAGCCTGCACTCACCACATACAACCATAGCATTAACGTACCATACATAAACAAAATTTATGCCTGTACACTCCCCATTTCGTTATCTTTCTAACTTTAAGCATTTCATCTGCGTATTCGTATCCTGGTGAGGCTTCAATAATGTACCTGCATTACTTTTCATCCTCAAGACACACCATTAATAACGTATTACTCAACGTATCTAAATTATACACACTTACATTCTCACCAGCATACATCCACATCTACATACGTACATACCTTCCTATACTCCTACATATTTGCATACTCTCATACGCACCTTCATGCATACATTCATACATACACATTTACATATGTGCCTACATTTCTACATCTCTACAATACATGCATATACTCCTACGTATCTTCATATATACATAAATACTCACCTACATACGTACATACACTCATACGTACACTTTCCATGTCTTGCATACATTAATCACATGGGACTTGGATTTAGATTTATAATCCATATACATCAAAGGACATTAAAAATCATGTTTAGGAGACCCACCGTAGTCCACGGATAATATACCAAAGCCTACGATGCATAAATTACATAAATAACGAAATTTCAGCTTTTAGGACATGGGGAGGGCGTCGGTGACGGCCCTAGGGGGCGTAGGCGATGACCCTTGCATTTACACGTAGCTAAAAACCTCCGTAGGCAGCAAAATAACCCGTCAGCAAAAACTGACTTTCCAGGGGGCGTAGGCGACGGCCCATTAGGGCGTAGGCTACGGCCTCTCGAAAATCAGTTTTCCTGCTGTGTTGTTTTCGTCGTTCGAACGCAATAAAACTCGCATAACTTTTAAACCGTTTACCCGTTTAACCTCCCGTTTCTTCCTACATGATTGTAAATTAACACTCTATCATGTGAACTTAAAATCCAACATCCGGGTTAAGAAAATTCTTGACTTATACGTTTTCGGCTTATTATTCATTTACGAATTATTCGACCCGTTCATATATTTAGCAACATAACTTGTTGGTTTGACCTTAACTTCATATGAACTTAATAATTTCAAGGTCATCTATCATAAAAGATTTATTCTCGGATACCTTACACCTTTTTCCACCCATTTTCGCTCCAAAAGCTTATTTTGACCCGTTAAGGTGTTTGCGCATTAAATGGTCTATGACTTACAAAACCATACTCCCCACTTTCATACTTGACCAAAACATTACACTAATCGAATAGCTTGTTTCTAAACTACCTTTAAGATTGTTTGCCCAATATACCTATCAAGGGCGTGTTAGTCAACTTTAATCCCATCATTTACGACGAAGGACTTCATCACATATTTGATCTCAAACATCATGTTTAATTAATTAAAACATTATATTACTTAAATAAACTTAGAAGTGATTACGGAAATCACTTACCTTATGCGTTCGTGCTCGTATCTGATCCTTGCTTCCTCTTGGCCCGTTAACACCTCGTGCTTGAGCCCGTCCCGACGTGATTCCTATACTTCCTTTTCATCGAAATCACGCTCTTATTAGCATACTCATTTGTACATGTTAACGATCATATCAATCGCATATTTCACATTTAACTTTCATTAGTCATTCCTAACAATGTAACTCATAATATCATATCCATATCCGTTTATACTCATGTAATTCATCACGTCATTACATTTAACACGTATTGCTATAACACGTACCATACGACTTCCTATAATCCTACCTTTAAGACAACGAATCAAATCATGTTTCTTATACTTAGTTGACTTTCAAGAGTCAACGGTTTATCATATGAACTTCCGACTTGTCCACATATATCCGTAACATCATTTATGTTATATCAATGACACTCTATACATCTCTTACTCACGATGCAATTGTGCTTACAATCACATAATCACCTAGTGATATTAAACACAACGTACAAGTCCCTAATGCATAGTCTTGACCAAGACATACATTCAACCCGAATTCTTGTATGAGTTCTATCTAAAGCACATTCTCCAAGTTAGTATACTACTAATTTCATCATTTCCTCATCTCATTCATATATATAACAAGCCATTTCATACAATCTCACATCTTAACTTCACTTAGACATTTCATCATACACTTGGTGTGCGTACACCATTTAGTGCACATTGTACAACTAATTGAAGCACATTCTTCCTAGTTCATCCATAGATTAACATAATCTTTCACAAATCATTATCATAACCAAGCATCATATGTTTTATATGAAATTATATATCTAACTACTTTCTATAACACAATTCTAGTATCAACATTACACATTTCATCATAAATCTTCATTAAACTTCATCTTCCTACAAATTCTAAGTGGGTTTTATCCCAACTCATCAAATTAACACAAACCATACATAACCTATGTTCTATATGATGATTCTAACCCTTATACATGACCAATTTCATATTAACTCATGGATTAGAACATAACCCACTTCACACATGATCACCAATCTTAGATTTAAGACATACCTTACGATCCCCTTGTGAAGGTGATCACACTTTCATGTTCAGTTGTGAATTTGGGACTCGATTCACCCTTCAATTTGGTGATTTAATTGAGTTAGGGTTTTGAGCTCTCAAGGAGCTCGTGGCTCCTTCTCGAACACACACCAGATGTGTGTGTTGTCTGTATGTTTGGTTTGTTAATTAAAACATAACTTTCTCATTGTTCATCTTTGGTCCCTCTTGTTTGTTCCCTTGTGTGTTTTGCTAAACATTTACTAGGTATAATAACCTAGTTATTACATTCCATTTTATTAAACATCAGGTCACACTAGTAAATTTAGTAATTCGAGTTTGGGGCGTTACATAAATACATATATATATATATAGGGTGGGAGTTGGCTACAATGTTCATTTTTCCTACAAAGTGTAAAAAGTCATAAAACATCACAATGTCAACCATAAAACACACTCAAAATGCACAAATAACAAAGTGAAGATTACTAAAACATCATATTTGTGGGTTATGTGTTGTGTTTTGTATAATAAGGCTTTGATTATTGAATGAATAACATTAGTGTGTTTTATGTTGATTATCATATTGTGTTTGATGTTCATAGTTCTACGATAGCGTGTTTGAAGTTTTTATAGATTGTTAGGGTTTGGATATTGTGTTTTAGTGATCTTCACTCAATTATTTGTGGGTTTCGAGTGTGTTTTATGGCTAAAATTGTGATGTTTTATGACTTTGTACACTTTGTAGGAAAAATTGACTTTGTAGCCGAACTCCACCTACATATATATATATATATATATATATATATATATATATATATATAGAATTGTGCTAAAATAAGAACCACCTCCAGTTGTAAGAACCGTGAGAACTACTTGATCCGGGGTGAGTTAGACCAAAATATTTTTTCATAAACGTAGATGTGTGTATTATAAACACATTTATAAAAAAAATTCAAAAAAAAATGTCGTGTGTGTTGTTTTGAGCACCACAAGTTTGTGTTTATGGGTACCGTAAATTTTCCGGTTAAATTTACGGTACCCGTAAACACAAACTTGTGGTGCTCAAATATACACACACGACATTTTTTATTGAATTTTTTTTACAAATGTGTTTATAATACACGCATCTACGTTTATGAAAAAAACTTTTGGTCCACCTTGCCCCGTACGGTGTAGTTCTCACGGTTCTTACAACTCGAGGTGGTTCTCATTTTAGCGGTCCCCTATATATATATATATATATATATATACACACACACACACACACACGTACCTTCATACATGCCAACATCTCTTTCACGAATATATACACAAGCTCCTGTTTACCATTTCTTACACATAGGTTTATGCCGGAATGACAAATTCATAACTTTACATAGTATAGAAAACATACAAATCAACGTACGAGCCTTCTGGATTCCTATATGTTGGACCGTTGTTTTGACCTGAAAAGTCAGCCGAGACAGTTCATCATCACATATAAAGGCGGAATCAGTATATATGACGTTACAACAGCTTGTCCTTTCAATTCCACTGCTTTTATAGCTTTCTGAAATGATTTTGACAGAGTTTCGCTCCAGAGCACACACATACGACTGTTGCCAGATCCGCTCAAATGACCCCTATATATAGGTCTCAACGGTTCGCTTATACGACTGACAAATAAGCGGACCCACAACAAAGCACTATAAGCGAACCTGTTTAATGACCTAAGAGCGGACCTCCTACCTTATGTACATAAAAGCGAACCTAATACATAACTTTCTAAATTTGATAATCTAGACCCTCTGTTGACCTATCTTGACCTAAGACTTCATGTAGACGTAGTCAACAGACATCCCATGCATCAACAGACTCCCCCTTGGATGTTGACGTAGTCTTTATCAGTCTTCAGATCCAGAGTCTTCGGTCTTGGTCTTTTCTCTAACTCTGTCTTCTCCTCGTAAGCATTCTTCACAGGTTTCAGAAATAACACCTGACTTTAACTTCCATCTTCCCTTTAGTAGTTGATCCAGACTCCCCTTTTCACAGACTCCCCCTCTCAGTATGCTGGGATCTGAGATATCTGGTTCAAGCTTTGACAATTTACCTCCGTTGGGAATAAAGAAATCTCCAAACCTGTTACTCTACCAATAACATTACAATCTATTTCTTCAAACAATAAAACACAAATTCAATCAGCTCTAGAAATCCACTCAAGTGTTCAAGTTAAAGTTAATGACCCTGATTACTTGATTAATCTACCAAGTTCAATTTAATGACCCTGGTTGATCTTTTGACGAATCAAACTGATTTAGTAAAATCATTTTCAACTTTTTCTGAAAATAACAAGTATCAAGTTAATGAACTTGTTTGTGACTTATAAAACAATCAAACTTCCAACAAAGTAAGCTCTCCTCATTCTTCAGCTCAGAATCTCCTGCATCTGCTTCATCTTTCTAGAATCAGACAATCAACTTTCCACTCTGGTTTGTCTGAAATAAAGCAGAAATAAAATCTTTTTGTATTTTTAATGTGATCTAAGCTAAGAAATGAAATAACAGAAAAACTTAAATTGCAGAAAGTAAACTATTTACAAGTTTATTTTTGGCGAGCATGTCAGGGAATCATATTAGCTTTTCAGACAAATTACTAGTACCGTTAAGCTACATTACAGATTTAAACAATTCACCTCGATTGTCAATATACTGATCCATCTTAAATTCTCACCCAAATTTCAATCTATTCAGGATACCGTTTAAGTGTCTTAAGAACTTAGTTCAATTCATGTGTCCCACCTCTTGAATATACTCCCGTATCCAGAATCCCAGATATTCAGTCTTACAGGTGAGTATACCACAGATGATATCTGTAAGGGGTTAGGTGTGAAACCGTGAGAGCTCAGGTCAGAACTTCCGTTCAGCAGAGAGATGACGGCTCGACTTTTGGTGTGTCCCCTTTAGAGGATCTTTTAATTACAACAGCAGCGACTATCAATTTTATTGTTTCATCAGCTTGCTGAGGGCGATGCTATGTTTCAAGCATTTTGCAGAAAGTATTATTCGGGGACTAGGTCAGTACTTGACCCGGAATAATACCCCAGATATCACTGAGTATAAAGACCTAGTATCTCAGAATATGGGACCTTTCAAACGAGATTTCAGGGGTTACCTATATATCCAAGTAGTGTTCCCCACGAATTTCACAAGTTTGAAATTTTAAGTTTATATCCTGAATAAATCTACTAAATGTACGAAAACCTATCGACACATCGTTAGTGAGACTGTTTAACTCATTTAAACTTTCCAAATCTTTAGCATACTGTAATTGTCTAGCCGATGTACTATAATTTCCCTATATACACAAGCTCTTTTTCAATTTTATCATGTTTTTGTATTTTTCATTTTTTACTGTTTTTGTATTTTCAGAAAATAAACTATGTACAACTATCTATCTCCCCCTAAATACCAAAACACGTAAAAAATCGACAAACCATCGCAGATTGTTTCTCGTCTTCATCCGCAACAGTACTCTCATCAACGCTCACAATTCCATCCGACACCGAAAGCAATTTCATACCATTAAATTTTAACAAATATTGAAACCGATTTTTATCAAAAGCTTTGGTATGCAAATCAGCTTTTTGTTCGTCAGTGTGGATTTTCTCAATTCGTATCAACTTTTTCTCGAAACAATCGCGAATAAAGTGATGATGAATCTCTATATGTTTAGTTTTAGCGTGATCTACTGGATTTTTAGTAATGTTAATTACGGCCTCATTATTAACAAACAGAGGTGTGTTAAGAAACTGCAAACCGTAGTCGCGCATCTGTTGTTGTATCCACAGGATCTGGGAGCAGCAACTGCTAGCAGAAACGTACTCTGCTTCACATGTAGATAGCGCCACAGATGTTTGTTTCTTACACTTCCAGGTAACCAATCTAGGACCAAAAAACTGGCATCCTGCAGTTGTTGATTTCGCGTTGACTTTGCAGCATCCAAAATCCGAATCGGAATACCCTTCGAGCGTAAAATCGCCTTTCCTAGGATACCATAACCCCAATGACGGAGTACCTTTCAGGTAACGTAATATCCTCTTGACAATAATCATGTGCGATGCTCTCGGGTTAGACTGAAATCTTGCTGCGAGGCACGTTGGGTAGATGATGTGAGGACGTGAAGCAGTCAGATACATCAAAGAACCGATCATGGAACGGTAGAACGTTTCATCAGCCCTGTCTACGGTGAGATCTGGGTGAATCCCATGATTAGTCACAAGTGGGGTAGCAGCTGAAGTAGAACTTGACATTCCAAATTTCTCTAGAATATCATACACGTACTTCGTTTAATGAATGAAAATTCCCTCAGGAAGTTGTTCAACCTGTAAACCCAGAAAGAATTTCATCTCCCCCATTGATGACATTTCGAATTTCTGCTTCATCACTTGTTCGAAATCTTTGCACAATTTCTCATTCGTTGGCCCAAAAATTATATCGTCCACATAAATTTGTACTATCAGAAGATGACCATCAACGACTTTAGTGAAGAGAGTGGCATCCACTTTTCCACGTATGAACTGGTTAGCGAGTAGGTGTTGAGACAAATTCTCGTACCAGGCTCTCGGCGCCTGATGTAGACCATACAACGCTTTGTCCAGCAGATAAACTTTGTTCTTGTGGATTGGGTCAGTAAAGCCCGGCGGCTGACCAACATAAACCTCCTCTTTGACCTTCCCATAAAGAAACGCTGACTTTACATCCAACTGATATACTTTGAAATTCTTCCAAGACGCAAATGCTAGGAAAATTCTGATAGCCTCTAGTCGTGCGACAGGAGCATAGACTTCTGTAAAATCAATCCCCTCCTGTTGACTAAAGCCCTGAACAACGAGTCGAGCTTTGTTCCTTACAACCACTCCTCTATCGTCCCTCTTACATTTGAAAACCCATTTTGTATTGATTTTTCTTTGACCATCCGGCAAATCAACTAACTTCCACACTCCTAGCTTTTCAAACTGACTTAACTCTTCTTGCATCGCTATGACCCAAGAGTCTTCAGTAAGCGCCTCTTTGTAAGTTCTCGGTTCGACCTGCGAGATAAAACAACTTAATGAAAATTCAGTTTGTAAAGGTGCTACTGTAGAATAAAAACATGTTAAGCCTCGGTCAATTTGACGTCTCGTGCGAACGCCCGATTGCAATTATCCTATGATCAACTCCTCTGGATGATAAGAAAGAGTTCGTGGCACCACTTCTCTTGGAACTTCTACATTTCCCTCCAGATTAGTAACATTCTGCTCTGCATCTTGTTCACCAACTTGGTTTGTTTGACTTGACAACTGGATCTGCTCCCCCTCAAGATCTGAATCACCATGGTCAAATACTGGCATGTTATCAACTTCTTGATCATCATTCACCTCCGACTGATTACCAGGAGCAACTTCATCATCATGTTCACCAGCATTACTAGGACCTGCTTCATCGTCATTTGAAGTTTCCCGAGGTCTTCCAGAATACTCTGCTGGGAACCTGAGCTGCGACTCATACTCTCGCAAAATATCCAGCTCATCAAAGAAATCTTCTTCTTCCTCTGATTCTTCTCTCATGTCAAACGAATCCCAAAGTTTGTCATAATGATAACGCCATGAATCACCAGGATTCTGTTGCGGCATAGTGTAACCTTGACATTTAACATTCGCTGCTTCAATAATCCACTTTTCACTTGGAACGAAGACACGTCGTGTAGGACTTGAATACCCAACAAAGATACCCTCAATGCTCTTCGCACCAAACTTTCCATTAGGCTCTATCACCGTACAGGGTGACCCAAACGGTTCTAGATACTTTAAATTCGGCTTGCGGTTATTGATTAGCTCAAAACACGTCTTGTTGAACTTCTTTACAGAAAGAACTCTGTTGAGAGTATAGCATGCAGCAGAAATAGCTTCAGCCCAGAAATTTATTGGTAACTTAGAGTCTGCAAGCATCGTTTTGGCTGTCTCAGCGTCCGGTTTTTGCGTTCTGCAACTCTATTCTGCTGCGGAGTGTACGGAGCACTAAACTCATGCAGTATACCTCTTTCATCACAAAATTCTTCCATCTTACTGTTTTTGAATTCAGTACCATTATCACTGCGAATTCTACAGATCGGCCTCTGGTACAGATTCTCAATTCTCTTAAACAACGCCATCAGGCTGTCAAACGTTTCGTCTTTTGATTTCAAAAACATAACCCAAGAAAATCTGGAATAATCATCAGTCATGACCAAACAGTAGGAATCTCCTGTTATACTCTTGACATTTACTGGACCAAACAAATCCATGTGAAGTCTTTCCAATGGTCTTGAAACTGAATTAACTTGCTTTGTAGGGTGTGACTTTTTCTTCTGTTTGCCTTTGACACAACTTATGCACTCCCCTTCCAGATGAAAACCTTTGACATGCACTCTTGTAACCAAATCGTTATGCACCAAATGATTCATTTTCCTTAAGTGAATATGCCCCATCTTTCGGTGCCATAATCTAGACTCTTTTTCCGTTGCTCTGGACACAAAACAATGAGCCTGACCCGTGGTTGTAGTAGCTACGCTCATGTCCAACACGTACAGATCATTGACCCTTGGTGCCCTCATGATGATCCATTCTTCAGGTACCACAAATCCCGGTTTCAAGATCAAATATTCTTTGTCAGTGAAATGAGTAGTATACATCCTGTCACAGATCTGGGAGATACTCAGCAGGTTGTTCTCCAGCTCAGCGATGTAGTTAACTCTCTCAAACGTTACGATGCCGTTCAATAACGTTCCTTCACCTATGATCTTTCCTCCTTGATTACCCGCAAAACCCACATAACCACCGTTAATGTTTCTCACATCATACAGTAATGCGGTCTTCCCTGTCATATGTCTCGATGCTCCACTATCCATGATCCACCTGGATACAAGTTTTGGAAGATCTTGCACATAACAAATCATCACTTAAACAACTTCAAGAAAGATGCCGATTCATGCTTCGCTAACCAGGAAGCTCTGGCAATTCAAACTGTTTAGTCAAACATGGTGTCCACCCAGGCCTCATCAGCCTTAGGTGTAACTTTGACTCTCGCAATTTGAATTTTGAAATTTTCAGCTTTGAGAGGTGGAAAATTTGCATCATAATCAACCGTAATTGATTCTTCAGCCTTTTTCACCTCAGAAGTTGAAACCTTCTTCTCAACTTTTGATTCAATTTTAGGTTTCCACACCTGTTGAGTTACTGCAACCCTTTTGTAAAATTTATCATTTTGAGTTACCAACTTCTTTACGGGTTCATTTTTCACTTTGATGTTATCAATTTTAACATTCTTCTTTTCAACAACCCTTTTCTCAACAATCATTGGTGCTTTACCCTTCACATCAACCTTCTTTTGTTGAACTTTCACAGTTTCAGTCTTAGGCTTCACAAATGTACACTTTCGTGCAATATGACCAACCTGATCGCATCTAAAACAAGTACGACTATCAGCTACTCGACTCGTGCCTTCAGACTGAGCCTGTGAAGCTCTCTTCTCAAAAAATTCTTTGTTAGATTTTGAAAAAATTTCTTTTTCTTCATCAGCAAGTGAATTCGAACTGTTCACAAACTTTTTCTTCTCGAAAAACCTCTTGTTTGAAACATCTCTTTTCTGATATGATTTACCCCCCTGATAACCACCCAACCAGTTGTTTCTGTTATTATTATAAAAACGCGGTGGATTAACAGATTTCTTGTTGTAAATCTTTTCTTTCACAAATTTCGTTTTATCTTTCTTTTGACACAGATTATTCACTGCTGACAACTCAACTTCAACGAGTTTGAAAACATTTCAATTTGTTCATGTTAACATTCTCGATCGGAAACTCTGAATCCGAAAACAACTTATCCGAACCTATCATCTTGTACATGACAAGGTTTGATTCTTCATTTAAGTTGTTTTTGGACTGTTGTTTCGGAATGTATTTGTCCAGAAAACACCCATCCTCCTCAGAAGTGTCACAATCCGGTTTAAGCACTTTGTCAACCACACTTTTTACCACATCATTCTGGACACTCTCGTCATTGGAAGACGTGAACATGACATCAATGTTCTCAGGAAGTTGCACTTCATTTCCCTCCTCAAGTTCAACCAACCCAGATTCCTTTTTAGTGTAATTATGCAAAATCGGTGGTGGAACTTTGTGAAACCCTACACCGGTACCATCAGAAAACACATCTTCGCCAGCTTTGTTTTTCCCTATAGGTTTAGGAACAATGTGCTGCAACACAAAGCTTGCGGAGCTATAACTGTTAAGTTTCAACTGAATTCGCTCGTTCTCTATTTCAGCTTCTTGAACTTTAAGTTTCAATTTAGCGATTTCATCCAGTTGTTTATTAATTGATTCTTCTTTTATTGTTACCACAGCTCTCAGATGTTCGTTTTCTTTAAACGTTTTACCATTTCGATCCTCACTTTCTTTAACAGTGCTTTTTAGTTTTTCAAATTTTTCAGAAATCTGACGGTTTTCAAGAATTAACTTTTCATTTTCATTTTTAACTTTTTCATGATCAATTTTATCTTTTTCAATTTGACCAGTTCATTCTCTAATTCGTTCAGTTGAAGCTTTCACAGTTTTGTCACGACCAAGTATTTGATCCTCAACACTTCTAACCTTTGCTGTCAGATTTTTAATTTTCTCACTGTTGAGGTACGTGACAGTGCTACAAAAATTGCATTCTTTGGTGCAATTTTTGCAGTCAGCATTTCCATCGATCTTTTTACCTGAGACATTTGTTGACGCACTTGGACTAACTTGGCCCTTAGACTCAGTCACAGAATTAGAGTTTACCTCAAGTGCTTTCGCAGCTAGCACTTTGTCAGCCATTTTTCCCAGGTTCTCTTCCGTCAACTCCTGCGTAGTATCGATGATGCCCGTATCGACCTTCTTTGATTTCTCGATTTCTTCTTTTTCTATCTTCTCTTTCTCCTCTTTTTCCTTTCTCTCTTTCTCTTTCTCTTCTTCAATCATTTTCTTGGTTGGCGTTCCCCACCATTTGTGTTGCCAATACTCATCCTCTTCTTCGTACTCCTTGATGATGGCTTTTATATCAAGTGTCTTGTCATCAATTGCAATGTTGCCATACGGATCAAGATAGTATTCTCTGTCCGGATCCCATCTTTTCGCTCTTCTAGCTTCCAGAAAGATACCAGAAATTCTGATAATTTTGTTTTGGGCAATCATTTTCCTATAGTTATACTTCTGCTCTTCTGTTCGATTATCTTTCCACGGAATGGGCTCATTCTTGGCCATGAAAGCATAACCGACAGCGTCTTCTTCCGGTAAAACTTCCTTACTCCAATCGTACCCCTCATCATCGTAAATCACAGCCAGAGCCCTTAATTTGTCTCTGTTATCTTCAGACTGCATCAATCTAGGTGGCTCGGATTTATTCTGATGGTAGATTGCCTTTTTGTAATAATCATCTCGAAACGGATTCTCTGACTCATCAGCGTACGCGTTTCTGCATTCACGCTTGAAGTGACCCTTCTGCTTACACTTAAAGCACGTCACCTTGGATTTGTCGAACCCCAACTTTGTAGACGGACCACCGATCATCTTTCTATCGGTAATTTCCATGAAACGCTGAGCACGTCGAACAGCACTCGCCATCGCCCAGCGAATGTCGATAAGCTCCATTTCTTCGGGGTCTATCTGATCGTAATCTTCTTTTGTCAGATTTGTGTTCCCGATCTTACCAGCCACCAACCCTTCATAAGACTCTAGCACAGATGCCAAAAACACCATCTGCTGCTTAGCCGACTCCTCATCAAAATTCTGTGCGTTCTTCAGATCTATCGCGATGTTGCAAGAAAACTTCGCATCAGAACGATTTGCAAAAGACGAAGATCCACTGTGATAACCACTGTGACTTCCGCTGCTTGGACTGCTTTGACTTTCTTTGCTTGTTGAAGATACATTCTCAGCTGAAAATGCAGTCTTTGGAGAAGTTGCTTTTGGCATCATGCTTTTTGGATAATAAAGATCCAAATTCTGCTGATAAGATGAGTGATTGACTTTGTAAGTTTTCTTCAGTTTCGGCTCGTGACTTTCAAGTCTCTCAATCACCAAATCTGGAGTCAAATCTTTAGGAGCAATAGTGTTCTTCAACATAAGCGCATAATATCTCCAATCAACCTCATCTTGTAATGAATCGAACAGTTTGTCAACTAGTTCTTCATCAGAAAACTTGATTTCATGTCTTGCTAATTCCAGCTTCAGATTACCGAACCTTTCTATCATTTTACAAACCGATTCATTCTTTAGACATCCAAAAAGATCAAATTCTTTTCTAAGAAGCTTTCGTTTGTTTTTCACTATTTCCGAACTTCCTAAACACTTCAAGCTTTTGCCACAAATCTTTCGCATTTGAATAGTCTATTAAAGAAATAATATCCTCCCGAACTGATTGGAACAACAAGGCTACACACTTCTGTTCGGCTACAAAAGATTCAATTTCTTCAGCTGATGATAAAGTTTCTCCACTTTTGTCTCCAAGTGTATGCCCATTTTTCAGGCTTTTCCAACTTGCAAACGCAAATGCCATCAACCAATCTTCAAATTTTCTTGACCAACGGCTGTACTCCTCGATTGCCATAAGCTTCGGAGGTTTGTTGAATGTTCCGAATGCACTCTCGGACTCCCAAGCTTCTTTCTTTTTCTCTTTCGGTTGATTCTCGTTCGTATTGCTCGACGACGTATTATTGTTTCCTGAACTTCCCGTGAATGCGTACATGTCGCTGAATGGATTCATGAAAATATCATCCATTTTGACTGTACCTGCAAAATCAACCGACACTTAGAAAAGTTTTTCGAAATTTTTGAACAACAGGACACAAAAGCGGATCTATCTGTGAATGACAGATAAGCGGATCTATGTGGTTCAGATAAGCGAACCAGATAAGCGAATCACCGTTCGAGCGAACCTAACAAGTCAAAAGAGCGGACCAGTCAATGTTCTAAAAAGCGAACCACTAACTGTCCGTATAAGCGGACCGGATGAACAATTCTATCTCTTGAACAAATGAGCGAACCAGAAATGTTCGTTCGAGCGAACCTGAATGTGTCCGTTTGAGCGAACCTAACAGTGAAACTGTCTAAATGAGCGAACCGAACCAGTTATTTCGAGCGAACCTCTTGTGAATTACGAGCGAACCTATTAACAAATGTCCGAAAAAGCGAATCTCTTGTTCGAAAAAGCGGATCACTGTTTTTACCCTGTTTTAACCATTTTTAGTCCAAATTTCAATCTAAAACTTTCTAGGGTTTGTTATTAGTATGTTTTACACGTTATACTCCATTTTCAGACAATTTCAACCGTAGGAACCACTGTAAATCGAAAAAGTATGAGAGAAAGTGAGTAGAAAAGAGAGATTTCTGCAGATATAAGTTGTAGTAGTATGAACTCCTCGTCCTGAGCTCTGATACCACTTGTTGGACCGTTGTTTTGACCTGAAAAGTCAGCCGAGACAGTTCATCATCACATATAAAGGCGAAATCAGTATATATGACGTTACAACAGCTTGTCCTTTCAATTCCACTGCTTTTATAGCTTTCTGAAATGATTTTGACAGAGTTTCGCTCCAGAGCACACACATACGACTGTTGCCAGATCCGCTCAAATGACCCCTATATATAGGTCTCAACGGTTCGCTTATACGACTGACAAATAAGCGGACCCACAACAAAGCACTATAAGCGAACCTGTTTAATGACCTAAGAGCGGACCTCCTACCTTATGTACATAAAAGCGAACCTAATACATAACTTTCTAAATTTGACAATCTAGACCCTCTGTTGACCTATCTTGACCTAAGACTTCACGTAGACGTAGTCAACAGACATCCCATGCATCAACACTATACATATATACTTATAAAATTTCCTACACTAACACGAAACAATCGATTCATTCTCTAACCGGCAACCTTTAACATCATTTATATTCGAAACCATTCTTAACATAATGTATGAGGCCTTGGAAAACCATTTTTAGTGAAGTCTCATGCTCAAAACATCAAAAATTCAGCAAAAAGCCAGCACCACGGTCCCTCGCGGGCCGCGTAAGCCATGGCTTACTATTTCGCGGGGCGCGACAGCTCCAACGTAAGCTACGGTGGCTACCGTAGCTTACGGTGGCCATAAAATCATTCTACTGCCTTACGGTGGCCATAAGGTCTTCAGCACCTACCGTAGCTTACGGCGGCTACCGTAAGCTACGGTAGTGCCCAGTTCAATTTTTTTATTTTAATTACTAAAACTATTATGTCTTAACCAATTCACGTCCGAAACACTTGAAACATGATTCTAATTATCCGTAATACATTTCCCTTACATAAATGGCTAAAATCCTTACCCCGGGTCCTTAATCTTTATGAAATACATATCGCTACATTACCTATGCATTTACCTTACATAAATGGCTAAAATTTGTTGGACTCTGTATGCCCAAGACACATATTAAATTGATGTGGCTAATGCGTTATGATCCAAGTCGAGTCATACCCAATAACAGGCTAGACAAACACTTATATTATTTATTTGTGATATGATCAAACAAATAAATATTAACACTTACAATATTTAGAAATTGGTTTTCTAAATAATTACGCTTGAGAAACTAATAAATTATATGGATAATTTATTTTGAGAGAATATTTTATTTTTGTTATTTAATGGGTTAAATAACATTATAAAAGATTACATAAAGTCTTGCAAACATATGGTGTATAATTTTATAAAAGTTATAAAATTAATCAAGACTTAAATTTATAAAAGAAAGATTTGAATTTTTTTTATATAAAAATACAAGTGGGCCGCCCCCCCTCATGGGAATTCCCAAAAGATTTTTGCTCCAATAACATTTCATGCAAGATATCATATTTAGATGGCTCTTGATTGGGTGAAAATTTGGTCCAATAAACATACATGCAATTGCATGGATTTTGATTGGGCATGTAGGGTGGCAATTTCTCTCACTTCCTTTAAATGTATTTTGTATGACAAAATGGAGAAGGGAGAACTTGGAAGACTTGTATTATTTTGCTCTCAAAATCGGCCATAGAAGGGTTCCAAGGAGCTTTTCGGTTTTGATTCAAGTGTGAGAAATCCTAGCTAAACCCGTGGTGTTTGTTGGAAGCTTGGGGTATACAAGCTTGAGGTCTTCTACTCTTGAGGACAACCATTCTTGAAGCATCATCCATTTCATTCTCATTACTCCAAGAAGGTAGTTTTGCTAAACACCCTATGGTTATGTTTGATAGTATGCATCTTCATATATGGATCCGGGTTTTGGGATTTTGCATATAAATGGTTTTATATCTTATAAAAGTAACATGTTTTAAACTTTATTTCCGCTGCGTTTTTATTTCATATGGATGAAATTGCTTTGATAAACATGTTAAAATCCCATCAATGGCATCTAGAGCCGCTTATGTGAGTGCATACTTCAATAGATTAAAAATTTCGGGTTTCGGGTTTGAATAAAACCCTATGGCCGAAAATTTTAACATGGTTAACCCTTTGTTTTTCAAGATTATTTTCTTACATGCATAAGAGAATCTTGAAAAATTTATTTCATATGGATGATTTGTTTGTTTGGACAAAACTTACCTTTTCGGTTTTTTGAACATAGCCGAAAATGTTTATAAAAGGGAACCATTTTTTTTATGCTTCTTGAAATTAATATATATATATTTGGATATATATTTTGGTGCATATGACCTAGCCATGACCTTGTGTTGAATGATTGTGTTGTTATTTATTATTTCAATGGGTTGTAATAATTATTATTTTGTTCTTCCATTAGAAGATATGTAATTTTTTTTTTTTCATTTGGTATGTAAAATAAATAGATTAGGTGCATTTTATTTTACTAGAAAAATGTATTAGGATATATTTTGTAAAAGAAGATGCACACAAGAATGAGCTTTTGGTTTGGACCATAATATTCGGTCCAAAGAACTTCATCGTTCTCAACGGAATTTTAACCCGATAACCAAAACTCATTTTTGGAGTCCAAAGGAGTTTGGAGCTGAATATAAAAGACTTTTGGAAGCCCAAAGAAGGTGGAGAAATCACAACACAAGAAGGAGACTTGAAGCATTTGGATGCGGGATCAAGTGGGAGTTCAACGACACATAACTTGTGTCATTTTTCACCCCTTAGGAAGGACCTTTTGGCACACTTGTTTCGGCTAACAAGTGTTGTCAAAATAGTTGGCTATGGTTATGCACCTATTATTAAGAATGATGTGCTTGTTTGGTTGCTTATTTTGTTGTTTAGATGATATGTCGATATGCATGACTTAACAAACTAATAATCAACAACAAGCGTAAAATTGGTTCTTAACAAAATCATTAAAATGGTTAATAAAAGGTTTTATTAAAAATTAATGATTTTATAATAAAATGGGTTTTATTAAAAAGAACCTTGAAAATTAGTTTTCACTAAAGTACCATTAATTTGAATGCATGCAAATGTATGGTACATAATATTTTCTAACTAGAATTTTGAAATATTGAAAACCCTTTTATAAAAGAAGTCAAACACCATCCTTTTATACAACACTCGAAATACTTGGGAACTCTTATTGTGGGATAAAGGTCACCTAACCACATTTGAGGGAACTTGTATGTTCGAGGTGGGTTTACCATGTTTGTGGGATAAAGGTCACCTAACCACTTATGTGTATAAACTCACACATGTGTGTAAGTTGGACGACTTGATTTGGAAACCATGAACTTAGGGTCACCAAAGCATGGGGAACAAGGGTGTTGATGGGATTAAACATGCCAACTAAACATAAAGATGTTTAACCGATCCCATATGGCTAGAAATTGCAAAGAGTTGCAATTGTCAAACGTTGACTACCTTGTTAATTTAAATAGAGGGATAAAGGTCACCTAACCAATATTTAAATGTAACGTTGGATTCTAGATTTTAATTATTAATTGTCTTTAAGACACAAAAGGGTATTAATAATTAAAATATAATAATATCGAAAATACTAAAATTGAACTTGTTAAATTTTGTAGATGGCCGCTAACAATGCAAACCCGATTACCCAAACCGTCCGAAACCTATCACTAAGAACCATCCTTGAAAAGGATCGTCTCAACCATAACAACTTCATGGATTGGTTTCGAAACTTGAGAATCGTTCTCAAACAAGAGAAGATATCCTATGTGTTGGATGATCCTATTCCCGATGAACCTAATGTGGAAGATGTGGAAGCCTACAACGATTGGGTTAAGTATACCGAGGACTCCATGCAAGCCTCATGCCTCATGTTGGGAACTATGATTCCCGAAATTCAAAAGGATTTTGAACACCATGGGGCATATGACATGATTACCCAGTTAAAGGAAATGTTCCTACAACAAGCAAGGGTAGAACGCTTCGAAACTGTTCGGGCGCTTCATGCATGTCGAATGGAGGAAACCCAATCGGTATCATCTTATGTTCTCAAGATGAAAAGCCACATTGATCGCCTCGAACGGCTAAATTGTCCCGTCTCCAAAGAGTTGGCTACGGATTTGATCCTCAACTCTTTAACAAAGAAATTTGAGAGCTTTGTTATGAATTACAACATGAATGGATGGGACAAGAGCATTGGTGAGCTTCATGCAATGCTCAAAACGGCCGAAGCAAGTATGGGCAAAAAGGCTTTACCCGTCCTTGCGATCAATGAAGGAGGCAACAAGAAGAGGCCCCACCCCGATTCTTAAGCAACCTATGCTAAAAGAAAGGGACACGTCAAGGAAAAGGGAAAAGGAAAAGCTAAAGCAGAACCCGCCAAACCAAAAGAAAAGAAGCAAAAGGTTGCTACGAATGACCCATGTTTTGAATGTGGTGAGATAGGACATTGGAAGAGAAATTGTCCGACCTATCTCAAAGAGTTGAAAAACAAGAGGGATGCAGGGCAAACCTCAGGTACTATCTTTATGATACATGTTGAGCTTAATGTTATTTCTTCTAACACATGGGTACTAGATACCGGATGTGGAACTCATATTTGCAATTCGTTGCAGGGGTTCAAAAGAAATAAACATTACAAGAAGGGGGACACTAGTCTCTTCATGGGCAACGGAGCAAAGGTTGATGTCGAAGCTCAAGGAGACTACGTTTTAAAGCTTCCAAGTGGTTTGGAAGTTATTTTGAAGAATGTTTTGTATGCTCCTAGTTTGACTAGGAACATAATTTCAGTTTCCCTTTTAAAACAATCTAGTTTCAATTTCGAATTTGTTAACTATGACATTTATGTTTCTAAGAATGATGTGTTTTATTTTAAAGCTATGTCTTTAAATGGTATCTATGAATTAGATCATGATAACGCATCATATGATAGCTCAATGTACCAAGTAACCAACAAGAAACTCAAAATAGATTTGAGTGATTCCTACCTTTGGCATTGTCGCCTTGGACATATAAGCAAGAATCGCATGCATACACTTCAGAAAAATGGTCTTTTAAATACAAATGAAGATAATTCATTTGATGTATGCGAGTCTTGTTTACAAGGCAAAATGACCAAGACGCCCTTTAGTGGAACATTTGAAAGGGCTAAGGACTTATTAGGTATCATACATTCAGATGTATGTGGTCCTTTTAAGCCGATGACTAGGAATGGTGAAAGATACTTCATTACCTTTACCGACGACTATAGTCGTTATGGTTATGTGTATTTACTAAAACACAAGGATGAAGCATTTGAAATGTTCAAAGACTTCAAAAGTGAAGTAGAAAATCAACTCAAGAAAACAATCAAAGTCCTTCGCACCGATAGAGGAGGTGAATACCTTAGTGGTGTTTTTCAAGATCATCTTAGGAGTTGTGGGATTATCTCACAACTTACTCCACCTGGAACACCACAACACAATGGTGTATCTGAAAGGAGAAATCGAACTCTATTAGATATGGTTCGATCTATGATGGCTAGAAGCACATTGCCTCTATCATTTTGGGGTTACGCTTTGCTCTCCGCAGTCCGTATATTAAATATGGCCCCAACCAAGAAAGTGGAAAAGACACCTTTTGAAATATGGCACGGAAACCCTCCATCATTATCATTCTTAAGGGTTTGGGGTTGTGAAGCTTATGTTAAGCAATACACTCCAAATAAATTGGAAGTCCGATCTACTAAGTGTATCTTTGTAGGTTATCCTAAAGATGATATAGGATACTATTTCTACGACCCAACTGAGCAAAAGGTATTTGTTGCTCGAAAGGGTAAGTTCTTAGAAGCTAAGTTCCTTATGGAAGGAACCAGTGATAGAACAGTGGAACTTGAGGAGGATCAAGAACCACATGACGATACACGTTTGGTTGATACTAGCACTCAACAAGAGGTTGTTGAAATCGATCAAGAGGTTGATCGAAATACACAAAATGTTCGCAGATCTGGTAGAATTAGCAATCCACCTAAAAGATATGGATTTTTCATGGATGGATGCTACGTGGTAGATTCAGATGAACCAACCACATACCATGATGCAATGTCAAAATCCGATTGCGACAAATGGCTTGAAGCCATGAACATAGAGATGCAATCCATGTATGACAACCAAGTTTGGGAATTGGTTGTGCCACCACTTAACTCTAAAGTAGTTGGAAGTAAGTGGGTATTCAAGAAGAAAACAGATATGCATGGTAACTTGGATACTTACAAAGCAAGACTTGTAGCAAAAGGTTTCACTCAAACTCAAGGGATTGATTATGATGAGACCTTCTCGCCTGTGGCGATGCTAAAGTCAATCAGGATATTATTTGCCATAGCCGCATATTATGACTATGAGATCTGGCAATTGGATGTCAAAACGGCATTTCTTAATGGATATCTTGATGAAGATGTCTATATGGTTCAGCCTGAAGGTTTTGTCGATCCAAAACATCCTGACAAAGTATGCAAGTTAAAGAAATCAATCTATGGATTGAAACAAGCATCTAGAAGTTGGAATCACCGTTTTGATGAAGAAATTAAGAATTTTGGATTCATCAAGAACGGCGATGAAGCTTGTGTGTATAAGAAGGCTAGTGGGAGCATCATCACTTTCTTAGTACTGTATGTCGATGACATTCTACTATTTGGGAATGACATTCCAACCATGGAAGGTGTAAAAGCTTGGCTTGGAAGTTGTTTTTCCATTAAGGATCTTGGTGAAGTAGCCTACATTCTGGGAATAAAGGTCTATAGGGATAGATCAAGGCGCTTGATAGGTTTAAACCAAAGTGCATACATTGACAAAGTCTTGAATAGGTTCCAAATGGACAACTCTAAGAGAGGTTTTGTACCTATTCAAAAGGGGACAATTTTGAATACATCTCAATGTCCAAGCTCAAAGGATGAGCAAGAGAAAATGAAAAGAATCCCATATGCGTCAGCTATAGGATCCATCATGTATGCAATGATATGCACCAGACCGGACGTCTCATGCGCCTTGAGCATGACAAGTAGATACCAACAAAATCCAGGTAGCAGTCATTGGATGGCTGTTAAAAGCATATTGAAATATCTTAAGAGGACTAAGGATATGTTCTTAATATATGGATCTGGTGAGGAGGAACTCGTTGTAAAGGGTTACACGGACGCGAGTTTCCAAACCGATCGAAGTGATTCTCGATCGCAATCGGGGTATGTCTTCATTTTAAATGGAGGAGCAGTCTCCTGGAAGAGCTCAAAACAAGACGTGGTAGCATTGTCCACTACAGAATCAGAATACATCGCCGCTTCATTGGCAGCCCAGGAAGCTGCATGGCTGAAGAAATTTATAGCCGACCTAGGGGTGGTCCCTACCATTCAAGATCCCCTAGAGATCTTTTGTGATAACGAGGGTGCGATTGCTCAAATCAAGGAACCTCGTGCGCACCAAAAGACTAGACATATCGAGCGGAGATTCAACTACATAAGGGATGAAGTTGAAAAAGGAAAGATATGTATCCGCCAAGTTCACACCGATCAAAACATTGCGGATCCACTCACGAAGCTCCTTGACAGAGGAAAACATGAGGGTCACACATGTTCCTTAGGACTTCGATATTCTAGTGATTGGATTTGATCAAATTTTGTATTTGGATATTGAAACAATTGTTATTTTAACTCATTTATGGTATTTTGAGTTACGTTTCATATTAGCATGTTTAAATCCGTGAATAACTTAATTATTCTAAATGTCCGTAGTCAATCATAATTGTGGGAACAAATATGAATGTAAGACTATTATGAACTTGGATTGGTGGATATTCATTTAGAATGAATATAGAGCAAAGTGTTGCTGCCAAAGTTCATAGATATTTGTGGGATACAAATATTGGACTGACTCGCTCTCAAATATTACTGCATGGAATCATTTGTGATTGATCATAAGTAAATTTGAGTTAAGGCGAATATCATAGTATCCTCTGACCTGAGATACATATTGGGTCTTGATATTCACCAAATATTATGCCTTGACTTATTTCTTCGCTGTCAGTAATATGACAGTACATAAGGCTGAGCTCAGGTGTGGTACAAGGTGGTTGTGAGAGACGTATGTAGTCAAGAACGGATTTGTTCCTCTTATTCGTTGAGAGTAAGATGTCTAAGGCCTGATAAAGTTAAATCAACAGAGAGTGATCACTCTATGTCTCTGGATTTAACATGACATCTGTAACGAAAGGATAAATGATAAATTCACCTAAATCATGTTCAAGTAAGGGACTTGAAAGGGATGATGTTATTGAATGGCAAATATAGTCATACGTATTGGGGGTAGTAAACCGTAGTTAGGCGTCATTTACTGCTTGCATCAATCTTCTATGTATCTTGTGCAAGTGGGAGATTGTTGGACTCTGTATGCCCAAGACACATATTAAATTGATGTGGCTAATGCGTTATGATCCAAGTCGAGTCATACCCAATAACAGGCTAGACAAACACTTATATTATTTATTTGTGATATGATCAAACAAATAAATATTAACACTTACAATATTTAGAAATTGGTTTTCTAAATAATTACGCTTGAGAAACTAATAAATTATATGGATAATTTATTTTGAGAGAATATTTTATTTTTGTTATTTAATGGGTTAAATAACATTATAAAAGATTACATAAAGTCTTGCAAACATATGGTGTATAATTTTATAAAAGTTATAAAATTAATCAAGACTTAAATTTATAAAAGAAAGATTTGAATTTTTTTTATATAAAAATACAAGTGGGCCGCCCCCCCTCATGGGAATTCCCAAAAGATTTTTGCTCCAATAACATTTCATGCAAGATGTCATATTTAGATGGCTCTTGATTGGGTGAAAATTTGGTCCAATAAACATACATGCAATTGCATGGATTTTGATTGGGCATGTAGGGTGGCAATTTCTCTCACTTCCTTTAAATGTATTTTGTATGACAAAATGGAGAAGGGAGAACTTGGAAGACTTGTATTATTTTGCTCTCAAAATCGGCCATAGAAGGGTTCCAAGGAGCTTTTCGGTTTTGATTCAAGTGTGAGAAATCCTAGCTAAACCCGTGGTGTTTGTTGGAAGCTTGGGGTATACAAGCTTGAGGTCTTCTACTCTTGAGGACAACCATTCTTGAAGCATCATCCATTTCATTCTCATTACTCCAAGAAGGTAGTTTTGCTAAACACCCTATGGTTATGTTTGATAGTATGCATCTTCATATATGGATCCGGGTTTTGGGATTTTGCATATAAATGGTTTTATATCTTATAAAAGTAACATGTTTTAAACTTTATTTCCGCTGCGTTTTTATTTCATATGGATGAAATTGCTTTGATAAACATGTTAAAATCCCATCAAAATCCTTACCCTGGGTCCTTAATCTTTACGAAATACATATCGCTACATTACCTATGCACATTTATTCGACCCGTGTAATTTCACCAATTTGCTTTCTACTTAATCAACAACATTCACCCTACAAAATAATACTTAATTTAGTACTCCTGATTATTACAAAATCTTTCGTGATATGCCGTATTCATAAACATTAAAAATTCATTATAATTACTAAGAAGTGAATCGAAATTCACTTACCTTGAGCGTCCGTTTTCGTATTGGCTTCCTTGTCCCCTCTTGACCCGTTAGTCTTTCTTGCTTGAGTCCATTTCCACATGATCCCCAATGCTTTCGTGTCACCGCAATCACATCCTTGTTAGTGTACATGATTTTACAATAAATGATTATATCGAATGCACAACTCACATTGACTTTCATAGTCAAGTCTAACAAACATAATGCATACATCCAAAATCACATCTTTTCAAACTCATACAATCTATCATGTTAGCGCATAAAACGCATATTAATTTAACACATACCATATGACACTATATACATTTCATAATTATGATGCAAATGTACTTACGACCACATGATCACATAATCATACCCGCATACACATTTACTTACATATACTTTCGTTTCATTTCATTCACGATCTTGTTAGCATATGAAATTATACATAAGAACGACCATGTTAATTCACATTTCACATTCATATTGTACAATATGTAAACTTACAAGATCTTTTGATTATATACATATTCCATTCCGTTCATACTAGGATTCTCATAATTTCATAACTAACAACATCATCATTCAAGATTATCTAATTTGTCACTATCCTAGAATCGGACATGATTCTTACTAGAAATCCACATGAACTCCATCTAAAACACACTTCACGTGTTAGTTTGCTAACAATTTCATCCCAATCACTTTCTATACATATAAACTTACAACTTGCATACAATTCCATATATTTACTCTCTTAGGCATTTCATCGAACACTTGGCGGGTTTCGCATTTGTAAGACATCATTTACAAGCTTTTAAAGCATTATTCCTACTAATTCTTCACATAACTTTCACTTTAATTTAGATTCAAATCAATAACCTATAACTCCATTGTCATAAACATCAAGTATCATCAAATTAGCATAAACTACATCATCATTCATCAAAAATACACATCTATTGAACATGAGTGATCATCTTTATGATCATCTTCACTACTACTACAAGTGGGTTTTTCCCAAATAAACATCATAGTCCAAATTAAGCATATTTTAGCATCTACACATTCATCATAACAAACATTCATGTTCAATCTTACACTATATTTTCGGATTACACAAAACCCACTTAATCAAACATCATCAAAACACCAAATTCAACTTACATGATGGTAGAAACACTTAAGTGATCGACATACCTCGTTCATGCATTCGTTTAGCCCTTCAATCCTCTTTCAATTTGATGGATTTTGGTGATCTAGGGTTTGACCCCCTTCTCCCTTCTCTCCTGGTCGAACATCGACTCCCACACACCCACTGAGTATGTGTTTTTGGGGTTTTAATTTTAATTTTAATTAAACATAAGCTTCCCCCCCCCCCCTTTGACAACCTTGGCCCCTCTAATTGTTACTTGATCACAATTGTAGCAAATTCCTTTCCTTGATTGTTTTCTTAGACATTTAACCAAGTTTAATAACTTAGTTATTATATTTATTTAATTAAACATGGTACCATTCTAACGAATTTTAAAATTTGCATTTTGGGATGTTACATATGCTCTTGGGCATCTCTTCTATCTTCACTGTCTTCTTTACAACTTTCTTTATCTCCCCTTGAGACTAATCCGATGATCCTCCATTCGATCTCTTCAGACAATCTTTGACGACATGGCCTTTGATTTGGTATTTAAAGCATCTTCTCATGTCATTATACTTTCTTTGTTCCCTTCTTTGTCTCATGAAATACACAATAATGTGTCCAATTAACCCACAATTGAAGCACATTATGTTATCGCACCAATCTCTTCTATCAAACCACTCACTCAAATCGTAACATTGATTCGACGTATAGTAATCATCACTCCTCTTTCTTCTATCATTAAAATGATTTGACTATGAAGAATCCTCATTCCTGCCACTCTGATTGTATGAATTTGACTTTGAAGCACTCTGGTCAAACCCGCACCACTTATTCTGAAGATTTTGTAAGTTTTCAAAATGATTGGATGAACGAACTGATGATCTTCTATTTTGGTTTTGAAATTTTTTAGAATTTTAAATATTTTGTTCTTGTTCCTGATTCCCATTTTCCTTCGAACATTAACCGTTTTCAGCAAATGGCGGAAACGTCTTAAGATATTATTTTTTTTATTTTCAAAAATGTTTCTTTTTGTATTATTATTATCATCGGTCTCATCATCACAATCCTCAATTATGACTTCGTCATGATTTGTGACATTTTCACTTATTGGAATCTCGACTGAGTAAGATTTGATTTTAGTGTGAACATGTACAACCTTTATCGGATCAACTAGAGTAGAAATAACATTCTTTGGCGATTTATACCCACTTCCATAATGGCTGAACATATTCATCCTGCCCAGATTCCTCATTTTTCTCTATTGGTTGAGGAACAATGTGATCCAACATAAGTGATGAGTTGACAAAACCCTTCAATTTCTGGTTCACATTCTCAGCTTCACTTTTACCAATTATAATTTTTTTTTCAAGTTGAGTTATTTTGTCGAGATGAGAATTTATGTCTTCATGTTTATTTAAAACAGTTTTATTTAAAACTATTTTTTATTTTTCTAATTTTTTTTATTTTGTTTTCAAAATCTTTCTCATTTCTTTTTCATTTTTTTTCAAAGCTAAACTCTCCAAATCTTTCAGGAGTTTAACATTATCAGTCCGATATCTTTTTACCGTATCAACAGAATTTGGACAAACTGGTTCAGAACACGAAGCCTCAGTTATAGAAGACGTGGTAGATTCTTTGGCTTCATTATTCTTTACCATTATAACTTCCTCATAGTACTCCCTTTTTATCATATTAGCTTTACTTTTTCTCATCTCTTCATTCCCATGGTACTTGTGAAACAAAGCCGTTCATAACGATTGTGTTGTCTCGTGATGTTGTAGAAGATATAAAATGTAATCTTTTTATCGATTGTTGCAGTAAGTTGTACATCTTCTTTTCTCTCTCATAAAAACCTCTTCCATATGCCGAGATTTGAGGTATTTTAATTTTCTCCATGTTCATTATATCATCAATTGCCATCCAAACTTCCCAATAGTTCTCCTGAATGTTCGTTTCGAATCTACCGGCCCAACTCGAATAATCTTCTATTCTTAGCAATTCTGGAGGTTATCAAAACTTGTAGTCTAAAACCCGAAAATTTTAGATTTAAACCTGGTTCAAATCACTTAGCAATTTTGGAGGTTATCAAAACTTGTAGTCTAAAACCCGAAAATTTTAGATTTAAACCTGGTTCAAATCACTTTAACCCGAAATATGGTCCAACACTTTAAAACTTCTCAACGATGACCACTAAAACGAATTTTAGAAACCCAGTCCAAAAAACATGTAACCCAATACTAACCCAAAAAAAAAACACAACTTAAATGTACAAAGATGACCTGACCCAATTACGTAGATCTAGTAGACACCACCTCGACCCAAATTCACTTTTGTTCATCAAAATTTCAGCCCACTTTATGATTATAATCAACCCACGCTCTTAATACGCTTTCAGCCTACTACACACTTGATTCACTTATGAGCCCAAATCAAAGTTTTACTTATTCGGCCCAAAACACAATTCAGCCCAAAAATCTTGGTTCAAATCGAATTTTAGTATAAATGGTCCAATAAAACTTTCAATCCCATACTAACTCAGTGCTCAATCAAAATTAAAACCTCTTGGCCCATTGTAAGAAAACTTTGACTTTTGTATTCCAAACCCTACTAGAAAATGTCAATCACTTTAATACCTAACTAGCAAAATTCCTTCTCGCGTTGCGGAAATTCAGTTGGTATCAATTCGTTTCCTTACGATACCGGCACTTAGTATAACAATTGAGATATAAAACCCATAAAACAAAGTCATAATATGCCTAAAATAAGGTCAACACGTGTAACAAATATTAGTACAGTTCCTATAGTACGATACCGGTATCAATGTTGTTTAGTCGGAATTGACATGGTAACGATTTTGTTTAGACGGTATCACTTATATTCGTCCATGCTTCAGTTGGTATCAATTCGTTTCCTTACGATACCGGCACTTAGTATAACAATTGAGATATAAAACCCATAAAACAAAGTCATAATATGCCTAAAATAAGGTCAACACGTGTAACAAATATTAGTACAGTTCCTATAGTACGATACCGGTATCAATGTTGTTTAGTCGGAATTGACATGGTAACGATTTTGTTTAGACAGTATCACTTATATTCGTCCATGTACTGACACTAATTATAGCTTACGGTATAAAAAAACTCTATACTGCTATGGAAATTGTTCGGACACTCTTTAAGCTAGCCCCTTCCTCTCATACATCAGTTTCCAAGCCTTTTAGTGATCGATGATATTAGCACATAAACATAATAACATTTCTGATTTTATATCAACTCTAAACTAGCTATATATACGTTTTATATCAACTCTAAACTAACTATATACGTTTGTGGCGATAAAAATTAATTACCACCATTTTTTTACTTCACGTGAACCTTTTTTTGTTTGTATCAAGAAACCAATGCTACCAATTTTAGATCTAGGCTATTTTCTTTTCCAACACTAATAATTTATTTGTTAAAACCATGTGCTATGAACCAGTATATTTTTAGTGGATTTGTAATCTGAGTACCATTACGGCATTACGGCATTACCACAAGAACCACACAACAACCACACAGTGATTAATCTTTCTCCCTCTATACACCCTAACAACCAATTGAATCCTAAACCAGACAATGTTTAATACCCAAAAGTAGTAACCATGGGAAAAAGAACCCTTAATTTCAATCGCAGACGTTAATAATGTCAGTCTCGTTAATTTCGTTTCCCTGTCCATAAGTCTGATCGCCGGAGGTTGAAATTCGTCACGAAACACTATACCGCCGCTCATGGGGCTTCGTGCGACAGTCGATGTTGGACCTATGAAGAAAACGCCATCGCCACTACCTTCTGAACACCAACTACTTCGACGCCGCTGCCATAGTTTGTTGTCGATTCTTTACTTAAAACTCAGCCATCGTTGGTTGTCACCGTTGCAATCTCTCTCTCTCTCTCTCTCTCTCTCTCTCTCTCTCTCTCTCTCTTTTAAAAAAAGGTGACACTGTGTTCCAGAGTCTCACTTAACTAGAGAAGAGAAAGGAATTAGAAAGAAAGAGGATGGTAATGATGTTCCAGAGTTTTTTATATGGGGAGGAAGGGGAAGAAGAGAAGAGAATGAGGAGGTTTTTTTATTCCTTATATGTTTCATTCCAAATCGGAATGATTCTCAGAGAACAGAAGAGATAAACATCACGTTCATAATTCTCTTCCAATTTTACCCCGTTGTACCCTTAAGGTGGTTAAGCCGTCTTCCAGGCAAAAGCGAAGGTCGGGTAATCGAAAATCCTTGCAATGTGATAGTATTTTGCAGGCCTTAGCTATGTGGAAGGAGGGCTCTGGTTTTGAGGTTTTGGTCAATTCCCTCCTTGCCGATACTGGAGAAAGAGTCATGCGTGGGGGGGAAGCACAACGAGAGATAGCTGAGGAGGTTAGCCCCAACATCAAGCAATGTCTCAGGAAAGTGAGTGATGGTCACTTCACTGCTGCAGTTGAGGTGTTGTGTTCCAGTGGGGTTGCCCCTCGGGGGGAATCTACCATGCAAGCCCTTATCGACAAACATCCCTTCGCACCGCCCCCGAACCTCCCTTCAACTCCTCTTTCACAACCTGCGTTATCCGTGGATGAAGACTGCGTCCACAGGTGTGTGAAATCTTTCCCGAAAGGGACATCTTGTGGGCGAGATGGCCTGCGGGCCCAACACCTGTTGGACGCTCTTAACGGCGAGGGGTCGGCGACTGCCTCGGGACTGCTTACTGCCATCACTGAAGTGGTAAACCTTTGGCTAGGGGGGGTTATGTCCTAAGGTGCTCCCGGATTTTGTTGCTTCGGCGCCCCTAACACCTTTGTTGAAGCCTGATAATGGGATTCGCCCCATTGTTGTGGGGGCAATTTGGAGAAGATTAGTCTCCAAAGTAGCCATAAAGAAAGTTGGGAAAGAAGCTGTTAAGTACTTAGGGGACTATCAATTTGGGGTGGGGGTCCCCAATGGGGCGGAGGCGGTGCTGCACAGCACTAACAGGTTTCTTAATTCTTTTCATTCAGATGGTTCGCTGGCCATGCTTACGGTTGATTTTTCCAATGCTTTCAACTTAGTTGACCGTTCAGTTTTGCTTCGCGAGGTCCATCGCCATTGCCCCTCCATATTCCCACGGTTCAATTTCTGTATGCTCAGCCTGCTAGGCTATACGTTGGGAATGACCGCATCGGGGCATTCACGAAGGTGCAGCAAGGGGATCCCTTGGGTGTAACACCTCGAAAATTTGCGTCCTATAATGTATTGACACGTGTCATAAGCTTGGACGTGTTAATGAATACTATAAAGGGACTAAAGTTGACAAACATAGAAAGTATGTGAATTCAAGGATTCAAAATGTCAACAGTGGATAAATATGCCCTACAATATCCCTACATGATGTTTATACCCTTAAACGAATGATTCATGGATCATACGAAGCTCATTGTGAAAGAAAGTGAGAAATTACAAACTACAGGGGTTAAATGTGTCAACATGTTTAAGTTGTACCTCTGAGTGACCTTTTAGCAAACCCGAAGCTTTGTAAAGGTAAATTATGCTCACTAGAATAAGTGATTAAAATTTCACAAAGTTTCGATAAAGAATGAGGAAGTTATGACAATATTCGTATTCTAGGGGTTAAAAGCGTCAACGTCGAAAGTTAAGACTTTTCAGGTAATAACAAGGTAATCAAGGACTTAGCATGATAGGTAAAAGTCTAGGGCCCTTGTAGGTAATTTGGAAGGGGTCAAAGTGCAAGAGATAAGTTAAGTTGACCTTTCGAAGAACCAGGAGCCAACATGCAATTAATGAAAAGATTTGGAATCAGATCTGAAGGCTCACGCGGCCCGCATAAACATTGTGAAGGCCTTACGCGGGCCGCCTGACACGCCCAGATGCAGAAAATCATTTTTGTGCCTGTTCAGCCCATGTAAACGACTTATGTTGCCTTTAAACACTTCCAAGAGCTGCCTAAACATCCCCTAGACATTTAGGGACACTTGTTAGTGATCAAACATCAATGGTAGACCTTGTTGTCAACAATCCATGAATTTATGAACACTATATAAAGCCCATTCTTGCACACTTTGTGATCATTCATTCCATCTGCTTTCTTGGAGCTTCCTGGAGCATAAGAGCAGACCCAAGCCATCTCTAATAGTGCATTAGACCTTGGTAAGTATTCTCAACCTCTCTTAGTTGAGTTTTTGCTTAGTTTTAGCTTAGAAATCAAACCGTCGTAAGTAACGGTTGACTTAATGATTAATCACTATTGGTCCAGTGATTGATCGAATCGAAGGTGGTTATAAGTTGGTAATCATGTGGGCTTTAAACCCCTAAAAGGGCACCCTCTGATTCCCCTTCTAACTAGGTCAAATGTCGGGTCAAAGTTGTTTATAAAAAGTCAACAGAAGCTTAATCTTCGATTTAGCGCATAAATAGCAATGTAGAAGGCGTATAACCTGTTTTAACACTCATATATCATGATAATAAGTATATTAACTAGTCTAAGCTTGTTTGATCCGACCATTTACTATTTTGACCCGGTTCGGAACCGAAAGTCGCAAAGCTTTGACTTTTGCTTTGACTTCGGTTTTGACCCGTTGTGGTATGATTTAGATATGCCTTAGGACTCTCTTAGGACCAGGTTACATGATGGTACAACCCTCTGTGACCGGTTCGTTGTTTGTCCGAGTCTTTTACACATTTCCGTTAAACGCCTAAAGGTTGACCATAACGCCCCTTTTACTTTAAAACAAGAATTTTGGACATGTGAAAGGACAATAACCTTAGTTACTGAATTCTAAGCATGTCCCTAAAATTTCATGTCAATCCGAGGTCTAGAAAAGGAGTTATGCTAAATAGCGCAATTACGGAAACTTTAGTAATTAATCGGCGCAATTAGCATAAAGCCTATCTAAACCCAAATTTCGACACCAAACCTTTTATACACTGATGTAAAATAATAATTTGAGATTTTCAAAGATTTTTAATTATTTTTAACCTGCATATAACCTGCGGTTATGGCATCGATTCGGTAAATACCGAATATACCCTTTTCGGACATAACTTGAGTTCTACATGGTATTTTGACCCGATTCCAGTTGCTACTGATTGTAAATAATAAATAAAGTATTTTGGACTTTATAAACTGTTCGGAAAACTCAGATTTCGTGTAGAACTCGGAAATCTCTTTTATAATCTTTAAAAAGACCGAAATACCCCTTCGGGGCATATTTTGGATTTAAACTCATTACGGGCATTATGGAAGGTATCCTACTGATACCACAACCTCTTTAGAGTATATTAACTTAGGAAACTTGTGTAGGACTCTTACGGTTACCCATTACGCCCTTTTTGCGCGCACGGTTCGGTTTATGTAACTAGCTTACATAAACTAGCCGAAACGGGTCAAACCTTATCATTTTTATTTCAAAATCCAGAGTGTGGTTATTATACCCATATAAAACAAGTCTTCAAACTTGTTGGGCCCAAACCACATTCCATTCCCGGTTTTCGCCTTTCACGCGATTAAACCGTATTTATCCTTTGAAACTGACCGGTCTAAGCTAAGGCTAAATTAAAGACCCGCTAGGAATCTAATAGGTTAATAAAACCTTCATTCCAGATTGAGAGCCCCAGTAGAAGTACTTGCACTTGCTGATTAGAATATACGGCTGAGTATAAATTGCTTTTGCTAGCTCAGGTAAATACTTTTAACTTATTTTCCGTTATACTAGCTTGGGATACGGTATTATAATAATACCGCTTGGTCGGGTATTGAATGTTTAGTCGGATTGTGATTAAATTATTGAGGTAACCCGCTTTAATCTGTATTGTTTGAAATAAAAGCCTTTAGGGGGACCATGTCCCGGATATCCCTGACATCATTGTATTATAAAATGGCCACGCCTTATGCACGAGGTGTAGGCATACCCCTGACAGTGCATAAGGGAAACAGAATCTCACTCTCTTGTGGGCCTATACTTGTGGCGTGTCTGTTAATCTTGACTCGATTTCTACATCGGGCCCTGAACGTACAACGAATATGTAAATCTGTATACAAGATTATAAAGATAATTGTCCCAAGTTATAAAAGATATGTTGTGCCTTGTGCATTCAAATCAATTTTATTAAACCTTTTCAAATGAGTCGGTTAATTGTATTTACCAGTGTAAACTGACGTATTTTCCAAAAAGGGTTAAGTGACAGGTACTGAACGTAATTAGCTGGAAGCTCAGGGCGTTAATAAGGAATCTTACAAGTTCTAGATGCCTAAAGTCTGTTGAACAGTTTTCTTTTATTTGATCCGCCTGTGGATCCTTTACCTTCCGTTGTAATACTTTGTCATTACTTAATATTCGGAATGTAATATATTTATCTTTTGCTTCCGCTGTGCATTTATATATTGTGTTAGTTGACTATGATGACATCCATTACGTCATGATACTCCCCACCGGGCCCACCGGTGATACGTGGAAATTCGGGGTGTGACATTGGGACCTTTGCTTTTTGCCCTAGCCTTACACCACTTAGTGCTTCAGGTGCAGGAAAACTGTAAACTACCCTTCCATGCTTGGTATTTGGATGACGGGACAATTATCGGGGACACTGTTCAGGTTGCTAAAGCTCTCGACATTATCGGTTCGGAAGGTCCAGCCTTGGGGCTACGGCTAAATATTAGAAAAACTGAAATATTTTGGCCGACATGCAACGGGGTGAAGGTCCGGCCAGGGCTTTTCCCCAGTGAGATTGGGAGGCCGGAGAAAGGTGTCAAACTGCTAGGAGGGGCAGTCAGCCGTGATGCCAGTTTTATTAGTGGTCTAGCGGCTAAGAGGGCAACGCGTGCTGTTCACATTATGGGACACCTTCCCTTGTTGCGGGATCCTCAAAGCGAACTCCTCTTGCTTAGATCTTGTATGGGGGTTGCAAAGTTGCTATTTGGTTTGCGAACTTGCCAGCCCCCCTTTGTGGATGATGCTGTTTCATGTTTTGATAAAGGTCTTCGGGAGGCAATAGAAGACATTTTCGTATGTGGGGGTCCTTTATTTGGTGACCTACAGTGGCGAATCGTGACCTTGCCAATGAGGCTTGGTGGGTTGGGCCTTCTCTCGGCCCGGGATGTGGCTGCCTATGCCTTTGTGGCTTCCAGGTCTCAATCTTGGGAGTTGCAGGACCACATCTTACGTAACAGTGGGGTTGCTAACACTGGTCCGGATTATGCCAGCGCCTTGGAACGCTTGCATGAATCTCTACCAGACTTTGATCTCGGCGGTTTCTCTAACAAGGACACCGCCCCCCAAAAAGCCACAGAAAACTTTGGTGAATGCCCTTTGTTGTCGAATCGCACAAAGATTGGGAGAAGATTTCCATTTGTCACCCCGCTAGAAAGCCGTCATTGAATGCCTACAGAGGCCTCACGCTCAGGATTTCTTAACTGTTATTCCTATTGAAGGTTTGGGTCAACGTATGTCAGCGGTGGAGTACCGATCAATCCTTAAGTACCGTTTGATGATTCCCATGTTCCCGAATGATGAAACTTGCCCATTCTGCCGTAAAGCCGGATAAATACGGGGAGCATGCGTTACACTGTAGAGAGTTGCCGGGGTTTAAGTATCGCCATGACTTTGTGCGAGACGCGTTAATGGATATTCTCAGACGAGCAGGGATCTCGGCGAAGAAAGAGGCACCGGTTAATTTTCTTACAGACCCGTCGGAGGGGAGATCCACCCTACGCCGAGCTGACGTGATAGTTTTTGGTTGGGAGGGCGGGAAACATGCTTGTGTCGATCTCACAGGTGTATCCCCACTAGCCGGGTTCCGGGAAAATGGGTTTGTGGCGGGGCAAGCGGTACTGAAAGCAGAGTCAAAGAAGGTGGAAAAGCACGCCAAAGCTTGTGAGGATAATCAGCATGCCTTTGTCCCCCTGGCGTTTGACACGTTCGGATCCTTGGCGCCGGAGGCAGTTCGGTTCTTGTCTAGAATGCAGCGTGTGGTCCATAGCAACTTTTCGACCCCTCAGGGGCGGGGCTTTGTTTTTAGTAGATTAGGGTTTTCTATTCAGAAAGGGATGGTGGCACAGTTTGTTGCTTGTCTACCTGCTATCCTTATGTAATTTGCCCTGATGATTGGAAATAAAAATGCTAATTTTACCCTCGTAAGAAATATGGCGGGTATATCTCCCACGTCCCGCCAAATCATCAACCCACCTTCCTTCATCTATCCCTCAATTGCAAAACTGTTTGATCATCGTTTCCGTAACCTGCTCTCCTCAGCAATCAGCAGTTCATCTTCTAGGTAACATCATGTTCCTAAATTAGCTAATGTATTCATGTTAGTTTGATTGTTAATTTGAGTTAATTAACAGTTTGGATTACGAAATTTAGGGTTTAATTTTGGTTTAGCTATTGATTTAGGAGAACTGCGGTTTAGTGATGAAAAACTGTGATAGAGATCTGAGTTAGTGTGTATAAATTTAGGGCTTCTGGTGTGTTAACGTGTATGTTTTGTGTTCTAGGTTTTTGGCACTGTAATTGCTATGAGTTTAGCGAGTGTTAGATTAGATGTGAAATTCATGACTTGATCATGCTTAGGAGATATGCTACTAACAGAATTTGCTCAAATTAACTCTTGAATGCCATGATTTGATGATATTAAAATCTAATGATAGATGGTGAGATTATGTGTTGTAAATGTATACTGTAAATAAACTGAAAGCCAAGCCAACAAGTTACAATCCAGTGAAAGAAGAAAAGTATATTGTTCGTGTATTAAATATATAATATAGAAGTTAATATAAGGTTAAACATCATGTCTTATATCCCTTTTGTAGTGTAAGAGTTGTATCAATCTTACGTATAAAGCTTCAACAAGTTGCTTAAAGTATAGACTCTAGATTTATAGATGAGAAAAGTGAATATGGGGTTGTCACTTATAGGTATTTATTTTATTAGGACCATGTCAAACGGGTCAAAAGTTGCCCACTTGAGCCTAAAGATCGTCCTAACGCTAACAAGGTACTATTATATCTATTTATTTAAAAATCTTGTTACTGAGTGTTTTTGAAGTTATAATTCTACATGACTGATATCGTTGCCAGTGGCGAAGCTTGAGCTTTCCGACAGGGGGAAGCTGCTGATGAGACTACAAGTGTAATTGACGCCTGCATGTTTAGTCTCGTAGCACAAATTCGGATTCGGAACAACAGTAGACGCTGCAAGTGTAACTGACTGCGCATGTTTAGTCCCGTAGCACAAATTCGGATTCGGAACAACGCCTGACGCTGCAAGTGTAATTGACGCCTCAACTAAGTTATACTGAATTATCTTTTTTTATGTGTAGGCTGGATTCAATTTCGGAACAACAAATAGTTAATTTTGACCCTCTTTTTCTACGTGAGATAATTAGGCTGTTTCTGTAATTAAACATAGTTACAAGATGTGCTATCATTTGCAGCAACACTAAGAATCTAAACGGTACAGGTCGAAATGGTTCGCGTCGAAACGGTTCGCGTCGAAACAGTTTGGGTCAAGCGCAATTGGCTCAGTCCCAAAAGCAGTGTTTGATGGGAGGGGGTAGTGGGAATGTTAACACGGGTGTTTCGTCGCCGTCGGTTGTGACGCCTGCGAATGCGAAGAGATCAGGGCAGAAGCCGTCTTCTAGACCACCTAGTTCGGCTGGTGGTGCGGCTGGCTCACCTTTGAAGACTATGGAGCTTGCACCTGTGGCGCGTAGACGAAAACGGGCCATACCCGATAAGCAAATTCCGGAAAAAGTACCTGTGTTTTTGCCCGAATCGGCTCTTTATACGCAGTTGTTGGATTTCGAGGGACGTATAGACGCTGCACTAGCGAGAAAAAAGGTTGACATTCAAGAATCTGTTAAGAACCCGACCCGTGTGCAGAGAACCCTCAGGATTTACGTTTACAACACGTTCGCAAACCAAACGCAGACAGGAGATCGTAATTAAACGGTTTGAGTCGAAACGGCATGGGTCGTACCGGTTCGATTTGAAATGGTATGGGTCGAAATGGTTCGTGTCGAAACGGTATGTATCGAAATGGGTCGCGTCATAAGAGCCTGATTCAGTAATTATCAACATGATAATATTTAGCTGCTGGTTATACTCATGCATATATTTTAACTAGTTATACTTAACTCATGGAGTACCTTATTGTAGACCATTTCTATAAGTTTGTCGTAACTTCCATGCTCATATGGAACAAACTCATAAGGCACTTCATATGGTAACGCTTGAAGGCAAGCATTGAAAACATCAACACAAAACCCAGTGGCGTTTGTGACATTATTCTTATCATCATAAACCACATGTAAAAGGTAGGTAAATTATCTCAAATCCATCCTTTCAAGATTTGGTTCTTGGTTAATATTAAAGCACACTGCAGTAGGGGCTCTGACTGAGCTTGACATACGACCAGTATGTTGATGGCAAATCATGGGTCTTGTTTTGAAATTACCAGCAGTGGTTGTTTCTTGCAGGATATTAGTTAAAAGTTAGTATCCTTAAAAGGGTATGCATATTCATGGTTATTTTTATTTTAATTTTACTTAAAAGGGTATAATAGTAAAATTCTTACTTTCTTTTCTTTTTCTCTGCACTCGGGAACACGCAAAATGTTTATTTCCTTTTCCCTTCTTTTCATTTCCTTCAAACTCTGGAACGTGAAATAAATTTCTATATTTTTCTTTCTCTTATTTTCTTTTCTCTCTTAAACTTTCTTTCTTTTCTTTTCTTTCTTTTAGTAAACTCGGGAACACAGCGTGAGTGATTATCATGTGGAAAGATCGGTGGCCACTTTGTAGACAACATCGTCAGTTGTCACTAATCTTCATCTCTTTCGCTCCGATCAGACTCTACTTTCTCTCTCTCGTTTGCGTCTTTCTCTCTCTAGAGATTTTTCCCCTCTGCCTCTTTCGTATCTCTTTCTCAATCTACCTTTTTGATGTCAACTAACGACCATTAACGTTAAGTTACTATTCTTCAGTTATGTTTCAAATTAATATAGTTATACAATTCCTTTTAATAATGTCACAGCTGTCACTTTGTCTCTTTTGCCTTTTGAGATACAATCAGACCTCTCCTTAGACTAAAGGGTATGGTGGGCGTCACATCACCGGCTCGTGGGGGATGGGCCTTCTTCACTTTTGAGGGGGGTGGAGGATGGGGCTACCCCACCTTAATATTTTATAATTTCCTAAGTTTTTTTTATTAACATAATAAAAACTTTATAAAAATTAAAAAATACAACATAAATAAATTCATTTCATAACATAAAAAAAATTACATTTCCTAAAAATAAAAAAAAAACATTTCCGAAAAAAAATTACATTTCCTAAAAATAAAAAATTACACTACTCGTCTTCGTCTCCGTCACCATCCCCGACGTTTACGTTGTTCCATACATGTTCTACCAAATCCTCTTGAAGGTTTGCATGCGTGAAGTCGTTGGTTAGCGCGAAAGAGTTTAAATCCTGTTGCGTCGGATCTACCGGGACAGTATTCCCGTAAGATGCATTCTCATCATACTCACAAATCGCCCGACCTTCGTCTTCAATAATCATGTTATGGAGCAAAATGCAAGCGTACATACAAAGGCACAACCTCTTCGGTGTGAACGCACGTGCCGGTTGTTCAAGGATGGCCCATTTTTTTTTAAAACACCAAAAGCACGTTTGATGTCTTTTCTTGCAGCTTCTTGACGGTTGGCGAATTTTTTCCTTTTTTCGTCATCGGGAAATGAAATAGTCTTGACAATTGTAGCCCAAGAAGGATATATTTCGTCTACAAGATAATACCCGCGTCTATACTCAACCCCTGGAACTGTAAAACGGGTGTCCGGACCGATTCCATTAACGACATCGCTAAAGATCGTCGATTGGTATAACACGTTGAGGTCGTTGAGTGAACCAGGGAGCCCAAAGAAAGAATGCCAGATCCACAAATCTTGTGACGCCACGTCCTCAAGTATTAAGGTTGGATGGCCGTGATCACCTCGCGTGTATTGGCCTCGCCACGCAGTCGGGCAATTATGCCACCCCCAATGCATACAATCAATGCTACCAAGCATTCCCGGAAACCCGTGCCTTGCTTCATGAGCTTAGTACAACAGTTGAACATCATACGCGTTTGGTTTCCGCAAATATTGTTTGCTATATAGTTTGACCACATTATGGCAAAACCGATACAAACATTCCCGCGAAGTTCTTGCCGACATCTGTAAGTACTCGTCCAAATCGTCGGCCACTGTCCCGTACGCCAGTTGGCGAATGGCCGCAGTACACTTTTGTAACGTGGTGAACCCTTCATAATTCCGAGCATCGGGTCGTTGTGTGAAAAACGGGTCTAGCCCCGCCAAATCATCAGCAATCCGTGTGAATAACCGGCGACTCATTCGGAACCTTCGTTTGAAAATGTCGGCATTGTAAAGGGGTGCATCCGAAAAATAATCGTTCACCAATTTCTCGTGCGCTCCTGTCGTAAAAAATATATAAATAAGAGGAAATATATAAATATATAAAATTTATTAATGACAAACCTTCGCGGTCTCTGTTAATCCGTATTCGTCTGGTAATAACGTTTTCAGACGAGCCATCTTCCTCTTCCTCCAAAAGAATCTGCAACGCCTTTACCACAGCGTTTGCGAAAAACATCTCCTCTTCGTCCAAAGAAGATGAGGACCACCAAAAATTAGATGCCATTGTGGATGAAAAAATATTTTTTTATAGAAGATTGGTATAAAAAATGGGAGTGTTTTTTATAAAAATGGATGAGAATGGGAGAAGAATGGGGAGAAATGGATGAGAATGGTATAAAAAATGGATGAAAGTGGTATATATTTAAAGTGAAAAAGCAATTTTTTTTAATTTAAAACTAGCCGTTATTAACGGCTATATATTTGAAATCGTGGGCCGGCAAGATCGCCTGTGGTTTGCCGGTGAAGCCGGAATGGGCCGAGGGGGGCGGTGTGGGGGACCGGCGCCGGGCCTAAGCCGGCCCCCATACCGTCCAGTCTTAGGTGGTATGGTGACTATTCTCACTTGGAGGATGATCAGTCACCTAGTCGTCACATCATAGTCCTTTTGAGGATAGTCCATCCCACAATAATGGAAATGGAAGTATGATCCTACCCCATCATTTTAGTTGTTTTTTTTAACATGGTCTTTTTTTAACATTTAACAAATAAAATAATAAAATATTTTTATTAATATTAAACAACATTACATAAAGTTAAAAAAAAACATAAACTTTAAAAAAATCCTAATAACTTAAAAAAAACATAAACTTAAAAAAAAAACTTTAAAAAATCCTAAGCATTAAAAAAATATTAAAAAACCTACTAGTCTTCATCTTGCATGTGGTCATCTGGTTCGTTTTGAGCGTTGTTCCAAATGTACTCCACCAAGTCCGCTTGTAGGTTATGATGTGTGTACTCGTTACGTAGAGAGAACATGTTCAAATCTTGTTGTTCCAGAGTAACTAACTGGAACAGAATTTCCGGTAGACGCGTTATCGTCGTACTCGCATATCGCTCTACCTTCGTCTTCAATGACCATGTTATGAAGGATGATACAAGCGTACATAATGTGTCGTAACCTCTTTGGTGTAGCCGAACGTGCTGGATGTTCAATGATATGCCCTTTTTTTGTAGAACCCTAAAAGCCCGTTCAATATCTTTTCTCGCAGCCTCTTGATACTTCGCAAATTTTTTTCTTTTATCGTCTGTCGGGTACGAAATAGTTTTAACGATTGTCGAGTACGTTGGGTATTCCATCTGCAAGTTAGTAACCCCGCCTGTATTCCACCCCCGAAACCGTAAAACTTGTGTCTGGACCTGTTCCCTGTGACAAGCCTCACCAAATCAGGTATCTGTACGACTTAATTAATATTTAGAGTAAATTGCCAAAATCGTTCCTGAGGTTTGGTTACGTTTGCCAGTTTCATCCAAAACAACTTTTTTGTACCATATTGCCCTTCACTTTTAGGATTTTTCGCCATTTTCATCCAAACCTCTAACTTTTTTTCAAACATCATCCTTAAGGTTTGGGATTTTTTGCCGTTTTCAGCCAAATATCTGATAGAAAAAATAACCCAAATTAGACGTTAGGATGAAAATGGCAAAAAGTCTCAAAAGTGAAGGACAATATTGTACAAAAAAGTTGTTTTGGATGAAACTGGCAAACATATCCAAACTTCAAGGACGATTTTGGCAATTTACTCTAATATTTAATTACTGCTTAATTACTATGCTTGCTTGAAATTATGGATAAACTGCTACCTGAATACTGATACATGTACATACTTGCATCATACTTTATTTGCTGTCACTCCATTATTTACATACAGGACAATGAACGGATAACCCATTAAACGTGCTAACATCGCCAGCACCAGGCAGGCACTGCCTCTAAGGCCTATATGAGCCAGAGATAGGTTACTACACTAGTAGAGAGTGTAGGGATAAGAGGGTTGTAGAACTGCGTCACTAGGTGATAATTACAGTGACCGGATGTGCCTAAAACGTACTCTAAGTACAAAATTCAGCACTTTAAATAAAAATTCAGCATTTAGCCAACTAATAAAGTGCCAAAACAGGAGAAAAACATTACTAGACACTTTCCAAAGTGTCGGGAATAAGTTGTGTCACTAAAAATAGTATTTATGACACTTTAAAGCTTTGTTAAGCACTTTAACGGATCACTATCTAACCGAACAACCGGACTATACCCGGAACATAAAAATATTGCTATCAACACTGTTTTTCTTTTTCTGAGCCAGTTAGGGTCCCCGAATACCCTAACACCCGTTACAACTTACTACATGCTAGTAACTAAGTTAACCTTCTAACTAATCAAACTAATGTCTAATTACCTAGTTGGAAATGAACCATAAACCCCCCCCCCCGAACCGAAATCGTCCCCTAGGGGACACCCTTTGTCCTTGCAAGATTAAAATAATCTTGGTTGTCTAATATCATCTAGACACTATAACCTTTGGTTAAAATTAGAAAGATTTGTCTATAAGTATCAAGCAAGATCCATCATATTCACTTAACACATAACAAATCACCACACTACTCTCTCCCTCTCTTGACACTTTCGGCCGAGAACCACCCACCCCCCATCCATCATTTTCGATTTCATTCAATCCATTCCAAGCACATACAAGGGTTAAGGATTGCGTATAAGTAACCTCGGTGCACTCGGATTGCGAAGGACCTCACCACATTGCTTTTATCCACTCGATTTCCGACTAGTTTCTTCCCTAGCCTCGATGCTTTTATCCACTCGATTTCCGACTAGTTTCTTCCCTAGCCTCGAGCTAGTAGTAAGTGACTCTAAACGCCTTCTTGATCTATTCTAAAGTGGTTAAAATGAACTTTGTCGGTTAAAAATCATGAACATACAAGATTACTTGCTAAAAGTTTACAAAAATGATAAACATGTTGGATAAAAGCAATAGAGTTGTGTGAAACTTATAAGACTTGTTTTATGGTGATTATTTAGTGTTGATCTATGTTAGTAGTAGCTCGGATCATCATCTAACCCGGCTAAGTCATGTCCATGAAACGTGACCTAGAATATGTTAAAGTATGAAAGGGGTTAAATGATGAACACTACTACATATCAAACATGAACTTGTGTAAAAAAAAACAATTTTTCTTATGAAATAGACTTGTAAACTAGTAGATCTATGGATCTACAAGTGGTATTTTCAAAGGACCAAGCGTCAAAAGAAATCATATTTTCTAAACCAGGTTTTACATGAACAAGAGTGATTTTTGTAAACACACAAGTGTGCAGACACTTGTGTAACACAAAGTTTTGACAAAAGAACTAATTTTGTAAATTTTTTACAAGAAGTTGTGGAAATTTATTTTCTTTAAAGACGAGACTCTCAAGAAACCGAGTTGATTTATACAAAGATCCACTAAAAGTAATGGAAAGTTACTACCTATTTTGGATAAACCACAAGTTCATGTATTTTTGCGATTTATATCTATTTTGACTAGTTTGATGGTTTGAATATTGTTTATTGTTGATTGAGAAAATTGTTGAATTGAATTTTAAAAGAAAATGATACGCTTGAAAGCGTGGCCACCTCCAGTTACAGGAGAAACTCTGGCGAAATTTTTCCAAAAACCTAACACTTGGAAATATTTTCACCACAAGTGTTATAAATATGTTTCTAACTTGTTTGCAAAAATGTAAATTTCGCCACGATTCTTATTACAAAATTTCTAAGTGTCGGAGGTGGGATTTTCACAAAATAAAACTTGATAAATATATATTTAGTATATATTTTTCATAACAACACTTGTGAGATTTTTATGATTATTTTGTGAACTACGCAAATATTATTTTTAGGGTAAAAATAATATTACTGAATGTTAATGATTCCAAAATAATACGAACGCCTTCACAATAAATATCAAGTTACAACGGTATTATTAATACCACCCGATCTTTAAACGTAACTTACGCATTTTCAGAAAAATACTAGTGAACGCGTATTTTGACAAAGGTATTATTTTTGGGAAAATTATATGTAATAAAATATAATATTTTTGGGAAAAATATTTATATTTTGGAGAAAGGATTAACATATATTTTTAAGTGAGACTTAATAATATATTTCGAAAATTTACAAACGCACATGTATTGAAACCCCCATCCTTGGGAAGGAAAATATTTACCAAATATTTGCAAAGTTTAAACACGAAATAGTTGTCTAACTATTTCCCAAAGACATTAAACCTTAAGCTAAGGCACGGCCGTCCGTCTAATAGAAGTTAGTACGTGTAGGTCGTCGCACAGCAGATTGATCAGGAGATTTTCTTGATAGAGACGCACCACTGTGAGTTCATGTCCCCCTTTTCTCTTAACTGTTTTCAGTTTTCTAAACTGCGGGGGTGAAATACATGTTACTATGATTACGAGTACTTTTACACATGGTATGATTAGCGTAAGGAGGGTTACTACTTAGATCATGTGAGTGGGTAGGCGCAACTTGAGGCCATTAATCCTCATTGTAGGACCGAGGGACAGTAGCGGTAGATCTATCTGGGTGTAGCGAGCCCAGCCCCAGGCCCAGCATAACGGACCTCGGGGTGACTTTGTACCCAACGCAAAATCCGCTAGGTTTGAGTCTTCCTACTTGCACTTCACACATATCAATGGCCTTGTAAACCATTGGTGATCTCTTTTTCCTTATTTGCTACATACCAGGATTTTCTACATACAAAGGTTTTATTACTCACTTACACATGAACTCGCTCAACAATTTTTGTTGATTTTTTCAACTTACATGTATTTCAGGGAACTAAAGATCTGGCGCGGTATGCTACGTTTTCCCGCTGCATAAGAGTTTCGAGGTCATCCAAGTTTAGGGGATGTGACTTTTACCTGGACGAGTCACAGTCCTTAAACTGCGTTTATTTCATGTTGGTGTTGTGTCTTTCAAAAAATGTTTTTATGTTATCAGGTTGTAGTGTCCGTTGCATGAGTCAACGCCTTAAGACAATGTTGTGTTACTTATGTTTTAAACCTAGAATGGATGATCTTGCATGGTTTTATTTTCATAGCTTTGTTATGATTAAGCTATGGTATTAAGAAGTCACACCAAATTAACCACGCTTCCGCAAAGCCAGGGTGTGACAGCTTGGTATCAGAGCTCTGATCATAGCGAACTAGGATTCCTTCTCGAGTCTAGACTATGATCACTGGGGCTCTCACGAAAACATTTTTACACTGCATACCACTTAAGTCCAGATCCAAAATGTTTTTACAAACAAATGTTGAGCACATTTTATTAGTTATAGGCTCAGTCTGGGTGGCTGAGGCTCGGTCTGGGAGGTCGAGGCTCGGTCTGGGAGACCGAGGTAGTTGTCTAGTGGGACTAGGGAGTCAGTCTGAGAGGCTGGGAGAATTGGCTAGTGGGACTAGGAAGAGCAGTCTGGGAGGCTGGGAGGCTAGTGGGACTAGGGAGTCAGTCTGAGAGGCTGGGAGAATTGGCTAGTGGGACTAGGAAGATCAGTCTAGGAGGCTAGGAGGCTAGTGGGACTAGGAGAACTATTTGATTGCTTAATTGGTGACTAATGTGTTTATCTGACTATATGATTGATTATTTGTGCATATTGGTGTTTGTGTTACAGACACCATGGATTCATCAGGCACTGGTGAGTCGGACACTACGGGTCCTATGCCCATCGTATCAGACGACCGAGAGTCATCGGAGTATAAGGTACACACTTCAGATGTTACCAGCACGGATGAGGATGATTTCCAGCCATTCGCGCTACCCGATGTTGCCGCCGAGCCCGCTGATGGCCCTTTTGCCTGGGATTTGCCGCTCATGGAGATCCCTGCCCCTATACCTCTTGCCGCATACCCTGTTCTTGATATGCTCCTCGACGCCGACGCTGATGACGACGTCGATTTGTTTGATGACGAGCCCCTGGAGGATGATATTGAGGGCGAGGCCCTTATAACTGACGGTGGTATTTTGCTGCTCGCAGATGCTCCTGCTGAGGAGTCACCTGCTCATTCACCCGTCCCAGACTCTTTCGAGTCTGTGGCCTCTGCACCGTCGCATACTCAGGGTGCGCAGCACTATTCTCATGCCTCAGATCCCAATAGAGCATCATCTGCTGCCCCTGCCCCGAGCTACGCCTTTGATCATGACCTTGACGAGGATTCCGACCCTGTCTTTCCACCTGGGTTTGATCCAGACCAGGACATTGAGCTTATACACCTGGATCAGCCTATGGAGGACCCGGTTGCCCCAGTTGACCCTGTTGACCCTGCGTTTGCTGACCACGCAGATTTCAAGATGGAGTTCGATGACCCAGAGCCTGCCATGGCCCTCGAGCCGGTAGCCGCTCCTGACCCTGTGTTTGAGCATGACCCTATTCATGCTGGCGTACCCATTGATGACCCTGTGATTGCTGATCTACCCGTTGATGATCACCCTGTTGATGCTCCACTATTGGAGGGTGCTGTTGCTCAGGCTGATGCCCCTCTCATCGCTGATGTACCCGCTGAGCCTGTTGTTGTCACTCCTCTTCCTGATCCTGTTCCTTTGGAGCCTGATCATGCGCTATTCGCGACTTATATTGATCCCCGTTATGCGCACACCCAGAATGGGTGGATTGATGCTGATGATGAGCTCCCACCTTTTCCCCCACATACCACCGATGCACGTCACATGGATTTCCCTTTTTCGTTCGCTCAGTACACACCTTCAGCACGTCCGGGAGAGGGTTCCTCGACTCATCCCTTCGGCCATGTGCCGACATCTGTCCCAGTTATACCATAATTTTCTTCTGCTATTCCCCCTGTTCCACCATTTTCTGTGCCACCTTTTACTCCAGCTGGTGAGCCATTTCCTTGGACGTCACCACCTATTATGCCACCATCCGACCCCTACCAACCTTTTCATATGGGGTATTCTATTGAGGACATTCTTATGTCATTTGTTGTCCAGCAGGAGGCACTCACGTGGCGTATACAAGAGCTCGAGAGAGCACCGCCACCGCCATGCCAGTGTCAGGGCCAGACCCACCCTGCTATTTCGCAGCCCCCTCGACCGTTGTTACCAGACTCTGCTGCACGTCTTCGGGCACTGGAGCAGCAGATGGCTTCCTGGTTGCATTCCCAGCGAGCCATGGAGGAGGATTGGCTCCATTTGCGTCGTTTGTTCTATTCCCATTTTCCCCCTCCTCCACCGCCATCAGTGTAGGGCTCTTTAGTACAGCACGGGTGGACTTTGGTGAGAAGACGACGATTGCTCTGACCGCACAGCTTTTTGGAGACTGCATTCTGATCCTGACTTTTGTTGATATGTATATGGATGTATTGACACTGATTTGATATATTTTTGGACTGGGGTGATGTGGCCCTTAGTCGTTGATGTTGTATGTTACAGTTATGTACTTGTACACTTTACCATGTGGTCTCGATTTATGGCAATGCAATCGCAGTATTCTCATCATATATGATGTTTTATTGATTATTTATGTTTTATGACATGGGATGTTGTGTGATGGATATAATTATAACATGGGATGTTGTGTGATTGATATAATTGTAACATGGGATGTTATGTGATTGGTCTATTTATAACATGAGATGTTATGTACTATTACTATCATTATATACGTACGCTTTACTATGGCCTGACCCACGTGAACACATTGTTTAGAAGATGCCACCGAGACGTCAAACGCAAATGCCTACCAATGAGGCAGAGCTTCAGCAAGTCATCGCTGCTGCCATCGCACAGTACGCCGCCTCTCAAGGAGGGACTAGTGGAAGTAATTCTGGCAATACTGGCAACAACAATCCGCCTCAAGGTAATACTAAGTCACTGAGACATACCATGATACAATTGGATATCTCTAGCAAGGTTGCTAATGCCATTCATATGTTGTAACGTATGTGCAGGGTGCACCTACAAGCAGTTCCTAGACTGCAAACCTGTTAACTTTGATGGCACCGGAGGTGCTGTCGCTTTTGTTCGTTGGGCCGAGAAGACGGACTCATTTCTCCGCATGAGCAAGTGTGCTCCAGACCAGCAAGTTACCTACATTTCGGGGCTATTCTTGGACGGAGCCCTGTCTTGGTGGAATTTACAAGTCCAAACACTTGGTGAAGCCGCTGCATACGCAATAACATGGAACGAGCTGAAAGAGCTCATGCGCCGAAAGTATTGCTCTCGTGCAGAAATTCAAAAGTTGGAAACTGAATTTTGGCACCTGAAGATGGAAGGTCCGAAAATCGCAGAGTATGTTCAAAGGTTTCACGACCTGTCACATGTGGTACCTTATATGGTCACACCGGAATTCAAGCGGATTGAGCACTTCATTTGGGGTTTAGCTCCTCAAATCATAAGTATGGTGACTTCTTCAAAGCCGGCAACAATCACTGAGGCGATCGATCTGAGTGTGTCTCAGTGCTGAGGAGGCTATCCGCCTAAACAAGTTTTCTGAGGTTGAGCCAAAGAAGAAAGAGACTCATGTCGAGTCGTCCGGGGGTAACAAAAGAAAGTTCTCGAATTTCAAACAAGGCACCAGTGGGGTTGTTAAGAAAGGAGAGTCAAGCACGCCAGCTCAAGTTACAGCTGGTACTGGAAGGAAAGGAAAGGGATATATGGGTACCCATCCCAAGTGCAACACCTGCCAGCGTCACCACTCAGGCCGGTGTGGTTTAAAAGTATGTGAAGCATGTGGGAAAACTGGTCACTCGAAGGATTCTTGCTGGGCCACAGTTGGCCGGGGAGGCCAAGTAGGATATGGGAATAAAAACAATAACCGGGGTGGAAATGGAAATCGCCCACAAGGAAACAATGGAGGAAATGGGAATCGAGGCAACAATGCGAATCAGGCTGGTAATGTGAACCGTAATCAGAACAACAATCAAGTTGGGAATGGTGGAGGAAACGGGCAAATGCCAGGTTGCTTTAACTGTGGTGATATTGGGCACTATAAGAGGAACTGCCCAGAATTGAACCAAGCCCGTGGAAGAGTTTTCAATATCAAAGCAAGGGAAGCGCGCCAGGATCCCAATGTCGTTGCTGGTACGTTCCCTGTAAACCAACGCTTTGCATCCGTTTTATTTGATACTGGTGCCGATTATAGCTTCGTATCGTTAGAGTTTAAGAATATGCTTGGGTTAGCCGCTAGTAAATTAGACATTCCCTACTCAATCGAATTGGCTAATGGAAAGTTAGTAGAAGCCAATGAAGTTGTCAGAGGTTGTGTAATTGAATTGGGAGAGCGTGAGTTTGCTTTGGATCTACTACCAGTCCAGCTGGGAAGCTTTGACGTGGTAGTAGGAATGGATTGGTTATCAAGCAACAAGGCAGAAATTGTTTGTCACGAAAAGGTCGTTCGTATCCCAACCGAAGATGGTGAAACAATTGTGGTTTATGGAGAGAAGCGTGATATGCCTTTGAGAATTATCAGCTGCCTGAAAGCGCGAAAGTGTTTACAAAAGGGATGTGCTACCTTCCTGGCACACATCGTGGATAAGAAAGCTGCTGAGCCGAAAATCGAAGACATCCCTGTCGTAAGGGAGTATCCTGAAGTCTTCCCAGAGGACTTGCCAGGATTTGCACCCCAGAGGCAAGTGGAGTTCCGTATTGACTTAGTTCCAGGCGCTGGGCCTGTAGCTAGGGCACCATATCGACTTGCCCCATCTGAGATGCAAGAACTGTCGACACAACTTCAGGAGTTGTTAGACAAGGGATTCATTAGACCAAGCTTCTCACCTTGGGGAGCTCCGGTCCTGTTTGTCAAGAAGAAGGACGGCAGTTTTCGAATGTGTATCGACTACCGGGAGTTGAATAAGCTGACGATCAAGAATAGATACCCTCTGCCAAGTATCGATGATCTATTCGACCAACTGCAAGGTTCAAGCTTTTACTCGAAGATCGATTTGCGATCTGGATACCATCAGTTAAGGATACAAGAGGAAAGTATCCCGAAGACAGCCTTCAGAACTTGTTATGGACACTACGAGTTCCTAGTTATGCCGTTTGGTTTGACAAACGCGCCTGCAGTTTTCATGGATCTAATGAACAGAGTTTGCAAGCCGTATTTGGATAAGTTCGTGATTGTGTTTATCGACGATATTTTGATTTATTCAAAGACAAAGGCTAAGCACGAACAACATCTAAGAGCTATTTTGGAGCTGCTGAAGAAAGAACAGTTGTATGCCAAATTCTCTAAGTGCGAGTTTTGGCTACGTGAAGTCCAATTCCTTGGACATGTAGTAAATGGAGATGGAATTCATGTGGATCCCACCAAGATTGAAGCGATCAAGAATTGGGAGACGCCAACCGAGATTCGACAATTCTTGGGTTTGGCTGGCTACTATCGAAGGTTCATTGAGGATTTTTCAAAGATCGCTCAACCATTGACGCTCCTCACACAAAAAGATAAGAAGTTTGATTGGGGAATCAAACAGGAAGAAGCGTTCCAGCTATTGAAAGATAAGCTCTGCAATGCGCCAATCTTAGCACTACCAGAAGGTACCGAGGATTTCGTGGTATACTGTGACGCCTCGCGTCAAGGATTGGGTTGCGTGTTGATGCAACGCCAAAAGGTTATAGCTTACGCATCGCGTCAACTGAAGGTACACGAAAAGAATTATACCACGTATGATTTGGAACTAGGCGCAGTGATATTTGCATTAAAGATCTGGAGACATTACCTATATGGTACGAAGTGTACAGTCTTCACAGATCATAAGAGCCTCAACACATATTCAACCAGAAGGAGTTGAATATGAGACAGAGACGATGGGTTGAGTTGTTGAACGATTACGACTGCGAGATAAAGTATCATCCAGGGAAGGCGAATGTGGTCACCGACGCCCTAAGTCGAAAAGAAAGGATCAAGCCCATAAGGGTTAGGGCTTTAGAGATGATTATCCAAACCGACCTTTCCTTGCGCATTCGTGCCGCGCAGAAAGAAGCTCTTAAGGAAAGAAACCTTGAATATTTCCGTGGGATGGAGAAGCAATTGGTGCCAAACGAGGAAGGAACGTTATGTTTCATGAAAAGGATTTGGGTTCCTCTTTTGGAGGTTTGAGGAAAGTTATTTTTGATGAGGCACACAAATCACGGTACTCTATCCATCCAGGAGCGGATAAGATGTACTAAGATCTTAAAGATTACTATTGGTGGCCTAGGATGAAAGGCGATGTTGCTGTTTATGTGAGCAAATGTTTAACGTGCGCTAAAGTGAAAGCGGAATACCAGAAGCCTTCAGGACTTCTGCAACAACCTGAGATTCCCAAGTGGAAATGGGAACAAATCTCCATGGATTTTATTACAAAGTTGCCAAGAACGCCAAGAGGTCATGACACTATTTGGGTAATAGTGGACCGATTAACGAAGTCTGCGCACTTCTTACCTATCAGAGAAAAGGATAACACGAGCAAATTAGCTGAAATTTACATGAGAGAAATTGTTGCACGCCATGGAGTACCTCTCTCGATCATCTCTGATAGAGACGGAAGGTTCGTATCAAGGATATGGCAATCCTTCCAAGAAGCTTTTGGCTCGCAATTGAATATGAGCACTGCATTTCACCCACAGACCGACGGACAAAGCGAGTGGACTATTCAGACTTTGGAAGATATGCTGAGAGCATGTGTTATGGATTTAGGCGGTAGCTGGGATAAGCATTTGCCATTGGTCGAATTTTCATACAACAACAGCTACCACACCAGTATTGGTGCCGCGCCATTTGAAGCTCTATATGGCCGCAAGTGCAGATCACCGCTTTGTTGGTCTGATGCAGGTGATAGACAATTGGTTGGTCCTGATGTGGTACAGGAAACCACAGACAAAATTGCACAGATCCGGGATCGCATCAAGGCGGCCCGCGATCGTCAGAAATGTTATGCGGACCGAAGAAGGAAACCTCTAGAGTTTGAGGTAGGTGATATGGTTTTGTTGAAAGTATCACCCTGGAAGGGTGTGGCACGCTTCGGGAAGCGTGGAAAGTTGAATCCGCGATATATTGGTCCATTCAGAATTTTGGAAAGAATTGGGTTAGTAGCGTACAAGTTGGATTTACCTGCCGAACTGAATGGTGTTCACGATACATTTCATGTATCAAACTTGAAGAAGAGTCCAACGCAAGAGACTGTTGTCATTCCCACAGACGAGATTCATATTGACGACACGCTCCATTTTGTGGAAGAACCGGTTGAGGTTACAGATTGGAAAGTGAACAAAACCCGCCGGAGCAGTGTCAAGCTCGTCAAAGTTCGTTGGAACGCAAGACATGGTCCTGAATACACCTGGGAGCGTGAGGACCGAATGAAAGAGAAATACCCCCACTTATTTCCCAAGAACCCTGCATTTAGAAGTAGAACTAAAAATTTCGGGACGAAATTTTTCTAACGGGGGGAGAATGTGACAACCCTCACCAAATCAGGTATCCGTACGACTTAATTAATATTTAATTACTGCTTAATTACTGCGCTTGCTTGAAATTATGGATAAACTGCTACCTGAATACTGATACATGTACATACTTGCATCATACTTTATTTGCTGTCACTCCATTATTTACATACAGGACTTTAGTGACAACCTTGATGCACAAAAGCACAGTAGCACAATGAGCGGATAACCCATTAAACGTGCTAACATAGCCAGCACCAGGCAGGCACTGCCTCTAAGGCCTGTATGAGCCAGAGATAGTTTACTACACTAGTAGAGAGTGTAGGGATAAGAGGGTTGTAGAACTGCGTCACTAGGTGATAATTACAGTGACCGGATGTGCCTAAAACGTACTCTAAGTACAAAATTCAGCATTTAGCCAACTAATAAAGTGCCAAAACATGAGAAAAACATTACTAGACACTTTCCAAAGTGTCGGGAATAAGTTGTGTCACTAAAAATAGTATTTACGACACTTTAAAGCTTTGTTAAGCACTTTAACGGATCACTATCCAACCGAACAACCGGACTATACCCTAACATCCGTTACAACTTACTACATGCTAGTAACTAAGTTAACCTTCTAACTAATCAAACTAATGTCTAACTACCTAGTTGGAAATGAACCATAACCCCCCCCCCCCGAACCGAAATCGTCCCCTAGGGGACACCCTTTGTCCTTGCAAGATTAAAGTAATCTTGGTTGTCTAATATCATCTAGACACTATAACCTTTGGTTAAAATTGGAAAGATTTGTCTATAAGTATCAAGCAAGATCCATCATATTCACTTAACACATAACAAATCACCACACTACTCTCTCCCTCTCTTGACACTTTCGGCCGAGAACCACCCACCCCCCATCCATCATTTTCTATTTCATTCAATCCATTCCAAGCACATACAAGGGTTAAGGATTGCGTATAAGGAACCTCGGTGCACTCGGATTGCGAAGGACCTCAGTACATTGCTTTTATCCACTCGATTTCCGACTAGTTTCTTCCCTAGCCTCGAGCTAGTAGTAAGTGACTCTAAACGCCTTCTTGATCTATTCTAAAGTGGTTAAAATGAACTTTGTCCGTTAAAAGTCATGAACATACAAGATTACTTGCTAAAAGTTTACAAAAATGATAAACATGTTGGATAAAAGCAATAGAGTTGTGTGAAACTTGTAAGACTTGTTTTATGGTGATTATTTAGTGTTGATCTATGTTAGTAGTAGCTCGGATCGTCATCTAACCCGGCTAAGTCATGTCCATGAAACGTGACCTAGAATATATCAAACATGAACTTGTGTAAAAAAAAAAACAATCTTTCTTATGAAATAGACTTGTAAACTAGTAGATCTACGGATCTACAAGTGGTATTTTCAAAGGACCAAGCGTCAAAAGAAATCATATTTTCTAAACCAAGTTTTACCATGAACAAGAGTGATTTTTGTAAACACACAAGTGTGCAGACACTTGTGTAACACAAAGTTTTGACAAAAGAACTAATTTTGTAAATTTTTTACAAGAAGTTGTGGAAATTTATTTTCTTTAAAGACGGGACTCTCAAGAAACCGAGTTGATTTATACAAAGATCCACTAAAAGTAATGGAAAGTTACTACCTATTTTGGATAAACCACAAGTTCATGTATTTTTGCGATTTATATCTATTTTGACTAGTTTGATGGTTTGAATATTGTTTATTGTTGATTGAGAAAATTGTTGAATTGAATTTTAAAAGAAAATGATACGCTTGAAAGCGTGGCCACCTCCAGTTACAGGAGAAACTCTGGCGAAATTTTTCCAAAAATCTAACACTTGGAAATATTTTCACCACAAGTGTTATAAATAAGTTTCTAACTTGTTTGCAAAAATGTAAATTTCGTCACGATTCTTATTACAAAATTTCTAAGTGTCGGAGGTGGGATTTTCACAAAATAAAACTTGATAAATATATATTTAGTATATATTTTTCATAACAACACTTGTGAAATTTTTATGATTATTTTGTGAACTACGCAAATATTATTTTTAGGGTAAAAATAATATTACCGAATGTTAATGATTCCAAAATAATACGAACGCCTTCACAATAAATATTAAGTTACAACGGTATTATTAATACCACTCGATCTTTAAACGTAACTTACGCATTTTCGGAAAAATACTAGTGAACGCGTATTTTGACAAAGGTATTATTTTTGGGAAAATTATATGTAATAAAATATAATATTTTTGGGAAAAATATTTATATTTTGGAGAAAGGATTAACATATATTTTTAAGTGAGACTTAATAATATATTTCGAAAATTTACAAACGCACATGTATTGAAGCCCCCATCCTTGGGAAGGAAAATATTTACCAAATATTTGCAAAGTGTAAACACGAAATAGTTGTCTAACTATTTCCCAAAGACATTAAACCTTAAGCTAAGGCACGGCCGTCCGTCTAATAGAAGTTAGTACGTGTAGGTCGTCGCACAGCAGATTGATCAGGAGATTTTCTTGATAGAGACGCACCACTGTGAGTTCATGTCCCCCTTTTCTCTTAACTGTTTTCAGTTTTCTAAACTGCGGGGGTGAAATACATGTTACTATGATTACGAGTACTTTTATACATGGTATGATTAGCGTAAGGAGGGTTACTACTTAGATCATGTGAGTGGGTAGGCGCAACTTGAGGCCATTAATCCTCATTGTAGGACCGAGGGACAGTAGCGGTAGATCTATCTGGGTGTAGCGAGCCCAGCCCCAGGCCCAGCATAACGGACCTCGGGGTGACTTTGTACCCAACGCAAAATCCGCTAGGTTTGAGTCTTCCTACTTGCACTTCACACATATCAATGGCCTTGCAAACCATTGGTGATCTCTTTTTCCTTATTTGCTACATACCAGGATTTTCTACATACAAAGGTTTTATTACTCACTTATAGGGCTGTAAACGAACCGAACGTTCAGCGAACAGTTCGTGAACCGTTTGGCGGGAAGTTCGTTTATGTTCGTTCATTTAATAAACGAACGAACATGAACAAGAAATTCCGTTCGATTAGTTAAATGAACGAACATGAACAAAGGTCTCATTCGTTCAATTGTGTTCGTGAACGTTCGGTAAGGTGTTCGTGAACATTCGTTCATTTGCATTCGTTTATGTTTGTATGTTCGTGTTTTAATTAAATATTTTTATACTTTCATATATTTTATCTATATTTTTTATACTATTAAACTTTTATTTATTTCATTACCCTAACAATTAAACTAGGAAACCCTCTTTCACTTTGTTTATGCACCATTTCCCTTTCTTTTCTCATTATTTACATCGACGAATATGATCTACCTCCGTTCCACAATAAGGGATTCAAGTTCTAGTGCTACTCTCTGGGCCATCCACATTTATCCTTCATCGCGTTCGCCAAATTTATTTGTGTTCGCTTGTGTTCGTGAACCGTTCGTGAACAGGCTCATTTCCTTAATGAACGAACACGGACATAAAATCTCGTTCGGTAAGTGTTCATGAACCGTTCGTGAACACATTTATTTCCTTAACGAACGAACACGAACAAGGTCTCGTTCGTGTTCGTTCGGTTCGTTTACAGCCCTACTCACTTACACATGAACTCGCTCAACAATTTTTGTTGATTTTTCCAACTTACATGTATTTCAGGGAACTAAAGATCTAGCGCGGTATGCTACGTTTTCCCGCTGCATAAGAGTTTTGAGGTCATCCAAGTTTAGGGGATGTGACTTTTACCTGGACGAGTCACAGTCCTTAAACTGCGTTTATTTCATGTTGGTGTTGTGTCTTTCAAACAATGTTTTTATGTTATCAGGTTGTAGTGTCCGTTGCATGAGTCAACGCCTTAAGACAATGTTGTGTTACTTATGTTTTAAAACTAAAATGGATGATCTTGCATGGTTTTATTTTCATATAGCTTTGTTATGATTAAGCTATGGTATTAAGAAGTCACACCAAATTAACCACGCTTCCGCAAAGCCAGGGTGTGACATCCCCGCCACTCCATCGTCAAATATCTGTGACTGGTATATGATGTTAAGGTCATTAAGCGAGCTAGGTAGAGCAAAAAAAGCATGTCAGGTCCAGAGATCCTGTGACGCAACAGCCTCTAGAATAATAGTGGGATGACCATGATCTCCTCGAGTATACTGAACTTGCCAGGCAGTAGGGCAGTTCTGCCACGGCCAGTGCATGCAATCAATGCTCCCGAGCATTCCTGAAAAACCATGTCTTTGTTCGTGTGCTTGATATAATTTTTGAACGTCGTTTGCGTTTGGTTTCCGCAGGTATCTCTTGCTATATAATTTGACAACCCATTCGCAAAACCTGTGCAAACATATAGACGTGCGGTTCTTTCGGACATCCTTAAATACTTGTCTAATGCATCGGGTGCGTACCCATATGCCAGTTGGCGAATAGCCGACGTACATTTTTGTAAAGTAGTGAAACCCCTTTGCCCCCTAGCGTCGTTTCGCAGTGTGAAAAACGGATTAGACTGGGCCATGTCGTCTGCGATACGTAAAAAAAGTCGTCGACTCATTCGGAACCGATGTCGAAACATCTCGTCTGTGTACACGGGTTCGTCGGCAAAATAATCGGCCACTAGTTTATCGTGGGCGGCTATATATTTTAAACGAAAAATATATCAAATTCGTTATAAAATTCATTTTAAAATTTAAATAAACACACGGTAAAAAAAAAGTAAAGTACCTTCTTTGTCTCGGTTTAATTTTGCTCGTCTAGTTTGCCATTGGGACGACGCTTCAGAGTTTTCATCATCCGCCATGAAGATCTGAGCCGCGTACATAATCATTTTTTCGAAAAATGCGTCATTCTCGCCCGAAGATGACGAATACCACGTCGACGAAGAAGATGAAGAAAGTAAAGAAGGTGAAGACATTATTAATTTTGGAGTAAATTACAAGTTTTGTCCTTTATGTTTACATCAAATTTCAGGCGCTGTCCTTTAAGCCAAAAGTTGACACGCGGTGTCCTTTACCTTTCAAAATCTTTGACGTTTTGTCCTTTAGGCCAAACTCAGTCAGATTTTTTGATTAAGTATTGGTCATGTGCCTTGCACATGAGGGCATACATGTCATTTCACCTTCACAGGGGTTATTTTGTAAACACTTATTATTAAGGGACTATATCTACAAAACTGAAAAAATATAAAAAAAAAATTCTAAACTCTCTTTCTCTGTAATCTAAGACCAAATCTCTCTCAACCCACCATTCCACCACCACCACCATCTCCAAACCAACAACAGCCGTCATCACCACCGCCACCACCCTTCGTCATCTACAACCACCATCACCACATTCTCTAAATCAACTACCCTGAAGATCCTGTTGTGCCTCCTGACGGGCCCCAACAATTGGACCGCGTAACCTCCGAGCGATCTCCAAAGCATCTCGATGACTCGGGTCAGTAGCCAACAGTGTCTGCACATCCAACATAGCCATTTCATACTTCCCCACCGCCTCAAAAGCCCGCGCCCTTCTTCTTCTTCCTACCACCAGATTTCCCCATGAATTCTAATTAAAGCAACAAACTTTAACCTAAAATCGAACATAAATTACAAACTGCTCGATTTGAAGAACGATTGGTTACAAATCAATTAATTGATGAAATTGGAGGTGGATTTACCTGCGTTTGGATTACGCGCACACAGTTGCGAGCCGATTGAAGGATTTGAGAACGCTTTGTGTAAGGATTTGAAGGAAATTGAGAGTTGAAATTTGGGGGGTTTTAGAGATTTTTATCTGCTTAAATTCAAAACCCTAGATAGCAGAAGAGAGAGAGAGAGCACGTCTGATAGAAAGAGAGAGAGAGGGCTTCTTTATAATCTTTTTAGTTTTTAGAAACTAGCCCCTGAATATAAGATGTTTTACACAATAGTCCTTGAGGAGATAAAATGACAAAAGTGCCCTCATTTGCAAGGCACATGACCAGATTTAACTAAAAAATCTAACTGGGTTTGGCCTAAAGGACGAAACGTGCAAGATTTTGAAACGTAAAGGACACCGCCTGTCAAGTTTTGGCCTAAAGGACAGTACCTGAAATTTGATGTAAACATAAAGGACAAAACTTGTAATTTACTCTTAATTTTGAGAGAGAGATGGAGTGGTAGTGGGTAAAAAATGGTATAAAAATGTTGGGTGTATATAAAAAGGGAAGAATGTTTTATAAAATGTGAGAGAGATATGAGATTGTAGTGGATGAAAAGGTGTGAAAAATGGTGTAAAAGTGGTGAATATTTATAATATTTAGTTGGAATTTGGTAAATATTTGAAATATAACCGTTTGAATAAATATTAGAAATTGGAAATTAATTTTTTTTAACTGTCACAAACTATCGGATAGCACACCCCTTTTGTCTTTTGCTGCATCGTCTCCAACGTCCAACACTCGATGGTGAGGACGGAGGGGGGGTGGGGGGGGGGCATGGTGTTTGGAACGTCGGTCGGGGTTGGACGGGTGGGGATTTTCAAACAATTTTAATACTTGTCTTCGCTACCTCCCATGAACTATACTCCTTTCTCTTTCACAAATACCATCAATTCTAATTTTTATTTAATGCATTAAACATCCATCCATATCACAAGTATAGTGGTCTTATGAAGTCGCAGCCAAATAATACCTACTATGAAACATCCATCCATATCTTTCGAAAAAGACAAAGAAGTCGTAGCCATATAATACCTACTATCAAACATCCATCCATATCTTTCGAAAAAGACATAACTCTTCTCTTTTTCTTTGTATTAACTCTATTCTCTCTTTATCTCAAAACCTCATCAACTGTCGCTAATTATTATCTTCACAAAACAAAACCTAAAACCTTTATCTAAAAACAATAACAGTAGCCGTTAGTCCTCTATTTTGTCTTCTACGATTACTCAACAACAAAAAAGGAATAGAGAAAGTATAATGACATGAGAAATGTTTTATGGTACACCTAGACCCGTAGCGGATATGGTATGTGACATGATGATTGCCCATAGCTTTGACACTATTATAGGTTTAGATATTTAAAGTCATCAAATTAAATTTGTCACACATAATCATAGATAACATTTAACATAAACCATACATTATTCAAAAGATAAATAGTTATGAACAAAGGTCCAATTTATTACTAAGGCCTTTCCCTTCAACTATATCTCCTACTTGTGTACCCGCATCATGCGTAAAAAGGTGAATAGATCCAACTTTTTAAATAAAACGTTTTGTTCTATTAATTAATTTAATTTACTTAGAAATAATATTTTTTTTAAAATATATTTAACATGCGATTCCATGTGTTGTAGAAACATCCAATATCACCATAACCACAACAGCAATCAACATATCACCACACTCACAATTTAGATACAATAGAAACCATAAGACTCAAAGACTATAGCATGTATTAGACTCAAACCTCGAAGAGCGAGTCTAACACTGGTAGAGATACTAGGCTACAACTCATGGCCGTTTCATTGCGTTTTTAGTTTGATACTCATTATGCTTTATGTTATGTCCATTGTGTAATACGCAACTGGGTTTTCTCATTGTGTTTTATGTTATGTCCATTGTGTAATACGCAATTGGGTTTTCTCATTGTGTTTTACGTTATGTCCATTGTGTAATACGCAACTGGGTTTTCGAATTTTTTTTTTCTAAATATAACAATATGGTATTCATATTAAAGATAAAAAGACACTCGAATTTATGGTATAATTTAAAAAAAAAACAAATGACGTATAAATAAGTTTTGGACGTTTAAAAAATAGGGAGAAATAACATGTGACTTGCATGTGCATAATCTTTTTATTCTTTTTGACAAAATTACCATTTCCACTTGATTTCTTTTGGGACATTTGTCACTTATAGTAGCTTATTACACTTCTTATTTTTATACTCCTTTGTATAATAACTCAACCCTATAGTTAACCTCTTTAATTAATAGGCAAATTGGATTTAAATAATCCCAACTCACTGTTGGCCAATAATAATCCCAATTCATTTAATCACCAATAATAATCCGAACTATTCACTTTTGTTTGTAAAATACTCCCAGTTAAAAAAAAACACTAACTAGGTTTAAAAATTGCTGATGTGGCTTGCCACGTGGCATATTTTGATGACGTAGCAGCTGATGTGGCAGTCTACGTGGCACACTTTGATGATGTGGCAGTCTACGTGGCATATTTTGATGACGTGGCAGCTGATGTGGCAGGTGACGTGGCAAGCCACATCAGCAATTTTTTAACCCAGTTAGTGTTTTTTTAACTGGGAGTATTTTACAAACAAAAGTGAATAGTTCGGATTATTATTGGTGATTAAATGAGTTGGGATTATTATTGGCCAATAACAGTGAGTTGGGATTATTTAAATCCAATTTGCCAAATTAATATTGTTTATCTACACCTAACATTCTAATCTACTTTTATGTTTCTACAGAGGTTTTATTAAGATATTTTCTTTTATAATAATTTGAAGATCATTTAATTTTATATTTCTTGTAGGTAACTAATAAACATGTAATTTTTTTATTATAAACACTTAACATTAAGAATAAAATTAATAATTTCTACTAGTATTGGGTTAAACACTTAAACAATTTAAACTTAAATATAAAAATGTATTGATTTTAACTTATCGGTTTGGTTCGGTTATTTCGGTTATTGATAATGGTTATTCGAAAACCGAACCGAAATTTTCGGTTAATAAAAATCCGAAAACCGAACCGTCGGTTTTTGTTTCGGGTCGAATTCTTCGGTTGTTACGGTTCATTTATTTTGGTTACAGTTTGGTTAGTGGCTACAATCAATTGCTTAAGTCCTTCAACTGGTCGAAGATACTTCAATTCATTTAATAGAGGTGGAGTTGCTTTAATCATATAGGGATTTTTTTTTTCGCAAATTGTCAAAGAAATGTATGGAGAATGGTGGCGTGCACTATTCGTACAATGTACAAGTTTTAGAAACAAAACATTCTTCAACACTACTATGTTAAATACCCAAAAAAACTTCACTAAAATTCATTCAACGTCCCATATGTATGTATAAAAAATTAGGAGTGGTTAAATCTACTCCTTTATTTTATTTTATTTTACTTTTGGTTTAGGATTATAATGGTTTCACTGTTTATTCGACCATCACAAATGCAAGGTGATAAATGCATTCACAAACGTTCCTAGTCAGTTGGTACATCAGATTTTCATAAATACACTAAAAATACACATTTTATTTCCAATCCTACAAACAACTTTACCAATACTTATATTTCCAAATCATCACCGCTTTTATATTTATTTTTACTCCTTTATTTTATTTTATTTTTGGTTTACGATTAAAATGTTTTCACTATTTATTAGTACATTTAGAAACAGCTTCATGTTCTCATTTTTGAACCAAACTCGTGCAAAGCAGAAATTTTTATACATCGTGACTCATGAGACAAGAACGTGCGACCTAATATTCATTGTTGTCCCCCACTCAGCTCAAAAAATACTATTCACGAACTTTAAAAAAAATATATTCCATGTAGCTTTCAATTTGATAATTTTCTGATTTTAAAGGAACTTTCAATTTGATTAGTTGAGTACTCTTGAAACAACTTTATTTATAGCATTGAGTTGAAGTAAGAAACTAAATTTTTAGTTTCTATTTTTTTTTCCTTTTAAAATATATATATATTTTTTTTTAAAGGAAAAATTAGTTTCATATCTTATATATACTTTTTTCATATCTTATTACTTTTAAAATTCTTAATGGTTCCATTAAGAGGTAGCCTCTTATATATACTTTTTTGAATTAATTACAACGTTATTCAGTTTTCAAAACCGATCTGTTTTATTAACAGGGTAGGTTATGAAAACATTAATATTTATCATAAGTAATCTCTTTATTCCTTTACCCATCCCCACAAAGCTTTTTCAAATTACTTTTGCAGTTATTATTCTGAAAAGGAAAAGATTAAAGAATACTTTATTAAATCAGAATTACCCAACAAATCATACATATAATAACAAAAAAAGTAAATTGCCATTTTAGTCCTTAAAGTTTGGTTTAATTGTCATTTTAATCCAAATAATTTTTTTTTCTCTGAGTCCCTGAGTATTCTATTTTCTTGCTATTTTGATCACATTGCATAACTCAGTATAAAAATCTGGTTATAACCAGGAGTATTTTTGGCATAACTGTTGTGTAGTGATAACCAGCGATAAACCTCATAATAATTTAATGCCAAAAATACCCCTGATTATAACATGGTTTTTAGACTAAATTAGGCAACGTGAGCAAAACGGCAAGAAAAAGGAAAAATCAGGGACCCAAAAAAGAAAAAAAAAACTATTTAGACTAAAATGACAATTTAAATAAAAACTCAGGAGCTTAAAATGACAATTTAACCATTACCATTATTATATTAAATTAATACGATACAATAATAATAAAATGGATACACAAGGGTCAAATCCAAGATGAAGAAGAAGCTAAATCTTTTCTAATTGTTTTCCCGGTGAAAGTCTGCAATTCTGAGGTTTTTCCAACCAAACTTCACATCTTTTTCATAACCCAGATAAGTTTTTCTTAATTCCATTCCAAATTTATTCAATTTTCCCACAAGATTTTGAGTTACATAGAGAAAATTGCCTGTAGTTGCTTAAGGGTTATCTTCTTTCTTCTCTGAATCACAGATTTATTTATGCTCATTGTTGATTGATTCAATCAAATCTTTGATTCAGTGAACAGGGTCATTTGGGGATTTAGTTTTAATGTTTGTTAGAATAATTAAAGACTCATAGTAAAGGTGTTCAATTTGAAATTTGTTTATGGGTTTGATGATTTATGATCAAAGGAAGCATAAATTACAGATCTTGGATAGAAGATTTTAAGAAAAGTTTAAATCTTTAGGGTTCTTGAATTTATTTTTTTTATAGATTCTGATAATTTCAGATTTATTGTTAAAAAAAAAAAAAAAAATTGTTTAAGTGTAGGTTAGAAAATGGGGAAACAATCAAGAAAAAGCAAAAAAGTAGGATCAAAATCAACAGATGATGTTAATTTAAAGCAAAACAAACATGATGATGGTAATAACATCAAGATTTACGATAATGACACTGCGGTTTTCATTTCGATGGCACAAGAACTTAAGGAAGAAGGGAATAAGTTGTTTCAAACAAAATGTTACGAAGCAGCGATATTGAAATATCAAAAAGCCCTTAAATTGCTTCCTGAGAACCATTTAGATGTTTCGTATCTTCATAGCAACATTGCAGCGTGTTATATGCAAATGGGTATCACCGATTTTCCTAGGGCTATTCATGAGTGTAATTTGGCTCTTGAAGTCACACCGAAATATAGTAAAGCGCTCTTGAAACGAGCCAGGTGTTACGAGGCTTTGAATCGGCTTGATTTGGCTTTAAGAGATGTTAATGTGGTGTTAGATATAGAGCCGAATAATCTCATGGCAACCGAGATTCTAGAAAGAGTGAGATCCCGAATGGCGGATAAGTTGACGGAAGGAAAAGTTAATGAGTGTCAACAAGAAATCGGTTCAAGTCAAATCCCCGATCCATCGAAGGAGAAGGCACATAAAAAGAAAAAGAACAAAAGCGACAAGAAAAGTGAAAAACTTGATCAGGTTTCGACAGAGTTAAAAGATTATGAAAAAGACGAGAAAAAAACCGAAGATAAGTTGGTTGTGAAGGAAAAAATTAACGTGAGTAATATCAAAGAAGAAGAGCCGAAAAGGGTTGTGAAACTGGTGTACGGGGAAGATATACGATGGGCGAAAATTCCTTTCGATTGTGATATTTTGAAAGTAAGAGAGATTGTAAGTGATCGGTTTCCCGTTTCGAAGGCTGTTCTTATTAAATACAAAGATGAAGAAGGTGATATGGTGACTATCACCACAAACGAAGAACTAAAATGGGCCGAATCATCAACTTCTGATCAACGGGGTGCGTTAAGGCTGTACATTGTTGAAGTCAACCCCGAGCAAGATCCGTTCTTCGACCATATCAGAAACCGAGAGAAAAGGCAAAAGCTTTTAAACTCGTCTGCGTGTATCGATGATTGGATTCTAGAGTTTGCTCAACTCTTCAAGAACTACGTCGGTTTCAACACGGATTCATATTGGGATCTTCATCAGCTCGGTATGAAGCTATACTCAGAAGCCATGGAGGAAACCGTGACAAGTGATGAAGCTCAAGAGTTTTTTCATCTTGCGGCTGATAATTTTCAAGAAATGGTAGCTTTGGCTTATTTTAATTGGGGCAATGTTCATATGTCAAGAGCACGGAAAAGGGTATACGATAGCGAGAACGGTTCTCGAGAATCTATACTTTTACAGATTAAAGATTCATATGAGTGGACACAAATGGAGTATTTGAAAGCGGGTGAGCGATATGAAGAAGCAATTAAAATCAAACCGGATTTCTATGAAGGTTTTCTGGCTCTCGGACAACAACGATTTGAACAGGCGAAACTTTCTTGGTATTATGCGGTTGGCACTAAAACTAACCTTGAAACATGGGATTCAACCGAAACGGTTCGGTTATATAACGAGGCTGAAGATAATATGGAAAAGGGTATTAAAATATGGGAGGAGATAGAAATGAAGAGGGTTGGTGAAGTTTTGAGGCCGAATAAGGTGAAATTAGAGTTACAGAAGACGGAATTGGGTAAATATGTTAAAGATTTTACGCAAGATGAAATGGCTGAGCTGGCTGAAAATATGAGGTCGCGGGTGAATGTTTTGTGGGGTACGATGTTTTATGAAAGATCGATGATGGAGTATAAACTCGGGATTCCTGTTTGGCGTGAATGTTTGGAGATTGCGGTTGAAAAGTTTGAACTTGCTGGAGCTTCTCGTACGCATATTGCTGTCATGATAAAGAATCATTGTTCTAATGATGCTGCACCAGAAGGTTTTCAAACTTTTAATTTTTAACATGTTAAGTGTGGTTACAAAAAATGCTTTATTAAAGTTATAATTATATTTTTTTAAATAAAGCCATGTAGGAGCTTGTATGCATTAAAAATACCATTTGGACAATTTTTGACCCATTTTCCTTTTAGCTAAACTTTTTATCTGATCCGTTAGGGCAACTTTTGACTCGTTTAATGTTTGGCTAAATTTTTTATTTGATACATTAGGATGATGCAGCATAACCCAAACCGACCGTTTCAAAACTAAACGGGTCGAAATGACCACCTCTCGTTTTCTATCAACATTATATAGAGTAAATTCCCAAAATCGTCCCTGAGGTTTGGGCATGTTTGCCATTTTCATCCAAAACTACTTTTTTGTACAATATAGTCCTTCACTTTTGGGATTTTTTGCCATTTTCATCCAAAAATCTAATATGCTTTATTTTTTCTATCAAACATTTGGATGAAAATGGCAACAATCTCAAATCTCAGGGACGATTTTGGCAAAAAAAGTCAGATGTTTGGATGAAAATGGCAAAAAATTCCAAAAGTGAAGGACTATATGGTACAAAAAAAGGTGTTTTGGATGAAAATGGCAAACATGTTCAAACCTCATGGACGATTTTGGCAATTTACTCAACATTATACCAACATAACCCAAACCGACCCATTTGTGTTTCTATCAGCATGTACTTTAAGTTTTCTATCATACATAGCTTGAAGAAATCTTGGAAGTGAATCTTGATCGTCCATTTTGTTGTTTGTGTAGGGGTGGGATTCAATATCGATGAGATCGTGCAGGCATGGAATGACATGTTTGATGCAAAAATGTGGCAAATTGGTGTTCCTTCTTTTGTATTAGAGCCATTGCTTCAAAGACGAGTTCCCAAGATTTTTCACACCTTAAAACACGCATGAAGATTTAATGTGTGTTTTTTGTTATTTTCGTGGGACGGATCGTTGCAGCCTCAAACTTATAGAAAAGTAGAAGGCTTTACTCTACATTTTTACTGTTGGTGAAAGATTATAGTCGATAGCTCCTCGGACACAAGATAACGAAGCAAAAACTTACCTCTTCGTTTTTTTTTTCTACAAACTAACCCTTTTTTTAGTTGTATAACTGTATAAGTGTGTTTTTATCCTTTTTCTGTCAGATTGAGTGATGCAAGTTCTTGTTTTGTATTCTGTTTATTTGGAGACTTGAAGTTGAGATTAATTGGACAAAATGCCATAATTATAGGTTCTTTATTTATTAATTAATCTAAATACTTGTTGACAAAATGACAAGTTTTATCTTATTCTATTTTATTTGTTAAAAATGAATATGCTTATTATGTTTTTGAGTAAATTGCCAAAATCGTCTCTGAGGTTTGGGCATATTTACTGAGGTTTGGGCATATTTATCCAACACTCTTTTGCACCATATTGCTCTTCACTTTGGGGATTTTTTCTCATTTTCATCCAAACGTATAATTTGCTTTATTTTTATTTTTTTGTGAGATATATAGATGAAAATGGCCAAAAAAAAAAAAAAAAACTTAAATCTTAAGGACGATTTGGGCAAAAAAAGTTAAACGTTTGAATGAAAATGACAAAAAATCCCAAAAGTAAAGGATAACATGATACAAAAAAAGTTATTTTAGATAAAACTGGCAAGAATGCGCAAACCTCTGGGACGATTTTGGCAATTTACTCTTATGTTTTTTAGGGTACACGTGATATTATACTTGATGGGTATATATGAATTTTACCAATGTAAATAATTACAAGCTTAACAAAAAAGAAATGGCATTCTTGTCTGTACAAATTACAGATAGCTAAAAAAAGTTCATGAAAATAGGAGCCAACAATCAATATGATTAGTTCAAGCTACAAAACCTGGATTGTATTTTATAAACATTAAAAAAATGATACAACATATAATGTCTTCAAAGCATATTAAAGCTCAGAGCAATATAAATCATGAAGTAGCCACAGACCGTGAATTTCGGCCTAAACCTAGACCCAACCCGAACGGCGCAGACTCTGTTTTATTCTTGCCTTGATTCCCATGGCCATGGCTACAACTCGAAGAATGAACATGATTGTTGTGTGTTTTTGAGATATTATTATTGTTCACATCAATAGCGTGTGTGTCGTTTCCGTTCGGCCCGTTTTGAAGCTGGTTCAAATTCCTGTTCATAGGCATCATACCTATCTCACTTGATTGAGCTGCGTCTTCAATCAACTCTATGTCTTCATTGTAACCGTTTACAAACAAATCTGAACAGTTTTTCTTGCACCCATGGTCATATGGGTTTCTAAACCGACCTCCTGGTCCTCTTAGATAGCTATATCGTGATACGTTTGCCATTTCGTTTGTGGTTATATTACGACCAACCTGCAGAAATTAAAAAAAATATATATTTTGTTTATTGTTTATTAAAACTAAAATAGAGCAGAAGTTAAAGAAAAATTATATATTGTTTATTAAAACTAAAATAAAAAAAATGAAGACGAACCTGAGAAATCTGCATAGAAGTTAAGGCGGCCACACCCGTGAAGAGAAAACCATCTGAAATTAAAAATAATAACGCTCCGGTGTGTTGGTTACCCGCATGGTTCAACCATGCCCCGAAAGAAGATGGAGCGGATGGGTCGGTCAATATTCCTGCATCAGGCATGTTCTTTCAGCATGAAAAAGTCAACCGGGTGAGAATTAAAGGTTTAGATGAGAGAATAATACTTGTAAGTGCAACTATGCCGGTTATCAGCATGGCAAATACTTCAATAATAAGGAAGCCCAAGAAATCTCTTTTATTCCTCTGCAATAACGATTTTTAAAGGTATTATTTACAATTTACGACTAGGTCGATAAGATTATAATAAGATTGTGAAAATGTAAACAAACCTTGCCGATACAATTAGACACCCATGGGCAATGATGGTCAAATTGTTCAACACATCGATCGCAAGTGGAACAATGCTTTGAGCGTATAGGTCGAACAATCTAATCAACAAAGGCAAGCAAGCAATTAAAAAAATGTAAATTTGAATATTTATGACATGATTATAACTTGACAAGTGTAACTATAACATTACCTTACAGGTTGCACAAAGTTGTGACCAATTACCTGCTAGCAAAGCAGGATCGTTTATCTCAATCTTCAGTAAAGGCTCCTGTTAAGTACAAAAATAAAATCTGACTGAGAATGTCGACTGTGAGAACTGTCAACCTTTACTTTTAACTTAAAAAAAGGAAAAAAAAAAAAGAAGCAAGACACGACTTACATCATCTTTCATATTTTGTGAATCATGGCTGTTGGTTTTGACATAACCTGGATCTTTGCTACAAAAGCCAAAAGAGCACCATAAGTCAAAACAATAAGTTTATTACTGCAAAGTTATATAAATATAAAAAAAAACATACCAGCTACACCGGTAGAATAGTACCAATCCCGAGCTTGCCAATAATGCACCAATCCACGCAAACAACGCAGAGCCGGCTGTCATCTTTGGCAAATTTGAAGCTATAACAAAAAAAAAATCACAGATATTTGTTACGCATTATAAAACAAGTTTGTGGTTTGTACCATAGTCACATGGTTCGCGGTACGCTCCGGTACGGGAACGTAAAACGGGATCGCAATTCACTAGGTCCCTAAAATTCGGTACGAGGAGGGGTAGGCTCATTTCGGATCACTTTGGTACGATGTACCATATAATGTGGTACGATTACTACATAAAGAAGCACGGAAACTCTTTAATACATTCAATGTACAACTAACCTACAATAAATAAACTCAAAAAAGAAGAAAATAAACAAATTAGAAAATATTAGGGTCAAATTTGACCAAAACTGTAAGATTAAGGATTAAACTGTAACATAAAGGAAATAATAGGATGTATTGTAAACCCTAAAAAAAACAACTGCCGTCACTTTCATCGTCTTCCTCATTCCACCTTGTGGTTTTCTTTCCAAATACAATGGTTCAACATTTCAATAAAAAATCAGAATTGCGAATTGAAAATGGGAATGAGGGAAGTCGGAAGTCTGAATACTCAAGAAACGTGTTTTGCAAATTAGGAATTCGTGATTCCTATATCAACAGGTATGACTCAATTAATTGTTCGGAATGCTAATTTCACTGTCGAATTCGCGATTTGGAGCGTTCACGGAACGCGTTCGTACCGCGAATCGGTACGCTCGATCCGGATCGTAGATCGTGGCCTATTGAGCGATTTATGTGACTATGGTTTGTACTATATCTAAAGGTTAGAAAAATACCCATAATTACTGAATTAATATAGGTCATAAGTAGCACAAATATTATACACACAAGTGCAGGTGCCAGGCCTAGTTTTGAAAACCGCCCCAGTATACTGTTTCCGTCCCAGCGTTTATCTAAAACCCTCCTAGCATTGCCCTGCAGAATCCGACACAATAAAACAGATCTTCGGTTTAAAATTGCCGTAACTAGTATTACTTTGAAAAATGTTTGTTTTACGAGGGTCAAGGAATACCTACAAGAAAAAAAGCAACTTGTCGATGATTCTTATCAGAGGCGAGCTGTGCCGGTGTGAGACCGGTGTTATCAGTTGCCATTAAATCCTCTTTTTTTCCGGCTTGCACGAGTACGGTGCATGCTTCTAAGTTTCCTCTAATCGCAGCCCAGTGCAGAGGCGTACAGCCTGACAAAGATAAATGAGTTATGAGTCATTTTCGTCCCTGAGGTTTGGCCAGTTTTGCGACTTTCGTTCAAAGGTTTTTTTTCCGCATCTAGATCCAAAAGGTTTGAAATCTTTGTCATTTTCATCCGGCTCGTTAACTCCATCCATTCTTCTCAGTTAAGTCGGGGGTATTTACGTCTTTTTTGTTAACTTAAAGGGCAATTCGGTCTTTTTCATATGTTCTTGCCTTCTTGGCTATGTTGTCAAAAGCGCAAAAAGCGCGCGCCTAGGCGCACCTATAGCGCCTGGTGGTAGCCTAGGCGCAAAAATGGGGTTTTTTTTGAAAAAACGGTGCTAAGGCGCAAAAAGGCGCGCGACTAGGCGCAAAAAACGTGCTGACGTGCAGCGCATAAGCAGAAAACAAAAGGTAACGCAAAAAAACGAAACCGAGTGCGTGCAAAAACTGTGCCTCACGCGGGCCCGGGTTTACAGAGCTGCATTCGTGTCTGCAGGACGTGTGGGCACGCACGAGTTCAACCAGATTCCAGCTCAACTAAACTTTTGCTACTAACTATTAGCTACATGATCTTAAATGGCATATATAATAGTTTTTTTAATTTTATATGTGGAATCTTATTTATTTTCAAAGCATAACATATTTTTTATATTTTTTTTTCTCTATGTGCGCTTTTCTTAAAAAAGCCCACGCTTTTTTGCGCCTTGCGCCTAGGCTCCGGGCGAGGCTGATGCGCCTCACCTGCACCTTGCGTCTTTGACAACATAGGTTTTTGGTCTTTTTACATAATGTGAAACAGACCGAATTGCCCTTTAAGTTAGCAAAAAGACCGAAATACCCGACTTAACAGTGAAAAATGAATGAAGTTAACGAGCTGAATGAAAATGGCAAGATTTCAAACCTTTTGGATCCAGATGCGGAAAAACAAACCTTTGGACGAAATACGCAGGGACAAAAATGGCATTTTACTTGAAATATATTAACTGAAGTAATTGCAACAAGAATGTGTGATTGATCTATACCCTCTTTGTCCTGGCGACCTCTATATGCATCCAAGAATAGAAGAAGGCGTATGCAGTCTGCAAAACCTTTATATGCAGCCCTACAAATTGACACACAATAACCGACTAAGTAACAACATATTGTTAATGCAAAAATGTGGTTTTTAGATGCAATTGTGCATGTAAGTACCAATGCAAAGGGCTTCTTCCGTCATTGTCGGGTACATCAGGGTCTGCATTCCATTTTGTTACGATGTGATAAAGCAAGGCTGTCTGACCATATTGGGCAGCAACATGTGTTGTCTGCAAGAAAGCCAAGTTTGATAAATGGTCAGGTAATTTGAGTAATAAGAATCTGGGGTTTCGTTTATATAATGTAGGCTAGTAAATAATTATAAAATATTAATAGTAGCGGGAACTGGGAAGTAACCTGATACCCGTAGACATCAGCAGCATGAATGTGAGCGCCTTCTTGCAGCAAGAGATCTGCAACTTGAACAGCTCCTCGAACAGCACTCCAGTGCAATGCTGTTTGCCCAGTAAGATCTGTTGCGTTTATATCTCCACCATGCTGCAAAGTTTATTAACAGAAAATAACGACCAGCTGATTTAGCAAAATAGCAAGCACAAGAATGTAGACATACTAAAGCCCATAAACAACTGATCTCAATCGAGATTGACAACAGTTTTTGCAGTCCAAATGTAGATACTTAAAAACGATATTCCAAGCATATAATGTTCATACATTCGTTTTCTACACAACCAGAAAAAAAAAACAAATTCTGTTCTTACTGAGATCTGACAACTATCCTTCATAATGAAGTTCCATATATGCTTTAGCAGGGGATAATTATAAAGTTTTGGTTTTAATTTAAAAGATTGACTTACTCTGTTCCCTAGAAATAAGAACATTCCAACTTTTTGAGTAAACCAGTGTTCTGCAAATGATATTTTGATATCACATTGGTTGCCAATACTATTCTATCTTGTTACCAAAGTTCAATATGATTTTCAATGTCAATCAAAACATTTGAGTTCCACCTATGTAGACCAAAGATGAGCTAGGCGCCTCGAACAGACACAAGGCAAGCTTCTTCATCAAGCACAAGTGAGTCGGTCCAGGCACAGATGAGGTAGCAATTGCGGGTCATGGGATGAAAAAATTCAAATTTCTTTTTATTTAATGAACTTTGAATTAAAGGAATAATGTATTAGGTTTTATATTATATCTGTAGAATGGTATTAAATTAACAATCTATGCCTATTATATTCTCATTATATCAAGTTTTTTGTCTTGGGCGTACCCTTTTATGCACCTTAAATACGCCTTACGCCTTTGACTAACTAGAGTTCCACATAAATACATATCTTTCCAATAGAAATATATCCAATACAAATCAAAGCATATATCTTGAAAATAACCAATGATGTGCAACAATAACGTCAAAGCTTATAAGCATGTTCCACCTATCTTGGAACGCATCCTCATGCGTTATATTTGTTGAGAGTTAACTACCTACTAAATGAGCAGTTACAAAATTAGATTTTCAAGATCCAGTCAAGTAATTAAAACACATAATTCCCTGAATTTAACACACAAAACTCTTCCTTTTGTCCATCTCAAACAATGTGATCAACTAACAGCAACCTCCTACTTATCCAGTTATCCTTATCAAGAGCAACAAATTACATAAGCACAAATTACACCCTCCATTTCCAAACTGCGGCTTTTCCAGCCACTCTTTCCCTTACTTTAAACATTACCAAACCTTTTTACTACCCGTGCCAAACACACATTCAACAACTCCATCTTTCAACCAATATTACAATCACGTTTCTCAAACTACCAACCAACCTCAGTTCCTAATCTACACAAAATTTCCAACACAAAACACCTTATTTAACACCTAAACCCGGATCAAACTCCAAATCCCTCTAAATAAAACCCTTAACACAAAAACAACAACCCTCATCATTATTAACATCCATGGTTTAAAAAACGGTCGAGGCAGTAAGAAAACGTGTCTGAGGCGGCACCTCATGAGGTTATGTTTGCCCGTACGCCTCTGAGGGCCGAGACAGTAAGAAAACGCGGGCCTCATGGGGTTATGTGTGTTTTAGACTTTCTATATCAATAATTTTACTTCTTATAAGATATTTTTAAATTCCGCCTCGGGCTTACACCTAGGAATAATGCCTCGATTCTATTCTGGTCTTTTAAACCTGTTAACATCTAACACAGAAAGTCATCTACAGTCTGTCTACACCTATCAAACAAACAAACAACTATATCGTGTAACTAAACACAGAACAACAAGTATAAAAAAAGAACCTGAATGATGTACTGAGCAGCAGCAGCTCGATTATTCAAGGCAGCCCATTGCAAAGCGTAATAACCTAAACTATCCGGTTGAGAGACAGAGCAACCGTCGGACTCAACCAAGCGCTGAAGCTTCTCCAGATCACCGTAGGCAGCTGCAGTGTAAACATCGTCTCGCAGGATTTCTTCATCGATTGGTGTTCCGTCAGCGGCAGTATTGTTAAGATCTCGGGATTCCTCTACGACCTCGATCTCCGATGACATCGCACTGGATTTTGATTCGTTAATTGAAGATGGAGATCAAATGGAAATGAGTTTATTGGGAATTAGGGTTTTTCGTGGAAGGGGGAGAGTCAACCCTGATTGCCATCTAGAAATTGTGATTTGACTTTTATAAAATCAAAGTGTTCTAGTATATTTGGCCTTCTTTTTTTTTCTTTTTTTTTTTTTTTTTTTTGAACAGCAGTATAATTTGGCCTTCTATTACGGACGTAAACTCGATACGAGTTTTGGTTGTCATGTCACACACGCCTTCTTAGACCAAGCGTAATGGGGCGTTTCTTTTTAAATTTTTTGCCCCAAAACGCTCTATAACGCCCACATCCCCATTACGGGGGGCGTTTTGGGGCGTTTTAAATCAAAAAAAATTAATCCGGCGTTTAAATTAAAACGCCTAATGCACAATTCAACCACCAATCAAACGGCTATATTCCAACGGCTAGTTTGACTTATTTTTTTTTAAACCTATTATATATATATATATATAAACAACCAAAACTCATTCATTTTCAACAAAAACAATCTCAAAACCTCTCTAAAAAATCCCACAATTTATAAAAAAACTTGATGGATTCTCCTAGTTCTTCATCCATGATAAATTGTTACTACAACGAGTATTTTGCGGATGGCGATGGTTCGACCGATGAGGAGCTTGAGCAAGAGGCGGTTACGAGTGCATGTCAACTAGCGGTGCGATATGTCAACCATTCTCGTCGGCCCGAAGCACCAAAAAATAAAAGAGGCTATGTTGAACGAGACCGACGCGCGGCACACGAGCGTTTGATGAAAGACTATTTTGACGAGGCGCCGACATTTTCAAACGAAGTTTTTAGGCGTCGTTTCCGGATGAGTAAGCGGTTATTTCTACGCATAGTCAACGACTTGGAAGCCAACTACGATTATTTTAAACAAAAACCGGATGCGAGAGGGGCACTTGGATTTACCGGTATCCAAAAGTGTACGTCGGCATTACGAATCCTTGCTTATGGTAACACTACCGACATCAACGACGAGTATCTAAAAATGGCGGAGAAAACTACACGAGATAGCTTGGAACATTTTTGTCGCGGTATAATTCTTCTACTTTACTTTATTTTTTTTAAAACGACGAGTATGCTTAGATTTTTTTTTTTTTTTGAATCTTATGTTTATCTATAATTTTTTATAAAGGTATAATTGATGTGTACGGTGTGCGTTATCTTAGAATGCCTACATGGGAGGACCTTCAAAAGATCTACGAGGTACATAATGTCGAGCATGGTTTGCCTGGTATGATCGGAAGCATAGATTGCATGCATTGGCGTTGGGATAACTGCCCGACTGCATGGCGAGGCCAACACACACGTGGTGACCAAAAAGGACCCACTATTATTCTTCAGGCGGTTGCTTCACAGGACCTTTGGGTTTGGTCGGCTTACTTTGGCGTGGTCGGGTCATGCAATGATATCAACGTTTTTGAACAATCGTCGTTGTTAGAGGAGTGGATTTCTGGCAAAGCTCCAAAAGCGTCGTTTTACGCAAATGGAAACTACTACCCCCATGGATATTATTTGAGCGACGGAATTTATCCTAGGTATTCGATTTTCGTGAAGACGTTTAGTGATCCTATTGATGACAAAAGAGCATACTTTAAAAAGGTTCAAGAGTCTTCACGAAAAGACATTGAGAGATGCTTTGTGGTTCTAAAACAACGCTGGCAATACTTGAGAAATCCTTGTCGTGCATGGAGCAAGCAAAAAATGAGAGATGCTATGTACGCTTGTATAATCATGCACAACATGATTTTGGAAGACGAAGGAAAGGCGATATGCCAGAATTATGTGCCAGAAGCCGTTCACCAGGAGCATCCGCAGGCGTCAATGGAAGAAAGAGTGAGTAATGCGCGAGAGTTGCGTTACGAACCGTACCATTCCCAGTTAATGGTTGATTTGGTACACCACGCATGGTCGGTTCAGTACGTACCACCTGAGGGAGAAGAAGAAACGGAGGACGAGGAAGACGAAGTTGGCGAGGGTAAAGAAAGCGAAGACGAAAACTAGTTCTTTTTTCTAGTATTGTATTTTTTTTTATTTTCTGTTTTTTTTTATTTTCGGGTTTTTTTCAGTATTTTTTTTATTTTCTGTTTTTTTTTATTTTCGGGTTTTTTTCAGTATTTTTTTTTATTTTTTTTTCATGTAATGTAATTTTATTTTTAAATTAATGAAGTTTTTTTTATGTTTTAAATTAAAAAAAATAATTGGGAAATGATTGTAAAATGATTGAATGGGGCATTATACCCACTACACCACTTTTGCTATAATGCCCCCTTGCTGACTAGGACGCCACGTGTCGTATAATGCCCCATGGTGGGGGCATTATAAGGTTCTACCACTACACATGGTCTTAGGAGGGCCCGGCACCAAGCTACTTACATAACTCCAACCAATCAGCACCCTTTATTGTCAAATTTTATATAAAATACTCATTAGCTACTAAGGGGGTGTTTGGGATTTGCTTTTTTAAGCTGATTTTGTGATTATTGTGTTTTGAAATCGCAAAAAATCTATTTTAAGTGTTTGGTAAAAAAATATTAAAAAGTGATTTTTTGCGTTTTGTAGACATCAAAACGTGATAATCCAAAAGTAGGTCACCACCTACTGCAGGAAACGGGATTTTCCATCTTATTTTATCTCCTCATAACTACCTCCAAAATTTACCGCCATATACACTGTGGTGCCCTTGAACTCCCGGAGAAGAAGAACGAATTACGAAATACACCGGTATCTCTTTCCCATCGCCCCAACCAAACACAAGGTATCTCTTTATTTTTCTGGTTTTCTGTTTATCATTTATATGAAACTTGTGATTGATTATCGTTTCATAAGAAATAGAACACAGATTTAGCTAAGGTTTAAATGCGTGTGTATTCGGGGGCATTCTGTGCGGGATTGTTTCTGATTTAAGTGTTCAATTTGATCTGATTATGTCTGGTTAATGCGAGGGTATGAAGATAAACCCTAGTGTTCTTGTATTCTATAACTTCAACTTTGGAATGGAATTAATTCCATCTATTGGGATTAATTTAGCAGCCTCGTCATCACCCAAAACAGTTGTTGCTTTTGGTAGGTTGTTAAATTATATAAGTGGATTGTAGGTTTGGGATCAATTAAACCTAGTTAAACCAAATTTGATGAGAATCGACATTGATGCTTACCTTTTATCACCTATCTAGTTACATGTACCAGATATTCTCTTTCTTTGTATACATAAGAAAAAAACATCTATAGGAAACTTAGAAAGTGATTATGTGACTCTGCATAAATAACATCAGCTGTGATAAATTAGATTGTAGAAGAAAATAGTGTTTGGATCAATAGGAGTGGACCCAACCACTGAGAAACGGCAAACCAAACCAGCCAGGTTGGGTGGGTCCACCGCTGGTTTGGTGGTTCCTTTGTTGTCAAAGACGCAAGACGCAGGCGAGGCGCATCGGCCTCGCCCGGAACCTAGGCGCAAGGCGCAAAAAAAGCGTGGGCTTTTTTAAGAAAAACGCACATAGAGAAAAAAATATATAAAAAATATGTCATGCTTTGAAAATAATTAAGATCTCTCCCTCGTTCGTAACTCGTTAAATCAACACTTTCGTCGCAGTTTCTTCGTCACGGTTTTGGTTCGAGTTGTGAATTCTTGTTTATGTGATACCATGTTTAACTGAATATGTTTTTTTTTTTGCAAACTTGGATTAGTGTCTTAAATTTGCATGCATGTATATATATACATAACCGTATATGTGGAGTTGTATGTGAACAATATATGTGTAAGATAAACGAGCAGTGTGTATGTCGCGTAGGTGAACCGTAGGCAGTGGCGGAGCTACCTTATGCCGGGGGGCAACACCCGCTACGGCTTGGGGCGGAAAAATTTGGAAAAATTAGTGTAAATTTCGGAAAAATTTGAGGTTTTTTCAATTTCGTTACGGCTTATTTATAAAACGTTACGGCTTGGCGGATTTTCTAGATCCGCCGCTGACCGTAGGTGCGGTTATGTGTGTGTGCAAACTGTATGAAAGAATGTATATGCAGTATAATGTTACGCGAATCGAGTACGAATGGTCTCATTGAGACCGATGGTATGTATGCTTAGTCAGCGAACCGTGTGTATCCGTGTATATGTATGCCAATACGTAGTATCATAGCCGTAGGTGCAACTGTATGTATGTGTGAAACTGAGTTATGTGCAGCCATGTGAATGATAAATATATATGTGCGTAGCCGCATGTACGTAAATATAAGTATGTATGGGTGTTCGATGAGTGCATTGTAATTGTGGTTATATGTATTATGGCATGGAAGTAATAAATGACACCAGTAGTGTTGTATATGAGTTTCCAAATATGATACTATGATTAAATTACTTCTTAAATTGAAAGTCAAAGGTGATGTTTCCATAAAATATGCCTATACATCGTCCTCATTAAATTTAATTTATGATTTAGTGCTTCTACAGTTTACAACTTCCATTATTGGTACTTTTGTATGTTGTTTGCACTCCATTTTATATTATATTGATCACTATACTCGAAACTGTACACATAATAATTAAAAAAAGGTTTCCGAAGCCAGGGGATCTCGCATGAGCAGCCTGTTTGCCTCCTTCACACCATCCCCAAGCCCTACTAACAGCTCTACTATGAGTGGAATTATACTGATTACATTGTTTTGCTTAGATCAGATGTATCAGCAAGCACATAGTGTAATTTCATCTAGCTGCACACAAATTCAAACCCTATCCAATACAACATAAGAAAAATAAAAATATTTCTTATGTACTTGCTAGATTATGAGTTCCAGAATATCTATAGGAAAGTTTCTTCTAGTGTTATTAGAACTATTTGGGGCTTTTATAGCCTTCTATGTATATTACTTCTTTTACCAAGGCTAGATTTCATCCAACAGGGAATGGATTTGAACCATGAAAATGCCACAAGTAAGCTTTCATCTACCAAGGCTAGTGCTCGAAAAACAGTTTGGGATTTTAGTACCCATATGATATTTGTTGAGTTGTGTCTCAAGGAAGTAAATAAAGGCAATAGACCTGCGAGCCACTTCAATAAGGTTGGGTGGACGAACCTAGCAAATAATCTAAAAACTCGAACAGGAAAAGATTACACCAAACTGCAACTTAAAAACCATTGGGATTCAATGAAGAGGGATTGGAAGTTATACGATCGTTTGATGAGAATTGAATCTGGGCTTGGATGGGATCCTGTGAAAAAGACGATAAACGCAACGAGTGAGTGGTGGGATGAAAAAATACAGGTAATGTTTGATCAAGTATTTCTTCACAATCTCATCGTAGTTTAGGTACTAACTTTTGTTTACTTCAATTTAAAGGCGGATCCAGAACTTGCAAAATTCAAGGACAAAAATTTGGAGATGTACCAAGAGTTTTACGAGCCATTGTTTCGAGACTGTGTTGCTACTGGGGATAAGACTAAAACCCCTCATCAATTGCAAAATGAAATTAGTCAAAGTGATGCTCAAGACGATATTGGTGTTACGGATGTAGAAGGGAAGGCAGATAGCGATGAAGGGAATGTAGGTGATGATGTGGAAGTATTATTTCCAGAAAGCAATTTGGTCAAGAGGAGGAAAATACAAAACAATGCTGATGGTCGTTCAAGCAGGGGAAAAAGTACAATAGCTTCCTCACTTGAAGTTAAACTTGACACGGTTATTGAAGCACTAGCCTCACGAAGCACACCAAGTATTCAAATACCTACTCTAGTAGAATGTATGGATATTGTTTCAAACTTCCCTGGTTTTGAGCCAAGTTCGATAAATTATAACAAGGCACTACGAATCTTCATGAAAAAGGAGGCAAGGGAAAGCTTTATGTACCCGCCAACTACCATTGACAAGATTAGCTTTCTCTACTCACTAATAGACGAGCGATAACGTGTTATCTTTTTATTTATTTGATGTTATTCTTTGCTATTTGGATGTTCGTTTGTAGACATTTCTATGTGTGCGTTGTTTGAATAAATGACATTGTGTTTTTTACAAGAACTTTCGATACTATCTTTCAACTATGTGTCATTTTGAGTTATTTTGACTATTTATGTCTTTTTATTGTGTACTTCAATAGGATGGAGATACCAAACAAATATGTGAATTCCGATAGTGAAGATGAGAACAATGACTCGAATGAGGAAGATTGGTTAGATGATGAGAAACGGTTTTTACTACTATGTGGTTTAGTCATCAAAGGGGTGATGGTAGTACATAATATGATGAATATCCCACGTATCCCTTGTCACACTTCCTGTCGTACAGGAAATATTTTTATTCAAGAAATACTCAATGGTCATCCTAGACGTTGTTATGAAGATTTCAGGTTACATGTTGATGTTTTCAAGAGCTTATGTTCGGATCTTAGAATGCACTACAACCTAAAGGAGACACGTAATGTATCTATTGAAGAGTCTGTTGGTATTTTTTTGTTGATATTAGCACACGAATGTGGAAATAGACTAGCTCAAGAAATTTTCAATCATTCAGGGGAAACTATTCATAGACATTTCCATCGTGTTTTAAGAGCGGTGCTTAAGCTTAGCGGGGACATCATCATGCCTAAAGCAAACTATAACGATGAAGTACCTCGACAACTCTTAAACAACTCTCGGTATTACCCCATGTTCAAGGTGTGTTCTATCTTTTTACTTCAAATTTTAGAATGAATACTTTGTCTACAGTATTGTGAATTAGTAATTAGTGTTTTTGTATCTATAGGATTGCATTGGTGCTATTGATGGGACACATGTTAAGGCATCAGTTCGAGAGCATGAACAAGCAAAATATATTGGTAGAAAAGGATATGCAACCCAAAATATCATGGCAGCATGTGATTTTAATATGTGTTTTACATTTGCATGGGCGGGATGGGAAGGCACTGCACATGACACAAGAATATTTTTAGAAGCATTACGTAAGCCAGAGGTGAAATTTCCTCGTCCAACGGGTGGTTAGTATTATGTTATATTTGTTTTATGCTATATTTTTTAATTAACCCATTGCATTGAAGTACAAGTTCAATTTATACAGATAAGTATTATGTTGTTGATGCCGGGTACCCAAATACCAGAGGCTATCTTGCTCCATATAAAGGAAATGATGTTCGTTATCATATACCTGATTTTCGTCGAGGTCAAACAGCTGCCCAACGCGCTCCGAAAGGACTAAAAGAGACATTTAACTACTATCACTCATCTTTAAGAAATGTGATCGAAAGGACATTTGGAGTATGGAAGGCAAGGTGGGCAATATTAAAAGATATGCATGTTAATTACTCTTATGAAACACAGGTCGACATTGTGATAGCATCCATGGCAATTCACAACTACATTAGGATGAAAGGTCATTTTGATGAAGCATTTAACAAAGCACAACAAGAAAGTTATCGTCCAAGTCGAGATGTTGAAGGTAATACATCCATTAGAATTAATGGAGCACAAGAAGACATAACTACACGTCGTAGGCAAGACGATATGTATATGAGTTCGGTAAGAGAGAGAATTGCAAAAAATATTATGCAATCCATTTGAATGTTCATCTGTTGCAATTGCGGTACTAATGCAAAATAGTGAATAATTTGTTTACTTACCTTGCACCGAAATCATATGGCGTAGCGATTGAACTGGAGTTTGTTGATATTGGCTTCTTGATATTGTTTGTTTGATTTGATGGTTAATGTCTTTTTTTGTCATTTCACTTATTTATTTTTTTAAAATATATATATTTGCCAAACACTCAATAGGTGATTATCTGATTATTGTGATATCAAACAGCATAATCAAATCCAAACACAATCTTTCTGCAGCACGTTTTGTTACAGCTGATTATCTGATTCTGATTATTCAAAACGCATAATCTATTTTGAAAAAGCAATCCCAAACACCCCCTAAGTAGTGATGAGTATTTGGTATAGAGTATTGGTATCGAACCGTACTAAGTATATCCGTTACTGGTACTGTCTCACTTTCCCCGTTTTTTGGTACCGGTATTTACGGGTAAAACACCGGTAAATATTGGTACCGAACCGGTATATTCAGTACCGGTACCCACGTTTCCCGTTTTTCAGTACCGGTACTTTCGGTGCCGGTATCAGTTTGGTACCGAACGGGTACCGTGCTCATCCCTACTAGAAAGTAGAGGGGGTATCCTACCCATGTCATAAACTAATAAAATCATATACCCCAACCAATCACAAGTCACCACCAAATCTCAAAGTCAGCCCCACCTTGAACAAACATCTTCTCTCACGCGAGTATCCATCCTTGCTTCAACCACCCGCTTCCTCTACCCTAGAGGGTGGCGGCAGTATTCTAGCGTGGATAGGTACCCTAGATTCCTTTACCCACTAGTGTCACACCCCAAAAAATACCACTTGCGGAGACACCGCAGGCGAGTGACGTACCAGGATCTTAGCTACCAATCACATCGAACTCATACATATATTTAAATAAATCTTTCATTTATTAACATAAAGTATTACAAAACGTTATATATCATTAATTGTATACAGCGGAAGCATAAATCATTTGTTAAGTGTTTCTAAACCACATGTACGAAAAACCATTAGACTTGCATTACGATTCCATGTATCTCGACCCATGACCACTCCAGCCTTCCAGACAGCAAGTTCCCAAAGCTATAACCCTATAGACCTGCAAGCATGCAGACAAGTGTGTCAGACGACGCTGGTGAGTTCAAAGATTTGTTACCGCGTTTAGTTTCCGGATATGTGTATAAAACAGTTCAACGTTTTGACTTGATGTTGTTATTAACTCGATTACCGCATATGGCTACTAGATTTATTTACCCAACCCTAATGTCTCTATCAAAACATTGGTCAAGTTGTTAAGGTAATTGTAGGATCGGGGATTCGATCAAACGAGTCGTTCAGAAGAGATCTCGATCAATACGAAAGGCGGAATCAGACGTATTGATGTTATAGTAGCTTGATTTGCACTTAGAATCACTTTAACTGTCGATTGTATTGATTTGATAGTGTTTACAGATCGTTCGACACTTCGGCGGCACTTCGTCTCCGGAATCAGAATGTTACAAATGAAATCCAAGACTCACCTATTTATAGGAAATCCAGATCGCACGAATCAGTCCACACGATCTGGTCCAGGTCGCACGTCGCACGACCTGGCCAGGTCGCACGAACTGGTCACTTCGTGTGAAGTGGCTGGTTCAGACCTGTTTTCCGTTTCTCTGGAACAACATGTCCTGGTTTATCTATTCTATTACATGACTCGAAACAAGACGAAGTCAACAGACATATGCACTAACAAACTCCCCCTTGGATGTTGACGAGTCTTCAGTGTATTTGAGTCTTCAGTCTTGATCGGTCTTCTCGTTCTTTCCAAAGTATCTTTCTCTATAAGCATCCTCATCAATCTCTATCTTCTTCTATCAGAATCTCAACCTGGCTCTATTCTCTCTCTAATTCTCTTTATCAGGTCTCTTGATTCCTTAAACTTATCAGCAATCTGAAATCTTTCAATCAACAGACTCCCCTTTGCTAACAGACTCCCCCTTAAGTTGTTCCGAGATCGCAATTTGACATAGCACTCGTTCTAAGATCGTGTCCTGGCTCAAACTTTGCTCAGGCTTAGACACGAGGATCTTGCTCTACAGCTTTCACAGGTTCAAGAACGTCTCCTGGCTCTCCATAGCAACAGGATCAGAAACCTGGTAACCTGCACAATTCTCTACTCAAAAGTAAATTTCACAATTGTTAAAATGTAACAAATTTAGAAACCACTTATAGAAATCATTCAACATCAACAATAGTTATATCAAGTTCAAATTAATGATCTTAATTAACTAACACTGATTTTACTGTTAGTTTCTCAAAACATCATTTGTAAGATTATCTTAAAACATTTCAAATTATCTCATACTCTAACTTCATTTTCCATTTCAAACAAACTCTCCCGATCCACTGTTGTTCATCATGTTTAGCACTCGGAATTTTGAAAATCAGCTTTTCAACATCATTGTCGAAAATAAGATAAAATAAAATCTTTTTGATTTTTCAAAATTTTATGCTAAAACACATTCTATTTTGGGTTTTTTTTCTAAGATTTTCAGTGTGTTAAAATGCAATAAAGAAATATTTACACACAATATTTTTGTGAGTTTGTGTAAGAGGATCATATCAGTTTTTGACAAATCACTAGCACCGTTGAGCTTTAAACACTTTAAGTTCTAAACGATTCACTTAGATTGTCAGTATACTGATCCATTTAAATTTTCACACAAAGTTCAATTGTTTCGAGATACGAGAATTAGTGTTTTAAGCACTTAATTTATTCGCGTGTCCCACCTCAGAATATACTCCCGTATCCAGACTCCTATATTTAGTCTTACAGGTGAATGTATGTAGGATCGAATTCTGACCTGAACGAGTCTATCAGAGGAGTTTTGATCAGATACAGGTGCGGAAAACAAGTACCTGGCGTAGAAACAGCTAGATCTTCACTTAAATCACACTTTTGATTGATATAACAGCGTTTACATCCAATCCTCACACCGGCAGCACCTCGGTATGGAAAACAAGAACGTTACAAATGATTTCGCTCATGTGGTATATATAGGGACTAGGTTTCACTTATATGGACATGTACACAAAAGCGAAACCCCCTATTGTACGTATAAGTGAAACTAATAGTTTCCCACATACGGACATGTACACATAAGCGGAACTAATAGTTTCCTACATACGGACATGTACACATAAGCGGAACTAATAGTTTCCCACATACGGACATGTACACATAAGCGGAACTAATAGTTTCCCACATACGGACATGTCGGGAAATCTCGTACAATGAGCCCTAATCTAACATTCTCAGACTAAGACACGATACAAGACGAAGTCGACAGATGCATGCACTAACAGACTCCCCCTCAGATGTTGACGAGTCTTAAGTGTCGAGTCTTCGCATCTTCAGTCTTGATCTGTCTCTGGGCTTCTCTCTCTCAATCTTTTCACGCAAGTCTTCAGACTCCCCCTTGCGATATGCTGGCATTTATTTAGTTCAGCATCATCAGCTTTAGGATCGTTGTCTGGCTTTCCATCTCACAATTTTTCAGGATCAATCAGCTTCGCTCTTCATGTTCCAAGATCGTTGCCTGACTATCTCCAATCAGAGTCCTCAGGTATTGGAACCTGACTCTCATCTAGCTCGGATCTCAGGAACGAATAACCTGACTCATCTTATCCTGCAAAAACTCTACCTCAAAGTAAATTTCTCTCACATACATATTTCAAACATATAAACTTGCACTAACTCAGACTCACTCTCAAAACTCAAACAAAATGATTTTTTCAATCTGATGAACCATTTGAAGGTTTGATAAAAATAATCAGTTTTAAAGACAAACTCCCCCTCAAATTATACTCATCATGTTTAGCACTCAGAATTTTGAAAATCAGCTTTTCAATATCAGTTGTCAAAAATCTTTTTGGATTTTTTTAAACTTTAAGCTAAAACACACTGAAAATCCTTTTGGATTTTGTAATAAAGAAATATGAAATGCAATAAAGAAATATTTACAAACAATATTTTTGTGAGTTCGTGTAAGAGGATCATATCAGTTTTGAGACACGTCACCAACACCGTTAAGCTTCATTTCATTTTAAGTTTTAAACAATTCACCTAGATTGTCAGTATATTTGTCCACTTAAATTTTCACACAAATTTCAACTGTTCCGAGATACGATATTAATGTTTTAAGCACTTGAACTTATCCGTGTGTCCCATCACTTGAATATACTCCCGTATCCAGATCCCAATATTCAGTCTTACAGGTGAGTATACCACAGATGATATCTGTTCAGGGGTTAGATGCGAGGGCCGTGAGAGCTCAGGTCGATACTTCCATATACACAGAGAGATGACGGCTTCGACTTTTCGGTGTGTCCCCTTTAGAGGATCTTTTGAATTACAACAGCAGCGACTATTAATTTTATTGTTTCATCAGCTTGCTGAGGGCGATGCTATGTTTCAAGCATTTGCGGAAAGCATTATCCGGGGACTAGGTCAGTATTTTCATACAGCAGAAGTCCCAGGATAATACCCCAGATATCACTGAGCATAAAGACCTAGTATCTCAGAATAAGGGACCTTTCAAACAAGATTTCAGGGGTTACCTATATATCCAAGATGTTGTTCCCCACAGAATAAGCAAGTTTGAATTTTTAGGTTTATATCTCGTCACAATCTATTAAATGTGTAAAAACCTACTGACATATCCGCAGTGAGATTGTTTATCACATTTTAACTTTCCAATTCTTTAGCATGTTGTGACAGTCCACTGATGTACTATCATTTCCTCTTTTCACAACGAAACTCATTTTTGAATTTTATCATGTTTTTGGCTTTTTCAAATTTTCTAATGTTTTTGGATTTTCTGAAATTTTCTACTCCCCCTAAAATGCAAACACATTAAAGAAATTTGAAAACAAACTAAACTCTAGACCCACTTGAAGAAAATTCAAAACAAACTGTATAGAAACATGACAACTGACATCGAATCGCATCAATTCGCCATTCACTAGGCATAAACAATCTGAACTCCCCCTTTCACAAACCATTTTCTCATTTAGATTTCAAAACACTTAAGTTTGTTTTAATCAAAATGATTTTTCCGGAAAATGAATTTGTTTTTACCACTTGTAAGTTTACCACTTGTTTAAGTACGGGGATATGGTTCATCATCCTGTCAGTTTTATCCAATGTAGTAAATCAAGTACAACTTAATGTCATTGATTCACTGTTTGCAATCAAGCAACCTCTAAACCACTTGTAAGAATAACCACTTGTAGGTATAACCAATCAATACCAATTGTAGGAATGAATCATCTACATTTTAGCCATCAATTAAAGTGCCGATTCCTGCTTCGCACTTACCAACCTGGAAGCTCCGGCGTAGTCATTCAACCTGTAAAATTTTAACAATTTCAAGTGTTTTCAAAAACAACCTTATTAAACATGAAAGATGCCGATTCCTAATCCACGATTACAAACTTGGGATCTCCGGCAAGTCAGGTTTTTCAAGCAAAGAAAATGTCCACCCAAGCCTGACCAGCCTTGGGTGATTTCAATTCGGATTTAGTTGGGGTGTAAGTTGCTTTCTTTTTAGCATAAAAATCTTTTACCCCTTTCACCTTTCCATCGACCATTTTTCCGAAAATCTTCTTAACTTTCCCATTAAATGCTTTCTCAACATCAAAATTATCCTTTTCAGAATAACCCTGATTTGAGATTTCAGTCTTTCCAACTTTTCTTTTAAAATTCTCAGTCCTCAATGGTGGAAAGTTCTCATCATCCATTGAAGGATAGTTTTCATCACTCTCATCAAACTGTGGCTCCTCTGATTTTGTGGAATCAGATTCATCGCCAGATTTTACCTCAGATTTCTTAACAACCCATTTTTAGTTGTCAAGTTTTACACTTCGCCTATAAAATCTCTTCGAACACTCACCAACTTCAATTGTTGAATTTTTGAAAACTTTAAATTTTTCAGTTGGTGGTTCGGTTTTATCAACAACAACTTTTTTCAGTTTTCCAGAAACTCCCTGTTTTGTGTTTGTCGCTTTCGGACAGTTCCATGCAATGTGACCAACTTCATTGCATCGGAAACATGTTCTTGTCTCTTTCTTCACATAAGCTCCATTCTTTCTCTTCTCGGCAAGAAATTCTTGGTTTGTTTGTCTCCAGAATGAGCTTTTTGCTTCCTCTTCCGAGCTTGTACATGAAACAAATTTTGTATTTGTTTTAGAAAATTTTTCATTTTTATAGTTTTCTGGTGGAGTAAAACCAAGTCCTTTCTTTTTGTAGCTATGATTTTGGTTTGGTTTCTTTTGAAAACCAGAATCAGAATTGTAACCCTTTTTCTTGTTTAAACGTTGTTGTACTCTTGTGTCACACCCCGATTTCCACGTGTCTCACCGGTGGGCCCGGTGGGGGATTACCGTGACGTAGTTGGCAACAATATAGTCAAACCACACAATTATATGAATGCACAGCGGAAGCATAAAGATAAATATAATTCAACCATTGATTGTAATATCGAATGTATCACAAATAGTCGAATGGTATCCACAGGGGGATCAAAATAATAAAAAGTATTGTTCAACAGACACGGAATCAAAAGCTTGTGAGACTCTTTAAGATGCTAAGGAGCTATAGCCAGCCGATTACGTTTAGTACCTGCAGTTAATCTTTTTGGGAAAATACGTCAGTTTACACTGGTAAATACATTCAACCGACACTTTTGTAAAATGTTTATTAAAATTGATTTGAATGCACAAGGCACAAACTCTTTTATAACTTGGGATAATTTATAATTAAATCTTGTAAAGAATTACATGCTTGCTATGCGTTCGGTCGCTCGGGTCGTGCCGGGTTAAAGTTTAATAGACACACCACATAGCGTAAAACCGAGGTGGGTAAACCAACGGTTACACCTTTAATTAATATAGACACAATGCCGGGTGTACGCCTACACCCGGATGTCGAGGTCGTGGCCATTTCGTAAAATGATGCCAAGGATATCCGGGACATGGTCATTAAGCCCCCAAAGGCGTTAAGCCAACAAAACAAGTTTTTAAACGGGTCACATTGATAATACCCAACTACAATTGAGTTGGGGTCAATTGCCCGACCAAGCGGTATTTTAGATACCGTACCCCAAGCCCGTATAACGGAAAATAAGTTAAAAGTATTTACCTTTGCAAGTATAGTCCTTAATTGATTAAATCACAGATATCTTTTACTGGGCTCCTATTCTGGAACGAAGGTTTCAAAGTAACCTATTAGAATCCTAACGGGTCTTTATATTAGCCGTAGCCTAGACCGGTCAGTTTCAAAGGATAGATACGGTTTAATCGCGTGAAAGGCGAAAACCGGGAATGGAATGTGATTCTGCCCCAACAAGTTTGAAGGCTTGTTTTATATGGGTTTAATATTCACACTCTGGATTTTGGGGTCAAAACGATATGGTTTGTCCCGTATCGGCTAATTTATGTAAACTAGTTACATAAGCCGAAGCGTGCGCGCAAAAGGCGCAACGGGTAACCGTAAGAGTCCTACACTGTTTTCCTAAGCCAATATACTTTAAAGAGGTTGTGGTATCAGTAGGATACCTTCCATAATGCCCGTAACGAGTTCAAGTTGATATTATACCCCGTAGGGGTATTTCGGTCTTTTTAAAGATTAAAAGAGGCTTTTAGAGTTCTACAGGAAATCTGAGTTTCCCGAACAGTTTATAAAGTCTAAAATACTTTATTTATTATTTAAAATCAGTAGCAATTGGAATCGGGTCAAAAGACCTTGTAGAACTCAAGTTTTGGCCGAAAAGGGCATATTCGGTATTTACCGAACCGTAGCCATAACCGCAGGTTATGAGCAGGTTAAAAATAATTAAAAATCTTTAAAAATCCCAAAATATTATTTTACAACAGTGAGTAAAAGGTTTGGTGTCGAAATCTGGGTTTAGATAGGCGTTATGCTAATTGCGATATTAAATTACTAAAGTTCCGTAATTTGCGCTATTTAGCATAACTCTTATTCTGGACTTCGGATTGACATGAAATTTTAGGGACATGTTTAGAAATCAGTAACTAAGGTTATGATTCTTTCATATGTCTGAAATTCTCGTTTTAATTTAAAAAGGGCGTTACGGTCAACTTTTAAGCAATTACGGAAACGCGTAAAAGACTCGGACAAACAACGAACCGGTCACAGAGGGTTATACCATCATGTAACCTGGTCCTAAGAGAGTCCTAAGGCATATCTAAATCGAACTTTAATGGGTCAGAACTGAAGTCAAAGCAAAAGTCAAACTTTTGCGATATTCGGCTCCGAACCGGGTCAATATAGCAAATGGCCGGATCAAACAAGCTTAGACGTGTTAATATACTTATTATCATGTTTTATGAGTGTTCAAACGGGTTGTATACCGTCTACATTATAGATTACATGTTAAATCGCAAAATAGCTTTCTGTTGACTTTTTCTAAGCATGTTTGACTCGTTATTTGAACTAGTTAGAGTGGTGATCAGAGGGAACCCTTTTAGGGGTTTATTACCCACATAGATACCAACTTATAACTACTTTCAATTCGAGATATGACTGAGCCATTGTAGACTAATATCGAAGTCAAACCGTAATTACGACGGTTTGATTTCTAGCTAAATAACTAAGCTAAATTCAATTTAGAAAGGACTTGAATACTTACTGAAGTCCTATGCTTGCTTAGAGAACACTTGAGAGGAATGTTGAGCTCCAGAAATGATCAATGAAGGCAGAACAAGGTGTGAGGAAAACTTGGTGCACAATGAGGCCTTTTATAGGCACTTTGATCCATTGTGATCATGACAACAAGGCCTAAAATGGGTTCTAGATGATCAACAACTGTCCTAAAGTGTTAGGAGATGATTAGGGGTCGCCCATATCTCTTGGAAGATCTTAACATTAATGATTTACCGTTTACAACAGCCAACAGCCAACTTTCTGTCGCTGGGCATCGCTTACGGACCGTATGGCATGGGCCTTGCGGTCCGTAAGCCTGTAGCGGGAAATGTTTTACCCTTTCACCCCCTTACGGTCCGTAAGGCAGGACCCTTACGGTCCGTAAACGCTTAGCAGAGGCAAAAAAATTTAACCTTTCAAGGTTTGAATGGTCAACTTGTTATACATGATTTTGAATCCGGAATAAGTCAGATGGAGGTCCTTTTTATCCCATGCTTGCACCAGTTATGTCTACTCCATCATGTATTATTCATTGGGGCAAGTATGGGGGTCATGAGCAATTATTTAGATTGTATTATTTTCTTTAAGACCCAATATTAGCAATTTGGACACTTTTGATTACTAGTAATTACCGGATTAAGATATATATATTAGATGCTTATTAATTTTGCTTAGGGTCTCGGGATTTATAATAACGAAGTCGCTCAGAGGTATAAAATTAACATGTCTACATATTCGAAAATCCTACCGCATATCTTAATTAAATCCGGGTTTATATTATTTTTGTCGCATTTGACACGTGTTATTTATTTATTGGTCACAAAATTTCGAGGTGTTACATCTTGAGGTGTAAGGTTTAGGTTTTACTTTAAGATTTTCATCTTTTATTTCAGAAATATTAATTTCTGTTAATTTGAAAACCTTTTTGATCATTTTTGGTTTAACACCTCTTATTGGAAACTCTTTGTCAAAATATAATTTGTCAGAATCATTCAAAGTATATGCAACTTCAAACGTTTCGTCATTCAAATTAGATTTTGACAACAAAAACTCTTTACTATAAACCCGTTTTCCCGATGATTTTGAACTCTTTTCGGACGAACTTGAACTTCTGACTGACTGACACGAACTTTCGGACTCGGACTTTGACTCTGACTCCTCATCCTTATCCAACACCTGATCAACCACTCTTTTTATCAATTCTGACTCATGATCTATGTCGGACGCTGTGAACGTGACGTCAATATTGTCCGGTAAAACATCGGTTAGCTCGGATTCTAATTTAATATTGACTGCCTGTTTTAGTTCTTCCTCGTTAGGTTTTCTAGGTGAGTACCCTTCCCAAATCGGAGGCGGACACTTATTATAACAGACACCCTGTTTCTTACCAGTATCCTTTTTCTTCTTCGGCTTTGTTTCTTCATCTTTAAACGCTTCAAAACCTTCAACTGTTGGATAAATTCTATTGATTATGTAGTCACAACCTTTGTAACTTTGCAGCAATTTTCTGATTCTTTCATTCTCAGCTGCTTCACTATCCAACTCTTTCTTCCACTTTGCACATTCTTCTATGTACAAGTTGATCTCTTTCTGCTTTGTCATCATGGTAGCATTCATCATCTTCAAAGCTTTCTCCCTTTCTGAGTTAGTCTTCTCCAGACTATTCGCATGTCTGTTCAATACATCATACGACTTTTTCAAATTCTTTACATCAAACAACAATTGTTCTTTCAACTTTTCTAACTCACTAAACCTCTCATCTTTTTCTATACATTGTTTACAAGACTCTAAACATGTAAGACAGGGTTTTGTGATTTCAACAATCTTCTCGACTTCAACTATCTTTTCAACTTCCACAATCTTCTCAATCACTTTGACTTCTTTCAATTCTTTTGCAGCTTTCTTCTCTTTCAATTTCTTCAATTTTTCTGCAAAATAAAATTCAAAAGTATCAGAAGATAAATGAGTTTTTCCCAAATTTATCTGTTCCATCTCTTCATCACTGTCACTTGTTTCTGATTAATGGTTTTCAGATGAAACAGATCTTTCATCTTCACTTTTCTCTTCATCAGATAACACTTCCATCCATTCCTTCAACATTTCTAGCTTTTGAACAATATGTGCAATAAACGCTTGAACATTTGAATCAGGTGGAATAAACTTGTCCCAGCTAAAACCTTCAGCCATTTTCTCATCATCTTGATCAACGATGCCATAATAAGCTTTCCTGTTTGCATCCTCGATCATTCTTCCATGTGCCGTTTGAGCTTCTTTTTGTTGATGCGGTTGATGAGTGATCTGCTGATAGATGGTTTTCCTATAATAATCATCTTTCCCAGATGACTCCTTTGCTCCTCTCAGCTCCTGATTCTTGCACTCTCTTTTAAAGTGGCCTTTCTCCCTGCAACGAAAACATACAACTTTAGATTTATCAAATCCTAGATTAGAAAGGTTTGTATCCAAGAAGTCATTTCTTCCTGTAATCAATCTAAACTTTTCTGCTCTCCTCAAAACACTTGCTAAAGCCCATTTAATATCCATCAATTCCAGCTCCTCTGTATCGATTTGGTTATAATCTTCCTTCGTGAGCATCAGATTGCCAATTTTTCCGGCAATCAACCCTTCGTAAGACTCTAATGCAGTGACCAGTAATCCCATATGATGCTTTACAACTTCTTCAGAATAATTTTGACCATTTTGAAGATGTAGAGCTACATTACACTGTATCGAATTCCAGCGGACGCACTTTGAACACTTGGAGGATTCACCGTTGAGAACCCACTAGTGTTGACTGATCCTTGACTGCTTGGTGTAGATTGATTTCCAGCACTAAATGCAGTTTGTATCTTTGGACTGGCTTCAGCAGTTTGAACATTTCCTTTATAGTACAATTTAGTATCTTGTTGATGAGTTGAACTGTTCATTCTAGCAATTTTCTGCTGCTCCAGATCCTGTGCCTCCAGCTTCTCGATAAATTGTGCAATAGATAGCCTGCTAAACTGTCCGGAATTCTTCAATATCATCAGATATGTACCCCATTCCTTTTGCGGTAACGCATCAGCAAGCTTTTCAACCCATTCTGCTGGAGTTTTTGTAATCTTCAACTGTGACATAGTGCGTACAAGATGATAGTATCTCTCAATAAGTGTCTTTGTGGTTTCACCAGGCATGCACGTAAAAAGTTCAAACTCCTTTTTCAACAAAGCTGCTTTACTCTGTAACATTTCAGTACTTCCCTCAACTTTCTTTCTAAGAGCTTCCCAGATAGAATAAGCATTTTCATCATGTTGAAGCAACACAAAAATATCCTCTTTAACAGCTTGTTGTAACAGATTGATCATCATTTTTTCGGCTTTGTAACTTTCTCTCTCTTGCTCCGTGAATTCTGAAATGATTTTACCAACTCCCATTGAATTCTTTGGCCTCTCATATTCAGTTTCGATGCTCTCCCAAGCTTTTAGATGATTCGCCTAAACCCAATTCTCAAACCGTTTCTTCCATCCGTGATAATCCTCAATTCCCATAAGTTTTGGAGGTTTTTGCATTGTTCCAGTTTCAATCTCCATTGTCATGGTCTTAGTAATGTCGGATGGACTAGTCGGAGTTGTAGCAAACGCATTGTAGAATTCAGAATCCATGTTTCTAACTGATTCACCTCGTAATACATCTGTATCACCTGACGTACCACAAACAAACAAAACACAATCAGTTTAAAACACTTATCAAAGCAACTGAATCAAACTGATACTCTGTGCGAACTGAATCACTTGAACTGATGAATATTCTGTGCGGACTGAGTTTTAAATTGGCAAACTGATAGAACTGCTATGACCCGGATCAACTTCAAACGATCAGACTCACTATGTGCGAACTGATGGACTTTCAGACAACGTGATAAATTTTTAAAAATTTTGAACTCCAGACCGTACGAACTGGAACAAACTTCCAAGCGAAATGATGACTTTCAATCGAATTGGAACTTTTCACGTGACTTGACCACACTAAACGACCTCGTGAATAATACGCGTGAAGTGAATAACCTGTTTGGGCCTTCAAATCTTGGACTGAAATACTTTTAAAAACAATTTGGCTTATCAAAATCAATTTTCACATGGGCCGATTAAACTTGTGTTCACATGGGCTGGTTAATGATGTAGAAACAATGATTGGCCCGCTATTCTTCACATGCAAACGGCAGACAACAACATATATCAACTAATCCTCATTGGGCCGCATATACTAGTCATTTCCAAATCACATGCAACCATATACTGGCCGACAATTTTATATCATTTAAAATTCTCAAAATTGAACTGAATAATCACGTGAAATATATCACATGACCCGAGAATATTTCACATGAATTTATGCACTCAATTGATTGGACCAAAACAAAATGACTTTGATATCATTTATCCAGCCGACAACATCATGAAACACTTCAATTGATATCATTGCACCGTTCAATCCACTAACTTTTCATCCAATATCAAATCATTAATATCAAATCATTAATATCAGTAATATGACAACAATGATTGGGCCGCAAACCTTTTCATCCAATGATGATTGGGCCGTTTAAATGGACAAACAAAACATTAATTGGACCGAAGACAACTGACAACCACACTTATGATAGCACTTTGTGATTGGGCCGATAACCTTGAACAAAAATATTAATCACATGCATTAAGTCAATTAATGGACATGCAAACTTATCAACAAGTGTCCGACAAACTAATATTATTACTATTGGGCCGATTGCTTATTTTATACTGATTGGACCTTTGATCTTTCATGACTTGATTTTAATTTGACTAATCAATAGAAGTGGTCGACACACTTATATCCTTCACATGCAAATCAGTATAATCAAACACTGATTGGACCGATAATAGAAAATGTGACCTTATGAGCGAAACTAGGATTATGGTGTACACAAGAGCGAAACCAGGTGTGTCATATGAGCGAAACCATGTTTGTTGCACCTATGAGCGAAACCACAACGGTCATATGAGCGAAACCAGGTTTGTTGCACCTATGAGCGAAACTACAAAGGTCTATGAGCGAAACCTTGTGTCAAAAGAGCGAAACCTTGTGTCAAAATTGTATGTATGAGCGAAACTCCTATGTTCACAAGAGCGAAACTACACAATGTCCATAACAGCAAAACCTAATCGGAGGTTAATTTGGACCATTTTTAGTGTGAATTTTAAGGTCAAACTTTCAGGGATTTATCTATGATCAATAACACATAATCTGTGAAATTTTGAGCGAATTTCGACCGGTAAATTTTTCTGAAATGATGAAAGAAGGTGTAGAAATAAGAATTTATGATGAAATCCAGCAAATCTCTGTAGAACTCCTCCTCCTGAAGCTCTGATACCACTTGTAGGATCGAATTCTGACCCGAACGAGTCTATCAGAGGAGTTTTGATCAGATACAGGTGCGGAAAACAAGTACCTGACGTAGAAACAGCTAGATCTTCACTTAAATCACACTTTTGATTGATATAACAGCGTTTACATCCAATTCTCACACCGGCAGCACCTCGGTATGGAAAACAAGAACGTTACAAATGATTCCGCTCATGTGGTATATATAGGGACTAGGTTTCGCTTATATGGACATGTACACAAAAGCGAAACCCCCTATTGTACGTATAAGTGAAACTAATAGTTTCCCACATACGGACATGTACACATAAGCGGAACTAATAGTTTCCCACATACGGACATGTACACATAAGCGGAACTAATAGTTTCCCACATACGGACATGTACACATAAGCGGAACTAATAGTTTCCCACATACGGACATGCCGGGAAATCTCGTACAATGAGCCCTAATCTAACATTCTCAGACTAAGACACGATACAAGACGAAGTCGACAGATGGATGCACTAACAATGTACACTAATGATATCTGTAAATGGGTAATGCGAGGCCATGAGAGCTCAGGTTAGAACTTTCGTTCAGACAAAGAGATGATGGCTCGACTTTTAGGTGTGTCCCGTTTGGGGATCTTTTCTTCAACAGCACATGATTAGCATTTTTCAATGTTTCATCATTTTTTATGCTGGGGGTGAGCTTTATGATTAAAGCAGTGCAGAGTATTATACGAGGACTATGCTATTGCTTCCGCAAAATCAGAAGTCCCGGTATAATACCCCAGATATCATCACACACAAAGACCTAGTATGTCAGAAATAGAAAGCCCTTCAAACAAGATTTTGAGGGTTACCCATATATCCGAGAGATGTTCCCCACGAGATAAGAAAGCTATTTGATATTTAGGTTTATATCTCGAAAGCAATTTACTAAGCGTGTTAAAATCTACTGGAATATCATCAGTGAGACCGTCTATCACATATTTAACTTTCCAATTCTTTAGCATACTGTGATAGTCCACTGATGTACTATCATTTCCTCTTTTTCACAACAAAACTCATCTTTGATTTTTCAATGTTTTTGGTTTTTTTCTTGTTTTATCATGTTTTTGGATTTTTCAGATTTTTAAAATTTCTAAAAAAAATTTTACTCCCCCTAAAATCAAAAATATGTTTCAATTTTTGATTTTCAAGGAAAATTTGAAAATAAACGCAATAAACTGTTCAAATAAAATGAGAAACTGATGTGAATTGCTTCAATTCTCCATTCTCTTGACTTAAACAATCAGAACTCCCCCTGACAACAAACTATTTTCCCATTATGATTTCAAAACACTTATGTTTGTTTTAATCAAAATGGTTTTTCTGGAAAATTAGTTTTGTTGATTTCACACATCATCGGGTTTAATTCATCATTTTGTTCTTTCAGCAGCTTATGAATGAATCCCTTTTTTTCTTTTAACCACTTGTACAAACTATCACTTTTAGATTTTTCACAAAAACATTTTTCAAGAATGATGCCGATTCATGCTCCACGATTACCAACTTGGGAGCTCCGGCAAGTCAGGATTTTACTTTTTAAAGAATCTCACCCATGCCTGATCAATCATGGGTGAACCATCATTATTTGGTTTAACAATTTTCGATTCATAAAATTCTTTCATTCCCTTCACCCTCCTATCAGCCATCTTTCCAAAAATGTGTAGCACTTTGCCATTAAATGCTTTTTCAGCATCAAATTCTTTCTTATCAGAGAAGAATTGATCTGAAATCTCAATCTTATCAACTTTTGATTTCAAGTTTCCGTTTGACAATGGTGGAAAATTTTCATCATCCATTGTTGGAACGAAATTCTCATATTTTAGCACAACAGGTGACTCCTCTGACTTTGACGAGTCAGATTCATTGCCAGAACTAACTTCTGATTTCTTAACCACCTATTTTTGTTTGTTAAGATTTGCTCTTCTTTTGTAAAAATGTTTCGAATTTTCACCAACTTCGAAAGTCGAATTTTTGAACTCCTTAAATTTCTCTGTTGGTTGTTCCTTTTTATCAACACATTTTTCTTTCAATTTAGAGTTAGAAGAAACTCCCTGTTTTGTGTTGGTGGGCTTTGAGCAACTCCAAGCAATATGTCCAACCTCTTGACATTTGAAGCAGGTTCTTCTTTCAACTCTCGGTTCAGATTCTTTCAACACATTCTTTTGCTTTTCGGCGAGAAATTCCTTGTTTGACTGTTTCCAGAAAGGTTTCTCCTTCTCCTCTTCAGAACTTGCTCCTGAAACAAATTTAGTTTTTGATTTATAAATTTTCTCATTTTTATGATTTTCGGTTGGAATAAAACCTAATCCTTTCTTTTTGAAATTACTGTTATGGTTTGGTTTCTTTTGATAATCCGAACCAGAACTGTAACCTTTTTTCTTGTTCAATCTTTGTTGAACTCTTGAAGTGTATTTTTTTAGGTTTTTCAGTAAGATTTACATCTTTTATTTCAGAAATATTAATTTCTGTTAATTTGAAAACCTTGTTAATCATTTCAGTTTTAACACCTCTTATTGGAAATTCTTCATCATAATATAATTTGTCGGAATCATTCAAAGTATATGCTACTTTGAATGTTTCGTCATTCAAATTATTTTGTGACATCAGAAAATCTTTATTGTAAACCCTTTTGACCGGTGAATTCGAGCTTTTGTCTGATGAACTCGAATTTTCAGATTTAGGCTCTGACTTTGACTCTTCATCCTTATCCAACACCTGATCGACCACTTTCTTAATTATCTCGGACTCATGATCAGTGTCAGACGCTGTGAAGGTGACATCAATATCATCTGGTAATCCATTGATAGACTCGGATTTCAGATTCAGATTGAGTGCTTCAGCCACCTTTTCAAAGTGTCGGGGGGTATAACCATCCCACATTGGATTTGGTACTCTGTTATAATTCAAACCAGTTTTCTTACCAGAATTTTCTTCATCTTCTGCAAACTTATGAGCTGCCACGGTAGGACAAATGCGATCAATAACATAATCTGAACTTTGATAACTTCGAAGTAAAGAATTCACTCTTTCGGTTTCGATCGTCATCGCTGCCAATTCTTGTTTCAGCCCTGCAACAATCTCAATGTATTTGTTGATTGCAGTTTGCTTTTGAAGAACTGTTGCTTTCAGAAGATTCTTCATCTGGATATCCTCATCACTAGCTCCTTTGTACAAGTTCACTTTGCTGCTTAGGAGATCATATGACTCCTTTATGCTTCTCACATTGTGCAGCATATTTTCTTTGAGCTTCTCCAATTCAGCATATTTTGTATTTTTTCAGCACAATCTTTGCAAGATTCTAAACACTTAGCACAAGGTTTTTCAACCTCTACAATCTTTTCAACTTCAACAATTTTTTCAACTTCAACTATTTTTTCAACTATTTTTTCAATCACAATTGGTTTTTTCCCAACTTCTATCTTCACTTCATTCTCTTCAATCTTGACCTCCTATGTCGGTTTTTCTTCAACTTTTGCCTTATCAGCCTCTATCTTAACTTCAGTCTTTTTTTCAGCAACCCTTCTTGCTTCCATTTCTCTCTTCAGTCTAGCAGCCCTTTTCTCTTTCAATATCTCGATTTTATCTGCAAAAAACAAATTAAAACTATAAGTATCCAATTGTTTTCTAGCTTTATTAATATACTCTTCCTCATCATCAGTGTCTTCATCACTTCCTGAAGACTTAAAAATCGGTTGTCTTCTAGGACTGTTCTTAGATTTGACTGATTCTTCTCCCGAGGTTGAGTCTTAAAAGAATCGAGCAACAAATGCTTTAGAAATTGAAGGTCTAGAAGGATCATAGTCATCCCAATTGAACTCTTTCGGAATCCTTTCATCTTCTTGATCTAACAGACCAAAACAAGATTTACCCTTTGATTCTTTAATCGAAATAGTATGTGAGTGTGAAGATTGTTGTTGATATGGTTGTTGAGCAACCTGATGATAAATTGCTTTTCTATGATAATCGTTGTTTCAAAAGGATCTTGTCTTCTGGTTGTTTCTCTGTTTGTACACTCTCGTTTAAAATGCCCTTTTTCTCGGCAACGAAAACAAGTAACCTTCGATTTGTCAAAACCTAGCTGAGATGTAGCAGCTTCACGAAGATCATCTCTTCCGGTGATCTGTTTGAACTTTTCTGCTCTTCTCAAAACGCTAGCTAAACACCACTTGATGTCCATCAACTCAAGTTCCTCAGAATCAATCTGATCATAATCCTCTTTAGTGAGCATCGGATTGCCAATTCGTCCAGCAACCAAGCTTTCATACGACTCTAACACAGTAACAAGTGATGCCATGTGTTGCTTCGCAATATCTGGAGAGAAATTTTGACCATTTTGAATATTTAATGTAACATTGCATTGCATTGCAAAACTTGACCATTAAAGTTTGTCGAACTTTGTTGTTGAGAACTTGGTGTTGAAATTTGGTTCAAAACTTGAATAAGACGAAGAATATCCACTGCTCTGATTTGTATTGTTTGCATTTGTTCCGGAAGTACCATCAGCACTGAACACAGTCTGAATCTTTGGACTCGGAGTGGTCTCAACTTTGCTTCCTCTATAGTATAGACTAACATCTTGTTGAGCACCCGGACTTCTCATCATAGTAGTTTTTTGAATTGATAGCTCATGTTCTTCCAATTTCTGGATAAACATACACAAATTCATATCTTCAAATTGTCGGTTATGCTTTAAAATCAACAAATGTGACAACTGGGTCACTGCGACCATCAAACAAATACCAAACCAATGAAATATTGTATTTCATACTTGGGATTTGTACAAATATGTGTATCATTTGCACATATCAATTCTTGTTCAATTTTGGGCTCTAAATCGCTTTCTGGAAGGTTATACGCGCACTGATGCGTAAATATAACCAGTTTAATGCAACAAATACTCCGGAACATCAACATATACCTAACATACCTTAAATAACCTTTACATAACTTAGAAATAAGTTTTGAAGGCTTTGGTATGGCAAAAACAAGTTAATTCGCCTATAGGGACTAAATTTGACAAATTGCTAAAGTATGCCAATTTGAACTGTAACAGACATTCCGGAACATGACCATAAGTTAAACATACCATAAATATCCTTTACATAGCTTAGAAATAGGCTTTGAGGTGTTCGGTATGCTAAAATAAACTTTTGAATAATTCAGGGACTAAAAGTGTCAAAAAGTGCATAAGTTTGCACTTTCGCACATAACTTACGTTCTGAATACATCCGGACATCCAAAAATTTATGTAAGCACTAAAATATTTTATTTTAGTGTTTGGCATAAGAAAAAAATCCATTTGTCGCGCAATTTGGATCGTTTTCGCGCTTATGCGCATTCCTTCGTAATTAACCGAACATCGCGATCGTACGACCAAACGAAACGACATCCGGCATATTTTTGATCATATTTCATGTCCACAATGTTTAAGCATCATATTAGGACCTTAAAGTTGGCTTAACATGTGACACTCGAGGTTTTTCCGAACGATCACCTTGTAATATTTTGTGTGTATATATATATTATTAAATGGAAACGTGATTTTTGCATGATATGTGTGATATGTATGTATTATGTATATATTTATATGAGAGCCGAAACCACGACCCGAGACCATGACTCGCAACCGGGCGGTTGCGAGTGGGCCTCTTGGTTTCGAGTGGCCCTTGGGCCGTAACCGGTTTGGGCCGAAACCCCCAAGCCCAACCCGAAACACCCCATATATATATCCCACCTCCTCCTCATTTCCTTCATTTGTTACACCAAACAAACACACACCTCTTCTATTTTCTCTCAACTAAAAACCCCAAGCCAACAACATCCAAACTCTTCCAAACTTTCGGTTCAAGCTCAAGGATCTCGGACAAGGAAACTCGGTCAAGACCAATTCGGACACTCCATCTTCTCGGTTCTCTTTTCTTTGATTTCGGCTCCTCCTTTCATAACCGGTTAGTGTTATCTTTGTGTATCTTTTGTGTATAAGATTTATGTTGGTTAAATGAACTAGAAGTATTATGCTTGGTTAGAAATACTATGCATGATTTTTAGGAAGATTGTGAAGTTTTGACTATGTGTGTTAAACCCTATGTATGATACTTGCTAACATGCTTAAATGGTTATGGAATAATGGTTTAAGGATGTTTAGGGCCAACCGAGTTATGTTAATGCCACTAAGTGTATGTTTTACTTGTTCTTGCATATTAATCTTGTTAGAAATAGGTGATTTTCGGTCCAAAAATGTGTGATTATGTTAACATGAAAACCCTAGGAAAAACTATGAACTTGATGAACTTGTTGAAGATAGTTTGAAGATTTTAAAATGGTAATGTTTGATCTATTGTTGTATATGGTCAAAATTAGGAAAAGTGTTTGTAGAAACCTTATTGGCTGTTTCCAAATATGGGTCTGATTTCATATGTACAATTTGGACTGTCTTTTCTGCATCATCACGTGTATATGAAAGTGACAGATTACGACTCGCAACGACAGCATTCCGACTCGCAACGACAGCATTCCGACTCGCAACGACGGCATTACGACTCGAAACCACACGGTTGCGACTCGCAACCAAAGCATGACAAGTCGAAACCACGAGATTTCGACTCGAGACTACGACGGTTGCGACTCGCAACCAACACGTGACAACTCGAGACCACGATTGCGACTCGCAACCATAACGTGACAGGCCGAGACCACCTGGTTGCGACTCGAGACCAGCTGGTTGCGAGTGGGCTGTCCATTTTGGTTATTGGGCCATTTTGTGTTAACTTGGGCTATCTGTTAAATGGACTATGTGTTGCTGTTGACTGTTTAATTGTTTAGGCCGGCCCAATAACCCAATGACTGTTTACCTGTATGTATGTTACGTGCCTATATGTGCTTTTACGTGAATGCTTGTACACCGAACCTGACCTATACCGGTAACCATGTTAGGACGTGGTGACCAACGTGATTGACAAGTAACCTAAACCTACCGAGCAACCCAAGGTGAGTTCACAACTTAAAAGCATGCGTCCCGGTGGTTTGGGACACGAGACTAAAACAATCCTATCCCCTGGTAAAAGGGGATACCATTTACATACCTTCCCTAGTCATTGGGAACAAAACTTACTTTTCCTTCCCGGGTATTGGGAAACCTTTTGGTTAATTACTGTTTATACGGATTGCAACTAACGGCACTAAACGAAACTCTATCACTCAAGTCCCTACTACAGATACCGATTAGTCGCCGGGTTAGGCGAGCGGGTTATTAGTTGATAGCGCTATTTAGGTGTTTACCAGCCTCACACCGTGCCCTGGTTTGGGACGGGCGTGAACTAATGTACTCAGATATTCGTCAATGATGATAGAACATTGACATCGGGGCATCCTGCGGATACGCAACGGTTACCTAGTGTTCGGTATTGGAAAAACAGTTTAGTCGCTAACTTTTGGGGTAGCTCCCCAGGGCATGTATAAACGGATAAATTAACCGGTGAAACAAAGTTTTTGGTAATTAAAACTGGACAACTAGTGAACTCACTCAGCATTATTGTTGACCCCTTACTGCATGCTTTGCAGGTAACCAGTGACGATGGAGCTTGCAGCTTGGGAACGTGTAGTGTCTGTTCACCCTTGTGTTGGGTGTTACCTTATTTTGAATCATGAACTTTGTTTTAAACTACCTTACTTATGCTTCCGCTACTTATTACTGTTTTGAACTTAAAACATTAAACTCTGAACTTAATATTTGCTAAGCTTATGAATAGTAAGCATTACTTTTGTTATCAACTTAAGTATTCGGTATAATTGGTGGCTGGATCCTGGTCAGTCACGCCCCCGAAGCGGGTGTTATCCGCAGGTGGATTTTGGGGGTGTGACAGATTGGTATCAGAGCCATTGGTTATAGTGAACTTGGTTTTAAAAAGGGGAAAATTTTTTTTTGGAGAAAACCAGACTATAACCCGTGACTCGCGACGACACTACACTCCAAGTGCAAGGCTCGACACATTTGACCTCATAGCTCGGACCAGTGTTTACTTGTTTACTTTATGTTTCCTGTTATGCTATACGTACTAGTGTGCCTAACTAGATAGATACACCTCTCTCTTCTATCTCATTCTCGCTACACTACGGCATCACACTCATACTGTGTTTTCTGGTTATGAAGACAATGAGTGGACGCGGAAGAGGAAACATTAACATGACGCAGGCTCAGTTCACTAACCTGCTCAACACAGTGGCTGCGGCTTTTGCAGCTCACCCTTTAGGTAAGCTCGTTGTTTTAGGATGTTTAGATCCTACCGCCACATCGACTTTTCGCCTCTAAACCTATACGCTTCGCTTCTCACGAACAGGTCAGCATGCACCTGCGCAACCACCAGTGTGTACTTTCAAAACTTTCATGGATTGCAAGCCTCTCCCTTTCAACGGCACTGAGGGTGCCATAGGTCTTCTGCATTGGATTGAGAAAATTGAAGCTGTTTTTGCTGTTTGCGAGTGTCCGCCTGCAAATTGGGTGAAATTTGCTACTGCTACGCTTGAAGGAAGCGCGCTTTCTTGGTGGAAGGCGCAGATTCAGATGTTTGGTTTGGAAACTGCAAATGCTACGGCATGGGAGGATTTCAAGGATATGATTAAGGATGAATACTGTCACCGGGATGACATCCACAAGCTTGAAAATGAGTACTATGAGCTCAAGATGGTTGGGTCAGAAATTGAAACCTACACCAAGTTGTCCAACGACTATGCTGCTCTTTGCCCAAACATGTCACGACCAATGTACCGAAGGATCGAACTGTACATCAAGGGTTTGGCTCCAGAGATTCGAAGCCATGTCACTTCAGCCAACCACACTACCATTCAGCCGATTGTTCGACTTGCTCACAAACTTACAGATCAGGCCGTAGAAGAGGGCCGGTTGCCCAAAAGGATTAGTGCCACTGTTGGAACTTCTAGTGACAGCAAGCGTAAGTGGGAAGGAAGTCAAAGCAAGGATGCTAACCCCACTCAGGCCCCAGCACAGCAAAGGAAAACTGAAAACAGCAAAGGCACCCAGCAACAGGGTGGCTACCGGGGAAGCTACCCAAAGTGCAACAAGTGTAACAGACACCACCATGGGGCGTGTAACAAGGGCCAGTGTCAGCGATGCCACAAGATGGGGCACGAAGCCAAGGATTGTAGAAGTCAGTTCCCAGCTAGACAGAATCAGCAACAACCCCAACAGCAACAGCAGCAGGGAAACAACCGGGCATGTTTTAAGTGTGGAGCTGAGGGACACTTTAAGAAGGATTGCCCTGAACTGAATCAGAACCGCAACAATAATCAGGGAGCTGGGAACAACAATCAGAACAACAATGCTGGGAATGGTGCTAGAGGAAGAGCTTTCGTGATTGGAGCTGGTGAAGCAAGGAATGACCCCAATGTCGTGGCGGGTAAGTTCCTACTCGATGATCGTTATGTTTCTGTGTTATTTGATTCCGGTGCCGATGCTAGTTATGTATCCCTACGTATTAGTAAGAAGCTTAAGCGTCCGCTTTCGTTACTAAGTTCTCCTCATATCGTCGAGTTAGCTAATGGTAGAAACATCGAGGCCTCGCATGTTGTCAAAGGCTGCAAACTAGAGTTGTCTGGTCAGACATTTAGCATCGACCTTTTTCCTGTCACTCTTGGAAGCTTCGACGTCGTTATTGGTATGGATTGGTTATCCAAGCATCGCGCGGAGATCCTCTGTCAAGAGAAAGCAGTTCGTATTCCTCGCCGTTCTGGCAAACCCCTCATTGTACAAGGTGGCAAAAGTGGAGAAATCTCCGGCGTTATCTCCTTCTTGAAGGCCCAGAAGTGTTTACGAAAAGGGCACACCGCTATCTTAGCACTTGTTACCAACACGCAGGAAAAGGAAATGAGGATTGAAGACTTTCCAGTAGTGTGTGACTACCCCGAGGTATTTCCTGAGGAACTACCTGGACTCCCTCCCCATCGTCTGGTCGAATTCCAAATCGAGCTAGCTCCCGGAGCAGCGCCTATAGCTCGTGCACCTTATCGACTAGCCCCCGCAGAATTGAAGGAACTCTCTACTCAACTACAGGAACTTTTGGATAAAGGATTTATCCGCCCTAGTTCATCACCCTGGGGAGCACCGGTACTCTTTGTTAAGAAGAAGGATGGCACGTTCCGAATGTGCATTGACTACCGTGAGTTGAACAAGGTTACCATCAAGAATCGTTACCCTCTCCCGCGAATCGACGATTTGTTTGATCAACTGCAAGGATCGAGCTACTATTCTAAGATTGATCTGCGATCAGGCTACCATCAGTTAAGGGTCCGTAACGAAGATATTTCCAAAACTGCATTCAGAACTCGTTATGGTCATTATGAATTCCTCGTTATGCCCTTTGGAATGACCAACGCCCCTGCAGTGTTCATGGATCTCATGAACCGAGTATGCAAACCCTACCTCGACAAATTTGTGATCGTGTTTATAGACGACATCCTGATCTACTCGAAAAGTCAGGAAGAGCATGAGCAACACCTACGCCTCATCCTCGAACTCCTTCGCAATGAGCAACTGTATGCCAAGTTCTCGAAATGCGACTTCTGGCTTCGGGAAGTCCATTTCCTTGGGCACGTGGTTAACAAGGATGGAATCCACGTCGACCCAGCTAAGATCGACTCTATAAAGAATTGGCCTACCCCTAAGACTCCGACTGAAGTTCGCCAATTTTTGGGATTGGCAGGTTACTACCGCAGATTCATTCAGGGATTCTCAAAGATTGCACAACCCCTCACTACGCTCACTCAGAAAGGCATCACCTACAAGTGGAATGAAGCACAGGAATCTGCTTTTCAGAGGCTTAAGGATAACCTCTGCAGTGCTCCTATTCTCTCGTTACCTGAAGGCACTGACGACTTTGTGGTCTACTGCGATGCGTCTATTCATGGGCTCGGTTGCGTGTTGATGCAACGCGAGAAAGTTATTGCTTACGCCTCTCGACAACTTAAGACGCACGAAAGGAACTACACAACACACGACTTGGAACTGGGAGCAGTGATATTTGCGCTTAAGATATGGAGACATTACCTGTACGGTACCAAGTGCACCATTTACACCGATCATAGGAGTCTCGAGCATATCTTTAAGCAGAAAGAATTAAACATGCGACAACGTCGATGGGTTGAACTTCTGAATGATTATGAATGCGCCATCAAGTATCATCCGAGCAAGGCCAATGTTGTGGCGGACGCCCTCAGCCGGAAAGACACTGTACCAAAGCGCGTGCGAGCATTACAACTTACCATCCAGTCTAGTCTCCCTACCCAGATTCGAAATGCTCAGATTAAAGCTCTGAAACCGGAAAACATCAGGGCTGAGTCCCTGCGAGGATCAAGACAACAGCTAGAACAGAAAGAGGACGGCGCCTACTATGTGGCAGGGCGCATTTGGGTCCCACTTTACGGAGATCTACGAGAGCTTGTGATGGACGAAGCCCATAAGTCCCGTTATTCAGTACATCCTGGTGCAGATAAGATGTACCACGACTTGAAAACCACATACTGGTGGCCTGGCATGAAAGCCCACATAGCAACCTATGTTGGCAAATGTTTGACCTGTGCAAGAGTCAAGATCGAGTATCAGAAACCAGCAGGCCTACTACAGCAACCCGAAATCCCGAAATGGAAATGGGAACAGATTTCCATGGATTTTGTTACAGGGCTACCTAGATCTCAACGCGGGAATGATACTATTTGGGTGATAGTAGATCGTTTGACTAAGTCTGCACACTTTCTGGCCATTAAGGAAACAGACAAGTTTTCTACCTTGGCAGAAATCTATTTAAAGGAAGTAGTCTCCAGGCACGGGGTGCCAACTTCTATTATTTCCGATCGAGACGCTCGTTTTACTTCCGAATTGTGGCAAGCTATGCACAAATCCTTTGGCTCACGTTTGGACATGAGCACCGCTTATCATCCGCAAACGGATGGGCAGTCTGAACGCACCATCCAAACCCTGGAAGACATGCTTAGAGCATGTGTGATCGATTTTGGCAAGAACTGGGAGAAGCATCTACCGTTGGTGGAATTCTCCTACAACAACAGCTACCACACTAGCATTCAGGCGGCACCTTTTGAGGCATTGTACGGTCGTAAATGCCGATCACCTCTCTGCTGGGCGGAAGTCGGTGACAGTCAACTCACAGGCCCAGAGTTAGTGGTAGATACAACTGAAAAGATTTCACAGATCAGGCAACGCATGGCGGCAGCTCGTGACCGTCAGAAAAGCTACGCTGATAAGCGTAGGAAACCTTTAGAATTCCAGGTCGGGGACCGGGTTCTACTTAAAGTCTCACCCTGGAAGGGTGTGGTCCGTTTCGGTAAACGGGGCAAGCTGAATCCACGGTATGTTGGACCATTCGAAATTACCGAGAAAATCGGTAAGGTTGCTTATAGATTAAACCTGCCTGCAGAGCTGAGTGCAGTGCACAACGTTTTTCACGTATCTAACCTGAAGAAGTGTTTGTCGGATGAAACACTTGTAATTCCTTTTAAGGAACTGACTATTGATGAACAGCTACACTTTACTGAGGAACCGATTGAGATCACGGATCGAGAAATCAAAACCCTCAAACGTAGCCAGATACCCCTTGTACGAGTTCGTTGGAACTCACGGCGCGGCCCAGAGTTTACCTGGGAGCGGGAGGACCAGATGAAGTCCAAGTATCCCCAGTTATTCCCAAACGAAAACCCCAGCACTGAAGCTACAGCCGAATTTCGGGACGAAATTCCAAACTAACGGGGGGATGATGTGACACCCCGTTGAAACACGCTAGCTTGGCAGTTGCTGCTTCAACTTTCGGGACGAAAGTTCTTAAAACTTGGGGATAATGTGACACTCGAGGTTTTTCCGAACGATCACCTTGTAATATTTTGTGTGTATATATATATTATTAAATGGAAACGTGATTTTTGCATGATATGTGTGATATGTATGTATTATGTATATATTTATATGAGAGCCGAAACCACGACCCGAGACCATGACTCGCAACCGGGCGGTTGCGAGTGGGCCTCTTGGTTTCGAGTGGCCCTTGGGCCGTAACCGGTTTGGGCCGAAACCCCCAAGCCCAACCCGAAACACCCCATATATATATCCCACCTCCTCCTCATTTCCTTCATTTGTTACACCAAACAAACACACACCTCTTCTATTTTCTCTCAACTAAAAACCCCAAGCCAACAACATCCAAACTCTTCCAAACTTTCGGTTCAAGCTCAAGGATCTCGGACAAGGAAACTCGGTCAAGACCAATTCGGACACTCCATCTTCTCGGTTCTCTTTTCTTTGATTTCGGCTCCTCCTTTCATAACCGGTTAGTGTTATCTTTGTGTATCTTTTGTGTATAAGATTTATGTTGGTTAAATGAACTAGAAGTATTATGCTTGGTTAGAAATACTATGCATGATTTTTAGGAAGATTGTGAAGTTTTGACTATGTGTGTTAAACCCTATGTATGATACTTGCTAACATGCTTAAATGGTTATGGAATAATGGTTTAAGGATGTTTAGGGCCAACCGAGTTATGTTAATGCCACTAAGTGTATGTTTTACTTGTTCTTGCATATTAATCTTGTTAGAAATAGGTGATTTTCGGTCCAAAAATGTGTGATTATGTTAACATGAAAACCCTAGGAAAAACTATGAACTTGATGAACTTGTTGAAGATAGTTTGAAGATTTTAAAATGGTAATGTTTGATCTATTGTTGTATATGGTCAAAATTAGGAAAAGTGTTTGTAGAAACCTTATTGGCTGTTTCCAAATATGGGTCTGATTTCATATGTACAATTTGGACTGTCTTTTCTGCATCATCACGTGTATATGAAAGTGACAGATTACGACTCGCAACGACAGCATTCCGACTCGCAACGACAGCATTCCGACTCGCAACGACGGCATTACGACTCGAAACCACACGGTTGCGACTCGCAACCAAAGCATGACAAGTCGAAACCACGAGATTTCGACTCGAGACTACGACGGTTGCGACTCGCAACCAACACGTGACAACTCGAGACCACGATTGCGACTCGCAACCATAACGTGACAGGCCGAGACCACCTGGTTGCGACTCGAGACCAGCTGGTTGCGAGTGGGCTGTCCATTTTGGTTATTGGGCCATTTTGTGTTAACTTGGGCTATCTGTTAAATGGACTATGTGTTGCTGTTGACTGTTTAATTGTTTAGGCCGGCCCAATAACCCAATGACTGTTTACCTGTATGTATGTTACGTGCCTATATGTGCTTTTACGTGAATGCTTGTACACCGAACCTGACCTATACCGGTAACCATGTTAGGACGTGGTGACCAACGTGATTGACAAGTAACCTAAACCTACCGAGCAACCCAAGGTGAGTTCACAACTTAAAAGCATGCGTCCCGGTGGTTTGGGACACGAGACTAAAACAATCCTATCCCCTGGTAAAAGGGGATACCATTTACATACCTTCCCTAGTCATTGGGAACAAAACTTACTTTTCCTTCCCGGGTATTGGGAAACCTTTTGGTTAATTACTGTTTATACGGATTGCAACTAACGGCACTAAACGAAACTCTATCACTCAAGTCCCTACTACAGATACCGATTAGTCGCCGGGTTAGGCGAGCGGGTTATTAGTTGATAGCGCTATTTAGGTGTTTACCAGCCTCACACCGTGCCCTGGTTTGGGACGGGCGTGAACTAATGTACTCAGATATTCGTCAATGATGATAGAACATTGACATCGGGGCATCCTGCGGATACGCAACGGTTACCTAGTGTTCGGTATTGGAAAAACAGTTTAGTCGCTAACTTTTGGGGTAGCTCCCCAGGGCATGTATAAACGGATAAATTAACCGGTGAAACAAAGTTTTTGGTAATTAAAACTGGACAACTAGTGAACTCACTCAGCATTATTGTTGACCCCTTACTGCATGCTTTGCAGGTAACCAGTGACGATGGAGCTTGCAGCTTGGGAACGTGTAGTGTCTGTTCACCCTTGTGTTGGGTGTTACCTTATTTTGAATCATGAACTTTGTTTTAAACTACCTTA